>NC_137690.1:55570974-56264382 GCF_963989245.1 Nansenia antarctica | reverse complement strand
CAGAGCACACCCAGGTGTGATTAAAGGGCCGGCACTAAACTGCCCTGCAGCAAATTGCAGTACATCCCCAGATACACAAGCATTACATGCCTCTAAAACTAACTGGCGCTGGCTAAACATCCAGCCAGCCAGGGGGCTGAACTCAAGCTCAGGCATCCGTGTCGGAGACCTGTGTGTTGGCATGGCCTGCGGTGACATTCTGGGTCCATAACAGTCTCCAAAAGATGATAGCTGTGTCTAACCTCTTTAGGTAGTGGACTAGAATAACATTATTTCACAACCAGGATATTGGGCCTGGGTATGCCTCCAGTGCTGGATGTGTGCTTTCCTTTGTATCCATTTACAGTTGTAGTAGCGAGGGAGACTGTTGTAGAGTATAGGTTTGCAGAGATAATATGATGCTCAAGTGAAAGCACTCTGGGTTTGTGGTTAGAGAGCCATCTGCTGGAGAAAAGGAGGCACACAGATTATGATACAGTAAGCTTTTGTTTTTCAACACAAGGTTTGCACAACTTCGTTTTGTATCTATGTGTACAGTATATCGGACCATGGAAGAAGTTGAAGCTAGAGTGAGTAATATGTAGCCAAGTAAACACCAGTGTTGTACAGTACCAAGGAAGCTCGGTTCAAGCGATTAGCACCCTTTTGTCTTAATCTGTGGAATAGGAATGGCAATTTGCACCTTTGGAGGCCTTCATTTAATTGTTACTTGTGAAGTACCCTATTGCTCCCGCACACGTTGTTTAGGCACGACTTTGGGTTTCTTGTTACGAATGTCTCTTACCACCTAAATTGTAAGGTGAAACAATTGTAGATGAATCAACTAAAAGAAAAAAATAACACATAATCTAATAGACTGATAGCCCTGAATAGTACTTAATTCCCTTGTCTTTGTCCACATTTTTTTTTTTTTACCTTTATTTATACAGGTAAAAAACACATTGAGCCCCAAGGGCTAACTTTCAAGTGTGACCTGTTCACAGGCATACAACATCCACCACAAACAAATGCAATACAAAACCTGGCCTACATAGTCTAAAACTAAACTAAAACTACATAGTCTAAAACTAAAACTAGTCTAAAACAGTCTAAGATAATCTAAAACTAAACTAAAACTACAAAACCTAAAACTAGACAGCTAAAGAGCTAGGGACAGGGAGGGGTCAGCAATGGGCAAAAGGGAGGGTCAACTCAATTGCAAGAACAAATCTTGGACTTGCACTGTATGTCTCTCAGCAAGAGCTTGAAACTGGAAAGAGGGATCAGATGAGACAGTTTCAGACTCTGCTGTAAAGAATTCCAAGAGGAAGGGGCTGCAAATGAGAACGCCCTTTTGCCTTTCATGGTCCGGACCAAGGGGATGGAGTATGTGATGATGTCCTGTGTGCGAAGGCCGTAGACGGCCAAATCATTCCTTTACATAGATCGCTGTCTGACAACTGGTAGATAACACATCATCTGTGGCCATTATTGAAGTCTGGGTACTGGGGGTTAGTTCCTGTCTATACGACCTGTTATAGGCCATATAACGTTGAAGTGTTACCTTTTTTAGTGCCACGTACACATTGATCTTTTTTTTTTTTTTTTTTACAACTGGGAACAAGCTGTGTTAAGGGCTCTGCTAATGTTCAACATCTTATTTGAGCCTCAGGTAATTATTGGGACTTAACACACTGGTGTAAACCATAAATAAGCTCCTCTTACACTCAAGATCAATGACAAGTCTACACTAACCTCACTGCCAGTGCTGTAAAGTCCAAGTATGTGTACATGGCCATCATTAAAGTTGTCAATTATCTCAAGGGTAAATTCTGAACTATAATAGTAATTGTCATTTCCTCTTGTGTCTTTCCAGGGCAGTTTTTATGTACCCAGTGAGAACTGCCTGCAGAGAGCCCACACATGGCACAGGAGACTCTGTCGCCTCCTGTTGGTGGTACACAGAGGCCTACGCACGTACTACACAACTCTGATGAAGGAGATTCCTCAGCTCCAGCAGGTGGAGATAGGTGAGGCAAAAAGACAGTCATACAGCTCGTCCACCTAATGTTGTAACTACTGTTTGACAAAGCTATTTTAAAGGTTTGACTTGCTTTACTTATCTGTTGATTTATAGTCTATGTGAGATAGTAGATGTGAGCCTTGCTTTACAAATACATTTCTTTCTACAGAGGAGCTACCTATTGAAGAAACCTTAAATCAGCTCACAATAGAATTACAGGTAGGTTTGGTATGTGAGGGTTACCGCGGAAACAAACGTGTTGAATACTAGACAGAATACTAGACAGCTATACTGCCCTACAAAGGCAAAAGACACAAAAGTCGCCGGAGTGTGTTAAATGACTTTAAAGTTGTATTGTTGTCCAGCCAAATGACTTTGTAGGCAGCTGAAATTGTAGGCAGAATATTGGAAATGTGGCAATTCTCCAATTCAATTCTTCAATCTACATACAAATCTTTAGCTCAAACTTGACTTTTGACCCCTATTCAGATGTTAATGACTCTTTGCATTGTCTGCAAAATAATAAGAGGTCATGCCAAAGCAAAAAGTTATTAACTTCCACTTGGTTGCTGATCACTAAAGGCCTATATGATATAACAGCTACATAAAATCTAGTGATCATGGCACAATTAGGCTTAATATAATAACTCATGTTTTGGATTGAATTGGATGAATGCCAGCGAGTAATGCGAGTATAATGCTCTAGCATTTAACTTCTCAGAGGACTTTTTGTTTGCAATGGATTTTTATCAGGTTACAATAAAAGGTAGGCTATCTATTTAATTGTGAAATGTTCCTGCTGAGCTTGTGTGTGTGATTTGGCTACTTAGTGTTGTGTGTCTATGCTAAGTGTGTCCTAACACACTTGCGATGTTTCCTTGGCTGACAGTGTCGGGCTATCACATTGCATATGATTTACGATTACTTATATCTAATTATTGTTTGTTTCCACTGCTTTGTTTGCATTCTGGGAGCAGTTAATAGATTGCCTTGGTGTCTTGGTGTCTGCATTTCAAAGCCATCTCCACCCACATTTTCCCTTGAGAGCAATGGGACATTCTTAAAATCTAGATGTAACGTTAGTAAAAAACAACCACTGCTTTACACTTTATTCAAGCTACTGTGTGTGTGTGTGTGTGTGTGTGTGTGTGTGTGTGTGTGTGTGTGTGTGTGTGTGTGTGTGTGCGTGCGTGAGTGTGTATGTGTCAGGAAATGCTTCGATGACAGATATTAAGAGGCATAACACCGTAACTCCAGAACGGTAACTTCACTTTGAATCTGCCTTGGCTTTCACTAGGGATTTGGAAGACAACCCACTATTTTCTCCAAAAAAACAACAAAATGGACATTTGTCCACATGATAAAGTAGATCTTTAATGTTCCAAAAGTGACAATAACTGATTCTTTTTTTTTTGGTAGTTTAGTATTTATTTATTTTTGAAGCTTCTGCCTTTGCACGGCTGGACAGGCCAACTTTCTCATTCCTTTCCACTTGGTTCAAAGCACATAATTTAATAACCATTGTATTTTTTATATAATTTCTACAGTATCAATTCAGTCATTTCTCCAATAACTGCTCATTACATTCACTTGTAAAAATGTCAGGTTAACCAGTATGAGCATTGAGAGAGATCCCTCTGTTTTCTCTCCTCTCCTCTCCTCCACTCTAGCTGCAAGGAGGCCATGAGAAGGTAGCAGAGCAGATCAGTAGAGACGTGACCCAGCTCTGCTCCCAGCTGACAGCACTGTGGACCCAGTTCCTGGAGGCTGCTGTGCCCTCCCCCCACATCCTGTCCTACCTGGCCCAGGAGCACCACACACTGCGGGTGAGCTCTCCCAACCAGCCCTGTTCATGAGAATACAACCATCTTTCACATTCTGTGTGAAGTGTAGTGTGGCCAGGACACACACCAAAACAGCTAGGAGCTAGCCAACCATCCTGCAAACAGGGTGAGAGACAATTAGCTTGTCAAAGCTAGCCAAGGGCGGGCACTTAGTGGTGTATCATCGCAAGGTTTTTGGTTCGATTCTGGCCCTCGACATATCTTGCATGTCATCACTCCTCTCTCACCCATCCTTCCTGTCAAGCTCTACTGTCTCTATCCCAATAAAAGCAAAAATGCCCTAGAGATATACTAAATATACAATATATTTTACTGTATTAAATCTTGACAGCTGCTCATGATGTGAAAGGCGACAAACTTGGTTTACCAAAATGTGTAAAACATCTTCCTTGAATGTCAAGCTCAACCACAGGATTCCAGCCAAGACAACCTAATGCTCTGGGAGAATCATAGGATTATAAGTTATGTTGTAGCTAGCCACAAGAATACAGCTACAGTACGCTTTGGACAGTCAGCGAGTGTAGAGTGGAAAGGATTAAATGGTGCACTTGCCACGTTCTTTTTTGGGGACGGTTTATAGGCGGGGTTATTACTTGCAAACGTCTCCGGCCTCTACCAGGCATGATTGAATCGGGGTCTTCAGCGAAAGATACACAAGTGTGCGTCCCATAGCTATGGGCCCAACCGAATCGATTAAAGAGGTGCTCTATTAAGCCGACTTTATATACCAACTTTATGACAAATGATGTGTTCTTAAACACTTTATGACACCATATATACATGGGCGAAATTATAAGGGGAGACAGGGGGACACGTCCCCTTCAATGTTCATAGATGGACAATTTGTCCCCCCCAATAATTGATGCTTGTGAAATGCGGGCATTATCTTAGTGTTCATGCGTGTCGCTCCTATTTCAAAGTCTGGTCTGCAGTTGTTGTATGCATTTAAACTGATCTCTCTTGAAATCCATGTCATGTTTTACTGTTTACATGGCCAGAACACTTACACGTTACTGTAACATAGATAGAAGCTAGTAACCTACCACACAGTACAGCTAGTACAGTGTAAGTATCTTTCGCAAACAATAGCAGCATTTAAATACTTTAGTTTATGGTCAACTGGAAAAGGTAGTGATCACAACATTTCGTGTTTTGACTCTGCTGGGAGTTCGTTAAAAATGCCTTTAAAAAAGCCAGAATAAAAGTCAGAATTATTTGCACCAGAGCACACTACGCTGATTAGAAGGTTGTCTACCCTGGTAGTATTACATTACAGGTGTAGAAGATTAGACCTTTAGACCTTGCTGGCATGGCTTGACACCATCTGAGAAGGCAAATGTAATTTCCATCTAATCAATGAGATGAGTAATATTAATATAAAACTATTCCCAATCTGGTACTCAATGTAGGCAGTCTCAAGGCTCTTATATTTGACAGGGTTTCATATCTCATGTCTGAGATTAATGAAGACAGTTCTGCATTATATTAGATCACCTTGAGGGGATATTTTCATGCTTCCACCCACAAGATAGTTAATTAACACTTATCCCATCATTAGCAAGGGAAAAACTGCCAGAAATAGTGTTCCTTGTTTATTGTCTGTCATGCTCTGTGACTCACATAGAGATGCATTTTAATTAGTTTGTTTGATGTAACACAGTGATTGGACAAAATAGCATTAGCATATGGTATTCAAACTGACAGTGAGATGTTCTGTTTTTAATTTAACATTTAGAAAATTGAATCATTGAATTTAATGCATTCTAACAAGGTTAGGTTCTTTAAATCGTTCCTGTTTATGTCTTGTCCTAATGTTAGGTCAGGCGGTTTTCAGAGGCCTACTTTTTCACAGAGCACCGCAAGGAGGCATCATTGACGTTCCAAGAGGAGCTGTAAGTATTAACATTCTGGGAAAATGGTTGTATGCTACATCCCTCGGTGTCCTAGAGTAAAGTAGAGCAGAGTAGTACTTGACAAGTCCCCTAGGAACAATTCACTTTGAGCACCAACCAGATACAGCAGCAGATACAGTTTTAATGAGAATTATCTCAAGCTTTCTTAAAAGGCATTATCCTCTGAATGCAAAGATGTTGGCTTTGTTTGAGTGAATATGACATGTTCTCATTACAGGATCAACAGACATGGCCAGATCGCTGTGGAGGTACGGAGTTCAGATTACCTGACCAGGATGCCCCCCTTACCTGTCGAGTGCCTGGACATAGATGGAGACTGGAATAGCCTACCCATCATCTTTGAAGACCGATACGTTGAGTCTCCTTGCACAGGTGATACTGCTTTTCCATTCCTATCAACAATAAAACATTTTTAAATAGGCTTGTTAGTGCCAGCGCTTGCCAAGGCCAATTACTTTTCCACAGTCACTCCTGGGCTTCAACAAATACTCCAGGCCTTTTCACTGCTTAAAACATTGGCTTTTTGCCTCCACTACCCCTCTGGTCCTTATTAGGCCAAACAAGGCTAGGGCCGCAATTTAGAGTGAGGGCGGGATATTCTTGTCTTCCAAGTGCTTTATGGCACACTAGCAAACTTGGTGGGTTCACTGTAACTACTCAATGAAATGGATGTGAACAGTGCTTTTTACAAATACAATTGTAATAATGTGCTTAAGTTACCAGAACCTGGGAAAGATGTGTTGCTAGTGCCTCCATAGTTCACCAACTTACCACCACCACCTGCAGAATGTAAACAAACTGGAGACCATACAGGGTGGGAATAGAAAGCCCAACTGTGGAAATTCAACAAAACAAGATGATTCACTAGGCTCGAAGCACCTGGCTTTGAGCACTAGCTGGCAGCTAGTAAGCTTTGGCGCGTACCGAAAAGTCGAAAAGCGGCTCTTGTTATGTTGAAACATACTATCAACATAATTCATTGTAAACACAATATGATTTAACTTTTATTTGTATTTTTGTTTTCAGAGTCGGTATCACATGTGCCAACATTTCCTGCCCCAGACGAGCAGTCCAACTCAGACCCTCATGTCATCTCTGCCAACCGCAGTGCCACATGTGGCCACCAGGGCACCAGCTCACCAGCAATAACAGAGGAACCCTCCGACAGTGAGGACTGCATGGATCTGCCTACATATGTCTCTCTTATTGGAGAGCAGAGCATGAGCACCACCAGCATTAGAAGTGGCAAGGGGGTGGTGTTAGGTCAAGAGACCCCCCCAGCCCCTCTCCAGATAGACCCAACTAAGACAGAGGACCTAGAGGACCAGATAAAGGCAGAGGAGGAGACCTCAGGTTTAGGTCTGAGGTACATCACAGTCAGACCGACTGATGTGGACCATTACAGAGGAGAGGCAGTACTAGTGTTGTCCTCCAACCCCAACCTCCTGAATCAACCTCCTGAACCTACTAACAGTGAAAAAGTGACCCATGAAACCAACAGCACAGGAGAAAACTGTTTAGATGAGGAAGAGTCGGACGTTGCAATGCCACTGGCGCAGTCTGTGGATGACGAGACCGAGGATGTTCCACTGAGCAGTCTATCCACCCCCCACGCTCCCATCAAAGACCAGCCAATCACGCCCCCCACACCGGTTGACCTCAGGAGAGAGCTGACTCACAGGGGTGGGGTGGGTGGCTCCAAGATCATGAAACGCTCCTCCTCAGTCATCTCTGACTCGGGCATCGAGAGTGAGCCCAGCTCCGTGGCCTGGCCTGTGGAGGCGCTGCGAGGGCGCGAGCGGGAGATCCTGCAGCACCTGATCACCCGGCGTCACCCGGCCCACCGCAGCTCCCTAGAGGGCCTGCAGACGGAGAGCAACAGCAGTCTGCCCAGCGGAGGGATCCAGGCCTCCCTCACCTCCATCAGCTCCCTGCCTTACGAGGAGGAGGAGCAGCTGAGGCAGCTTAGCAAGCTCACCAAGTCTGTCTCTGCCCCCCAAATCAGCAGTCCGGAGGACACGGAAGAGGACCAGGGGTCAGCCAATCAGGAGCTAGACACGGAGAGTGAGGGAACCAGTGGGTATGAGCTGGAGGAGGGCTACCCCACCGCCACCACCACCACCAGCTGCACTATCAATGCAGGGGGCTTGTTAAGACAGCAGGAGTCCTCTGGGGTCAACCACTCTTCTCTAGAGGACATCCAGGAGGGAGAACTGCCTGAGGTAGCCTCTTTTGAATGGGGAGTGGCCCCAGTCATACAGGAAACCACTGTTTCCATTGAGAGTGACAGTGTGCTGAGAGAGACTGTTAGTCCTGATACTATAGACCTGCCAGAGTGCCCGTCAGAAATTAAGTCAGTGTTAAGTGGCGTCCCTGAAGTATTGCTTTTCCAACAGTTCGTCGAGGGGCACGATGTGAAGAGTGCAGCAATTTTCAGTCAGATGGAGGATAAGAACTATAACGGAGACAGCAGGCAGTTGAACTCGGGAGACATGTCTCTCTTTGAAGTGGAAGTAGCCCCCTGCAGCTGTGGAATCGAACCCTGTCCACATAATAGTGTGGTGGATGCGGAGAATAATACAGCTGGGGAGGATTGCCAAAGTTTCCATCCGATGCGGCTGCCTGACCATGAGGACAAGGAGCTGCTGGATCAACACCAGAACGCCTCACAGCCCCAGGCCTCTGAGAGGGAGGGCTCCCATGTCCTCAAGCTCATCCCCAAAAACACACAGAGGCCCAATGACCTCATAGGTCTCTCAGCTAATGATATGGCGAGGCCTATAGACCTTATAGGGCTCGGGGACAACGAGAGAGAGCAGCAGCACCTAGACTGTCACAGTAAACCCACTAAGATCCCCAGTTCGGGGCTAGCGTTCATGAATAAGAAGGTTGTGGAAGTGGTGAACATGTCTGTGTCTTGCGCCCCCACATGCCTGCCTTTCTCCTCTGTCCTCCGAGACTCTCCCTCTATCAGCGGCATCTCTGCCCGCCAGGCCACCTCCCCCATCACCCACCAGCCCCTGGGCTCCTTTGGCATCATCTCCTCATCCTCGTCCAATGCCCTGGGCACAGATGAGGAGACCAACGAGAGGATGCTGCAGTGAGTTTATGTCTCTGCTCAACAAACTGGCTATATCAATGAGGGTCAATGTGTACTTTTGAAACGGGGAAGTCGTTTCCAATGTGCATTAAAGCCATACAAGGATGCATAATTAGTTCTGATTGTGGGTGCCTCCAATTGTATGTTCATGCGCTCACATTTATTGTAACAGACAGAATCTTAAACTTGTGTAGAGAATGCCATTGTTATGATTTAGCCTATGTCCTCATAGATATACTGCCCTCTCACTACTACCTGTGTCCATGTCACCTATGTCCCAGTTTCTACAAAGTCAAAGAAGATCTTCTGAAGGAGCTGAGTTTCCAGGCCACCCTGTACAGTGACCTTCCTACCCTGGCGTCCGACCTGCCCTACTTCCCCCCCGAGGAGGAAGACGAGGAGTTTGATGATGGGATCCACCTGGTTGTATGTGTCCATGGCCTTGACGGTGAGCTCGTTGACATGCCCAAAAAGTATTTCTGTTCTCTCCCCTTACTTCAGTGCTAGGATCAGATGGCGCCAGTACTCACTCTGGTACAGTATAATCACTGGATGATTGTCTCATCTTAGGGAACAGTGCAGACCTTCGCCTGGTGAAGACCTTCATTGAACTGGGCCTACCAGGGTCTAGACTGGACTTCCTCATGTCAGAGAGAAACCAGGTATCAATCTTAATGTTCAGTTTACACATTTGATAGATGGCAATGATTTCAGAGAATGAGTCTGAGAATGGGTATAACAACAGTGTTTGGAAGCGTTTTACAGCTTGGTATAAAATGCTGACATCATGGTCCTTCTCCCCTCCCCTTGCTGCAGGCTGACACGTTTGCCGATTTTGACACCATGACAGACAGACTGCTAGATGAGATCATTCAGCATATCCAGCTCTATAACCTCACCATTGGCAGGATAAGGTCAGTCTACCACCTTTACTATGTCAACTAAAGCTGCTGGGCCATGTTCTCCAGTCACATATAACATGTAACATTAACAAACATAACATGTAAGTCCTTCATTACATCATTGTTTAGGTACTAGAGATGATTAGTGAAGTCCAAACTCAGTGGCAATGGATACACATTAATCTTTTATTTTTGGGGTACTTTTGTTTATTGCATTTTTAATCACAAAACAGTGTAAAAGCACTTGTGAATGACAAGTGTCATATTACAGAAAACAACATTTTTCTTATTTCACACACGTTACAGTAAGCATAATACCCTTAGCAGGTTCGAATAAAATAAATAAATAATAAATAAATAAATAAAAGTCTTATTCATGGATAACTGGGAAGGTGAATTTCTCTGCATAGGCTAAGAAAGGCCCCCACATATTTTCAAATATCTTGGCAGAGCCTTTCAATTTTTTCAAGTTGTAAATTATTGAACATTTCTGAGTGTGAGTAGGCGGTGTTGGTGATTTCCATTTTATTAGTATTAGACGTCTAGCCAATAATGTCACAAAAGCTATCAGATCCGCTTGGGGCCTAGGCAAAGGCAACTGAGGGATGCCGAACAGAGCAGTAATGGCATTAGGTTAGATAAGGATACACATGATGTCTGTAGTGTATTTCCACAGTCACTAGGTGGCAGAATGAAACTGAGAAAGATATTTGAAAGCCCCGCTTAGTCTGCTGTTATGAGTTTTTGGAAATAAAAAAATAAATTAAATGATGAGATGATGAAAATCCATATAATCTAATAATACATCATATTTACATGCATCATCAATCACTTACCTTTGACTTTGAAATAAAGCACTAAAACATCTTCCTCTTCATAGCAAAGCACTTTCAATGAGTTCAAATCATGTTCAGTAATTAATCATGTACATTAATTACCCTAAGTGCCAATTTAGTATGTGAGTTGCTATACACAAACTTTCTTGAACATAGTTGATACTCTTGAGAACTGGATACAAAAACTTAAGACATAATTGCTACTGTAGCAGCTGGCACCTTCCACATTGCCTCTATATTTAGTTTCAGAAACATAAGAAGAAAAAATCTGTTCAAATCTGCTGTTGAGGGAGGTTGAACAGTAATGTGTTAGGTACTTCCATAATTAAAGGGATGAGACATGTATATCTACATGTATATCTATCTCACTGACTGGTGGGACAATGTAGTCAATAATTGTATTGTATCTATGTCATTCAATGTCACCTTGTCAAAACATGTCACCTTGCCCTGGAGGGCATATATTATAGTATACTGTAACCTTTCCTGTCCTAGTGATAACATATATTGCTCGATGCCAAGCAGAGCGTCCAACATTTCTAGACAAACCTAAACAAATGAACTAGAAGAAATAGCCTCATCCCCAACACTTTATACTGATGAATATCCGTGGTCAAAGATATTAAGGAACTTCTGCATTGCTTCTAGAATAGAAAAAGCTTGCAGTATTGCATGTCTATTATTGTGCAAGCCACCCACTCTGTAAGAAGTCCTGAACCCTGAGCAGAGATAAGAAATACATTTCTCTGTTTGGATTCTCTCTGGCCCTCAGCTTTATTGGCCACTCCCTTGGGAACGTCATCATCCGCTCCGTGCTGACACGGCCCCGCTTCCGCTGCTACCTCTGCAAGCTCCATACCTTCCTCTCGCTGTCTGGCCCCCACCTGGGAACGCTTTACAACAACAGTACACTGGTCAGCACAGGTGAGGTTACCACTCAGCATGGAGAAACAGCACAGCGAAGCACAGAGACACTGTAGCCCACTACCGCAAGGGTGTTTCTGTTCCTCAGCAGCTTCCTTCCAGTCTTCTAATTGTATTCAGTGTTGCATCTTCAGTCATGTCAGGATGTGTCTGTCATTCAAATGGTTATTTCAGGTCTGTGGCTCATGCAGAAGCTGAAGAAATCCGGTTCGTTGCTGCAGCTCACCTTCAGAGACCATACAGATCCGCGGAAAACATTCCTCTACCTTCTAAGCCAGAAGCCAGGTAGTGTATGAAGCAAGAGGAGGTGTAAGAGCACAGTGACGTCCTTTGTAATTTAGTGTTTGGTAGAATATTACCGAAAGACACAGGCAAATCAAATATTCATGAAAACATTGTCATCTTGTTGTTGTCATATTTTCTTTTATGAGTCAGCCCACCACTAATACAGACTCAACTAGTTAACTCTGAGAGGCCTCCCCACTGTGCAAGTGGAACAAAGCAATCGTTTGTCACAGGGACTTGAAGTAGAGAAATGCTTTCTTTCTCAGAGCCGCGCCGAGTTGACAAAATGATCCAGAACCTGTCATTTGAAACCCACCAGTGCACGCTCTTAAAAGCACACTGACAAGCGACGTAAGAAAAAACATAGTTTTATCAGTTGAGGCCTGTCAGAAGATGATGATGGTACATTATGATATAGAAAACACACACACACACACACACACACATGCACGCACGCACATGGGCCCACTCACAGACACACACACACACACACACACACACACACACATGTACACACACACACACACATGCGCACACACACACACACACACACACACACACACACACACACACACACACACACACACACACACACTCTCTCTCATTCTTTCACTGTCACTCACTGCTCTTTTTTTAATGTAATCTATCAGGGCTCCAGTTCTTCAAGAATGTGGTGTTGGTTGCATCGCCACAGGACCGCTATGTTCCCTTCCACTCTGCCAGAATAGAGATGTGCAGGACAGCGCTCAAAGACAGAACCACAGGTCAGCATGAGAAACAGCAGCTCATTTTGTTGTTGCCCTGTAGAAGTTGTTTTCACATGCCCAAGACCCACTAATAGTGAACTTTTTTTAAGGACTGCTATGGAATTTCTTGAGGAATTTGAAGCAGGTTTTACTGTTAAACAAAGACCTAAAACATGTTTTTTTTTGTGACT
The DNA here is from genome assembly GCF_963989245.1 of Nansenia antarctica. Taxonomy (NCBI): domain Eukaryota; kingdom Metazoa; phylum Chordata; class Actinopteri; order Argentiniformes; family Microstomatidae; genus Nansenia; species Nansenia antarctica. The sequence goes on along the minus strand of NC_137690.1, from coordinate 56,251,639 downwards.
ATGAGGTTATCAAATCTATGTGAACGCAGCAATCAGCAAAACAGTACACAATATAATGCATATTGAGTGATTCAGTAAGTCCAGAAAGCTTCTTGCACTGATACTGTAGGTTAGAGAGTGTTTCCATTACTCATACAAATCATAGGGAGATACTTTAATGGTAACGTGTGAATTAGGTGTGAGGATATCTCATGCCATTTATTACATACTACCTTAAACACTACTAACTCACAGTACATCTAGCCAATACGTATGTACAGTATGTGCTTTTGAATCAATCATTTATAAAAACCTAACCTGTGTCTTTGTCTCTGCCTCTATCTCTGCTTTGAAGGCCCAGTGTATACAGAAATGATCAACAACCTGCTCCAGCCCCTGGCAGAGGCCAAGGACTGCAGACTGATCAGACAGAACGTGTTCCACGCTCTGCCAAACACAGCTAACACCCTGATCGGCAGGGCCGCCCACATCGCTGTGCTGGACTCAGAGCTCTTCCTCGAGAAGTTCTTCCTGGTCGCAGGGCTCAACTACTTCAAATAGAAGGGGTGATACAGGACACCCTCAATGTTATGGCAAATGGGACATGGTGAGATAGGGGATTTCACCCTGACTATGCTTAGTGTATATAAAGTATGTATACCCCCGTTGTCAAAGAGGTAGACGCAAGGCCTGTATAACCCATATATAAGCACTATAAACGTTTATCATACAATGTCTGTGTAATGTGACTGTTTAAAAGGAAAGTCCTTTCTGATTGTTGTCAGATCTGTCTATGTTAACAGAACTACTGACATCATATGATTCATAGTGGTGTTTTGTAGGCCTTATGAACATCTCTTCATCCAAAGCACTACCAAATTATATTTATGATCAAGAGCATTTCATTTTTGACGTTAAGAACCTGATGAAGAGGGTTGTCTGGAACACTGGTTGAATTGTACTTGAAGGGTTACATTTATGAAGGTCTTAAAAACTAAGGTTTTTTGCTTAGCATTTAGCTAATATCTCCTTGATTGTACATTTTATAGTAGACATGTTTAGTCCACAGAGAACTGTGGGGATATTTTATTGTACAAAGTACAAGCGTTTCTTTTTAAGAAAGGAACTTAGATAATATAATTTTAAATAATTTATTTTTTATTCATTCTTATCCATGCAGTACCTCCATCAGAATTGTGTTGTTGAGGATTTTATATAACACACTGACAACTTGTAAGGCTGAATCTACCATGTCTATATATACAGTACAGTGCAAGCAAACGTGTTCTATACACTTCTTGTACAAGTTGATATATATTGCATATCTACAGCATTTACAGTATGTGTCTCAAAACATTGAGTTCAGCTGAGAAGTCACTAAGCATATAATACCTATGTGTTCTTTAAAAGAAGGCTGATCATTGGGCAGATATATTCCAACCTCCTCTCAAAAGATATGATGTGGGTTGTTCTGTATTGATTTTACTGAGAGTAAAAGTAGGAGTATTAATGCTGCTGACTCAAGTGTGTAATAACACATTTTCGGGTTTTCTCTGGGCCGATTAAGATTTAAAGGATAATTAATTCATGAAAGTAACTGTGCTACAGGACATATCCCTGGGACATTTGAATTGATATGTTCCCCCATTTCTCATAAAGATTAGCATACTGTAAGTGAAACAGCTCTGGAGTGGTTTTGCTGCTTCAAGGATTGTATCTAATTATTTTTAGTGCGCTGAACCTTTCATGTCACTATCACATGAGATGAGCAGTATAACAAGAAAGGTGTCACTTTTCCTGCTTCTGAGTAGAACTGTCTCTCTACTAGTGTGTGCGGCTATGTCCATCAAGATCAAACTGACAACATTTTTACATTGGAGAGCTGCAGTCATAGTATCTTTACTGGAAGGTTCAATATTCATCTGTGCATCTAGAAGTTACGTTCGAATCAGAAGGATGCACTGGTTTGACTGATGAAGTGCACTTTATTGTGGACCTTACAGCAAGTGTCCATGCACTCAAAGATATTGTCTTTCTTTCCTTCAAATGTGTACGTACTTTGTTCTTCTCTGCTGACATTGAAGGATGTATGTGTCCAGGCCAAAATGTAAAAGGTTGACCTCAACTGTCTGTCTGTACCATCTTGTAGAACTATTCTGTCCTTGAGTACAAAAGGTGACATCTCAAAGTGCTCTTTCTTTCTTTTCGTTGAGATCCTTTCGGCTTCTTCTGTTTGCTGTAGCTCTGCATGGTAAGCAGGGCGTCACTGTGATTGACTCTAATTAAATGGCTCCCTCTAGGACGTGGGGATCGTTCACGAGCCACTACAGCTGCGTAAGCAATCTGTGGGAGCTGCCAGGCATCATGCTACATTTCCCCCAGACCCGCCCCCCCCATCCACCCCACCTCCCACCTACACCCCCCACTCCACGCCTTCGCTGAAATGGGGCTTTGGCTTGTTTGCTTTTCCCCCATTGGGCCATGATCTGTTTATCCACAGGGTCACGTATTGTAAAAGTGATGAGGGGCGAAAACGTTTCATGCTTGGAGATTAGGCTCTCCAAGGGCATGGATTTGATATTCATGCATGGATTGCTTTCCAGGTTGCATAGTTTAATTTAGTCATTTTGTCATATTGTTATGGTTTCCTAGGTGTTTCCCTTTTTCACAGCAGAAAGAGCTCTCTACTAATGTGAATAGCTCTTTTCAGTGAAAACTGATTCTTTTGCTTTGGTTGCTTTGATAAAACAGGCTTTGACTTTGGTTTCTTTGATAAAACTCTTGCAATGTGATTACCGGTTGGTCTTTCACAGTCAATTGGTGGAGCTGGTTCTGGTGCTGTTATGAACCCTGAGAAGCTGAACAAGAGATGTATATTTTTCCAATTCTGGAATTTATTTCAGCTTTTTACTGTACATCTGACAGCATTACAAGCCCTAACATGGTTGACTGAACCGTGTCTGTATTTGATTTGTATTAACCATTGTGAGAGTGAATACTCCTTTGTTGACGTCTGTGAGTGTGTGTGAGGTGGGTGGACACTGTATGTGTGCTTATGTACTACTGTAATGCTCCAAGGCAGCTTTGTGTCATGTCTGTGAAATGAGATTTACCTAGATCGTATTATCATTGTCTGCTCTTCAGTAATGTGCTGGAATCTGACACAATTCCAAATGTTTGACGTGAATGTAATGAAAAAAAGGTTTGACTTCACTGTGACTAACATGTATTTATTTAATTATGTATTTATTTTGCTATCAATATAATCTGTAAAGTACAGTATATAGAACTTCATCCGTGCCAATATTACTCTAATATTTTTCTATGTTTGCTTACTGTATGTGTTCCTCAGTAGCTTGTGTCCCATGTACAAATATAAATACATACATGACATAATATTACGATCAACAATATCAACATGATATTATAATAAAAAGTTTCTTTTTTCGCAATTGTATGATTTGGCTTTCTTGCTTTCAACCAAAGAACATTGTAGTGTAATGCAGTAGGGTTTGTTAGATACTGTGGATGGTTGTCATTTTACTACATGGACTACCATCAGTAAACAAAGGGCCTACTTAACCTATGGTTGTGTATGACAGATGGCTGTATCCAGTGGGACACTGACTCCCTAAGTTCAAGTCCACAGAGACATATTGGTCGTCCCCTTTAACTTGTGTTGCTGTATATTCTATTAACGACCGCTGTTGTGGGACAACAATCACTCACCATTAGTATTGTGAGTCCAGAGCAAACCGACATAAACGAATCAAAGCAGCAATCCCCAACTGAGGCACCATTTCAATTGCATCAATTTATGACTTCCTAGTTTGGGAAGCCCTGGAGCCATAAATCCCTGCCACAACAATCCATAGTCCATTTGATTTGGAGGTGTTTTTTTTCCACTTTTCCCTGTCCATTTGTCACTGCATGTTGGACTCATGATCCAGCAGAGGCTTGTGGAATCCCAGTGTAACCGTCTCTGTACTCTCTGAATCAAATCAATAACTCTCCCCCCTAAAGAAACTGCTCTCCCCCCCCCCCCCCGCAAACTGATGAGAGAACTATGCTCAGACACAGTAATGCTTTTCATTTATTTTGAGTTTACAGCAATTTGTCAGTCTCATTCGCTTATCAAATGCGATGAATCAGAGTAAAAGAAACAACCTCTCCTGTTTACAGTTTGCTCCCAAACAAAACCTCCCCTCTGAGACCCATCTCATTGTATATGTGTCATTTCCTTGGTCATAAAAGGGAGGAAAAATGATTTTGTCGTTAAATCCATCACTCTGACTTGATTGAAACGGTGTTCATTCCATTGTTTGCCTTGGAGAAGGGGGAGATCATTAGTCCCAGAGTGATACTTTGAGCAGGCGTCGTCAATAAGCAAGCCGCCTGTGGGAGTAATTATTGCTGCATGAATCTGTCGGTGAGGAAGGTAATAAGATCTCCCATTGTCTCATTATCCGCTATGACACTGATGAGGTGAATCTCATATGTAAGTAGAGGAAAGACAATGAGGTGTAAACATGGCAGAACTGTGCAAAAGTATAGTAATTGGATCTTTTTCGGGAATTATTGTTTGGTATTTTTGATCAGTGATGCTCATGGTAGAGTATGTGCACAACCTGTGAGGCAGAGAATGTGTAGCACTTTTTAAAGACAGCCTACATGTGTATCCTGTTTATTGGCTTGTTCCCGCAGGGTCAAAAACATGATTCTTCTTCTTCTTATTATTATTATTATAACCTTTATTTCACCAGGAACAATCTTATTGAGATTTAAAATCTCTTTTACAAGAGTGTCCTGGCCAAGAATCAATGTTTTAATAAAAAAAAAAAAAGAAGATAAACTCACCAAATTAAAACAATTGTCAACGTCATCTCAGGAATATCTTTCAGTGTGATCAATCAACATGATTGTATCTTGTATCATTGTATCCTCCCCACCCTCCTGTTAGTTTTCTCTACTGTATATAAATCCTTCCAGCATTATGACTGGCCCGAACAGAGATTACTTTTCTTGCGATGACTGATGGATAAATGATTCACTTACTTAGACAAATGTATTTATTGTAAGTCACTTTGGATAAAGGTGTCTGCTAAATGCCAAAAATGTAAATGTGAATGTAATCTGCCTGAAGAGTCCTAAGGTAGTCATCCATGGCACCTACGATCTCATTGCCAAATGTCTGTGGATATCATCAAATTCAGGCACGTAACTCATGCCATCAATGTTTGAACAGTTTATGCTACCTCACTTCTTTTAAAGTAATGTCCCTTAATGATGGGAACACAACAATGTATCTAGACCCATGAACTATTCATGTGAGTGTCTGCTCTCACTATCTGTTCACTCATCTGCACAGCTCTCACACAACACCCGCACTCTTTCTAGCGAACAGTTTACTTCCTAGTGGTTTGTCACAAACACAGACCGTAACACACACAGTAAGACTCTTCTCTTGCAGTAGCATTATGAGTTTTGAAGCAGATGGCATTGTGCAGGTCTCCTGGCGTTTGGATTACCGTACATCTGTCTGGAAGAACAAAGATTCAATTGAGTTGTTTACTTCTAATGATATTCTACAGAGAGCAATCAGACCTACCAGGGGAGCAATCTGAATAAGACACGACTGACTTATTTTTCAAATGCAAGAATATTCAGAAATATATCTATTCCAATGAACTTGAACATTAAAATAATAATTTAAAAAAATAGCTGACATCAAGGTCTATGACCCTTGAACTTGGAATTTACAGTATGAAAGCCATCATTCATTTCCATTTTTACTGTCTACTCCACAATTTTCAGATCAAGTTTTTCATTCCAAAAGCTGTTATGATCAGACTCTCCAGCAGATGGAGCACTGTTGGAATGATCTGGAATATCCTGTCTGAGCTTCTCTGTAACCTCTGAGGCGATGTATAGGTCCTAGACATCTTTAATGTGAGCCTCACATACAGCAGAGGTATGGGCCAATATATTGATCCAGAGATATTTAACATTTACTGTAGACTCCTCGCTGGCCAGTATTGTGTCAGCATACCTTCTATGCTTTCCATCGAAACAAGAGAACAAAAGCTACACTAAAAGTAATTTCAAGACAATTGTTTAATTTGACCACAACCTTCATCCTTTTCAAGGTTGTCAGCTTACCCGAGACCTGGTAATAATGAGAAATAACATCCAGGCTCCCAGAGCAATTGTAGCAACACCCACCAATTGGTGGTGAGTGTACTTGGACACATCCATATCATTTCTCCTGGGTGATGGTGCTGTAACTATAGAGCTTGGGGAGTTCTGAAACCAGACACATCTATGGGGAGAGGCAAGTGACAGAGAGAGAGAGAGAGAGAGAGAGAGAGAGAGAGAGAGAGAGAGAAAGAGAGAGAAAGAGAGTGAGAGTGAGAGTGAGTGAAAGAGAGAGAAAGGACACAAGGAAGACACCAGGTCTCCGAAAGTGACCTAAATATCACATCACCACAAAAGGTATACGAAAGAGGAGACAGCTTGGCAAAGACCTCTCCATAGAGATCTAAATCGACCTTTTCTTGTTGAAAGGTTTTTTACCATTATTGAAATTTAAAGAATTACCATTATTGTAATTATGCTAGTATTGTAATAGTGTCGTGGAGCCATACCTCCAAATCACCTTGTTCACACGCCTCTTTTGGAGGTCTGGGGATCTGGCTTGGATTGAACTAGATGGATGTGAGATGGATGGGAGAATGTACCCTTATGCCCGTAGAATGGTTGCCTGTTGTATGTACGTTGTCTTTTTCGACCGGGTAGGACTATTATACAGAGAGTCGTTACCTGTTGCTAGCTTGCAACATTAAAGAAAATGGAAGATAAATGGAAGATAAGCTCTATATACTATATATCTTCATATTTTATTGGTTTAACATGCTGTGAGGCATCAAATCACTCATTTCAAACAGGTTTCCACCCCTTTGTAGCTACTTTCTGCGAATCATTTCTCAACAAGGTTAGTACTGACAATGACTAGAAAACATGACCTTCATATTCACACATTCCCTGTCTTATACACTCATTTTCGTGAACGATGTAGGTAGTCAGTGTGACTCATGGGTCTATGGCTTATATTTCCTGTTCACTCAATCATTCACAGAAAAAGTACAAATTTACTCCACTATGATTCAGCCTTGACTCACAATAGATGATAGATACTGTAGATCTATGAAAACAATCTGAAATACTGTCACTACCAGACAACAACTTGGATTGGACCACAACATGTGTTTTGAAATAAAGAAGAAATTCAGAAATGATCGCATCATCTCTTTGGAATATTCTCTGCTGCGTGATTGAATTTCTTTAACTATAGTTGTTAGATGTAAAAAGCTAAAACGGAATCTGGCACAGCGGTTTCAAATATGAAGTAATCTCCACTAATCCAGAGAGATCAGAGCATGCGAAGAAACATTAATCCTATGTAATGATGGCTGATCCTTGCAGAGGTCCACAATCTATCCCTAAAAATACACAGGGTAGATGGAACATACAATGCTACTGAAGGTCCAGTACCCCAACCAGCCAGCAGATGCTTAGGGTCTATCATTTTAAAGTACTGTATAAATAATTGTATGTCCTCTTTCTGTTGATTAAATATGTTGCAGGGGCAATAACTACAGTACAATCCTATGTCGAGAGTGAGTTTGTGTGCCGATATGTTCTGAATCCTTTTCATTTTTAACAACAGATTAACCTTGATCCAGGATATCTCTGGATTATGTGCATATGGTGTACTTTTCAAACACATCCCCATCCTAGGCCAAACACACTTTTCTCATTCATTTTTCATTTATTCATTCATTTTATTTTACTTTTTGCCTTTATTTCACAATCTGGAGCAGGAGAGGGGAAAAACAGGAGTCCTGGGGAATCACAAAGCAGGCTTGCATGTCAGGGGCCACTCTGATCTTCCTCTGCAACCCTAAAACATCAGCCACCAACACAGTGGCGGAATCAGATGCTTCCCTCACATGACATTTGTTCTTGAGTCTGCACTCTTGTTTAATCTATTTATTTTCTCCATCTCTCTTGTCTCACCTCTAGCAGTGACAAAGTAGTTGCCGGTGTAAACAAGGGGTTACAAATGTAACCTAGGTTCCCTGATGGAGATGAGGGAGATTCCTCACCATGGGACATGCAATCTGTGTACCTATCCCTGAAACCCTATTCAATCACGCCAGTAGGACTGCTGAGGATGCTTGCAGGCACAAGCTCCACATGAGAGGGCAATGAGGCGAGTGGTCTCCCTAATCTCCTTTAGAGAAACTTGGTTACATTCGTAACCCCTAGTTCTCTTTCCGTCAACTCGGTTTGACTTCTCACTATGGGATCCTTGCAAAACGCCCAGATTATCAGGTCCGAACAGAAACCCATATGGATACAAGGATGTACCCTGTCACATCCAGCTGTAAAACCTTTCAATGAGAAGTGGAAAAGCCCAGCTGGCTACGGCAGATATCTCTGATACAGAGACATCCTTGAACAGGGCCCATGGCTCCGTCAACCCACAGGTGGAGTAAGCCTGGATGCCCAAATGGGGCTGAAATCACAGACAATTGTGACGGCAGCTGGTGAAACCGGGAGCAAGTCGGCAACCAATCAAAATGTTCTGACTTGTATTCAGAAAAATGTAAGAAAATCAATGATAAACTCGCTAGTCAAGACAAAATATTGCAATGCAATGGATTCTGTGAGTAATCTACTCTACACTAACTAGGTAATGGCCGCTGGCCTGAGCTAGATTACTTTTCCTGCTACGACTGGTGGATTGATGATTTGACTTACTAGTCAAATGTATTGATTGTAAACAGCTTTGGAATAAGGCGTCTGCTAAATGCCATAAATGTACATTTAAAATGCTCTATTATTCCACAATTGACTTCTGGCAATTCCCTCACTGGGTGGCTCACCACCAACTTCTGTCATGAGATAATTCTGTTATGAAAAATTCTGCCATGTCTCTTAAGAGAACAGGGCTGGCCCTAGTACCTTTGTGGCACTAAACAAGATTTGTAATGTGGCCCCCCACACACACTTTCTTTTGTCGGGGGGTTGGAGTTTTTGATTGACGGGTGTTTTTGATAGACAGGTGTTTAGTCTGGGGGGCTAGATGAACATACACACTCAATAGAAATAAATAAAACATATACACATAGTCTATAACTAAAGACAATGACAAATGAACACCAATAATCCACCTACAAAACAACAGCTATAGGCTACTGTAGAAACTAAATAACAATTAACAACTGCATAATAAATAGTAAAGTCAACATAATTAAACTATAAAAGCAACAAGCAACAAACTTGCACATAACAAGGTCTATAAGTAAAGACAATGACAAATGAACACCAATAAAAATATTCTGACAAATAAATAGCAATGAAAAATTAAAATTATTTTTTATACAAAAAAATATTCCAAATAAATAAAGTGAACACTATAAAATGGTTACAGCAAAACAACAGGCTACTGTAGAAACTATAGCTACCCATCCTCTCACCACCATCCAACATCAATCCTCCCCAAAAAAAAGAAAATTGAGTTTAAAAAAATGTGTGGCCCCATCTAGCGGGTGTGGCCCTAAGTGACCGCTTAGTCTTGGGCCGGCCCTGCATGAGAATACCAACAGGATTCTCCAGTCATCCGTGATGATTGCACGATTCTGTGATGTTGTTTTCCTGGAAATGTATGCTTTTGCTTTTGAAACATTCTATTTCATAAAGGCCATACAGGTAAGTTATTAAGTATCTTGGTGGTTTTCAACATTAGAGTAGATTAACGTATAGGCTTTCTCATATTCTCGTATGGCTTATCTTGTCTGATGTTTCCATTTAAAAAAAAGAAGAAGAAAAATATAACTGAAATTCTCAACATGTAGCCAATACAGTAAATTGGTATTCTGATTAAATTTCAGAACTGAATGTGCATTGAAAAGTAGGGTATTCATCTCATTCTTACAGAGATATAGTTTTCTCCACTGACTGCAAGGGGGATGTCTATTAATAAAAGTAATATGATTTATGGCTAACTTTAAAACTACTCAGCCATTTAATCAGGAGCAGATTCTTTTCTTTCTTTTTTTCTTCAGAGGATTGCTTTTAACTGTCTTTTCTGGTGGCATGATTCCTAACTGATTCGCAGCTGATTGTACTGTACAACAAAGTCTGTGATTTCACCGCCATCCTGCTTGCCTTGAGCCATACAGTACAGTAGATAATATGGCTCTCCAGTGAGACATTCAATGGAGATAGTGGACAAAATGCTGATTCTTCTTTAAAATGTAGGCTTGCCTTAGTAGAGAGAGCCAGAAGAACTCAACTGAACATAGAAAATGCATATCAAGCAGGCATTAATTGAAATGTAAAACAAATGACTGAAAAGGTGTAGGTTGAAGCATTAACTTATTTTGCCTACCCTTTTTACATGTCATATTCTAAGACGATACAGAAGCAAAAAATATTAACAAAACAAAAACAAAAGTTACAAACATTTCATACACAATAATGATCATACTTCAGTTTTATATTTATTTATCATCATATTTTTAAATTTGAAGATTGAACTACACATTCTTAATTATTACCCCTTTACTGGAACGTTGTGGAACCCCACAAGTAACCTTCAACAAATCAAATTCAACCTTATTTATTTGAATTGTATTGCTTATTAATATCTGTCATCGTGGTCACTTCTAAGCCATGAGTGTGCTATCCCTCTAATACCATATCTCTACAGTTTCTTCATTAATAAGCCATGATCAATAGTATTGAATGTTTTTTACGTCTATAAACACCCCCACAGTATATTCCTGGCTGTCCATTGCATGTCTCTTCAACCAGTTCCATCACTGCCATTGTGGAAGACATATTTGCTCTAAAGCCATACTGATGGTCACTCAATAAATTGTGTTTTTATATGAAATTATCAAGCCTTTGCACAAATAGTTTTCTAAAATCTTTGATAACTGGAAATCTCCAGAGAGATTGGTCTATAGTTGGAGAATAGATGTTTATCTCCACTTTTATAAATGGGAATGACTTTTGCTTTTGTCATTTTGCTGAGAAAAATACCTGTTTGGAAGGATTGGAAGGACCTCATGGAGGATGAAAGAAAAAAAACATCAGCAGAATGACGAACACTCTGCTCTTTACAGACATAATCAGGTATCCGCTCACCATGGCTCCTCACAGAGCAAGGCTACCTGTTAAAACAGAGGGGTGTCCTCACGTTTCCTGTACATAAGACACACAGCAGGGATGGCCAGCTCCACATAGTGCTCTCTCATCTTCATGATCATTTGAAGCCTACCAGGCACCTGATGTGGAGTGTCCCTGGGATGAGGACATAGGAGAGTAAGAATAAGAGTTGGTCGAAGAGCCATTGAATTAATGAAGAGAGAAAGAGAATTCCAGATGATGAGGAGCCCAGCAGAGAGGAAGCAGGAGTCAGCTCTAATTGACAAGACCCTCACAATAGGTAGAAACAGTAGCACAGGGGTCCTTTGATGAACCAGATAACAGAGACAGAGAACAGAGAACAAGAGACAAAAATCAAAAATCAAAGCAGAACAGATGTTCAGGAGGTTCAACATCATACAAGCTTTGCTAGATCAATGGTGATACATTTTTCATTTCCCACAATTGCGATTTTTATTTTTTTACTTTCACCGCTGGACTTTGGTATAGATTATTCAACAGACATACAGTACAGTAACTTGTATGATAAATCAACTTGAAGAAGAAGGCTGCTGTAGTTTTACTGTAGTTGTACTGAAGTACCTCTAACAAAGACAAGTCTTATGATGTTGTGATTTATTTCGGAACACTCTGTTTGACTTGACGTACTGTAAGTGTGTAGCCCCAGTAACACTTTCAGTAACACTTTCCATGGGATGACGTTTCATCCTCATCCTTTTTCCCACTAAACCTTACAATTTAAAAAGCTGAGCAGTCATCATGACCATGACTATCAGACATAAATGATTGTTTGATTGAACAGATGGTCATATGATGGAGTCTTCATACTATGCCAGCATAATTCAGATTTACTGAGGCTGCAACGTGATCTACTGTGATGAACAAAATCAATCTAGTGTGAGTGCATGGCCTGCCTCCCACCGTGAAATAGTGTGTAATGGTGAGGTGATCTGGCAGAGACAGAGACATGACTGACGCCACAAATAGACAGACTGAGAGAGAGACAGACAGACAGACAAGAGAGAGAGAGAGAGAGAGAGAGAGAGAGAGAGAGAGAGAGAGAGAGAGAGAGAGAGAGAGAGAGAGAGAGAGACCCCATTGGAAGAGAGTAAAATTGTGCCACAAGATTCAGAGATTCATTCCACAAATACTTTTTCAATGATAATAGATAATAACTCTAGAGAATGTTTAATTGAATATTTACATGAGGAATAACTTCTGCCATATGGATCTGATGTTTTGGCCATTATGCCCTTCTGTAGAGGCACGGATTTAGAGTGATTATCAGAATAAGAAGTAAAAGAAATCCCACACAAACAAAGTCCCACCATAATCCTCCTCCTCCTCCTCCTCCTCCTCTTCCTCTTCCTCTTCCTCTTCCTCTTCCTCCTCCCACTCCTCCTCTATATGGTTCTATGCCACTCTTGGCTCCTTTAATGACATAAATGTGTGTAGCTCACACTGTCAAGCGCATTCCCTAACCACATGAAGGGTTTTAGTAAGACCTCATGTCAATCTGCATGTCAGCTAAGCGACAAAATGTACATGGGAATTCTAATTTCCAAGCACTCTACGTGGCCTCCCACAGTGGTGTAAAGGATAAAGATCATTGAGGTTGTCCATCAGTGGACCTGTGTGTCACTCCACTGTGATTCTGTAAGAAGTGATTCCAGCAGAGAGGGTAAAAGGCTGGAGCTTTCACACCTGAGGTGACGTGGGAGGTGGGTGGTCTATCCTATAAAATGTCAATTAGTCCAGAGGGGGGAGGGGGCCTGTCATACTTGCAGAGGTGGTTCAATATAAGGGAAATTAACCCAATGAACCCAATGAATCCAGGATCTGATGATTTAGATTGTGACTTTTCAATGTGTTTAGACATACATGTATGTATATGTCTTCAGTCACCCCCAATATAGAAGAGGTAGATTTATCTTCTGTTTTTATCAGAGAAAGATGACAGTTTGAAAAGAGAATATTGGCTGTTTTATGAAAGGTGGTGATCTTTAAGTGACCGTTTTGCCCAATAATTACCTACTAAAAGAGGTAGTAAATTGACAAAGGAGACACTTAACGTAATGTTAATGTCCGACTACAGTATAACAGAAAGTCACATTTTCAGCATAGGCCTAGGCCCTAGACACTTAACGTAATGTTAATGTCCGACTACAATATAGCAGAAAGTAACATTTTCAGCATAGGCCTACGTTGCCCTCTCAGAATTACCAAATGGATTGTAACCATAGACAAGGATATTTGGAGAGCCAGTTTACTGTATATGTAGCTGAGAGCAACCATGTCCAGGGTCTAAAATATGACAATATCTCAGAGCATAATATTACAGGGCACCAACTGAAAAAAGGGACCATGATGTGTGTCGCGAGACCAATATACACTGATGAGCCAAAACATTATGACCACCTGCTTAATATACTGTTGGTGTTATGCCTAATATGCTTGCGCATCGATGAGCCTTGAGCAGCCAACACCCTGTCGCAGGTTTGTGATTCGTCCCTCCTCGGACCACTGTCGGTTGGTACTCACCACTGCTGACCGGGAGCACCCCACAAGCTTTGCCGTTTCACAGATGCTCTGACCCTGTCGTCTGGCCATACCAATTTGGCCCTTGTCAAAGTCGCTCAGGTCTTCACTCCTGTCCATTTCTCTTGCATCCAACACTTCGACTTCAAGAACTGACTGTTCACTTGATGCCTAATATCCCACCACTTGACAGGTGACATTGTAACAAGATAATCAATGTTATTCATTTCACCTGTCAGTGGTCATAATATTTTGGCTCATTGGTGTAGAGTTCTGTTAGCGTTTCATCATTGAAAATGTCATTTTGAAAAGTCTGAGAAATGCTCACGATGTGTTCTGTTGTGTTTTCCAAGGTCTTTCTATGTAAAATGTTTCATTAGATTAGCTAAAACAACATGGTCGCTATAAGCCCAAAAAGTTTGATAGCGTCACCCTGTGGTCCAACACAACTATATTCTATGGGTTAGGTTAACACATACCATCTGTTCCACATTTTATGACTTTAAGCCAACCAGATCAAGATGTAAATATATGCTTGTTATAGAACCACCGTGTGACAGATAAGAAAATGACTGCACTATTAGGTGTTAGACATAATTGTATGTTTGCCAAGTTTGGTAGTGATGCACTGCACCCTGTCTGAATATGTCTGATTTATAAGCATATAAATAATGGGATACTCACTCATCAAATGTTCTCTGTTCAGAGCGGCCATGTTGTTTATCCAGCTTCCCAGCTAGCAATTTTTGGTTCTAAAAATGTTCAAAGAATGTTACCTAGAACGTTCTCGTAATGTTTTCAGCGGGAAGTTTTCTTTAAGTTCCCAGAATGTTCTAGGATAACGTTCTCTAAAAACATTTGTAAAATGTTGTGTGATAACCTTCTTAAAATGTTAAGTGACAACATTGCTGGAACATTATGCCCTAATGTTCTTGAAAACGTTTTCAGCAGGAAGTTTTCTTCAAGTTCCCAGAATGTTCTAGGATAACGTTCTCTAAAAACATTTTTTAAATGTTGTGTGATAACCTTCTTAAAATGTTAAGTGACAACATTGCTAGAACATTATGCCCTAATGTTCTTGAAAACGTTTTCAGCGTGAAGTTTTCTTTAAGTTCCCAGAATGTTCTAGGATAATGTTCTCTAAAAACATTTTAAAAATGTTGTGTGATAACCTTCTTAAAATGTTAAGTGACAACATTGCTAGAACATTATGCCCTAATGTTCTTGAAAACGTTTTCAGCGGGAAGTTTTCTTTAAGTTCCCAGAATGTTCTAGGATAATGTTCTCTAAAAACATTTTTAAAATGTTGTGTGATAACCTTCTTAAAATGTTAAGTGACGACATTGCTAGAACATTATGCCCTAATGTTCTTGAAAACGTTTTCAGCGGGAAGTTTTCTTTAAGTTCCCAGAATGTTCTAGGATAATGTTCTCTAAAAACATTTTTTAAATGTTGTGTGATAACCTTCTTAAAATGTTAAGTGACAACATTGCTAGAACATTATGCCCTAATTGTCACAACCAGAGGGCGGAACCCAGAAGCAGACAACGGAGAACAGGTAGTACAACAATAATAGTGATTTATTGTAGGGTTGGGGTGTCAGGGGGATCAGGCTGGAGGTAGGTAGAACAGGCAGGGGGTCAGGTAGATAGGCAGGTAGTCAGACAGGCAGGGGGTCAGGCAGGCGGAGTGGTCGGCAGACAGGCAGGGGGTCAGGCAGGCGGAGTGGTCGGTAGACAGGCTGGGGGTCAGGCAGGCGGAGTGGTCGGTAGACAGGCGGAGTGGTCGGCAGACAGGCAGGGGGTCAGGCAGGCGGAGTGGTCGGCAGACAGGCAGGGGGTCAGGCAGGAGGAATAGTATTAGGCAGGCAGGGATCAGGCAGGCAGGAGGTCGGCAGGCAGGGAATCCATAAATGGCTACGATCTGGCGTTGACTGGAAGCAGGAGCAGAGCTTAAGTAGGAGCCAGTCGCGGTCTTAATCGGCCACACCTGGCACCACTGATAGACGGCTGATGAGCCAGGGGCGGAGCTGTGACACTAATGTTCTTGAAAACGTTTTCAGCGGGAAGTTTTCTTTAAGTTCCCAGAATGTTTTAGGATAATGTTCTCAAAAAACATTCTACAAATGTTTGGTAATAACCTTCTTAAAATGTGAGTTGACAATATTGCTAGAACATTACACCTTGTGTTCTCAAAATATTTTCAGCTTAAGTTTTTTGTTTGTTCCCAGAATGTTTTAGGATAACATGCTCTAAAAACCATTCTAAAAACGTTTGCTTATAACCTTCTTAAAATGTTTACTGAAAACCCTGTTAAAACATTATGCCCAAACATTCTTAAAATGTTTTTAGCTAAACGTATTAACACATGTAAAAGTTTGATAACATCAATATTCAAGTCTTTCAACATAATGTATCGTTATTTATTAACATTAACAACAGAGGTGAGACAGCTTCATTTGAGAACATGTTTAAAAAACAAACAAACAAAAAAACATATACTGTACATACTGAAAACATGGAAGTCAGAACCTATCATCACTGCAACAGTACATATCTCTGACAGTACATATCCTCATGACAGACAGGCATTCCCAAAGTGTTGTAGTTCTTGATTTAGTCCTCGGACAGTGTGGGGCTTCTGCTCCCCTCAAGTGCTGCTGCTGCACTTGGACACATTCTTATACATCATCCCTGGACACATCCTTACTCTGAACTCTGTCCTCAGTCACAGATGGTCCACCTGTATCACTGTCCTCAGTCATGGATGGTCCACCTGTATTATCCACCTGCATTATAACAAAAATAGTATTTAAAAAGTAGAATAGTTTCTGATTCATCAGAAGTCTTTTTGGTAGCCCTTTAAATTACAGGCCGTTAATTATGCAGTAATTACTGGAAATAACCAAGTAATATCCATGTAAAATAGACATGTAGAATGCTAGTAATTGTGCTAGCTAGATTGCTATAGCTTGCTAGCTAGCTAGCTAGCTAGCTCCCAAACCTGTCCCAAACTTTTGGGCTGGTAGATTTGCTTCACTCACCAGCCAAAAAACCAACAACAATGAAAAAAAATAATAATCTGAACGTTCACCAATTTGTCTGACAACACACACGCTTGAAGTTATTCGCATTAACGGTTAGTTTGTGGTCAAGAAAGTAAATGTATCCATACAAAGTAACGTTAATCAATTAAAAACAGTTATTGTAACCTTACCGTTTAATCCACAGTGTCCCGTTCCCTTGTGCTGTCTTCAACTAAAACCGTCGACCTGTGCCCGATCACGGAGGTGAACTGAACATCTCAGTCAGGCGTGAAATCTAATCAGAGTCGTTTGATTGGTCTGCCACGTCCTCAGCCTCCTCGGTTATTGGTGCAAGTCTGAAACTTGAATTTTTAATAACATCCCAAAAACATTTTCTGAATGTTTGGGCATAATGTTTTAACAGGGTTTTAAGAAGGTTATAAGCAAACGTTTTTAGAATGGTTTTTAGAGCACGTTATCCTAAAACATTCTGGGAACAAACAAAAAACTTAAGCTGAAAATGTTTTGAGAACATAAGGTGTAATGTTCTAGCAATATTGTCAACTCACATTTTCTCTCAAGGTTATTACCGAACATTATCCTAAAACATTCTGGGAACTTCCCACTGAAAACGTTTTCAAGAACATTAGGGCATAATGTTCTAGCAATGCTGTCACTTAACATTTTAAGAAGGTTATCACACAACATTTTAAAAATGTTTTTAGAGAACGTTATCCTAGAACATTCTGGGAACTTGAAGAAAACTTCCCGCTGAAAACGTTTTCAAGAAGATTAGGGCATAATGTTCCAGCAATGTTGTCACTTAACATTTTAAGAAGGTTATCACACAACATTTTAAAAATGTTTTTAGAGAATGTTATCCTAGAACAAATGTTTTTAGAGAATGTTATCCTAGAACATTCTGTTATCCTAGAACATTCTGGGAACTTAAAGAAAACTTCCTGCTCAAAACATTACGAGAACGTTCTAGGTAACATTCTTTGAACATTTTTAGAACCCAAAATTGCTAGCTGGGTTGATTATAATTAGATGCATGTGAAAGTCAATTGAGAATATAAATTCAAAATAATAAACAGCAATGAAAACATTGTTTCATTAACATTTTTCCTAGATAAGTATGATTTACACCCAGGTCTTTATTATAGTGGATTTTGCATTTAGTGGATTTGCATATAGTGGATTTTGCATTTTCAAAGTTAGGGGCATCATGTGCATAAAAACGCTACTACTCATCATGCTGTTGTTCGCCCCCACCTATTCCCAGGGGTCTGACACTTTGTTACTAAGCATCCTCTGCTCCAGCCTCTCCAAAGGGCAGCCCCCCTAGATCCACCAGAACAAAAGATATGCACTTTTGAATGTGTACACAGTACCAATTGTGCATTATTGGGTACAGTACCTGTTTGTGCCCACAGGAGGCGCCCTTTAATATTATGGGCTATTTTGGGGCTTGCAAAGGGTGTCTTGCACCCTGAGTATACCCCCTTGTACGGGTCACCCTTGGGACTAGGAGCACCGTGTCAGGGCAAGTGCTTTTAAAACCCCAATGATGTCCCGGGTCAACTGGACCCGAACAGTACGAAAGGGTCCAAAAAGTGAACATCACACAAGGGTTAAGAAAACCTATTTCAATATGCTATCTATGCGTTTCTTATTACATAATAAATGACATGCTCATTTGTATAGAGCGCAACAGTGTGGATCCGGAAGTACATTTTGCGTTATTGTGTAACATCATGTAACATTGTGAGAACATTTTGTAAAAGAACATTCTATAATCTGTTACCTAAACAATGTCCCCAAAACATCCATGGAATGTTGCAGGTAAAACGTTCTTCCTTTGTTTACATATCACATTACAGGAACATTCTCGAAAAAACGTTTTGTGATCTGAGGCATCAATAACATCCTGAAAACATTATCCAAATGTTGCTTTGAAAATATCCTTCCTTTGTTATCGTGTAACATTGTGGGAACATTTTATAAAAGAACATTCTATAATCTGTTACCTAAACAATGTCCCCAAAACATCCATGGAATGTTGCAGGTAAAACGTTCTTCCTTTGTTTACATATCACATTACAGGAACATTCTAGAAAAAACGTTTTGTGATCTGAGGCATCAATAACATCCTGAAAACATTATCCAAATGTTGCTTTGAAAATGTCCTTCCTTGTTATCGTGTAACATTGTGGGAACATTTTATAAAAGAACATTCTATAATCTGTTACCTAAACAATGTCCCCAAAACATCCTCAGAATGTTGCACCTAAAACGTTCTTACTTTGTTAACATTTAACGTTATAGGAACATTATTTGAAATGGTAAACATCCTTAAAATGCTCTTTGAACATTAGATGAAAACGTTTTCTTTAAAACATTAGCAGAACTTGTAGGGAATGTTAGCCAATGTTGTGGGAACATTCCCTGCTAGCTGGGTAACAACAAAGGTAACTAACAACACAGGTAACTAACAACAAAGGTAACTAACAACACAGGTAACTAACAACACAGGTAACTAACAACACAGGTAACTAACAACACAGGTAACTAACAACACAGGTAACTAACTACAAAGGTAACTAACAACACAGGTAACTAACAACAAAGGTAACTAACAACACAGGTAACTAACAACACAGGTAACTAACAACAAAGGTAACTAACAACACAGGTAACTAACAACACAGGTAACTAACAACAAAGGTAACTAACAACACAGGTAACTAACAACACAGGTAACTAACAACACAGGTAACTAACAACACAGGTAACTAACAACACAGGTAACTAACAACAAAGGTAACTAACAACACAGGTAACTAACAACACAGGTAACTAACAACAAAGGTAACTAACAACAAATGTAACTAACAACACAGGTAACTAACAACACAGGTAACTTACAACACAGGTAACTAACAACACAGGTAACTTACAACACAGGTAACTAACAACAAAGGTAACTAACAACACAGGTAACTAACAACAAAGGTAACTAACAACAAAGGTAACTAACAACACAGGTAACTAACAACACAGGTAACTAACAACAAAGGTAACTAACAACACAGGTAACTAACAACAAAGGTAACTAACAACAAAGGTAACTAACAACACAGGTAACTAACAACAAAGGTAACTAACAACACAGGTAACTAACAACACAGGTAACTAACAACAAAGGTAACTAACAACACAGGTAACTAACAACACAGGTAACTAACAACAAAGGTAACTAACAACAAAGGTAACTAACAACAAAGGTAACTAACAACACAGGTAACTAACAACAAAGGTAACTAACAACACAGGTAACTAACAACAAAGGTAACTAACAACACAGGTAACTAACAACAAAGGTAACTAACAACAAAGGTAACTAACAACACAGGTAACTAACAACACAGGTAACTAACAACAAAGGTAACTAACAACAAAGGTAACTAACGACACAGGTAACTAACAACACAGGTAACTAACAACAAAGGTAACTAACAACACAGGTAACTAACAACACAGGTAACTAACAACAAAGGTAACTAACAACACAGGTAACTAACAACAAAGGTAACTAACAACACAGGTAACTAACAACAAAGGTAACTAACAACACAGGTAACTAACAACAAAGGTAACTAACAACAAAGGTAACTAACAACACAGGTAACTAACAACAAAGGTAACTAACAACAAAGGTAACTAACAACACAGGTAACTAACAACACAGGTAACTAACAACACAGGTAACATTTTGCGTTATCGTGTAACATCATGTAACATTGTGAGAACATTTTGTAAAAGAACATTCTATAATCTGTTACCTAAACAATGTCCCCAAAACATCCATGGAATGTTGCAGGTAAAACGTTCTTCCTTTGTTTACATATCACATTACAGGAACATTCTCGAAAAAACGTTTTGTGATCTGAGGCATCAATAACATCCTGAAAACATTATCCAAATGTTGCTTTGAAAATGTCCTTCCTTTGTTATCGTGTAACATTGTGGGAACATTTTATAAAAGAACATTCTATAATCTGTTACCTAAACAATGTCCCCAAAACATCCATGGAATGTTGCAGGTAAAACGTTCTTCCTTTGTTTACATATCACATTACAGGAACATTCTAGAAAAAACGTTTTGTGATCTGAGGCATCAATAACATCCTGAAAACATTATCCAAATGTTGCTTTTAAAATGTCCTTCCTTTGTTATCGTGTAACATTGTGGGAACATTTTATAAAAGAACATTCTATAATCTGTTACCTAAACAATGTCCCCAAAACATCCTCAGAATGTTGCACCTAAAACGTTCTTACTCTGTTAACATTTAACGTTATAGGAACATTATTTGAAATGGTAAACATCCTTAAAATGCCCTTTGAACATTAGATGAAAACGTTTTCTTTAAAACATTAGCAGAACTTGTAGGGAATGTTAGCCAATGTTGTGGGAACATTCCCTGCTAGCTGGGTTTGCGTTGATAGACATGTTGTTTTTCACAAAATTCTAGTGGCGAAAAATCCATCATGGCAGAAGTTATGGATCATTCAGGGAAATGTGTTCCTTGTGAAGAGACAGACCTTTGTACCAAATTCAGAATTCTCTGTATGGTGATGGTTGTGGACTTTCCAAATGTGCATTTTCAATTGAATGGTGTTGCGCCACCTTGTGGCCAGGTAGCATGACCATACACGACAGGGTGTGGCCTACGGCCTTTTACCATTGTGCCAATTTGCAAGCTCTTCTGCCTTATCATGCAAAAGTTATTTGCATTACATTGCAAAAAACGGCGGATGCAGGAGAATAATAATACTACTAATAATAATAATAATAATAGCAACGCCAACAATAACAATAGCTGGTTCTGCGCAGCTTCTCTGCTTACACCCCTAATAACCAAAGGTAACAAACAATAGAATAGGATTCTACACAGTTTCACTGCTTAGATTGCTTAGATCGCATGCATAGATGGATGCATTTCAAAGTGAATAAAGCATAACCATCAACATGGAAAGTAAAATTACTGACTTTGTCTTTTGTATTTCCTCTTATATTATTCCTCTTTTTTTTTTCTTCAAAGTGGCCCAGTGTGTTTATGTTTGGAGTTTATGTTTAACAAACTTTAACAAACTTTTTATTCAATTAAATGATATGCACCAACAGGTAGAATACAGTAAATTATTAATTAAATGATAACAAATACCAAATAAACCTTATTTTACTTTACTAGTAAAGTAATAATATTTTTAATTGCTCCGTCTCTGTCCTGAATATTTAATGTCTTAATTACTGTATGGTCCTGGGTCCTGTTATATTTAAAGACATAAATAACAATATGCTGATATTACAACTCATCGACTTTGCCTCCTGCCTCCTGTGTTAGAGAGAGCTCCATGTCATCAACTCTCATTAGGTAATGAATAGTGATTGGTATGAAATTACTTCACCCCACTCAGCTGCCTGTCCATTAGTCCGTTAATCAACAGCATATGACTGCCAGGCAGCGCAAAATCCTCCTGCAAACAAATCACCCCAGCCTTCCTTCCTCCCTCCCCAAAAAACACAATCCCTAATTTGCATAATGAGGGCGAAAGGAGGCCAATGTTTGCTCACAATCAAAATGCATTTATTCACAGGAAGCTGTCGTGTAGCACCTGGTTAATCCAGACCTGGTCTTTTCGGTAATCAAAGCTGAGTTCCAGGTTAAACTACAGGGGCTATAATGTGCTCTCCTGAGGCCCCAGACTTTGCATTCAGAACGGGAGTGTGAACTGTAGAGAGTGAAGTTCAAGATTCAGACAGACTTACAAACAGGGGCATTCTACAAGTAATCATGATGAGGGCAACCGCGACTTCA
Source organism: Nansenia antarctica (assembly GCF_963989245.1). NCBI lineage: Eukaryota > Metazoa > Chordata > Actinopteri > Argentiniformes > Microstomatidae > Nansenia > Nansenia antarctica. The sequence continues at coordinate 56,228,974 of NC_137690.1, read as the reverse complement.
TGCTCTGCAAACCACAGGGAAACACACCCGTACCACATACCAGACGTACCACATACCAGATGTACCATATACCAGATGTACCATATCCATTGATAGATTTTAATTGTGACAGTCACAGATCAGTACCACAGACAGGTGACCACCACCCACGGTATGAACATGCATTGAGAGAGAGGTAACACGTCTCCCAGCTGCCTCATGACAGGACCAGTGAAATATGTAAATATAAACAAGATTACTCTAAAAGGACACCTTGTTAACCAGTGTCATGCGATATGATGCAGTGAGAATAAGCACCCTTATCCATCTCCTTCAGAGAACACACATCATAATAGATGGAATAAGGTCAAACACTAAATGTCAAATGTGTTTACCCTCAGGAGTGAGACAAATTGGCCAGTATTTATTATAACCACAACAGTACCCCCATTACTGAAACACAGAGGACCACCTTTGAGATCAGAGAGACCCTTGCTGACATTTAATTGAGTGAAAATAAACAGAAGCAGAAAACAGAAGCAGAAAACACATAGCACTGCTCCTATATAATACAATGTTTGTGAAAAGTAAAGGTAATTGGTGTGTTGCACAGAGTGTAGTTGATTGATGATGAGAGACTACCTCTTGAACAGCTGATGGAAATGTTCATATTTGATCATATATATATATCAGTGGAGGCTCCTCCATAGAGGTGGAGGAGGCCTGGCCTCCCCAATAATTTGAGAGAAGAGAGAGAGATTTAAAAAAGCAATAATTATATTTTTTATCAGACACACAACATACAATTCAGAACAATACTTCATCCATTTCTAATATTTATCCTGCAGAACAGCACTCATACACGCGTGTGGCGGAAAAAGGTACTACACGGAGGCCAGGCCTCCTGTCGGAAAGTGGTTTCTCATAGAAGTCAATGTAATGCAATTTTTTTCATGGCAATATGTGATTGGCCAAATCACTGAAAATGGGTGGGAACAGGAGGCCTGGCCTCCGTGTAGTACCTTTTTCCGCCACACGCGTATGAGTGCTGTTCTGCAGGATAAATATTAGAAATGGATGAAGTATTGTTCTGAATTGTATGTTGTGTGTCTGATTGACATAGTGTTTGAGTGCTTTTGACATGTCATTGATTGTATGTAGTATGTTGTGGTGAATGTTGTGAGCCTGAGCAGAAGGGACAATAGCTGCTGCAGGCGGACCAGAGATTCATGCCAATTGTTTTGTTTATTTGATGACCCATTGTACAGGCAATAAAAGCTGCTTCATCCACCATCCTGAGAGTGTCCCAATCCCTTCAGTACCGCCAAACACAAATTAATAATTTTTAACAAAGACAGATAAGAAGAACAGGGAACATTCCATCGTGAGTGAAGCGAGCAAGCGGGAAAAACATTGGCCTCCTCAATTCTGGAAGTCACCAGCCTCCACTGATATATATATATATATATATATATATATATATACAAACAAGGCTTAAGCCTAATCCTAGACTAAAAAGCATCTTCAATGGAGATTTTACATTGAAAGTGTGATTTAGTCCAGGACTAGGCTTAAGCCTTGTCTGTGAAACCGGCCCTTAAAACCACATCTTATCCACGCCCCCACATTTGGGTCTAGAGTCGGGTCTATTGTGTAACAGATATAAAGAGCTTACCTTTATCAATAATGTTCATCGATATCGCAAACGATTCATTAGATTCCATTCTAAACGATCATATTGTTTTTTTCCTTGCCCGGTAAATACAGTGCGAGCCAGAAGCCCTTGTTTACAGCCACGTCACATAGCAAAACCAAGCATGCTTGGTTTCAACTCCCGAATGTCCATATCATTGGTCCTCGAAAGTAATTTTTCCCACCTCTGCTCGATTCTATTGGCTCTGACGCTTCAAATGAGTGGTCAATCATGAAATTTGACCAATGGGTTCGGGAGAAAATTCACGAAGCTGGTGTGAAAACGAGGCGGTTGCGCAATAGGAGCGCGCAGAAAACCGTGCAGGAGGGCAATTTATACCTATAGTGATATGTCAATGAAATATAATCAATTTTACAGTCTTGATACATGAGAAAGCCTGATACACTGATGGTGCAAAAATGTCTCCAAATGGCACAATTTGGTTGTCCGCCTAAACATACCTGTACTAAAACAGGTACAAAGTTGCATTGGCTCACATTACTAGCATCTAATTTGGTACAAGTACTCATCAGACCCTGGAGTACTGATTCCTAGATAATTTGGGCATGAAGGTCAGGTTTCCAAGCTGATATTCACTCTAAAAGCTGTTTTCTTTTTTAGGCAGAGAGTGAATTTGAGGTTTTTCACAATGTTCTAGCTCTATTTACTCTGACACAGTAACATATATTTAGATTCTGACACTTCTCCAGTGACCCCACAGGTGTTAGCTTTCATTTGATACCAAGATCATTATGAAGGCCCTTGAGATTGTGGAGATAGACTATATTCACTGTGAGCATGAGATTTCGAGCAGAAAACCTGAAAAATAGCATCGATAAGAATAGGTTTGTGTTTGTGTGAATGTGAGAAAAAGAGAGCGAGACAGAGAGAAAGAGAAAACACGAGAGAGAGAGACCACTTTACATAGGCCTACTTACTTTTGCATATGTCAAGGGGTAGGTAACCAGGTATTACTGTACAATACACTAACACAACTTGACTACAGGTTCTAGGATCATGTGACAAACACAACCACAGACAGGTGGTACAGGAAAAAGCAATTCTTTAGATAATAACAGGGTCAAATAACAGGGTCAAATTTTGTATATTTCTAACACAACACACAACCCACATTACCACTTCAGTGGGGCAGTCCTAATGGTAAACTCAGTAAATGTTCATCACTGTTCGAGTATGAGTGTCTTTATGTTATGTTCGGGTTATGTTCGGGTCTGCACCATTTGTCTCATTCAACACTAATACTTTAGTTCATGGAATTAAATTTCACACGTAAAAAAAGGGAAAGCTCAGAGTTTAGAGGTGAACTTGTTCCAGTATGGTAGTGTAGCTCCGCCAAACACTCTAGGCTATACATCACCTCTCATGACATGAGGTTAAATATGATTTTGTATTCATGGAAATCGATTGTTGTATTTGTTTTTCACTTGTTGTGCCCTGAAAGTGAATAGAATGTGAACAGCTAAGTGAGATAGATTCCTCTGTTACTTCAACAACTCACCTGCAAATATGGGGACATTCCCTGTTGCTTTATGCTTGTTGGGCACTGTATTTTTGGACCATCATCTATAAATTGTAAAAATAAATACATTCATGGTGAGGTGACCGTATATTCCCCTGCGTCATGGTAGAATCCCACTGGTTCATTACCTTAATAATGAAATGTGACTTCTCTAACAGAGTGCCACCAGCACTGGGACAATTTATTATTCACTACAAGCCTTAAACTGCACCAGATCAATAGAACAGGAGTAAGTAGCAGATTCGGGGTGCTATGTGTCATCATTTTAATGAAATATAGATTTAGGACTATTAAACAGCTTGCTAGTGGTGGTAAAAATTGCTCACTTTTTCACCGCTAAACAAAGCCATCGATTTAACTGGAGAAAAATCGATAGCGGTTCATGACCAATATGTAGCTTTCAAATGTGGGTACAGTTACGTTGGAGACTAGCAAATAAATCAAAGCAAAGGTATCACATTCTTTACAGTCATTGCATCAACATATTCCTCAGGGCTCGGTTTTAAACACAGTACCACCCTTCCAAAAGGTGTGACTACAGCAGCCTGTCTATGCAGATTATTATAATTTCATCTAAACAAGTAATCTATTCAGATTTAATTATGTCATCACCACATAGCCTACATTCGTTTGTGTTTCATTATCTTGGTCACTCATTATTGTTTTCATTGTCCTGGTGCACTGCCATGGACATCTAAACAGCAATAGTTACTGATACCATCCACATCACTTTCATACATCTTTATACAATCGTTTTAGATGTATTGACACTGAGTGATTGCAGGGGACCCCAACAGAGACAGGTGTGTAAGATCAAAGCTGAACATTCATTGTGTCTGATCATGTCTGCTTCTGCCATGCTCTGACTATCATCCACTAAGGGTAGAACCTCAACAATGGAAAAATACATGCCTCTCTCTGATATTTTTTGGGGTGTTTGTGAATGACAGAATTGTACTCTATAATCTGAATCAAGCATTTTCTTCTCTTTCATTTAATTACTGACAACGTGTGCAGACAGATGACAGGGCATCTGCAACATCAGCAACATTTAAAAGGACTCTTTTTCACAATTTTGAACTGGATAATGAAACAGAAGTGACATACATGTCAAGTGTTGTGACTTGTGATGGTCCTAGCTGGTAAAGAAACTGTTCTGTCTCTGAGTGCTGTGTTAATGTCCCGTTTAAAGCCAACTGGGGCAATTATTTAAGTGGAATAAATGGTAAAAGTAAAAAAGTAAAAGCCAGCAGAGCCATTTTGTCATAGCTTCGTGTCACAGGGAAGTGTTCAAAAACAGGCTACATCCCTCCTCTTAGAGAGACACACCTACTCCAAACATGTATTTTTCTTGACTGTTTTGTCAGAGAGATAATGAAACCATACCCCTATGCTTTATTTAAGGCATCCAAATAGCTGTCTGGCCTATGACTTGGAGGTATTAATTTGAGCTTGGCTGAATTTAATCCCTTTTCCATTTTGTATAAAATTGACAACCATCTGGGGAAACCTTGGAAAATTGCCTACCATTTAATAAGTGATGAAGAGATGAGGCCACTGTCAGTTGTAATAATGTGGCTGCTTTAAATGCATTGGCTCCATTGCAATGCATAATTACAGTGGGCAGGGAACGCCTGTAAGCTCCCTCTCCATATCATGTAATGCAATTGAGCTCAGACCGGGTCATTTCATAAATGATTTAACCCATTTTGTGTGGTCTGGTCTCCATTATCATATTACTGTCTCTTCGTATGTTAGATACATCTATCCAAGGTGATTCACAATGTACAGTGAACTGAAGGGCAACTACTATACCTGGCTCAAGTGAAAAGTCAAAACAATTGTTGTCATGCACAAATGCACTGTTAGATTTTTGCGGATCAAGTGTCCATCACACAACCACACACACACACACACACACACACACACACACACACACACACACACACACACACGCGCACACACACACACACACACACACACACACACACACACACACGCACACACACACACACACACACACACACACACACACACACACACACATGGCTGTGAGTTGATGATTAAGAAGGGAAAACACAGACTCAGGTAAGCGGTTGAATAATATTGCCTCATGGAGTGTTGATAACCTTTCCGCTGATTATTCCAATTAGAGTACACAGCTGGAGGAGAAAATTAATTCAACACTGGGCCATTTTGTCTATTTATTTACAAACATGACTAAATAGACCAGCATAAACAGAGCCTGATGATCAAGGCTCCTGGCTCGTTTTGGAATTACATTCAAGATATCCCATGTAGATGACCATTACTCTTTTAATTTTTCTGGAATTGTATGAGACATTTTGTTACACAATAATTAAGTCACTGCATTTCTGTCATTACACAAGTGGAATAGGGACTACTATGGAGGGTGAAGCATGCCAGAATGGAATACAATACACACATCGAAATGCAATATACACATCGAAATCCAATACGTGTAACAATAAATACAATGCAAAAATACAGAATATTTGTGCCAAAATGAAAACAATACAGCTGTTTTGTATTTCGAGATGTGTACATTGCATTTCGTTCTTGGTCGTCGCCATCACCTTTTGTACGGTATTGCTTGAAAGATATCTCTTCCTCATCCTTCCCTCATTCTATCTCTTCCTCATCTTTCGCTCATTCTGTCCTCAGCTTGGCTGGTGACTAATGTAGCGGGGATGGCACTTGGGTTATATATATACCATGGTTATACCTTGGTCGTGAGGAATTCTACTCAAGTTGCTGTCAAGAGTATATGCAGATATCACCTGAGGGGGAGATTGTCCTCCATGTTGTTTCCTCTATAATGACGGCCCTTTGTGCTATCCTTAAGGACTAGATCAGAGGAACAGACCTGGTGTAGGTTGGATCAACACTTCTGTGTTGTTTTGAGTCAACATCGGTGGTCAGTTCCGGGTGCCGCTGAGATTATTATGTTCTGACTAAGGGTTAGAGTCTTAGAGGGGGTACATTTGGCCTTGGCTTGCTCCGCCTAAACCAATAGGAGCAGAGCTCCTTTATAAAAGTAAGTAAATAAAATGTACTTACTTACTTACTATGGGGCGGAGCTCCATGAAATAGAATGATAGTTATTGGAGGCAGACTCCAGTTCTATGAGTGGAGCGGAGCCCCATAGGGCTTCTGGCCCACTTCGACTTCTTGTCGACTTCTCGTTCTACCTGGCTGTATTATGTACTTTTGGGAGAACAAAGTGACAGAGCCCCATTATATAGCAGCCACAGGGGGCATGGACATTTCTATTAAGTTGATTAAACTAGGTAAGTTAAGGACTGGCTAGCTATCCCAGTATTAAGCCATGGTAACAGTAGTGGCAGGAACTGCCCGGGAAGAATTAAAAGAATTAAGGTTAGGGTCTTATTCTTTATATTTTTGTGAAAAGCGTGTTTTTCACAGTCATAGCTTAATACTATGGTGTGTGAATGCTGGTGAATATAGTATCTTGGGGTGAAGGGCGTGGCGCTACAATGTACATTTTGAACTCAATATTATTTGCATATGGTGATGAAGAAAATGTAGAAATGCATAGCATTCAATTTAATTTGGCATGTTGTGGAGACTGGAATGGGGGCCGAAGGCGGGGACAATGCGATTCTCATGTCCCACCCACCCCTAGAACCCCTACACTTTTAAAATCTCAGCTCCAACCCAGAGTACTTCTTGGTTGATAATATCACCAATATCTCCAAGAGCAGTGAAAACCATTCACAAATTTGAAAAGTTGGATATCCAACAGATTGCACCTTTAAATATACAACCTTCATAGCTGCCAAGATGGAACACATGCTTTCTTTCAGTCTCTTTACGCGGTAATGTCAGCTTCCTCTCCACTAGTGTAATTCCCCTCCGAAGGGGAGAAGGTTGTTCCACATGAACTGGCTCCTTAATAACCAGTTCAAGCCTCCCAGTGAAAAATCCATTAAGGTCAAGTCATGCATAGTTGATTGAACATCTCTTCTGGTGGTCTGCTAAGGAGAGCCATGAGCCTAAGAATATCACATTAATCTGAAGGAAAATGTTTTTATGATTATGGAACCCCAGATGTTCTTTATGGGAAAGCTGGTGCTTTTGCGTCATTATGATCACGATTCTTTCAGAAAAGCGTTTAATTTTCCCAAACTAGTTCCTAATGATATAAGGCATAAACAAAGTCTCCTTGTTCTCCAGTCTGACTTGTCAAGAGGCCATTTCTGCTTTGCTGGTCTCCTGGCTCTCCATGGGTCCCATCTCTAACTTATTACTGTATATTGAATGATACTATCCTATCACAGAGAAGCTGCATGTCTAAGTTTCAGTGTGAGAATGCACAGTGAGGCTTCAAGAGCACCCTGATCTCTCCTCCACCTCCCTCTCCCTCTCCTCACAGCCAGCCTGTGTTCTCTGTGCTCCATTAGCTCAGACATCGCATCCATCCCGCCGCGCCGCGCCTCGCATGGGGGAGGTAGAACCAAGGACGTCGGCATCTAAGGGGGTAGGGAAAGGGGGGCACAGCACGCCGCGAAACTATGCAGCCAAGCATGAAATCACCTCTCTTCAGCTTTAAAGGGCTTACATGGATTTTTAATGATGAGGCCGTATCTTTTATATGCCAAATATACTCAATGACTCCATTCTTTTTAATGCATATTTAAAGATACAGAGGAGGATGGGACTATAACAAGATTAATGGGATATGCATACTGAGATGCGGTGCCTTACTCCTTCTACATTAACATTGAATCTGCTATGTAAGAGAAACCAGGCCTCCACATTTTTTATAGAGGAGGGAGCTTTTCCAGTTAAGCAAACTGGCCAGCCAGCTCTTGTATAAACAAATCAAACAAATTAGTCCACAAACCATTTTAAACAAATGCATATCACCCACAAAGGTGAAGCACACAAAGCATTTAACATGATATGCATGGTATAGTTTGTAATGTATTAATGATTCACATGTTCGAGCAGAACAGCTTTTGAAAAGGCAAACAAAAAATGATTAGGAATCTGCTCCCCTTCCTCTTTCGCTCAGGTGCTGCCCAGAGAGCTGAGATTATACTTGCATGAAATTTCATCAAGAGCGCAGCACCAGGCCCATCTGCTCCACACAATGAAAAAATCACCAAGTGCATGGCAGTACAGCCAGAGGGAACTCGGTGGGGAGTCCCAATCAAATAAATCACTCACTCTAAATACCGTTGGGAATCTTGGGTGTGTGTGTGCATGTGTGTGTGTGTGTGTGTGTGTGTGTGGAAAGCACACAACCTGTATTCATAAAGGAGAATAATAACTCGGTTATGTCTATTAATTGGTCTCATGTTGTTTTTTGTGGATTTAAGAATCAGGATGATTACATTGCAATTATGGACGTTTGTGGTCAAGTCCTGTTTCTCCCATGTAGAAATTGTTGAATGGGTTCTTCTGACACTTCCATTCAAGACCAGGGGCCTCTTTTATAGAAAGTACTTAGATCAAATTTTGATCTTACCCGTGTCATACGTAGAAAACCACGTCAACGTAGTGATTTATACAATTTCAACTTGAGTCAATTTGACTGTGGAAACGATCGTAGCTCTACGTCGGGTATTGACCTTGCGTACGCACATTACCTACTGGTTATGCGGAGTTATTACAGGCATGTGAGCTGCACTGCCTACTGTAATTCATGCAAGTGGCTCGTAATAAAATGAACGATGTTGTTATCAGCCGAGAAAATGAGTTTAATTCCAGATTTTAAAGGAACTGATGTTTATGATTGTATTTCAGTCTTCCTTTATATCCCTCCAGAGCTGTCTATCTCCCCTTCAACATGCCTAGTGCGTTCCACAACGGACCTTGCCCGGCCACGTGCTAAATTATACTGGATTTTCTCCGGTGTCTGGGAGTGCAAAGGGAGTCATGTTTTCAATGTCACCTGATAAGAATAAGACCATTATATTATTACAGTATAAGCAGCACTCGAGTTGACTGAAATAAAAACAGTCAAAATCATCCCCCTTCTAAAACTGCCATCCCCCCTTTCCATCCATTATGTTATTTTATCAATGAACGTGGTATTACTGCTATTTCAAGGTGCGAGGGGGCACGCACACATGCAATGACATGTTTACCAAGTTACTGACACTGAAGTCACTGACACTGAAGTCACTGACGCTGAGGGGATGCTAAAATTGTCCTCATATGATAAAATCCACCACCTCACCTGATTTTCTTTTACAACTTGAGTACTGAGTATAAGCATTTGCCTGGTTAGTTGTCATGATCAAACGTTACAAATGCAACTTACCGAGAAGCCACCCTTCTCAGCCCTCTCCCGCTTCCAGACGAACAGCTACCCTATCAGAACACTTGGCTTAATTCAGCCGCTATAATTGAGTCGCTATCACAGGGCGTTAATACAAACCTCATTCACCTGCGTTCGTTTTACCTGCGTTGGTATTTATAGAAGGAAGCACGTACACAATTTGAAACAAGCGCAGCCCGTTTTATAAATAATGCTTACGTCCGTTTAGAAAAATGTGCTTACGTGAAAGTCAAAGATGACGTTCAAGTACTTTTTTATAAATGAGGCCCCAGGTCCTACTGAAGACTTGTGTACTCCACCCTGACCCACCTAGATACAAGCAACACCTATGCAAGGATGCTGTTTGCATTGACTTGACTTCAGCTCATCATTCAACACCATCATCCCCTCCAAGCTGGTCACCAAACTCAGTGACCTTGGTAACAGCACCTGCCTATGCAACTGGACCCTAGACTTCCTAACTAACAGACCCCAGATCGTCAAATTGGACGACTACTCCTCCTCCTCTCTGACCCTGAACACCGGCATGCCACAGGGCTGTGTGCAACAAAAAACTGCGTGTAGATGCAAGAAGGATCCTCAGGTCCCGTACCAATTTTAATTTAATTTTGCCATTTAGCAGACGCTTTTAATCCAAAGCGATTTACAATTACTGATTACAGGGACATTCCCCCTGGAGTAACTGAATGCTAAGTGCCTTACTCAAGGGCAGACTAGTAGTGGTATGGTTACAGGTGGGATTTGAACTCACAACCTTCTGATCACAAGTCCAACTCACTATCCACTAGACCACCACTACCAGGCTCCAGAACAGCTTTTTTCCCCCCAAAAACGTCTTCTGTCCACAACTACAGCCCGGTGTCCCTCCTCTCCTTCCTATCTAAAACCCTTGAACGTGCTGTATCTAACCAACTATATCACTATCTCCTTCAGAATAACCTCCTTGACCCTCACCAATCTGAGTTTAAAGGCGTGCCAGTGTGAGAGACAGGCAATGGTGCAGCCAATGAGGGCCACTCCACTCAACTCTGCCATATAAGGTACAGTGGTGAGTGATGGCTTTGCAACATATGACGAACCTCAGGGCACCGTGGTACACAGAGTCCAGAGATTGCAAACATTTTGCAGGGGCATGCATATAAAGAAGGTCACCATAATCCAATACAGGAAGAAAGGTGGCTGCAGCTAACTTTTTCCTGGCAGCAAATGTAAAGCATGTCCTGTGGCGATAAAAGAAACCCAGTTTCAGTTTTATTTTTTTGGTCAGGTTCTCTATATGAGATCTAAAAGAAAGCCGGTCATCAATCAAAATACCCAGGTACTTATAACAAGACACTAAATCGATTGCGTTTCCTTGTAAGGAGAACACATTGGGAGGGGGCTCAGGTATCTTCCTGCCATTTGAAAAAAGTTTCAAGTCTATAAGCTAACGTTCCACAAGGCAAGGCAAGGCAAGTTTATTTGTATAGCACATTTCATACAACAGGAGCAATTCAAAGTGCAATTCAAAGTGATTCCACAAGGTTAAAGGCAGTCTGTAAGTAGCCTAGGGCCTCGGCAAGGGTGGAACCATACTGTATCGTATAAAGTGGAATGAAACAGGAAAAAAGTATTGAACACACTAACTGAAATTAATTCAATACTTAGTGGAGAAGCCTTTGTTTGCAATGACAGCTTCAAGGCGTTTTCTGTATGAAGTAACTAATCGGCCGCAGTATTCAGGTATTCAGTCAATCTTGAAGATTGCGGGGGGCCCTATTGTGAATCTGGATCTTCAGATTCTTCCACAAATGTTCAATTGGGTTTATGTCAGGTGATTGACTGGACCATTCCAACGAGTTGATTTTCTTTCTCTGAAACCAGTTGCGAGTTTCCTTTGCTGTATGCTTTGGGACGTTGTCCTGCTAGAAGGTCCACCCACGTCTCATCCTCAGCATCCTGGTGGATGGCAGCAGGTTCATCTCAAGAATCTCTCTGTACATGGCATGGTACATGGTTCCTTCAATGATAGTCTGCCATTACCACAAGAGGAGAAACAGCCCCACACCATGATACTTCCACCTCCAAACTTCACTGTTGGTATAGTGTTATTCGGGTGATGTGCAGTGCCATTTCTCCTCCAAACATGGTGTGTTGTGTGACAGCTAAAAAGTTCAATGTTGGTCTCATCTGACCAGAGTACATGCTCCCAGTAGTTCACTGGCTTGTCCAAATGTTGTTTAGCAAACCTTAAACAAGCTTCAACATGTCTTTTTTTCAGTAGTGGAGTCTTGCGGGCTGAGTGTGCACAGAGGCCATGGTGATGGAGTGCATTGCCTACTGTCCTTTCTGTCACAGTTGTACCTGCTGCCTCCAAGTCTTTCTGGAGCTCTTTCCTAGTGATCCTTGGCTCTGGAGTACTTTTTTTTCACTCCAAAAAAGTACACCCCTTTTCTGGAGGGATGAAAGCAGCTTCAGAAGAAGGATGTATTACAGATGTAGTATATTTTGGCACACATACACGCACATAAACCATGTAAACTGTATAGAATGTATCAACTGCATAGTTTGCCTTTTGCTATAAGGTTCCTCCTGAACTGTGGGGGGTAGGCCACAGTTTATGACTCTTAGAGGATTAGAAGATCACACCTGGGTCATGTCTACAGTAAATGTGATAGGCTATTATTTGAAACTGTATTTACATATTATTGTATACAAATAGGGGAGTGGGCCCGGGGGCACGGTCTCTTGGTCATTCCAGCTCCTCTCTCTCATTCCAGCAAGCCTCCTCACCAGCATCAGCTCTTCTTGTAAACTGTGCCTTTGTTTAATAAATAGTCTTAAAACTCAGAAGTTTTTATCTGTTCTATCTCAAAGAAGTTACTTAAGAAGAAACAACACAGACAAAGTGACAAACACGAGACAGAGAATCATTCCACAGCCAAAGGCTCTTTCTCTCTCCTATGCTTAAGACTAATGCTCCACTGTCAGTGTGAATTATTCGCAACATCTCAGAAATATCTTTGTCAGGTTACAAGTCTGACAAACCTTCTGTCAAGTTGCTTATCTTGTGGCACTTGAAGATGGTGTCTGTTTAAGTCACTCCAATAGCCCTTCATTTTACAGGTCATATAAAGGGTCAAACCATGCGTTTATCGATATTTTGAATTAATAATTAAAGATAATCTCTTTGACAGAGGATAGTGCTATCTACAGTAATTAGAAGAGTGAATTAAGAATATCCACTACCAAACAAGTCCAATAAGAACTTATCCCCTTTCCTTTGCCTCTTTAGAAGCACATTTGGCTCAATACAGCACATTGATTCCGGACCTATATAAATCCTTGCTGCTCATTTGGCGCCTAGCATTAGCGCGGAATGTGCAGTGGATCTGCTGTTGGTGGGCGCAAGCCATTAGATAGCAGACTGATCTGAGACAGAACTAAGATCCTGTAAGCCTAATGTCTCATTTGGCTTGATCCGTGCATTTGGATCTGACGCTGACAGGGAAAAGTCCATTACGCGACGCCAGAGAGGAGATTATCTTTCCTTGTCCAAAGCAATATGACATTATACCTGGATTACTCATACAAATTAATTCATCACCCAGCCCAGTGTTTACATTTTTAAGGACATAAAATCACTGACTCTAACAATGTTGTGGTCCACTTCCCAAATGACTTACTGTATCTTTGGATTGCTCTTCATTGCTTTACTATGCCATGATAGTGACCAACTCTCTATTGAATCTTGGATTTGAAGTTACTAGGAAATGGTTAATATGAAACAGAAAAATGCATTATGCTCTGTCAACAAATTTCTGACCGGAGGAGGGGTCAGACTGAAAGTTAATATGCTTGGCATTTTCAACTAAATTGCATGAGACAAAGGGCTAACTGCTATGTAAGTAAGTGCCCTTTCAAAGTACAACCTACACAATTACACTAAGCACAGAAAGTATAGAACCAAGTAAAAGGTATAGCAAAAGACACATGTCAGCAGTTTCATAGTCATATAGACTATACACACAGTTCATGCAGAAAGAAAGTGTGCGTAGGTGCGTACATGTGTGTGTGTGTGTGTGTGTTTTAGTCATCTCATTGCATTGGCTCCAGATTATTTGACAGCTGAAAGTTTCTCTCCTAGAAACAGATTGTCAGTCTGAGGCGATTTGTCACAGAGGGCCTGGCGTGTCTCCATTCTGATCCAGACGCTATGGCCCGATGCCTGCTCCACTGACAGGATTGTCAGAGCTATTTGTCACAGGTCTGTTTAGTGATCGGATTGGTTGTACCCCCTGTGCCCTCTCCTTCGCTTGTCCGCAACAAATGCCAACAGTTCAACCTCTGCAGCTTAATCAAATTATCTACTCCCTGTAAAGACTTTTTTTCCCTCTTTTACCTTTCATGAAATATAAAACCAAAAGCTGTATAGGAGATGGAGGCGACATGCCCTCTGTGCTTGCTTTCAATGTTAGCAGGATGGTGGTGGTGAAAATGACCCCCATGTTTGAAAGAGATTCTGACTCCTGGGCTGAGACATGGGTTGAGTCACTAATGTAGATCATTTTGAAGACAAAGTTCAGTGATTAGAAAGATCTCAAACGAATCTTTCTCTATCTCATTCTCGTTATCTCTATTAAACAGACATTTGAGTTGGTGTCTAAAGGGAAATCAATAGACAAGGAGCCATGCGTGTCTACAATGATGACTTTGGTTGCTGAAAATGTACATAGATTCAACTGGGAAATCCATATGCAGAGGAATAAGAGATGCTGGAACAAATGGAGTTGTTTAAGTGTCTCTGGTGGGTGGCACTACAACCCTGAAGGCAGTACAGGGGGAACTCCTGTACCGAAGGACCATAGTGGGGATGAAACCTCAATTCATACCGTACCTTCTGAAATTCCATTTGCCGTTATCTCAATACAGATCCCACAGGCCTCCATGTGAAAATCCAGAGCAATATTCAGGCAGCCGGTTATATACAGTATGTCTATCTTGACTAGAGTCTAAATCAAGTTAGAAAGCACCTCATTCTTACAACCCCACTCACTGAAGGATAATACGCTGTGTTACAGCTATTAGGGCCGTATGACTTAGCAATGGGAATGGGGAAGCACAGTCAGCACAAAAACACCCCGGTGTTGTAGTTCTTTCAGAAATTGATGAATTGCTGCATTTTACATGACACAGGAATTCGCTGTCACACGGACTGTGGAAGAGAGAAGCAGTGTTGTGAGAGTGTGGTATTGCACGCCAGCTTAGTAAACAGCCTCTCACAGTCTCTCCCCTCTATTTAATGGTAATTTCAAATCTTGACAGTTAATGAAAAATGATCATTCTAGCTCCACACACGCCAGACCAGAACTATATCGAACCTCGCTATGTGAAGACAAGAGAAAGTAATTGCAGCCCCAGACAAACGTATCATAATCTATGTTCTTTCTATATACTCTAGCGTACAGTATGTACCGTATGTATATGTCAATATCAATTTCAGACATGTAGTTGTCTAATTATGCTAACTGTCCAATCTTGCTGCACACTAGATTAGAACAAGGATTGAGTCTGAAATAAATCAAATTGAAATAAATGTATTGTTTATATATTATCCTCGATAATTGTTCACATGTATTGTTGTACTCAAATGGCTATGGGCCCTCTGTGTATTTTAGATGTGCAAAATAAAATAATTAATTCATTTATTCATACATGACAAATACATAAATCAAACCCCCATCTCTTCTAAACCCCCTTCTCTGTAAAGACATGAACTAAACATGACATTGGATTCTCTTCAAACTGTTGACAGACACAATAGGGCTTCATATATGAGCCACAATTCTCCACTATTTATTTTTAGGGTATTCATTTGTCCACCCTTCACAGTCTGATACAGTTAATGCTATATAGTGGAACTCTGTTGCATGAAGACAAATGGATGGGTTTATGATGTCACCTATTTGAACAGATTCATTTATGATATCACTTTTTCATGTGCAGGTGTGAACACATCATGTGGCTGTTGATTTGTGGTGTCTGCACTGGCCAGGGATGTGACAAAGATGCATGGCAGAGGCCACCTCAGGGGCCGTAGAGTGATGGACACTGGGAACCCAGTGTAATACTTGGCTCCCCAGTCATTCACCTTTAGTCTTCTTGGGCACCTACTCATACCAATGATGTATATAAACATACTATATAATATGTCTAATATGTAATTGGCATGGCATTTACAAACGATGCAAGTATATGATTTCAAATGTTGTCTGACCTGGTAAAGTTGTCTGACCTGGATTTCCAAGACACAGTCCCTTGTAAAATGATATGAGTGATGTGCATAAGTTATTTAAATAATGCATATCCTATTTTTACACCCACCTCCACACACAAGTGCAGTATAGTGATGTCTTGACAGCTTCTCAATAAATAGGCACAGCGTGCACATGTCAGCCTTTAAGTTTTGTTGTTGTTGTTTTGTTTTTTAAATCTCTGTGTTATTTGTGATATCCAGTTATCTTTGCTTATGAGGGAAGACTAGAGGCAGAGTGAACATTTTCCTTCTCTTATCTAATGTGTCCCAATTAGAATATCCATTCTGTTTTTTTATGAATTACATCGTTTTAATCATTTCCCTGTGAAGTGACAGATACATATCCATAGTAACAAAGGATACATTCTGGATAAAATCTTTATTTTGGATGTAAATGGCATACTGTAGAAGGGTACAGACCGTTTTTTGTGAATTTGCATGGTTTTGAGAAACTTACCTCGCCAGTGATAAGCAAATGACTGGTGGATATAAATGATCTTCTTGCAAGTAATGTTATTTTCATTTCATGTCATTATTGCTTCAGATTTCTGTTCTGTTTTACTTGTTATAAGGCCTTGGCACTTCACATTTCATCACATTTGTGTGTATTTGCTTCTACAGTAGGCTATGTACAGTTAAATCAATTGCTGTATGTCAGTAAATATGTTATTCAATACATAAGCTCCTTAAATTACAAAATGTAATATTCTAATGATTGTTAAGTCCTGACTAAACATAATCAGTTCATTCTTTTTTGCATTTTAGTCAATGATTACACTGTTACACTAGCATCAACAAATAGAGGTCTCTAGACATCACTATGATACTTAGTAATGAGGGCCTGGGGCTTCTAGTATTAACATCTAAGGAATAATTGTCTGGGCCACTTGCTCATCATACTGTCGGATATCCACCACTTACGATCATCACTGACTGAATTGCCAAACAAGGAGAGGATACAGTAGTTGTACACTACAACAGAGCATGGGACTAGCAATATTAAGGTTTTGGGTTCGATTCCCGCTGGCACCATATATACAAAAAATGTATGGACTTACTGTACTGTAAGTCACTTTGGATAAAAGTGTCTGCTAAATGGCATATATTAGTATATCCTTACAGAACACGGTGCACTACAGCACACACTGTAACACTACATGATACAAACCACATGGACTATAAAACAATACCAAGTCTTCTCAGTACTTTACAGTATGTCATGCTCATCTGCGAGATGTTTATTTATTTATCCAGGAGTCCCATTGAGGTCGAAATACTTATTTTACAAGGGAGACCAGTCCAATATACTATAGGCCTAATCAAGGGTTAGATCAGTGGGAAGGAGAATAGCAAGTTCCACCGTCTGAGGGTTGGACATGAATAGATTGGTAAGACATTCTTTTTTTTTTTTTACCACCGATTAGTTCATGAGTAAAAACCAGACAGATTGATGACCCACAGCATGTGAGCCCAAATCTCCAATATGTGTGTGGTCAGGGCGCTGGCTGAATATATGCCTACTTACTGTCAGAGCAAAATGAATAGACATAGATGTACTCCACAGTTTAAAATAATCATGGAGCCGCCAGTGCTCTGAAGAAAGAAACTCAACCACTAAATATCTCATTAATTTAGATTCAGACGGGTCACAAGATGGCTTTGCGTTGACATTTTAATCACAAGTCAGACAAACTCTCCAGTTCTTAAACAGGAGTATGCACCAACCAATATTATCTGTGGACATCTGGAGTGAAATCTAAACCCGAGCCATTTCCCCCCCTCGGGCCACCTATGAGAAGTATTCATGCATTGATTGCTGTTCTTCTGATAACCTGATACTCAGCATAGTAGAGATATTCTGCCGGTCTGCGCTACTCTTTTCTTTGCCTGTCCCAGCGTGAGATATTCCTCCCCCGGTGGAACTGTGATTTCAGCAATATCCAGGCATTTAATTTATGGCCTTGAGGTCTTGCTAAATTATGCACTTACTGTACATAGTGAGGTCTGGAAGGGATGTGTCTGTAGGACGGACCCACTAGTTCAATATTATAGCTTTTCTATGCTCCTCACTCCAGAACAGACATGATGAGGATGGTTAG
Source organism: Nansenia antarctica (assembly GCF_963989245.1). Lineage (NCBI taxonomy): Eukaryota > Metazoa > Chordata > Actinopteri > Argentiniformes > Microstomatidae > Nansenia > Nansenia antarctica. The sequence continues at coordinate 56,211,037 of NC_137690.1, read as the reverse complement.
GTGCGTGTGTCTGTGTGCGTGTGTGAGTGCATGTGTGTGTGTCTGTATGTGTGTGTGTTAAGAGGAGTGCTCAGGATCCCACTTAAAATGCATACACACTCACACTCGCAGCATGACTGATTATGTGTATTGATGTGATGTGGTATGCTCATTGCCTTTCATTACCCTTGCTGTAGATAAACCTTGCATTCTCCCTGTTTACATCTGAGACAGAAAACAGCAAGATCGACTACAATAAACCAATTGTTTGAGTTGTTGTAAAACACAGCATCAAACAGATCAGAATGAGAGTAAGGAATTTCGAACTTGACAACTTGATCGATTTTTTAATTCGGAAAGTAATTAGCTAGGTATTTATTTAATCATGATAATGATGACCTTAACTAAGGTGGAACACCTTCTAAGTGACTGCCACTCTAATGCTTTGCAAAAAAAGCTCAATAGTTAAGAAGGATTCAAAGTGATCAATAATGAAGGATCAGACGGCGGATCTTTAGATTAAAAAGAGAAGATTGTGTTTTTATTGACCAGACAGGCGCAGGCATAACAGGAACAAAAGCAGCAGACAAGACCGGTGCCTGAGAGGAAGTTCTGGAATAGCTATTCCTCAAAGAATAATTCATTGTGAATTCACATTTATATCCGGTCCTATGTCAGATTTAGAGTTGCACTGTTAGGGCAGGGAATGAAATCAGATGTGAGACCTTGATCAAATAATGAGCTCATTCTTCTCCACGTCTTTTCTTCCCCTGTGCCAGACTCTGCGGACCACAAAAGGAGTAAAACTCTTGTCTAATTAATGCTGGACACCTGCATATGACTTAACACTTACAGACAAAGAGATTGTGCTCTAAAGTTCACTACAGTACATATGTTGCGAGCAAAATATGTCAAACAGAATAATCCTATTCAGATACACCAAAGTCAGAATCATTACAGATCAGCTTCTATATTGTAGGCCTTTATGGCTGTGGGGGCACCAAAATTGACCTATGACCTCTTTTTCCGACTCTCCACTTACAACATCATCCTGATTGTGGGTGTGTAATAACTGTGTGTGTGTGTGTGTGTGTGTGTGTGTGTGTGTGTCTGTGAATGCTTGCGTGTGTGCGTGTGTGTGTGTGTGTAGGACTATCTGTATCCCACATAAATGTGTACTGTATGTGTTGACTTTGTGAATGACACCTTAGTGCGTTAAGGAGAAAGTGTATATGTCATACATCCCAACAGGAACAGATGAGGTGAAGTGAAGATTGCTACACAAATCATTCCTGCCCGCCAGACATCTCCATTGGATTAATTTGGTTAGGTGACACGATTGACACAGTGATCCTATTCTGTCAGTAAATGCCATTTCACTCAGCGGAGAATGTATTCCTATCGCCCGCCTTATCCACGGCGGAGACTGCATTAAAATTGAAAAATAAAGTCCAGACTCATTGTATAGCCGCCGTCCTTGACAGTGTGTGCGCACCTTGAAGAGCATGTCACGGTAAAGCAGTTTTAATAGAGCTTAATCTGTTTAAGACACAGGATTTAAAATCTCCACAGCTGCCTAGACTGTGTGTATGGCACAGGAAGATACTAATAATAGTTAGGAGTCACTGAATAAAGAACCTGTGATGGGGAACAGCATATTTATAATTCATGTTGTTGTCTGAATTTATTGATTAATTTGATCTCACTCCAGGATAGAAACCATTCAAACATGAAAGTTAAAATAATTTATGTAAGCTGTGAGCGGAAATAGAGCCAATTGATGATATGGTCTCTATTCATAGAAGAAAGGTAATACATCTAACTGGCCACATTGAAGGAATTATGAGAATGGGAATGAGTTACATTTATAGGTCTACAATTGATTGATTAGGCATAAGTATTCACCTCATTATGTGCTGTGTGATCATAAAGGGTTTTTGCATGTAGATTTAGCTTTACTTGATACGTTTGTAGACTGAGGTAGTCTTGGTGTCTTCTTGTACCCTCCACTATCACAGGTTAATAGGTCTGATTGAAGCTCTTCAATACGTGAAATGAATACATGATGAAACCATTGTTGATTTGATCACTGAATATTGATTTGATCACTTCCTCTTTGCTCTGAATGCACAAAAACAAGTAGAATTGTGTCAAAAGCAGAGAAATATGCTTGCTGTTAGCCAGGGCACATACATTTTGATATTGATTGCAGCCTATCGTCGCCTCCTTGGAGATTAGCTAAATTACCCTCGCCTTAATTGGGACTTGCACTTAAGTAGAACTCGACTGTGAGGGAAGATTTAAAATTCCATTAGCGTCAATGACAGCTCGGCAGTGGGTTTAAGATGAGCCTCGTCTGATCGGCGTCCAAAATGTTCAAGGTAATTGATGATAAAAAATGAGCCTGCCACAGCACCGTGATTGATACCAGTGACTCCCTAATTACAGAGTCGAGCTCTTGAAGGTCCCCTCTTACTCATAAATTGGAGGAAAAATGTGAGCCTCATGTACTGTAAGTGCAAATGATTGCAGATCATGATTCAACAACCGCATACTTATGTGGACTAAATCTTTGTACGGTAATGGTCCTTGAATCATCACACGACTTTGAGCTTTTCATCCACCCTGTAAGATGATTCAAAGACTTCAGGAGGATGTGAAATGGTAATGTCATTATTGTTGTGCAGTATGCTCCATACTGTTCTACTTGTAACTTTGGCCCAGACCTTACTTTGTTTTACTAGTTCAAAAAAGTCTTGCAGAAAAAAAGAGTAGTGTAGGCTTTCAGAAGTCACATATGCTATGCATGTATTCATGAACTCAGACATGAGTGTTCCTGATTGAAATCAGTATATTATGATGTATGAGTGTAAATGTGTTTTTCTTTGATAAGTGATCCTCAAAAAATACAAAATACATACTGCACTGTGCACAACTGCCATAACCATGGTTATACATTGAATTTAATTGGATGAAATGGTGTGATCATGTAATTTCCTCTGTGAATTATAATATATATATATATATATATTGAGAACATCTCAGAAAATAATTTATGGATGAAGTCAACTAACATTCTAACCATGCATCCCTGGCTATACCAACACAAAGGCCCGATCCCATTTCACCCCTACGGCTCTGTTTTGCGTTCACATTTAGGGTAAGGGTGTCCCAATTCATGTTTTCATCGAGGGCTAGGGGGAAGGGGGAGGGCTTTCCACGGCTCCGTTTGGAGATTTTTTGGGACCACATTTGATTCGGAGCCATACCCCTACCTCCCAGGATGCACTGCAAATCATCTACAGACATCTGATTTCATATTTTGAATGAATGAATGAATGAATGAATGAATGAATGGTCTTTATTGTCATTGCTATAGTACAGGTACCAAACAACGAAATTTAGGAGGGGTGGCTCCCCTGGTGCTAGGAAAGAAAAAAAAAACACAAGAAGGGAAGGAGCTGGTTTACATAAATAAAGGCTATGTACACTATCCACTATACTATACTGTACAGATAGACGACTAGGGTTGTCATATTGCACATAGTGTTATTGCACATTTATTTAAAGTGTCGCAGTTTGCAGGCTTGAAATGTACATATTTGTGCCTCAGCACTACACCTGATTTTTTCAGTCCAGCAGCTGCCATCAATCCGTCCAGACTGTCCAGGGCCCAGAACTTAGGTCTTTGCTGTGTTCAGGGCCTGGATGGCCCTGGGGTAGAAGCTGTTCTTCAGTCTGTTTGTCCTTGCGGCCATGGTCCTGTACCGCCTTTTCGAGGGCAGCCGGGTAAAGTGTTCGTACCCAGGGTGGGTTGGGTCCCTGGAGATCTTGGAGGCCTTCCTGAGACAGCGTGTGTTGTACAGCTCTTCCAGAGAGGGGAGGGGGGCGCCGGTGATCTTCTGGGCTGTTCTCACAACTCTCTGTAGCGCATTTCTCTCCGCGGTTGTGCAGCTGGAGAACCAGTTGCAGATGCCGTAGGTGAGGATGCTCTCCACTGCGCCGCGGTAGATGTAAAGGTAATGTAAAGTTATCTATCTAACATTAAGCTGATTTGTGCATGATAGTCACGCATTTTGACCTATTTCCATGTCACATTTTCCCCCTTTGATGGCATATGACGTCCGAAATGTAACAAATGTTCAGCCGCGAAGTTGTTACACTGTTGTCCTATGTCAGTGTAGACTGGCAGGGTAGGAGCACAGATTGATAGCCTACAGAGCACCAGTGATGCCGGTAACGCGTTACTAAGTAACGTGTTACTCTAATCTGAATACTTTTTTCAGTAACGAGTATTCTAACGCGATACTATTTCCAAATCAGTAATCGGATTAAAGTTACTTATTCAAGTGACTGTGCGTTACTATTGCGTTACTACCTCATAACTTAGGTTAAATGCAGTATTTCTTTGTAATGTTCGATAGTAAACAAACATTTGTTTGCTTTTCTCGCGTCTTGGGGAGTGACGTCAGTGCTCACTTTTCAACACGAGGTTGCAGCAGAATCTCTCACGTGTATCACCACGCTGATTGCACAGTGTAAACAGAAGCGTAGCCTACACAATGGAGCGAGAACAGAGATATGCGTTAAATAGCTGGACTATTATATTATAACCTGGACATAAAGATTATTTTGAGTTTGTGTCAGCAAAGGATGACAAGAACATAAATGTTCGTTGTACACTCTGTGCTGGCAAGAAAATATTGTCCTGTGGTAAAAGCCTGAATGGTCAGGGTAGGTTTTAGGTTTTGTGAAACCACTCCTTGCTAGTTACTGTTAAATAAAGATTATATTTATTTTATTGTTTAAAAACAAGTATTTATGTTGGGTGAGGCAAAGAAAGAGTCTTTATTTTGTTGTTTTAAGTTATTGTTTAAAGTTTAATTATGTAATTTAAGTTACTGTTAAAATAAAGTGAGTTTTGGCAAAACCAGTTTTCATTTTTATGTTGCGGGGGGGGGGGGGGGGGTCGGGTGCCTAGGCAGCTGCCAATAGTAACTAAAAAAGTAACTAGTAATCTAACTTAGTTACTTTTAAAATCAAATAACCAGTAAAGTAACTAGATTACTTTTTAAAGGAGTAATCAGTAATCAGTAATCAGAATACTTTTTCAAAGTAACTGTGGCAACACTGCAGAGCACCCAGTTCTGTCACGTCGGATAATAAATTGTTCTTTTTTATTAGATGACTTGTTTGATCGATTAATAGCAAGTTGTGAATGAATCGCAAGCGTCAATGCTTTTCTATGACACTACTGATGACGTATCAGGGTCTTGAAGGGTTGTCCCATTTCATAGGGAAAGATTTCAACCACTACCCCTTGTGGCTCTGTTCAGAGGCCTTGGCTCCAAAGTGAGTGGCACTCCAAAACAAGCCGTAGGGGTAGGAAAGGGAATCGGGATCGGGCCAATGGTTATAGAAAATAAACCCCCCCATAGAAACCATTAATTGTATTGCCACATCTACCACAACACAGTCTCCTATTTAAAATGTGTACACTGCCTATACACGCTAATACACATTCCCAAGTCATGTCCTGGGTCATGTATATAAGACATTTTTGGATGATGCATTGAAAACTGAAAATAGATAAGTATTATTTATAATAAATATTATTATTAGTGAATTTGCGTGACTTGTGTAAGAAGTTAATCTTCATTAACTTTGAATTGCGCAGTGGTTAGGCAGTATTAGGCGTTAATTTTGAGTGGTTATAAGGAAAAGCTGTCAGGGGAACGCAATAGCAAGCATTGGCAACATTAACAAGCAAATATTGAGCATTTGAATTGTGCTAAACCGGCATGATAAATCGGTAGCCATCAAGGAATGATATTACATGATAAAGAACGTTCAGTGATGAGCGTCTTTTTGGTAAAAAAAAAAAAACACTGGCCGTAATGTACCTATTTTACTTTTTGTTTTACAAGGATGTTCAAACAATTGCCAATATTAGAACATTTAGCATATGTACTTTTTCACATGTTCAGTGTGGCCAGAGAGGGCAGCAACATTCAAAACAACATACTTAACCTTTAACCATGAGTAGCCCTTGCAAATTTGTGAGTAAGATGAGTGCAATGATATCCTAATGACAATCAGTGTCTCATAAAACCTCACCCCTCTATCTCTATAAGAAGATCTCCATTTTCCATCAGGAGATCTATCCCATGAAAGAACAAGGTCTCATCTGCTGCTTTATTTTACACTTCATTTCACATATTCCTCATGAACCCGTGGCTTGGGACTCATCTTAGACCTAGATTGGCTGGAGAAACATTATGCAAATGTGGCCATGGTCTGAGGATCAGGGGAAGAGAAGGAGCATATTTTTACACACGTTAATGATGTGACCCACTCTTACACAGGCTCTCTAAAAGGACAAACAATGTGTTAGATAAAATGGTAGTTGTACATCCTAAGATAAATGGGTTTAAATTCAATCCGAAAATTATTGATGAATTTTGTTTATTGTTTAAGTGATTCACAGATGCCAAAATCACTACAGTGTAGGGATACACTGACGTTCTACCTTATATGAGCAAAAGCAGTGAATATCAAATCTTCTTGAAAACCTCTGAGTAGGTATTGCAGTTCGAGGGTAAGGGCAAGTTTCTGTTCCTTTTAATGCACCACTGTGGCATGGCAATGAAAGCAACCGCATGCCATAATAATAAGGGAATCCATTTGATGAATTATAAATCCCTTCTTATGGAAAATAAAACTATGCCCGAGGTCTGCCTTACTGGTGACCTCTGTTTCACCTCACCAGTGCTCCAGTTTAACATCAATGGTGCCACACCTTCCACCACTGTTTTAGCGTCAATAAAACATTTCCCATGTGCAGGAAACCTAATGGCTGAATATTTAATACAGTTCAACATCCGACTGTCATGTTAGTGTTAAGACATTGAGAACTCTAACCCCCCCCACCCTGGGATACTATGACAATGACAATGACAATACTAGGATGGTTGCACATCCCTGGTTAATGTGATCATTCTATAACCTTGCACTACTGATGTTTACAATACTACCGTTGCACATACTGTATAGTGCACATTGCACATGTCTCTTGATGTAGCTTCTTTTATACATCTGCACATTGCATACTGTACATAAGCTACCTTAACTGTACATAGCTCATAACTGAATATACCTCTAAACTAAACTTGTGTTTACAATACTACCTCTGCACATACTGTATATTGCATACCTATACCTATCACTATTATTGTCATGTTTATTCATATCATGTTCTTATCACTATTTGCACTTTTGGTTAGGTGCTAAACTGCATTTCGTTGTATAGTACTTGTACTCTGCGATGACAATAAAGTTGAATCTAATCTATTTTTTCTATTTTTTCCTAGACTTTCCTCATTGGAACTTATTTACTTTCGTCCTCTATTCTTCCTTTGTATGTCGTTCTCCATTCATTTGATAATTCTGACACGTTTAATTGCACTAAATCTTTAATTAAGGAAATTGTTCATTCAGCAGTACATTTATACAATGAAAAACAATTATAAGGCATGGATGGACTAGGATGAGTCAGTATCTACTGAGATACAATACAGACCAGTACAAATGACCTACGGTATGTTGTTCTTCCTACTTTATTGTGGCTATGCAAGAGATTTCTTCTCTTTATCTGTTTTTACATTTTTCAATAATCTTGTCAACTAGAGCAGTTGCCACTAGACTGGTGATGCCTTTAATTCCCATGGGATTCAGACATGATGCAATGAGTTAAAAAAGAGTTTCAATGACTGTTCTCAGTGACAACATATGGGTTGGCTGCCTGTGGTACTGTATGGCTTTTAACAGGAGAGCAGAAACATAGCTCACTCAGAAGATGTTTGCCTATGTTGTTTTTATCCATTAGGACAGACAGACACACAAATATCGAAGCCAAGGCTTGTCATGAAGCAGAGGAAGTTATTTTAGAGACTGTGAATGATAAAATGATAACATCTCAGTACAACAATAACAGACTATAATCTCAAATCTACTACAGATCATATTGCTGAGCCATTTAACAGTGTATGATGGGTATGAGACTGACTTCTGCATGCAAGACAAAACAAAAAGAGATCGGTACTGTATGAGATTTAAAGGTCAGCTATTAATTCACCCACCCCTGAGGTCACAACTGCCAACTCCCTTCATCACCTCAGCAATGAATGTCCTCTCACCTCTGAAGTAAATGAGTGCTGTGTCATGTTAGATTGTGACATGTTTGTATAATTTCTCTCAAAATGTCCCTCATGCTGTCAAGGTCTATGAAATGTTCTTGTTGAAAGTCTTTAGGCTCCCTTAAGTTGATTTGTCAACACATTTTCAGGAGCCAAATCTAAAACCATAGAGCTGTGAGGTATGCGTGAGGATGGGGGTACAGCCAGGGAAAATTAGCTGACTTGTCCATCCATAACAACGTCAATGTCTATTGACAGAGGTATAGTCTAAGACCAAACATACACACAGTGGCATCTTCATTTGAAAAGAGCTTAAAGACTATTGATTGATCTGGATTGATTATTGGGTTAATTGGGTTGTAATGCTCCTCTCTATGGTATTTGCTTATGACGGGAGTAATCCAGGATTTTTGAGCATTCATTATCACAAATAAAATATATATTTTTAGCATTTATTAGGACACATAATTTGAATACAGAAATAATCTATAGTCATGTCCAAGGACTACAGGTACTGTGGTACTGTAGAGAGAAATACTTAAAAATAATAAAATATCCATTAACTCTTTGACAGTGGTACGGGGCTCCGCTCTACAATAATATTGCCCATATACTGTATATATATACTGTATATATACAGTATATGCCTATAATATCTAACCTATATTATAGGTTACAAAAGAGCTCATGAGTTATTGAAATTCTCTCATTATGTGCATCATTTATATTATTGTCTGTGGGTCTTGTGGAGCAGCAGGGTGGCCGGGTCAAGGCCTGGATCCAGGCAGCCAAATGGTTGGGTTTTAATAACTGTAGATATGATGCTTTCCTAGGGCCTGGGGGGGGGGGGGTTGGCTTGGAGGCCATTGGAGATCTTAATGACCAAATAAAGTTAGCTAAATCACCACCTGGTGCCTCACTAACCAGGATCATTTCAGTTTAGAGGGCCAGGGCACAGAGTGTGCACTGGTGTCATTAGTCTCTCTATCTATCTCTCACTCTGGATTACTAGGCTCAAATGGGGCATTTTTTTATCATTTGAATACAATAAAAGTGTGTAAGTCTGCAGATGGCATGCCGGCCATTTTGTTAAATATTTTTAATTGTCAATGATTTTAAATGTTTAATGGTTTGATAATAATTGATAATATATGACAAAAATAGTTTTTTTTTCCAGTGTTATATTCAATATTGTAATCTGCACATTATAAATAATGAATACAGAAAATAATAGTAATAAATTGTATAATTCAAAATCAAATGACATTCCCACTTCTACACTCAGCGACGGAGAGAGCACAAGGCAGAGCATGTACAGCAGACCCCCCTAAACTATGCCAATGATATCGAACTGTTGAGTGCTATGGCAGGAAGAGCTCTTTGATGACTAATTAGTGTAGGCAGCTGTCAGAACAGTAATGGCATCAGTTTGAAAGTTTTGATACTATGGTTATATTTACACTTTCACAGCTCTTCCGGCTCTCCCAGGGATTATTGGGTTGCTAGTTAAGAATATGCTTGAGAGAGCGAAGAGAGGGAACATCAAATTTCCCCTTCCCGCTGTAAATGTGACCACATTAATTATAGATCTTTATAGAGCGGCAGTTAGATTCTTTCCACATATTTTTAGAATACGAAGGGCTGATTTATATCTTTAATCGAGACGACAGGTGTCAGCTCAGTTCAGATATACTGCAAAATACTGAAATGTACTTTATGTTGTCAGGATGTGACTTCATTAGGAGGTTGAGGTGCAAGGTGTCTATTTGTAGATTCAGGCGCACAGGGAAAGAAGGGGGGTTGGGGGTTGGGGGGTGGGGTGGCTAGGTTGGAATGTTGGACAGGTATCCAATTATTTCAACCTGTAACCTCTTAAATGTTCTGAAAATCACATCTACATGGCAAATCTGTTAAGCATGCAGTAGGCAGTTTCGTCACAGGTCTACAGTCAATATGTCATAGTTTGAGGCCACTTTTAACACAAAACAATATGTATGTGAGGATCTATGAAAATCAAGGAAGCCATCATTAGGCTGAAAAACTGAAACAAACTATCAGAAACATAGCCAAAACCTTAGAACGTCATTAAAAAGAAACAAAAGCACTGGTGAGCTCAGCAATCGCAGACGAGCTGGGACGACAAGGAAGACTTCCACAGTCTATGACTGAAGATTGCTCACCATAATTAACTAACTCCCCAAAACAATACAAAAACTGTATAGATACAGTACAGCTTGCTAGCAATATTAACTAAGTTCATACAAACTGTGTTTTAGTATTTGGATGTTGCTTTTAAGTACATCGGAAAAATGTAAGTATTTTCACAGCACTCTCTTGTCACACTCTCTAAACCAAAATGTGTGTGTGTAATTCACATTCAGTGTATCATAACACTTTTTGGGGGGGGAATTACATTCAAACACCACTCAAAAAACAAATCTTTGTATGGTTTGAAAACGCAATATACTGTACATGTTTTGAGTCACTTTCTTTTAACAGTGTAGTGTCTCTTATGCTCTTCCTTCGAGACATATCCCCATTCTTAAATTACTTGAGGCAGAAGCAATTATGTCATTATGCCTTCTTTTTTTTTCTTTGGGGGGTGGGGTCGATCAGCATTGAAAATATGTAATTAGAATTCAAATTCTATCAGATAGCATTGCTTGTTAATAGGCCTTGGCTGAACACGTAATTCTCTCCAACAGTCATTTGCTCAGTAAGAATGAGAGACGTCTCTGAGCTCATTTGAGAGGTAGAAGATGAATTTCTTCAAGGACCTTTAAAAAAAAAAAAGGGCATTTATCTTGTGTCTATTTTTCTGGTGCAAAATGCAGTCAATGCTCACAAACCGGCAGGTGACATTCTTTGAAGAAGAGAGATGTGATAATGGACCAACATCTTGTCTGATACCAATGGTGTCTGCAACCTCTTCCTCCTGTCTCTCTCTCTCTCTATCTCTCTCTCTCTCTCTCTCTCTCTCTCTCTCTCTGATCCAGTGTATCATATCAACTGATTGTTTCCAATGTGACTTTGATTGATATCAAGTTCACACTGCTCTCTGGTTCAGGGACATGATGCTTGCTTGTCGTGCTGTCATAGGATATCAATTACTGGTGAATCACCACATTACCTGCAGTGCAAAATATTTTGTGATACATATGGCACTATCATACCCCGATCATCTCCTCATCTAAAATATATGTCATGTTTTGAGATCAAGAGCAGTGGATAAAGCCACTCAAGCCATATCTGTCATTACATCCGTAAAAGAGAACTCTGTGACTGATGTCGGAAACAGAAACTGTCTCAATTTCTCTCAATTTTACTCTGATGGAGAGTAATGGCTTTAGTGTGGAGAGATAACACGTTAAATGGAGTTTGGACGAGCGGTATGATGTGAACCACTGCAGTACACCTAAGAAAGGCCTACTGTATGTATAGTCACTGTTAGGGACAGGAGAGGGTAGACCGTTTTTTTTCATATTTAATTCCTTTGTCCTTGTTGTGTTTTTTCACTTTATATAGATAGGTAGAAAGAATGAGGTGAGGAAAGGAAAGGTGAAGAGGAGCTACTGCACTAACCTCGGGACCAGACTCAGGCACTCCGTCCTGCATGTGTGGACACTTCCCTGTGTGCTCTGAGGAAATGGAATGTACTGTAGAAAACAGATGCAATCAAAATATGTAATCAAAACTGGTGTATTGCACAGGATGGTATATTACCTACATCCCATCCAGCACATATGAGTTTAAAAAATTATTCTTTTGAATCTGGAGAATAATAATGCTTGCTATTTTTTCTTTATGTCGAAGTTTGTGCATTCCCGTTAAGCCAAATGATCACATTCCTCCCACTGATTGTGTATTCTTGTCTTCTCAGATTGACACTCTCAGGGCGCTTGTCAGTTGAACTGCATGCCCTCATGTTGCATAAGGCTTCGGTACTGCAGCTGTGATTGAAGAACGAGTCTGTGGGTAGACACACAGATACCATTTAGCAGAATGCTTTTTCAGTATTCAGCTATTTAGAAAGCAATCCCAATCCATACCTCACATTTAGTTTTTTTAATAAATACAGAAATTAGATGTATTTTCAGGGAGAATCAAAAATATATATATATACCGTATATATATATCGCACAGGTATTAGAAAGAATATGGTATACATCTTCTGCATGCATGAATAAACAATGGCCATGGTCAACAAAAAACACATTGTAATCCCTATCCATGGAAACTCAGGCAATTTGTGCAGAACATTTAGTTTTCTTTTTTTCTTGGTTCTATTTGCTGGATTTCCCTGCACCCACTCCTGCTTCTCCACGCTGTCTCCACTTGGCCACCAGCAAATGGGCATTCAATGCTTTCTAGATGACTTCCTGAAAGAAATGGAAAATGAGAACAATGAATAATGAAAACCTGAATGGGTTGTGCCTGAACCATGTTATTCATACAACCTCTCTGCAGACACAGAGGCCCATGTATGAAATTGTAGGTTTGTGATCACAGGGCTGGAAAGAGTCATTGGTGGGGGCCATTAGATTGAGGGGAAACAAACAGTTTTTGGTGAACATGTCATCTTCAGATCTGTGTGCAGGTCAGGGAACCTTGGTAAAAATAAATGATTTCAAATGTTGGTTTCAGAGTTACATATGCATACCCATTTTCACTGCAAAACATTTAGGCCCTGTCCACATCTACTCTGTATATGTTTTTTGGATAACCTTGGATTTTTACATTCGGTTTGTGGGGTTCGTCCACACGCGAACACATTTTTGCCCCCTTAAAATGAACATTTAAAAAACGCTGTATATTCACCGTATATTTTTGACGTGGGGATGAGATAGACAGTTTTTTTTTTATGATAATGTGCACTGCAGCTGTTTGCTGTTCCCTCCAACGTCATATCCTGGCGCCAGTAACTACTCAAGAATACTTCGACTACGCTGTCTGGCTGTGTTCGGAATAGCATACTAGCATACTACTCATACTAGATATGACGTAGATTTTGAGTATGTAGTGCGTTCACACTGTACAGTATGCGAGATTTGAGTATGCGAGAAATTTAGTATGCGAGCAATTATTTCCGGGATAATTGAAGTCTGTTACGATGGACACTTTTGGCATACTGCTTCCCCAAAATGCATTTCGCGTCCAGGGTTGCAGGGTTGCGTCCAGGGTTGCCAGATGGGATGGGTTACCGCCGAATGGGCTACTTGATTTTGAGGTTCTAGAACGTTTAGGCTGTAAATTGTCAATCCCATCTGGCAACCTTGTGCACTTTCAGCCTCGTCAAACTGCGTCATACAAACTTGTCATACAGCTTTTGTTTACATTGTCCGATAGCCTGGGAACCGAAAGCTTGCAATAAACATAGTTTTTTGCACATATTTGAGTTTGCAGATGCTGCTTTTTTGCACTCTATTTGATACTCTTCAGTTGCAGCACCCCAGCTAAGTCTGATCACGGATGAGCAGCGGTATTTTTTTCACTATAGCCTACTGGGAATTAACATGGTGAAATGCGTTCTTAGACCAGGCTACGTAGTCATGATTACAAATATGCCACTTGAAATGCATGAAATCCAAGTTTATTTGTGTCTTACACACATGTTCGCCTAGTATTTGACTGATTGTAACCCAATCACGAATGATCCCAGTATTGTCGCTTCAGACGGACAAGTTGGTTGTATTGTTCTTGCTGCAACACAAATATGTTATTGTTCATATATATTTATTTTAATCATGTTCTTTTACCAACTGCTAAGACAACTAGTAAACTAGTGTAAACAGTGTTTGTGTGATGCTAATAAGTGTAGATCCACACAGGTATACAAACTGAGCTCCGTTTACTGTCATGTGCCATTCATTCTGACACATCCAAAACTCAAACAACTAAAGTAACAGTCAAACAGGAGTAGGGCCTATGTGTGAAATGTAGTGACATAGTCCTGGAGGTGTGCAGGGCGAGCCCGTTCCCGCTGTGGCCTATCGACCTCCCCCCTGGGCTGTGACCCTGCGAGGAAGCCAGGGTTAGGTGGAGGAGGGTGAGGAAGAGGAACAGCAGGTAGAGGCTGAGCGGGTGGAGGGCACATAGGCAGTGGTTGCGGCGGTTGTGGTTGTACTGCCCTTAGCAGTACAGGTCTCGAGGCCTTTGAGACAGTTCTATCTGTCTCTGCTGCACCGGCTGCTGGCAGCAGTGTGGCCATGGCAGGCCCAGGAGGACCAGGCACCCTCCGCAGTCGGCTGGCGTGCCAGCGGGATCCGTCGCTTAGCAGGAACGTGGCTGGCCCCAGCTGACGTGTCACCTGAAGGGGCTGAGACCAGAAAGATGCCATCTTGTTATGTCGCTGGGGCCTACAGGCCCGAACCCAGTCGGACACCTTGATGGTGGTGCTCTTTACTCCACGTTTCTTGTCGAAGCGTCGCTTCATCTCCCCCTGATGTGTGGCCACTGCTGCTTGAGCAGCATCTCGGGTGCTGCCTGCTGCAGGTGTCACTGCATCCCGGGACCTGAGTCTGTTCAGTGGCAAGTCCATCTCACGGCCAAGCATGAGGGATGCTGGAGAGGCCTGCGTTGTTGCATGCTGACTAGCTCTGTAGTGCAACAGTGTTTGGTTGAGTGCGGCCTGGAATGTGCACCCCTGGGACCACTTCAGGCCATTTGGAGTGGAGGTCGTATGCCACCACCAGAAAGCGTTGGTGGTGCGGGACCCCTCGGCCATGGATCTCTCCACAGATATCAAGCTGGAGATGCTCCCATGGGCGGGGCGGCCACGGGGTGGGCTGCAGGGGTGTTGGCAACCCACTTTTCCCGCTGAGCAGACATGGTGCACAGTCCTTGACCATTGTTTCGATGTCACGGTCGATGCCTGGCCACCACACCAGGTCGCGGCATCGTTGCTTGACCCTCACTATGCCCAAATTACCTTCGTGCGCCATGGACATGACACGCGCACGCAGGCCACTTGGGACCACAGTGCAGAGGCCCCTGGAGACACAGACGTCCCCCCAGCATGAGAGTTCGTGCCGTACTCTAGCGAACGGGGCCAGATCCTCCGGCAGCCGTGATGGCCATCCGGTGCGTATGTAGGTGCGCAGGGTGGATAGCAAAGGGTCCTGTTCCGATTCCCGCTGCAGCTCCTCTAGTAACACTGCTGTCTGCAGGGGCCCATGCAACATCTGGATGAGCTCTAACTCTGTGTCGTCATCCGGAGAGACAGTTGGGGTGGGGGCCTCGATAGACCGAGAGAGGAGGTCGGCCACTACGTTGTCCCTCCCCGGGGTGAACCTGAGCTGGTAGTCATACTGCCTGAGCCACTCCCCCCACCTGTGCAAACGGAGAGGCCTGTGCCCACTGCCTGAGGCTGACAGCAGTGTGGTCAGGGCCTGGTGGTCTGTACGGAGGGTGAACCACCGGCCGTATAGATAGAGGTGCCACCTCTCACATGCCCAGACACAGGCTAGAGCTTCGCATTCGCCGACTGAATACCTCTGTTCGGTGGGGCTAAGAGCCCTGGAGGCAAAGGCAACTGGCCGCTCGACGCCGTCCTGAACCTGTGAGAGCACGGCACCCACCGCCCCGGCTGAGGCGTCACAGGTGACGAGGGTAGGGCTGGACAGGTCAAAGTGGGCCAGGATGGGGGTTGTGGTGAGCTGGATCTTCAGCGAGTGGAACGCCCTTGAGCATGCTGCAGTCCACTTCCATGGCTCCTCTTTCTTGAGCAGTTGGCGAAGGGGAGCTGTGGTCTGAGAGTAGTGGGGCAGGAACCGGAGGTAATAAGCTGTCATGCCGAGGAATGAGGCTATGTGGGAGGCAGAGGTGGGCTCCGGAATCCGGTGTATGGCGTCGACATTGGACAGGAGAGGTGTGATGCCCTTTGCTGTGAGGCGAAACCCCACAAAGTCGATGGCGGTAGCAGCGAAGGAGCATTTCTCTGTGTTCAGGGTCAGATTATTGTCCAGGAGGGCTGCAAACACCCTGTGAAGCCGCTCGTTGTGTGTTGGCACATCTGGGGCCTGGACCACGATGTCATCCAAGAACACAGCGACCCCAGGGATACCAGCAAGGATGGTGGTCATGACCTTCTGGAAGCAGCTGGGGGCGGAGCTAAGCCCGAAAGGCATTCGGGTGTACCGGAAGACCCCAGCGTGCGATACAAAGGCTGTCAAGTCTCTGCTGGCTGGGTGGAGGGGTACCTGGAGATAGCCCTGGCGCAGGTCGAGCTTTGTGAAAACCGTGGAGCCATAGAAGTGGGTGGTCAGCTCCTCTGAGGTAGGCAAGGGATATTTATCTGGAATCACCGCCTTGTTGACAGACCGCAGGTCCACACAGACTCTCAACCCCCCTGACTTTTTCTTAGCGATGACCAGGTTTGAAATCCAGGGGGCGGCGTTGACCGGCTCGATGATGCCTGCCTGCAGCAGCATGTTGAGTTCCTCTGTGACATCATCCCTCAGAGCGAGAGGGATCCGGCGCAGGGGCTGCATGACTGGTGACACCTCTGTGTTCACCAGGGGTCTGTGTGTGAAGGCTGTGAGGCAGCCCAGTCCATCGAACAACGCTGGCCATTTCTGCTCCCAGGTGGAGGTGACATGTTGAATGGCTGACCCACTGTCGTCATGCAGTGTGAATCCCAGGCCCGTGAACAGGTCGAGGCCCAGCAGATTGGCACCCCGCTTAGCGCTGTGGAATGGGAATGCAGACATGTGCTTAGATCCATAGTGCACTGGTACCTGAAGGATGCCCACAATCTCTATCTTAGAGCTATCATATCCGCACAGAGGAGTGGAGGGCTGCTGTAATGGCAGGTGGGCAAAGAATTTGTTGTAGGTGCTGAGATTGAGAAGAGACGCAGCCGCGCCTTTATCCAGTAACAAGGGAAGGCTGACCTCACCCAGCTGCACTGTGCATGTTTTAAAGCTCACATGGTTTGTAGACACAGTTCTGATTTCAGTATGGTCGCTGCGAGTTGAGTGGGGTCTGGACTGTGGGGGATGAGCCGCAGGTGCAGATCTGCACACTTTAGCAAAATGGTTGGGCTTCAAACAGTTCCTGCATGTCTGCCCTCGAGCTGGGCAGTCAGGAGCCCGTGCATTGTGTGAGCTAGCCCCACAGTTACTACAGCTATCAGAGCTACGTGTGTTCCCCTGTCTGCGAGCTTGCTGCACTGGGAACCACGCATCTGTGTCCTCTTGGCTGTCCTGGTAGGCAGGCTAAGTGAGGCCGTGGGGGCGGAGTCGGAGCGTGAGCTGGCAGTCAGCATGCTAGTACACTGTAACGCTGATTCTACTTGCATGGCTTTAGCTAGAGCATCATCTAGTGTTAGCTCATCTGGCTCCAAAAGTAATTTCTGATTTTACTTCCTGAGAGTCCTCAGGAAAGACCACATCGGACAGGAGATGCTTGTGACCTTCTACCGCTGTGCAGTGGAGAGCATCCTCACCTACTGCATCTGCGTGTGGTTCTCCAGCTGCACAGCCGCAGAGAGGAATGCGCTACAGAGAGTCGTGAGATCGGCCCAGAAGATTACCGGCGCCCCCCTCCCCTCTCTGGAAGAGCTGTACAACACACGCTGCCTCAGGAAGGCCTCCAAGATCTCCATAGACCCATCCCACCCTGGGTACGAACACTTTGCTCGGCTGCCCTCGGACAGGCGGTTCAGGACCATGTTCGCAAGGACAAACAGACTGAAGCTCAGCTTCTACCCCAGGGCCATTCAGGCCCTGGACACAGCAAAGACCTAGGTTCTAGGCCCTGGACAATCTAGACAATTTGATGGCAGCTACTAGATTGAAATCAAGTGCAACACTGAAACACAACTGTGAACATTTCAAACCTGCAAACTGCGACACTTTAAATGAATGTGCAATAACACTATGTGCAATATGACAACCCTCGGGTACATAAGGTTCAGAGATAGGAAATGTTAGAATAGGTATAGCATAGCATAGAGTACAGCACAGTGTTTTATTTGTATAGTATAGTATAGTGGATAGTGTACATAGCCTTTATTTATGTAAACCAGCTCTTTTCCCTTCTTGTTTTTAGTTTTTTTTTTTTTTTTTTCTAGCACCAGGGGAGCCCCCCCTCCCAAATTTCGTTGTTTGGTACCTGTACTATATCAATGACAATAAAGACCATTCATTCATTCATTCATTTTCTCACACAATGTCCCTTCAATAAGTTGATCCCGTACGATTTGATCGTGAATCACCCCGTAGTTGCATTTTCGCGCCAGATCCCTGAGATCGGTCACGTAGCTCAGAACAGACTCACCGGGGCGTTGAAGCCGTTATCGTAGCTTGTACCACCGGAGAAGCACCCGTTGTTTGCCGGCAAAGTGATTAGTGAGGAGAGCGACAGCTTCCTCGTAGATCTCAGCGCAACCGAGGGCTCGGAATATACTCTGACCCTCCGTACCGAGACAGTGACGGGGCAGCGCCATTTTCCGCTTGTCGGAAATGTCTGTGAAGTCCATGGCTTCTAGGTAGGCAGTAAAGTCATATTAAAAACATATTAAAACTAGTATGCAGTATGCTAGTTAGTATACCATTCCGAACACAGCCACAGTCCTTTCCCTTTCCCCGAGGCGGCATGTTGCTTACGAGGGAGAAATTGTGTATTTCACGGTAACTCAGAAGAACCGGTAGTAGCTTTGTTTTCTTGGCGTCTGATTGGCCAGCGGGGTTAAAATTATATCGCCAACTACTGGTGTGGAATGCTTAATGACAGCGTTTATATTACGTTCATGCGTATGCATGTGGATACAGATATTTTTATAAACATGCTTGTGTGGACGGTAATATTTTTCTATACGAAAAACATTTATTAAAAAAACGTATTGGTGTGGATAAGGCCTTAGATGTATTTTTCTTTTACATTTTGAAACAGATCATAGTTTAGATACAGTTATGGTTGGGCAATTCCTAAAACATCCTGAACAGCTCTCATTTGACATACCATTTGACACGGTCTGGTCAATTGGTCCACAAGTCGCAAGTTTTTTTTTAAATTATATTTTTACATACATACATACATACACACATAAAAAATTAGGAGATTGCTGCTTACATAAGTCATATTCAGGCTCGTCAGATCATGAGCTACAATATATTCATAGGTAAGTTAGTATCGGCAGCCGATTTAATGTTCAGATTTTTCTTTCGAAAAATGTAAATACATTTCAGCATTGTTGAAAATCAATGACACACTCGCTAGTCAACTAACACACACCTTGTTTTGTGAGCCTGCTAACAATGTAAAGTAGTGTTATAGTTAACTAGGTAGTAGTGGGGATTACTCAACAAATCCATTGTGTTGCAGTATTTTGGCTTGACTAGTGAGTTTAAATTGTGATTTTCAACAACGTTGAAATGTATTTCCGCGTTTCAAAATAAAAGTCTGAACATTTTGATTGGTTGCAGACTCCAAATGACCAGACCGTGTCACATGTGGCCAATCAGACCTTATGTTGGGTTTCAGTAAAATCAAGATTTTTTTTGCCATTTCACCTCCCATACTAGGTCAAAGTCACATTTTCAGCATACAACATATGAAGAAAAAATGCAAAATAGGAATCCTACTATTGCACAACACCTCCAGAGAAAAAAAACAACTATAGCATGGCAGCTTAAGAATGTTGTGACCAGGAGGTATTCTTGTGTTTTAAAAGCCTGCGCACTCTCACACATTAGGTTCAGCAGGACAGCTAGGAACAGGAAGCCAACAATACAACTCTCATCATTTAAAAGACTCCAACTGCACCCCTCCAGCTACGACCGCAATCCTGACAGGATGTAGCCAGCTAGAGCACTTACAAATCTCTCTAATCCCTCTCTACATTGTGCAGCGTGTGCCAGACTCTTGCTCCTCAGGGGTGTGTGTGTGTGTGTGTGTGTGTGTGTGTGTGTGTGTGTGTGTGTGTGTGTGTATGTGTGTGTGTGTGTGTGTGTGCGTGTGTGTGTGTGTGTGTGTGTGTGTGTGTGTGTCTGTGTGGATGGGAGGGTTGCTTTTAAATCAAGCAGGAATAGGAAAGTACAGTAGGCCCTTGGCATGAATCTACACATTTTGCTGGAGAGCGGTCTTTTACCCCTTGGGTGACTCTCCGGGCCTGTGATTCCAAACACACATGGCAGGCCCTCTATAATTATTAAATATAAATGTTTTGTTTGTGTGTATGTGTGTGTGTGTGTGTGTGTGTGTGTGTGTGTGTGTGTGTGTGTGTGTGTGCGTGTGTGTGTGTCTGCGTGTCTGCATGTGTGAGTTAATGTTAATGTTCTGGCCAGTTTGACTGTGTATAAGTGTATTGAGGGGGTTAGTGTATGTGTGTGTGGGTGGGCTGCACATTTCTTGGTAGGGTGCCTATCTGACACTGAGCTTTGGCTGCAATGTTTTGGGTCACTGAACCCTCTTTTACGATTCATTGATTTTGTTGTACAACAGCACAAGACACAAACAATGCCTCTCCCTTCACAATCCCAGCATTCCCAGTGAGTCACCAACAATAGGGGCCCAACGAACTGCCACAGAAGCCTAATTATGTTTTCGTAATAAGTCACTGTGTCAGGCCACTCACAGAACCCCCAGGGAGAAAGCGCTGGCTAATTCAGCTGCAGTAACCAATTCTAATCTAATTCACCACGTCATTCTCATCTTCTAAATGTTAGGATAGTAATCAGATGATTGATGGAGGAGCAGTTTTGTTCTGACAGAACACTGACGTGGACACAGCTGGTTGCTTGTCAATGTTGGTGGATAAATGATAAGAGTGCCATTACAAAAAAACAAGCAAAAACAACCCCCCTGCAATGCAATATGATGGCCCTCGCCAAAGGTGCGTTCAGCCTTACAGTGTACTGTATATTTCATGTAAGGAACATTCAATTGAATGTGATGAATAAAGTACAACTACTAATGAGACAACTTCCAGAGACTTTGAGATACTGATGGTGTTAGGTTAACCATATCTGGTAGCAGCTTGTCACACCAGAGAGCCACAGTGCTAAGTATGCATTGAGCAAGTGGCAGAATATACCGCCGCTTGTTAAGAATCCTCCATCTGTTCCTCTTATTCTAATGAATGCCATGGCTACTCTGGTGCTTCTCAGTGACATTGAGATGCAAGAATACTCCCACACACACCAATATTTCATCTTTATCTATGCCTGTGACACAATTACTGATAAAGATCCTGATGAGGTTTTATATGTTTTCATACAATCTTAACATACATTGTGGACTTTTCATAATGATATTTGACAAAAAATGAATATTAATAACACACAAAACTCCAGTATGCCATTGTATTGGATTGAATGTCTACTGCCGCTCTTCAGGGAAGAAAATTGCAGCTTCAGGTAATGAAATATGAGGATCCATTAAATCGGAGGAATAGATGCTTTGGGAAATATTTCCCTCCAAAGCTCAATTGGCTGACTTCTAAAATGATTGTTATTTATGAGGGAATGAGACAGCTGATGACATTGCGGATTATTTTGAGCATTCTTCATGCAACAAGATAGTACAGTAAGGTTACAATATCTTCACAATAACACACTGTCTGAAGGGCGAGAAAAAAATGTGCATCTAGCGATATGCTTAAAGAAAACAGGATCAATAACCAATCTTGGGAAAAAGAAAGGTTCAGGTTGAGCATGGAGAGGTTATCATAAAGCGAGCCCCATGTAATGAAGAGCCCTTCAGACAGAAGGGAGAGCTTTAGGATGGGTTTCAGGCCAGAGAGTGGTTTTGAAATGACCACAGATCTGTGATGTATGAGGAACAAAATCATAGTCATACTAAAAAGGGCAGCCAGCTTTTAGTAATAATTGAGATACACAGTGGGTCAAATGTGATTTCTTATTGCTAAATGTCGTACTGTAGATCTAGTGAGGAATATTTACCTGAATGTTAGGATTTACACCTAGAACTGTTTATGTACTGAACTTAAATTAGCAACATGATCTCATTTGTACAACACAAAAATACATTTACGTCACTTACGTGTGACCTCCATGTAAAATCTTTAAGTTGTTAAGAAGCACGGCATTAGCAATGACTTACAGTATGTGGCTCTTAGGCTGGTTGAGGTGGTTAAAGTTACGATTAAGGTTAGTGTTTGGCATCAACTTTGAGTGGTTTGGGTTAGGGTTAACTTTGAGTTGTTGTCAGGGGAAGGTGTTAGCATACATTAGCATTAGCAACAATAATTAGCAAACATAAACACTAAATGCACTTTTGTCAAAAAAGCCAAGTCGAATGTTCAGGTTGCTAGTGTTGGTTATATGGACACACCTCCCCCACCCCAAACTACCTCCTAGCAAAGCATTCATCTTTTGTAGCTTCCTACCTGTTGCCATTGCCTGCCTGGAGGAGATGTGTAAAACCTGTTGCACTGACTGATATGTAAACATCTTACAGGTTCGAGGAAGTTATTTTACCTAAGATATTGAAGATATTATTGAGGTAGGCTGGAATAAGTCATGCAGAGCTGAACTCACACTGCAATTTCTGCTGGATTTGCAGGTTTGATCATGTCACAGCTGTGTATGGATCTCAGAATCAGGGTCTGTAGATCCTCTCATGGCGAATATCCCTTCCCATTATGTCACTGCATTTCCTCTGATCATTAGATAAGCTGAACCCCACCGTATCACCTGATTGCTGTTTACCCTGCATGTCAGAAAACCATTCCAGAATACATAGCTCCTCATCATATCTAAATTGAATTTGGGAAACAAACAAGATTCAATTGCTTTTTTTCTTCACAGATTAAAATGCAAGAAAGGAGAGGTGGAGGTGGAGGCAGATATGTCACTCAAGCAGACACTGCTCATCCTGAAGGACATACATGATGTAATACAGACATACTCTCACTTCATCTTCCTTGGTAATTCTATGTAAAATATAATAGAATTACTGGAAAAAGCCAAATTCAGTACCAACATGTTGTTACTACACTATACTGTAGATTAGATTAGACTTTATTGTCATTGCAGAGTACAAGTACTATATGCAGTTTAGCGTCCAATCAAAAGTGCAAATAGTGATATAAGGGCATGATATAAATAGAACAAGAATGGTAGTGATAGGTAACTATGCAATATGCAGTATGTGCAGAGGTAGTATTGTAAACATCAGTTTAGTTTAGAGGTACATGTATATATACAGTTATGGGCTATATACAGGTATGAATTATGTACAGTGAGGTAGTTTATGTACAGTATCTAATGTGCAGAAGTATAAAAAAGCTATATCAGGAGACATGTGCAATATACAGTATGTTCAAAGGTAATAATGTAAACATTAGTGGTGCAAAGGTTATAGAGTGATCACATTAACCATGGATGAGCAGCCATCGTAGTATTGTCATCGTCATCATAGTATTGGCATTTTTCATGGTCATAGCCATAGTATCCCAAGGTGGGGGGGGGGGGATACTGAGTCATAGTCAAGTGTTTGGGTGGGGGGGGGGGGGGGGGCAATAGTTCAGTGGGGTGTGTGGAGGGGGGGATTGTCACTCTGTGAAAGAAGCTGCTGGTACGGGACCTGAGGATCCTGATGATTCTGTACTTCCTGAGTATACTATACTATACTATTCTATACTATTCTATGCTATACTTTACATTCCTCCAAATGAGTCTTTTTTCTGAGATCCGTTCCATGGGAAGGTACTTTAGGAGCTAGGGCAGGACCTCTATGGTAAAACATTTAATAAGACAATAGTTGGATAATGGATAAAAATACATTGATAGAAGTGTTTGTGTTTAATCAACTGCTGCAAAACATTATGTGATGTGTATTTTGTGATTTGTATGTAATTAGGAGGATTTTGAATTCAATTCTCTGAGAGACTGGTAGCCAGTGCAGGGATCTCAGGATTGGTGTAATGTGTTCAGGATTTAATTGAAGCCTTGGAACAAAAGCCTTCATCCCCAGTAGTACTAGAAAAACTGTTTAAATGGGGCCGGATGGGAATGCCAACACGTTTGACGTTGATGAGGGGTAAAATTGGTCCCAATTACATGAGGGACACTGCACTCCAAATGCAAGTCTTTGCTATATTGATTTGGAACCAAGCCGATTAAAGTATGTCCCAAAGCATCCAAGGACAACTTCTGACTTCACTCAGTTGTCAATATGGTGTCCTATTTTCTCAGTTAGAGTATAATGATTACAATTCTTACCAAAGGTATAGAAACAGAACCAAATGTCGCTGTTACTGGAACCATGAACAAAAGAGGGCAGCATCAATCTGCTGTAGTTGCCTCAAGCTGAGGAATATGGAGGGAAAGGCTTCAACAGCATTATAACCTTGACCAGAGTGAACCCACTGCTCTGTACTTTGGTCACTGCTGCACTCGGGGGCCACTTTGTGCTAGTGTAACCCCTTCATGTCATTTTACCAACAGAGGCCCCATGACCTAAAAAAAAGTCAAAAAAGAAGAAAAAAGAAAGAAAGAGAGGAATGGGTGTTCACTGCATGCCAGTGATTATAAAAAAATATTATTTAATTGTTTTTATCCTACAACCATGACGTCAATCTAATACATGATACCCCTCAAAAACAGAAAAAAGTGAAAAGCAAACCTTGCATTCTTAGCAAAATGCATTTTCGTCCTGAATAGATTCAGATGCAAATGAGCCTACTGTAAACTTAACAATTTCTGTATAAGCAAAACGGTAAAATGGGGTTTCTCTTGCTTCCTTTGCTCCTGCAAGGATGTTATCAGTATTCCTTCTATCAAGCATTTGGGACCGCCTCCTGAAAATCCACATCTGGTGAGAGAGAGCAAAATGAGAGAAAGTGAGAGAGCACTGAAGGGAAGGTCTCCTCTGACCTCCTAAAAGACCTGGGATCAGGGTGATATGGCCCTGCGGTGATCATCTAGGGGCCCTTTTAGATGAGGTGTGCATAATGGGAGGTTTCTTTCACTGAAGGATGAATCAATGTGGCATGAAGAGGAGAATTTCCACCCCATTTCCCCTTCTGATTACCCCACCACATACAGCTCCTTAATAGCTTGTTGTGTGTCATAAATCTCTTTTTACCACCCTAGCATCACAGATGTATTACACTGTATGCCTTACATATTAAACCAAAGGTGTCATTGCGACTTGATGTGGATAATGTGTTAGGACAGTACTGCGTACCAAAGGATTGGGGCTATCCAGGGGCGGTGTCTCCCATTTGTTGGGTTGTCAGGAATGCCTTAGCCAGCAAGATGCTCTGTGATGTGTAACCTGCATGCTCATCTTCAAACAGCTCTATGGACAGCAATAATGAAATCCCACAGAGGAGGGGCTGGTTCCACCTTTGACCTCTCTGTGATGTGAATATGGGTTAAGAGGCCCAAAGGCTATCTGCTCCTACATCTCTGCAGCCGAGGCAGCTGAGAGGTGCTGTGGGAGAGCTTTATTTCTCTATGTCTACATTGTGTGGTTCCATGGAAACCAGAATGAGATATTCTGTCATTCTGGGGATTCATGCTGATTTACAGTTGGTTTATTTTCTACAGTAGCATTGCATGAGCAGCAATGGCTCTACAGTATGCCTGCTTTTGACTTCACAAGCTACTGCAGTTCTCTCAGGACTGTTGTGACTGAATCATGAATTCCTATTGATATCCTCTCTAACAAGAGCATCTCAAAAGCAGACAAAATCTAATTGGAAGAGATTTATAAACAGTCAAATGAAAGCATGCCTGGCAAAGAAGCTTGTCCTGCCATGAATTTGCTATGGATTTTGTAGTTTAGAGAAAATAAATGTACCGCATTCGGTTAAAGCTTGTGATCACATATATCATAATCTAGTACACCTTTCAAAAATAAATAGGTGTTTCTCAGGATAGTCAAGACAGTTTTCAGGCAGCATTTTTCTTTGTAACACAAGCATGGATCCATCGGGGGACAAGAAGGAGGAGGGCAGTAAAACAATCAATGAAAAGCTAAATTGAAAGAGCCATTTTCACAACGTTAATATGAATTCATTGCAATGTTCACCGATAATTGGCTTTTCATGGACTCAACCAAACCTTTTACTTACACTGCATGATTATTGCATACACGTCATGCACAGGGGCAGAAAGCTTTTTAACCGATAGCTCCAGTGCATTGGTCCATGGCAAAAACAATTGTTATTGTGATAAACAGATGTCTTTTGGTTAATATTTCCAAATGAGAGGCAAGGAAGACAGAAAGTGCCCCAGTGACTTCATTCTCAAAACAAAGGTTGACATAAACTCTTCTTCACCTCAGGGACAACCGCTTTGAAAACAGATCTGTCACCATTCCCTGAGAAAATTCACCCTATTATTTTGGCAATGGCTCTGCAAATGTGAATGGTTTACGCTGGCACTCTACAACTCTCATCTGAAAGAGATACAGTATGTGTGCTTCTCTGTATGATTGTGTAGACACTATTATTCATAATACATACACACACACATATATGATGTATATTTAGCAAAGACTTCACCAAAAGTTAATGGTCAATCAAGGATGACTAACTACTCTACAATCTCTTTCCACATACTGTATGCTTAGCACTACAACAAGCCAGGTCAAGGTAGGGTCAAAGAGCAGGGTCAAAGTGAAAACACCATCCTAATTTCTCCATTGACAAAAAATACCAAAAGTTTCTGTTTCTAAATGACAGACATCTCAATCAAGTTATATTTGGATGCCCATATTTCATTTAAAAGTTTAATATCCGCACATAAATGAAATATGCCCCAAGAAGCCCAAATACTTTTTCAAATAAGAATTCTCTTTCAATTTACATATTTTTCCATTTATTTACCAACTCTCATTTACATTTCTCTTGACCTATGGGCAAAATAAGTGTTCAGACTGTAACACAGTGAAAATCTTGTGCATTCAATCTTTCATTTATTTCAGCATGCTAATGCTTGGCCCGAATAATTCAAGGATTAAATAGGAGGGCCTTAACTAAAAACATGGATTTTGCTCTGGGATGTTTTGAGCTTGTTGTATTGTCTGCTAGGTTTCAAGTGTCAGCTGTGAAACAAGATTCCTTTTCCCATTCTTGCAGGAGATGATATGGCCTGCTAATCACAATTCTAAATCCCATTTCAATCACATCACAGGGAAAAAGTAAACATTTTATAATTTAGGCATATGCATTTTCCATTTTAAATTGCTTACTCGAAGACTAACATGCTGCATAACCTATGCTGTTGCGGATCATCAATTCCAAGATAAGAACTCCTGCAATAATTGGAATATTACGTATCCACAGAGTTAGTGGTGCATCATTGACTTCGGGAGCTTTTATGATGGTTTGCATGATGCATCACCAAAAAGGAGGACCTATCCTTGTATTCAGAGTTAGTTTTGGCAAGACAACATGACCTAAGGTGTCCTGCCATCCACTGAAGTCCAGGATCAAATCTACCCCTCAATTCCAGTTCTAAGTCATATTCAAAGGTCACAACCAATTCTCTGCTTTATTGATGTCAAAGTGTTATGACAGAACAACACTAAATCAGTGTCTAACACCAATAACAATTACACAAAGGACACCATATAACATATTATCATATTTACCAGTGTACTTAAAAGTATGACAAATGGCGAAACGGTGAAAACAAATACACTATATATGCAAGCACTTAACCGTGGAGCAGAATACATTTGAGGCAAGCCATTATCATCCCAGAGGACAGAGATGCTATTATAAACTGATTAGGTGGAGGAGAGCTGAATGAAAATCATTCTTGAATCTTTTTTTAAACCATTAATTAGTGGTTCTGTCACTGAAGTTCATTCTGCAGGGATGACTAATGCATACTGCTCCCCCACTGGTCCTCATGACCAGTTGGTACATTGCTGTCACATTTGCATATAAAGCTCTGAGAGGAAAGAAGAGTCCTATTGCCTATTAATGTACTCTGGCTGTCATACTGTATGTGAACTTCCTATTATCTGCTCAGACTGCTCTTCCTTTTTAGAAATCAAAGGACATAGAACCAACACACAAGTCTTCTGTGGTTGTACAGTCATCTTCAATGTTAAACATGAGGAATAGGCTTGGAACCTGCAACCATCAAGGGGAACAAATAGGATTGATCGATAGATGGATAGATAGGTACTGTATTGATCCCCGGGGGGGGAATTAAGGCATTACAGCAGCTCACATCACAAACAACAACAACAAAATACAATAGAATGACAATAGAATAATAGAATAAAATAGACATCTGAAACATTATACAGTAAGAACAGTGCAGTATGAGTTAACATCCCCCAGCCTGACTCTGATCTGTGATCACCCCGATCGAGGCAATTTGTACAGTTGTACAGTCTTATTGCGGCAGGCAGAAAAGATCTCCTATAGGGCTTCTTAGTGCAACCTGGTTGTAATAATCTGTTGCTAAAGGAGCTTTAGCTCCACAGTGTGATGTAGGGGATGGGAGGTATTGTCCAGTGTTGCTCACCACCCAGTCCGACACACCTCCCTGCAGCCGTACAAACTGCGACCTGTTGGTCAGGTAGTTCATAATCCAGGAAACAATGGGGAAGACCACCTGCATCCTCTGCAGCTTATCCACAAGTATTAAGGGCTGTATGGTATTAAATGCACTGGATAAGTAAAACAACACGACTGCCAGCCTTATCAAGGTGGGAGTGAGCGCTGTGTAGCAGGTAGACGATGGTATCATCCACACCAATGTCTGCCTGGTAGACAAACTGCAGGCGGTCCAAGGATATCTTCACCAGGGGCCTCATGTGTGCTAGCACCAGTCTTTCCATGGTCAAAAGCAGAGGCGTCCTCACATTTAAGACTGGAATTGACAATTACACTCTTACTACAGAGACACTTCATGTAAAGCTGTTTTTCATTGAATTACCTATTTTCTTGATGAAATTGAACACAAACCACAGAGCAGTGAAGCGACTTGGCAAGTGGACAGCCTGCTCAGTCTGCGTGTCTGTCAACATCGAGTCATGAGCTCTTGTCTGCCTGCACTCTGAGCAGCACCAGCCGATCAGAGCAACCACCAGCCCACCTCTGACCCCCAGTCGGTCATGGGTTTTGATCCAGCCGTCACCCCGCGGCGGCACAGCTGTAACACAGGAGATGCAGGCCTCCTCAGGCCCCAATTAGGCTCCAGCAGCCCAGCCGGCCCCCTCCACTGGGTTTCCTCCAGGGATCGCAGGCGTGACACTGATGTAGGCGTACAGCAGCTGAAGGGGAGGGCAGCGGGAGGTGCAACCTTTGAGGCGATGCCAATAAGTGGTTTAAAAATGAATGCCACTCTTGTCAAACTTTCTCTTTTTTTTATGCTGCCACAGAAACCCAACTCTCATGGTACTGTATGGTCTGAGGCTACAATACTGAGGGTCACATTAATTTTCTGACTCTCTGTCGTTCTCTGCAGTATCTATCTCTCAACATCACTCCATAACTGTCTGCCTTTCTGTAGTGTTGTTCCGGTTTTTTTGATTGATTTCAATCAAAACAATATGCTTCAGTTGATGAGGAAAAGAGTTGCACTTGCCATTAACCACTGTTCTTATGGCATATGTCTTGGCTGATAGCATTGCCCAACTTATGTTAATGAGGGTCTCCCATAGCGACTAACTGGCCAACTGCCACGCAATGTGAGCAAGTGAGAATATGTACTGTCAATTAGTCAATTGAGCTGCCAGAGTGTTTGGGACAGCTGGTAGCCTTGACGGTCCCCATCTGAAACATATTCACTCAGCACAGTCATCTGAAACATATTCACTCAGCACAGTCTACCTCTGGCCATTTATTCCATCAATCATTTCAGAATTAATTCTTGAACTCATCCAGTCAATATCCTGGCTAGAATTCCATAAATGGAAGCTCAGCTATACATGATGAACAGTTCCCAGCTAGCAAGCTTGTGTTGTCTGCAGAGTCAGCAGCCCTCTATGGCAAAATCTGTCTGCATAGCTGTCGGCATGACAGGATTTAGCTCAACGACTTTACGACGGCCCAACAGTGGCAAGCCGACACCACAAAAAGTGGTTCATTGTCACACTGCCATCGGGCTAGCTGATTATTCATACCGGTCAAAGATAGGACCGCCATCGGCAAGCTGAAAACCTCCACTGGCCCTCCGCCAGTCCACTGGTGGCACACTGCCAAGGCTGTTGGCAAGCCATCCTCTCTGCTCCTTTGCCATCCTCTTCCAGCAACCTTGTCGCCCTCCTACTCGATTTTTAAACTTGCCTGAAAGTTCATGCCCGACCAGACTCGGGCCCATTGAGACAAGCCCGTCGAGCACAGCCCGAGCCTGACATCGAAGACATTTTTATGGGCCTGAGGCTGAAAAAAGCTAACATTAAAAAAAAGAAGAAGATTGCAGAAGATCAATTGGTCTGATACTCTTGGTCGGTTGCAGGTGAGGAGAGCATGACAGGGCCGAGGGAATCGGGAATGTTTCTTAATTAGTTTCGCAGCCTTAAGTGAGTCATCATACACCGCCATGGAAGATTATATTTTTAAAAAGCCCATCCGGAATCAATTATCAGAAAACGTCATTACGTCTTCTATTTCCATACTAACCATCCTACCTTTGGCAAATTGACTGTCCTACCTTTTGCATGCCAACCGTTGGTCTACTCTACCATTGGCACGCCTACATTGGTCCACCATTCACTGTCGGATTAGCATTCACATGCTAGCAGTCGGTCTACCACTGGCATGCCAAGGTCGGTCTGTCATGTGCATGCCAACTGTCGGCCCTCCATCAGCATGCCAACATAGGTCTACTAGTGGTATGGCGACTGTCATCATTAGTGGTACACTGTTGGGCTAATAGTGGCATAAGGCCATGGCGGATGGCATCATTTAGGGGTCTGATATTGGCTGATGAGCTGCTCTGTTGCCATCAGTGGCTCGATATGAGCTTGCTAGCTGGATTGTACAGAATCATAATAGTATTTGATTAAAATTGTGAATTGAGACTTTCACTAACCTAGAAGGTAATTGAGAGGATGTAGCGGGGGGGAACATAATTAATTGACTATTGCAGTAGTATCTGCTCAATGCAGTATTTGCATGGGCACATGACCGAAAAAATGCATTCATTGGATTCAGAATATAGTCATGCTGGCCCTATCAACTTCCACCAGACCGACTGGAGCTATTCAGCCAGAATGCAAGACTGTGGTAGAACTCTCTTAGGCTTCAACTGTTGCCAGTAATTCCCCATACTTTGTTAATCTCTAATTTTGGTCTTTTTGTTTCATTTAATTATATTTGAGAAAAATGTAATTGTTTTTCTGACATTAAAATGATATTCATATGCATATTCTGCAAATCCAATTTGTCCTTTTTTTTGTGCTATGAAGAGCGCCTCAAAGGACACATAAGATCCTCCTCATTTAGGCACAGTGAAACACAGTGAAACACAGTGAAAGTGATTGACAGTCAACTTTGGCCTAATGCCAAAATGTTCCGATAGTAACAGAATCTGTGAATTATCATTGTAATTTTGAGATTGAAAAAAAACCTCCCAATTACATTAGACAAGTACCATTCGTTATACTGTAGCAGTGTAACATTCTCCTACATTAGCAAAACATGCATACAGATACTACAGTACAAGGCTACCATAATAGGAATTTCTGCATGTCTCTAAAACATGAAATATGTACACTGCACTACAATACATAGAAAATAAATACAAAATAAAATATATTAGCAATGTCTTTTCGACTAATGTGGTGGTTAGGCATCACAGTAGCAAACTAAAACACTTTTTTTTAAATATATGTTTAGGGCATTTCTTCATTGCTTTATTGGGATAGAGATAGTAGAGACTGACAGGAAGAGAGAGAGGAAGGATGACATGCAAGATATATCGAGGGTCCGAATCGAACAGGAACCTTCTGATGATGCGGTATGTGCATTAGTGTGCTACGCTACTGAGCGCCCAGAAACCAAAACACTTTTATCAAGATATTCAGAAAGCCAAATCGAACATAGAACATCCTGGTTGCAAGTCTTGGTTTTAACCCCCCCCACCCACACACACAGACACACCACCCCAGCCCCCCTCACCTCACCCCACCTGCACCCCCAATCTACTTCCTAGCAAAGCATTCGTCCCTTTGTAGCTTCCTGACAGTTATAATTGCCTGATATGTGCACGCACTCACACCTGACTGTTAGTGTCATCATACATTGTTTGATTCATAGGGAACAGAAGGTCATATAATTTTGCTTTACACCTGAGATAAAAAAGTCATTTTGACTATTTGCTGGATAGAAACTGAACATAGGTGGCCCAATTTTGTTCATGTGACAAACAGCTTGGATGAAGAAAATCTAATTTTGCCAGACCTTGTAAGAAAGTGACCCTGTTGGAAATCCAGGGGAGGTTTTCTAGTCTGAGGTATCCCCAGAGAGTTATATTCCCCCCCCACCCCAAGTGATTTATTAAACCAAGCCTGCTGTATTACCATGAACGGCTGAGGGGTGCTGGAAAGGGGTTGAGGGGATGGTTGGGGGAGGGAGCGTTATCATCTTCCCCAGGGATGTGTGTGCACACAACTATGTGACAAATTAACGTCAAAAAGGGCCTCTGTGTTCCCGGCAGCACTAGAGAAACCTCTCCACTACTGTTTTATGGCATCTAACCACTGTTAGAGACTGCAGACTGATCACCTCCCTGACCAATTGGACTACTCTCATTCACATAAAATGAAGCGATTCAATTAAATCAAGAACTTTATTACAACTCCCTATTGACCCCAAAGGTGATGCTTGGGAATATTCAAATATATTTTACTGCCAAACTACAGTAGGTGGGATGTGTGAGGTGTGCATAAAGATAATCATTAAGGTGAGGGGGGAAATAAATGTTTCCTGTGAAGCAATACATATCCTGTATGCAATCTGGGATTGGTACATACATTTTTGGACTTCTAAATTAATGATATGCTGTAGCTACTGATTGTTGAAGAATATAACTTACCTCATGCCTCATTAGTGCTTAGTTCAACTGTGTTACCCAATTATGACCCAAAATATAAGCTTTTTTAAATTTTTATTTTACAAAAAACAAAACACTGTATAGCTTCAAAACATGGTTCAAACTATAAGTTTGACCTCATTGATGGTCATTCCATGCATATATAGCTCTGTCTATGAATTTGTGGTTAATAGCGGTTACATTTCTCCAGCCCATCCCTCCGCTGTTTGCCAAAATAAGTGTCAGAAAGACCGCTTTGTTGTTGTTTTAATCCCAGATTGCCCCTTCAGAGTATCTATGCAATGCTTCCATTTCCCCAAAAAACATCAATTTTAAATGTCAGTATGATTAATACATGTGTATCTACTTGTTTCCATTATTTAGTACATTTATGCTATAGCAACAAATACAAGAGAGGGATGAGCTATTTTAAAGCTATGGTTTTCAGTGCACAGATACTTTAACACAGTACATCATTTAGTTTCCATGTTAAGTACAATATAACTCGTGAACAATGCAGACCCCCTGTTGTTTAAACATTCACGCATCAACCAATCCAGAACCTGTCAGGCATATCTTGTTGTACACTTCAATCAATCATTGAAATACGTTTCACATCAAGTATAAAGTTGAATAAAAATACATATTACTAAATCATCACCATTGCAAAGGCCTATGTGTTCCATATCTGTCACTCAAGCCTGGATCTTAAATGATGTATGTAAGTGGAAGCTGTTACTGTTAGCTTCCCCCACTCTGACCCAAGGGTTTTGGATCCATTTTAATCTGTATGTTCATGAATACATATGCATTACTGCAAAGTTGAGAATTGCATGATGAGAACTCCTTGGGAAAAGGGAGATTCATCTGTTTCTGAAAGTGATGGAAAGCTTACTTTATTGCTTCACGCACGCCGAGGAGAGATTCTATCAAGAAAGTGAAAAGTTTAAAATGTCACACCAACACAGTTTCAAATGAGCCAAATGTCAATTGGAAGGTCAACGTTCCATGAGGGGAAATGAGTGAAGAGGTAAATGGTGGAGGTGATGTGCTTTTTAATCTCCTCCTCATGGCCCCACTGCCAGGTCATCTAATGATAATACAGTAGCATGGTTTGTTGTTATGGTTAGTCAAGGTTCTCATATAGTTGGGTTGGATATAAATAAACGTTCTTGGTATGATTGGTAACAATCATATCAGCTCCTGCCATTTCCCTATATGTTAATTTGGGAGTTACTTTTAACATAATTATTTTATTGAAACAAACATGGATTTAACTACCGTACTAATCCTTCAGTGCTATGTCCTTGGGTCTGTTTTAAGCTCAATTTCCTCTGTCTTTGAAATGAAGAGCAGCAAAAAGGCTCACTGTTCAGACTGGATATCAACCAGGCACCAGAAGCCTATTACCAGGTCAGCTGTCAGAAGCTGACCACTGAAAAGGGCATATAAACTGCAGCAGCCTCAGACCAGCACAAATGAGCTAGCCTCTCGTCCTCTCGTCCTCGTCGGGGTTTATGAGTGACTCTGTTGTTAGTCTCACCTGTGATTAAAAACAAACCCTGTAGTTAAAAACAAACCCTGTAGTTCACACACAAGCACTCTCTCACACACACACACACACACACACACACACACACACATTGAATGAGACTCAATTTGGCAATAAAAACGGCAATAATCTTATATATATATACAGTATATATCAATAATCTTGTTTAGATGTCTTTCGATGAGGGCATGAACAGATGGACTTCATCTAAAACTTCATCCAGTGGAGAAAAATGAGTTTGAGGCAGAATAAAAAGAAAAGAAAGAATAAATAATTCCATATTTACATTCAGAAAAAGATGTATCCGAGACAGCAGGAGTGAGGAACATCCGATAGTAAAAAGGTTTGCAACAAACTTCACAAACTTCTTTGATCTACAAGTATTGTTTCAAGGGCATCTAAAGGTAAATAATATCATGGAATTAATGGAATTTATATCCTTTTTGATCTTAAAGAAATCTGCAAATCAGCCAAAATCCATCAAGAGTTTCCCTCCGGAGCTCTTAAAGACATTAAACTATATTTACCCCAGACTTCATTACTGTGTCAATTGAACGCAGTTAAGATGCTGGCAATTTATTGGTAATTTATTTCCTAGACATTGCACGCTGTGATTCTCATTTGGGTCCTATATTGACTTTGAGGCATAGAACAGAAGGGCAAAGACCTTATGGGCCCTATTTTCAGCTGACGCAAAGCAGACGCAAGACACAGGCATATTGGCAAGTTGTGTCAGTGGTAACAAGTTCAAATATCATGACAATAAACTGCTCCAGTTCCATTATGTGTGCTGAAAAATCTGGTCTTGAAAATAGCTCTTATATTTCAGACAAACCCCCTAAGCTAAGTGCCTGTGGTTGCGCTAAGGCTGATGTTTATGCCGTTAAAATATATAGCCCAAAGTCTCTTGTCAGAACACTCAAAATCTACTGTGACTAACAACCACACCTTTAGGTCTGGTAGAGCACTTACAAATGCATTCAGATGTGTGAAGTGTCTGAGGATGAGTCATTTGCAAAAAAGAAAGGTATTTGTTGGTCAATAAATACATCCTGAGGTAATGTTAAACATTTATTAGCATAACAGGTATGCACAATATGAAAAATGACATACAATGTGAACATAGCATGGACATATCTACGCATGTGCAAAATAGTATTTAGCTCCTAAAGAAAAAGCATCAACATGATTACCTCTCCTCTCCTACCAAAATTACCTCTCCTCATCAAAGGCCTCTCCTCTTCAAAAACCAGTGGTCACATTGATGCCAAGACCACATGACTTCTGATGATAAAAGAGAAGCACTTCGAAATGGATCACAGTGTTTTAATCAAGAGAAGATTAAGAGCCCTTAAGTTAATTATGGAACAAAAGCTAGGAAGGGCTAGTAAAAGCTCTTGAACCTGATTAAAATATAAATCTCTTTATATTGCTGATGAGTGTCAGAGAACTTTGGCTATCATTTTGTTAATGTTTATGTTACCACAATATTGTTAGCTTAGCTTGTCATTATCTGAGTTGAGCCAGGTACAAATACAACAACTGAGTGGATAAGCAACGGTTTTAGAAAGTAGTTTTATTGATCTTAACTACCCAGTTTGAGAACATCTTCTGACAGCTGTTGGCATCTCCAAGATTCAACATGTCAAATCTTGGTTAAGTCTTAAGACGATATGGTGTTGTCACAGCACTTCTGCTATGGATTGATTAACTAATGATAACTTTTGTTGTTGTTTGCGTCAGGGAAATTTAGCGAGCTAGCAATATCATTTCGGTTACATAATTTTCTACAGTTGTGATCAGAACTGTCGCAGCATTTTATGACAACATTCTAAAACTGGGCAATGTAAAGGCACGTTTTTCTGACCTGCATTGGGTCTACGTAGTCACAACTCACGTGCCTTATCCTTATGCATGCTTTAAATTTGGTAAAAGAACATAATAAATAATATGCCTTTGACTTGGCTTGTGGGCTATGAAATAAAATAAAAATAAAAATATCCAAACCAAATTCAGAGAATGAAAATCAGATAAACTCATGATTCATTTGACACATAAATAATGATTTACTTATACTCACAGATGCATGGGTTACATGTTCTCAAGCTGGATAACCATCTGGTATTCTAGGTGGCATTGCAATTGCCCTACAATATGTCAATAACTGTAAACATCTTTCTACTATCAACACCGTGGAATGAATTGGATGTTGAACATGAGTGTGTGGACCTCGCACAAGACACCATGAATAGACTTGTCTCACAGTGACAGGATCACAATTTCCTGTGTGTACATTCATAATCAAATAAGCTTACTTGCATTAACTCCGACAGGCTAACCCAAGATAAGGCTGGCATTTTAAGCCACTCCAGTGAGGAACTGGGCCCCAGGAGGTGATGAGAGTTGACTGGGATTCAGAGAAGCAAGCTTACGCCTCAGTGTTATTGTCTGGGGGCTTGGCCTGAGAGGAAAAAGAGAATCACCTCTCCTAATGGAAAACTATTGTCTGCCACGGAGGACATAGAACTGTGAGGAATACAGATTGGGCTCTATCCAGACTTATGCACAAGGATATTTCTTCTTAGAGAAAAGCTATATTTTATTTGAAAGTTCTCTTTTAACCTCATTTTAGACCTGTTAAGTAATCTGTATACCCAGTGTGTGTATCCTTATCATACACCACTTTATCATTCATACTCTAAATATTGAACTGCTGTGTAAAAGTGGTACCGTACATGGAAATTGGGTTTAGTCCTATTTTCAAAACAGTAACAAGCCTCAATTTCTAAGCTTCTTGACATACTTGACAACAATAAGGCACTGCAAGAGTAGTATTTGTTCATTTGAGTGGATTCGATATAGGGTAATGAACAAAACAAAATGCAATTAGAAGACTGTCATTTCTAGTACTGTCATGTCAGGCCTGTGGCAAAGTGTATTATTAATTTACTCTCCTTCCTACAGTACATGTCTCAATGTGAGGATGAGACACATTTCTCCATTAACAATCTGAGTCAACGAAGACAGTGGATGTGGGTTCACAGTCAGTTCAGCCTACTGTATGGAAAAATGTATACACCAGTGAAAGCTGGTGGAGTCCGAAATCGGAGGACAGGTTTATTGTATGGTATGAAATGAGGAATTGTATCAAACAATGAGCCACCGGTCCTCTGATTTCTACCTCCACCAGCCTCCACTGGTACACACAGTCTGTGCTTCTGTGAACTAAACGGTCTCCGACAGAGTCCTCCCAGAGGATGAGGAACTCCATTTGCCTGGCAGGTCTCATCTCTCTCTGGAGGCTGGTGGAAGTGTTATACACACATTAATCTCCTTCCTATTGTGATCCTTCACAGGTGGTGCCTGGATCCCCACTGACCTCCACAGAGTTCACTTGAGTTCAGTAGGGGGAAACTGAATGCCACCATTTTGGCTTGGAGAGATCCATTGTAAAGTCTCTTACAATAACTCTGTCCTTTGCCGGGGGGAGATTTTTCTTCTTTCCCTTTTTTTGGTGTTCTATTTGACATTTTCGTAAAAAATGTGGTCTGCCATATGGTTCACTTAGGGTGGAATCCTATCTCAAGATCAGCACATGTAATTCAGACATTCGCATAAATCTTGGATTGATGTCAGTAGAAAATGTGGATGATATTCGAGTTATGTTTCTCGAATTAGGATTCCACCGATAGAGCTTTCTTCAAAATGTATCTTAGAGCCACACCACGTAAGCCATGTTTGGTTTCATCCTAAAAGGGTACAAAAAAGATTTCATCAGTAGCTTGACAAAAACAAGAGGACAACAACAACAACAATGACAACAATAACAAATAGCTCCTTAATCTTTTTAAACATATTTTCCTCTTGGACATACATTGTGTAAACTGCTCTTTGAAGTAAATGGCTTTTTGTCAAAAACAATCAATAAGTCATTATCTTTCTCTTTTTTGCGTTTGCTAACATTTTCAAATGACTCCAGCTGGAAGGGCTCCCATTGTTGTTGGCACATGGCAGAAGACCCCATCCACACAGAGTGCTCTTGTGCAGTAATCGCACCGCCACAAAGGGTGGCACAGGCTCCGTCTGGCACAGAACACCCACAGGGATTGTGGGTTGGTAAAACAGGAAGGATTAGCCTTGTGCTCTATGGAGACGTCCAGGCTTTTCCCTGGAGAGAATCCCAGAGGCTTTCCTGAGTCTTGGGATTGATTTACCTCATGTTTAACTCGAGGCAACGAACACCCATGACTGAGTGCTGGTTACTACTCTACTGTGGCAAACACAAATCCTAATTTCATATAATCTACAGTATGTCATTTCTTGTTCTTGGCAAATACCTATGACAGAAGTGACCTGTTCATGTTGATAAAGAAAAACACAACTGAATGACTTTCCCGAAAGCATCATAGCTCTTTGGACAATCGAAACCCACTCCTCCTCTAGACCAGGGGCCTCATTTATAGAAAGTACTTTGGATCAAATTTGATCTTACCTGTGTCGTACGTAGAAAAACACGTAAAATTTGTGATTTATAAAATGTCAAGGTGAATTAATTTGACCGCGGAAACGATCGTAGCTCTATGCTAGGGATTGACTTGACGTATGCACATTACCTACTGGTTATGCGGAGTTATTACAGGCATGTGAGCCGCACTCGAACACGTTAATGCCTACTGTAATTCATGCAAAGTGAAAGTGGCTCGTAAAAAAAATTAACAATGTTGTTATCAGCTGAGAATTAGTTTAATTCAAGATTTAAAGGGAACTGATGTTTATGATTGTATTTCAGTCTTCCTTTATATCCCTTAAATCCCTCCGGAGCTGTCAAGGCCATCTCCCCTTCAACATGCCTATAACATGCCTATAGTGCGTTCCACAACGGACCTTGCCCGGCCATGCGCTAAATTATACTGGATTTCCTCCGGTGTCTGGGGATTCGCAAAGGGAGTGAGCAGCCATGTTTTCAATGTCACCTGATAAGAATAAGATCATTATATTATTACAGTATAAGGATTTGCCTGGTTAGTTGTCATGATCAAACGTTAAAAATGCAACTTACCGAGAAGCCACCCTTCTCTGCCCTCTCCCACATCCAGACGAACGGCTACCCTATATTATAGCAATTGGCTTAATTCAGCCACTATTGAGCCGCTATCACAGGGCGTAAATACCAAGCTCATTCACCTGCGTTCAATTTCAAGTATTTTGGGTATTTATAGACGGAAGTACGTATTTTAAACAAGCGCAGCCCGTTTTATAAATAATGCTTACGTACTACTTAAGCTATGAAACTTTCAGGAAACTGACCCCAGATCAGCCAAATAAAATACGTAACTCACCTTTAAAGCTCTTAGATGATCAGATGTATGATTTCCTGGTTTCAGTGGCATCAGCCTAAAACACAGAAAATAGCATGACTGAATAGAACATATCGAAAGACAAACAAAACATTGCCACAGCAAGTATCCAATTAAGCAATACAGTAAATATTTTAGTATGGTTAAAGAGTAGTTCATTTTAACAAACAATAGGACATATTTTGTCTGAATCTTATGATACAGTTATTTCATTATAGAAGTTGCTAAAATATTACAGCTATTTATGATACTTTTTACAATGTTTACGAAATTTAATTATCCCCAGCTTTGACTTTAAAACCCCCTTAACTGGAAGACTTTAAAGAGACAGGAAAAAAAACATATTAAAGGTCCTTTAAGTTTTAGAAAAGGTTTATGTTAAACTACATTAGGGTTGATAGTTAGATTGGTTCGGTTTGATTACCTTGTGGAATGGAGGCCTTTTTAAACAGCTACTGCCATCCTCTCTCTGCTGAGGTCAGCTGGGGGTCATTTAGAGTCTTTAACGGACAGGGCAAGGGCAGCCTCTTTAATAGGCTCGGAGAAGGTCACACGACCAGAGGAGAACAGAAAGAGCAAAACAACAACAGAAAAGAAATCCCCTGTACAAATGCTAGAAAACGTTTGCAACAGCCATAGTTTACAAACAGTGAAATACTGTGAAGAGTCCTGAAAGTTTCTGCAGGTATCACTCTGTTTGTTTTCATAACTCAACATGTAATATCCATTTGATATATGATATTATAACACTGACTATTATAAGATGTTCACAGTCAATTATTTTGGATGTCATATGGGCAGCAAGCAAGAAAATATCAATGTTAATGGTAGGTTTTGGTATTGCTGTAAACGTACACATACTGAGAGATAGCATAGAGAAACAAACCTTGTTGTATATATAAAACTGTATGTGTGTGAATTTTATCAAAACCAATGCCTACAAAATACATCAACTGGATTGCATACTGTATGCCTAAAACATATAAAATATACAACACAGTTCTATGAAATTGTTACACTTTGTGTTGTTTTGTCTTTCGAATTTTGTTAAGTTAATTTGTGCCATACCATACTCTGAGCACATTGAAGAGGTAGAGGCTCTTTAACTTTATGCAGTTTTACATCTTATTATTTAAAGGCTAACTCTTTGTCAATATGATATCTCTCAAAAGTTGATACAGTCATTGTGGGCTATAAAACGTTTTACAAGACCATTTCAAGATTATCATCATGAAACATTATGATATTAGATTTCTTAGTTTAGATTATTGTGTTTGTCTATTTATGTAGATACAGAATTATTCTCTTGAACACACTTCTTTCTTTCAAAACGTTTATTCAGCATCAACCAAGAAGAAGATAT
This sequence comes from Nansenia antarctica, assembly GCF_963989245.1. NCBI lineage: Eukaryota > Metazoa > Chordata > Actinopteri > Argentiniformes > Microstomatidae > Nansenia > Nansenia antarctica. The sequence continues at coordinate 56,169,617 of NC_137690.1, read as the reverse complement.
TAAAGGGCTTACATAAGCTAAAAAGGTTAATGTACTAATACACTATTTCTGTTACCAGACCCTTACCAAGTCTACAATGGTTTAATTTATCAAGAAAACCTACTTATTACAATGTCTGAAAGCATTTCAAGAACCGAAAAGATTGATTGAAACTAACTGTAAAGAGCATCACATAGAATATTCTAAGAGCTCCTGGACATTTTTGAGACTGAGGATAATTTGTACAAAATAAATATGACCTGTGATTTAAGATTGAGCGGGGAATGTAAACAGAAACTCCCACATCTACACACGTTTTAAGAGTAGAATAAAACAGTTGGAACTATCCACAATGATTGCACACCATGCTTTTATAAGCCCTTTAACACTAAATAACTATCATTTACAAAAGCAGAAAACAACAACGTGTACAGTATCATGATCTTTCTGTTTTCGGTTTGTAAAGGAATATTTTACAAAGGACACAATTTACGAATCACCCCTCAGAAAAAAATATCTACAATACTTCACCTCTCTAGAACTTACACCTTACTAACACCTTCAAGTGATCAATCACTCAATTTCTCAGAGAAATTAGGGTAACACTTAACATTAAGTTGTACTTATACCAGTCCAGTAATGCTGTAGTTACTCTAATAACAATGTTATATTGACATGTTACAGTATATAGTCATTTTGTAATTGCAATGTAATCATAATGGAGTTGAGTGTGTTTGTTTTTACACAAGTGGAGTAAGGGACAGTCATCTTTTCACATGTGTAATAACAACTCTATTACTATGCAATTACAAGTAATTATACATACTTTGTCAAAACATGTGAAAACATTGTTGTAACACGTGTGATTACAGGTATAAGATGTACTTAATGTAAAGTGATCATAATTTAGATATCTACTTGTTCAGGAGTGGGTAGATTACCTAAATGATATACAATTTTCCTGTGGAAACAGTCTTGACATTATATGGAGGTCTTCGATTTTGAAACCAACTTTTATTGTTGATTCACGGTCTTTACCTTCACCACTTCCTCTGCGTTATTGTTTGGTTTTGTTTGTTTTTATTCTAAAAAGGAGGGAGCGTCCATAAAAAATCCATTACATGGGATGACACGGCCATGGGGACTCTGTGTAGATTGTATAAACAGTTCAATATCTGGAGTATGGCTGCTCTCTGTATACTCCCTTGGTTGTCCGTGCTGCTGGCGCCTTGTTGCGAGTATTTGTCCACTCCTCCTGACCTGATTTAGAGGGAAACAACAGCCAAAAGTAAGGAACTTTTCTAGATATACTGTAGACTCTACAGTGTAGAGGGCAGACTCCTAACTTGTAAATTATGTGTTAGCGTAGAGTAGTAATACTGATGTCAGAGGGACATACAAAATGTGCTAAATATTTCAACACAGATCTGAAATGAAAGTTATGATTCAGAAAGGTACTCATTCTGTCCAAATGAGACAAATGATATAAAAATTCAACAATGAAAACAATGTGTCATTAAGTTTATGGTTCCAGAGTATATTGAACACCTTATACTGTACTGGCAGGTCAATACAGAAGGCCGTATAGCTAAGGAGGATAGTGGGGTGGTGGAGGCATTAACAGATTGCCGTGCAACCCACACGTCGATAATGATAATTTGCTTATGATGATTTCCATTTCCATTTCCATTGACATTTAGCAGATGCCTTTAACCAAAGCGACTTACAAGTTGTCTAAAGTAAGTGAATCATCTATACATCAGTCATCATAAGAAAACCAAATCTATGCTAGGACCAGGGGCCATTGGTAGTTACAATGTTAGAGGAAGGAAGGATTACGTTTTATTATTTACAGTAGACAAACTGTACATGGGGGTAGTGGGGATGAAGAAGTCTTTAGGAGGGACAGTCAAGATGCAAGAGGCTTCTTCAGTCTACGGCAATAGGCCTGGATCAAGCAGATCAGACCCAATACATTTTTTTATATCAATTGTAAGCATGGCATCTAGTAGATCACAAGTAGAAAAGCCTTATAAAGGGTTTATTAAGGCTTAAAAGTTTGTTGAAACTGGGACTCATCATCCCAACTTCCCAGCCTCAGTTCAATCAGAAACTCAACCAAGAAGCTTGCCTTTCACCTGGAAGGATGCGTTTTAGATAATTGAAACCGAAGATCAAATAGCTACTTGAAAAGAGGCTATTAAGTGGCTCCTGGCAAAAGGTCACAATTACCATTAGCCCAAATCAACCCTCGTTCACCCCCGTCGCTGTCAATGTGCAAGTGCCTGCATCGATGGCAGCCTTTGTCTGATCTTCAGCCAGCACAGACTGTTCCCTGGAGCTGGCGCTCACAAAAGACTGTTTTTCCGGTGACATGCTCTGTGTTGGCAGCCCATAACCAATACTCTTTAATTAAGCCTGTCACCCATTCACTGACAGTCACTTTAGAGAAAGTGACCAAGGTAACCTTGCGTTTTTGAGAACAAGGATGTACATCAACTCTGTTTATCTGGAGGCTTCCTTTGAACTGTCAAGCACCCTTTTCTTTTGATCTACAAAACAGCATTTAGTGTTGTGTTGCCCCCAGCATTTAGTGTGTGGGTGTGTGTGAGTGGGGGGTGTTGGTGTGTGTGTGTGTGTGGGGGGGGGGGGGGGGGTTGGGGGGGGTTGGTGTTGGTGTGGGTGTGGCTGGGTGTGTGTGGATTTATTTAGAACTTGTCTGCCAGAATATGTCTCTGTGTGTTAATCAGTGTGGCTAATTGAAATATGAATCAGTTCGCTTTCAGTTATGGTCAATTACAAGGCTGTTATGGACTAACAAGCTAACTGCATACTGTAAATCTCCCATTGTACACATCTTGTGACTCAGTTTGGGATCTATTGTGACACCTATTGTGAAGAATGCACAGATTGAATTGACATCTGCAGAAGGAAGAGGAGAGCATCTTAATGATATCACATTAAAAGCTCAGCTACTGAGACATACAGAAGCCCTGAAGCATAAAGCCAAACAAATAGAAAGTCTAACTCTACGTTTATTTTGTTTGGACCACTTACTATCTCGTTTGGACGAAATACTGCCTCGTCAGAAGAACTTGTTGTTATAATGACATAGTTAAATCGTTATAACAACATATCTAAGTTGTTATAACAACATAGCTAATTAGCAGTAACATGTCTAACAAAGGCTACAAGAGCCTATTCAATAGGCCCATAGATCATTCCATTCCATGCTAGATCCGTTGTTTTGCGGCATGTCAATAGCTGTTGTCGAAGTCGTTCCATAAGAGAGTAAAAATTCAGTTGTGTCCTTTTATTTCTATATGCATTGTCTAGCAATTATTAAATCACAGGTCAAATGAGTAGCAAATGAGAACTAGACAGCACCAGCAGAACCAGCAGTGCCTTTCATTTCCTTGCTGGCAGAAAATGGCTGGTGGGTGACGGGAAAATGTGGCACGTACTTGCTCCATTACACACCATTGATGGATGGAGAAACAAACAATTCGAAATTACATCTCACTCTCACTTCCAAGGATTGCGGGTATTTTATTTTGGATAATTCAAGACGAGAGTTTTGAGATGGATTTGAACATTTGGGGAAGGTTTCAAGACAAATGAAAACTCCAAAACATTTCAATGTAAAATCTACAAAAATGCACTTAATTCGCTTAATACACATATTACTTTTTCCATTTGGTCAGTGGTGCAAACTGGAAGATTATATAACAACTAGACATATCAACTAAAATAACTGAAGCTATTGGTTTGACACAGAACCATAGCATGCTCTGCATATGAATGAGACACAGTAATTTACTATTCTTCATAGGCTATCTTGCCTAGAGGGGAGCGTACAGTTCCCCGGGTCCTATGTTCCCCGATACCTTAGCTCCCTCCCAAAAAAGGGTCCTATGTTCCCCGCTCCGAAAAAGGGTCCTATGTTCCCCGCTCTCTAAGGTTCCCCGCTCCCGAAAAAGGGTCCTATGTTCCCCGGCCAAAAAGGGTCCTATGTTCCCCGCTCTGAAAAAGTGTCCGATCGGGCAGGGCAGTCTCGCTCGCTGGCAGCGTGTGGAGGTGCCTACGGTTGTTTTAATAATAAATAATAATTATAATAATGATAATACATTTTATTTGTAATGCACTTTACTTTACTTTAAAGAAATCTCAAAGTGCTACAGATTAAAAACAAGAAGAAAGATCAAAATAATAAAACAATAAAAATGTTAAATAAAAAAAGGCTGTGGTGCCCTTAGGTGGTCAGGGAGAGCATTCCACAGACTGGGAGCAGCCGAGCAGAAAGCCCAATCCCCCATGGTGCAGAGCTTGGTCCTGGGGGTTTTGAGGATGTTGGTGGCAGTAGAACAGAGGGTGCGTGAGGAGGTCTGAGGGGTATGGAGGAGTTCCTTGAGGTAGGGGGGGGGGCAGTTCCGTGAATGCACTGGTGGGTGAGGAGGGAGACCTTGAATTAAATTCTGAGTGAGACGGGGAGCCAGTGAAGTGATTTGAGGATGGGGGTGATGTGATCATATTTGCGCACCCTCATCAGGATCCTAGCAGCGCTGTTCTGGAGTTTCTGGAGGCAGTTACTAGGAATCCCGATGAGGAGTGCATTGCAGTAGTCCAGCCTGGAGGAGACAAAGGCGTGGACGAGCTTCTCTGCATCTGCCAGAGTGAGTGTGGGACGGAGTTTGGTGATGTTCCTCAGGTGGTAGAAGGACGTCTTGCACAGGTGTTTGATGTGGGTCTCGTAGGTGAGGTGAGGGTCCATTTTGATGCCCAGGTTGGTGACTGATGTGGAGAGGAGAATGTTCTGGCCAGAGAAGGTGATGCTGGTGATGGTGGATGACTGGACCTGGTGTGGTGTGCTGACTAGGATGGCTTCAGTCTTGGAGCTGTTCAGCTGTAGGAAGTTGAGCTTCATCAACCTCTCTATCTCCTCCAGGCAGGTGGTTAGTGTGGATAGTGGCAGGGGTGCAGAGGAGGTGGGGTTGACTCTGAGATAGTGTCATCCGCATAGCAAAGGAATGACATTTCATGTCTGCGGATGACACGGCCAAGGGGGAGCATGTATAGTGTGAGCAAGGTGGGGCCCAGCACCGAACCTTGAGGGACACCGCAGGTGACGTTGTGGGTGTGGGATTTTGCCTTTCTCAGGGTGACGTGTTCAGTTCTACCAGTGAGGTATGAGGTGAACCAGTTGTGGACAGTGTCAGAGAGGCCAATGGTGGAGTGCAGACGGTGAAGGAGGATGTTGTGGTCCACGGTGTCAAAAGCTGATGTTAAATCCAGGAGAATGAGGAGGGATGGGGAGCCAGTATCTGCTGTCATCAGGAGGTCGTTGGTGATCCTGACCAGAGCCGTTTCCGTGCTGTGGCCAGGGCGGATGCCGTACTGAAAAAACTCAAAGAGATTATTTTGATCCTTGAGTTGAACGGCAAGTGCTTTCTCCAGTACCTTGGATACGAATGAAAGGTTGGAGATGGGTTGGCTAGGACTTCTGGGTCTAAGGTGGTTTTTTGAGAAGTGGTCTGATGACAGAAGTGTTCAGTGCAGATGGGACATGGACCAGAAAAACATTGCCTGGAGGGAGTGGTGGATGATTTTGGTGATAAGAGGACTTATGGCGGAGACGTTGGACTTCACCAGGGCTGTGGAAAAGGGGTCCAGGGTGCAGGTGGAAGGCTTCATCGTCCTAATGATGTCCTCAACCTCTTGCTGTGTGATGTCCGAAAAACAGGAGAGAGGTTGGGCAATCCCAGGCTGTGGGTCAGCAGTCGGGACAGGTAGGACGGCGGAGCTGGAGAGGAGAGAGCGGATGTTGTCAACTTTTTTCAAAGTTGTTGCACCTCTCCTCTGTGGCCTCTGAGTGCAAGAGAGTTTGTGATTTGAGAAGGTGATTTATGGTGGTGAAGAGTTGCTTAGAGTTGCCAGGGCTATTGTTGATGATGTTAGAATAGAAGTGTGAGCGAGCATCTCTGAGGGATTTAGCGTAGGCCTTTAGATGTTCTCTGTAGGCCTGTTTATGAACAGTCAATCCCGAGGCCTTGAGACGCCACTCTACTCAAGGACACACCCAGCCGTCTTCATCTTCCGCAGCTTGCAGGTGTACCAGGGGGCTGAGTGCGAGAAGGAGACTGTTCGGGATTTGAGAGGGGCTTGGAGGTCCAGGAGACTGCACAAAGACTGGTTATAGAAGTCCACTGACTCAGTGACTGAGGGGAGATCAACAGAGCCAGAGGAGAGATGTTAGAGGTCCACGGTCACGGCGTCTGGACCAATGTTTTTCAGGTTCCTGAAGTGGATTTGCCGCTTGGGCTTGGTGTGGGGGGAGGGGAACAGCAGTTCTATTGAGATGGTCTTGTGGTCAGACACACCCAGAACGTAGACCTGTAGGTTGGTAATGGTGACAGGAGGGGGTGTCAACATGAATGTTCATATCTCCAATAATTATGATGTTAGTAGAGGTTGAGCAGAGTGTAGAGAAAAGGTTGTGCATCTCTGAGATGAAAGCTGAGTTTGGTTTGGGGGGCGGTAGATGAAGAGTATGGATAAATGCAAGGCACTCGAATGAGGACTGTGTGGGCAGAGGGTATGGGATACAGCTCCAGTTCCTGTCGATGTATGACAGCTAGGCCACCACCGCGACCAGTACTGCAAGCTTTCTCCAGATAGCTGTAACCAGGAGGACAGGCTTCATTTAGAGCAGAGTAAACCTCAGGCTGGTGCCAAGTTTCAGTAAGGCACATGATGTCTAGTCCTTTTTCCATGATGTGGTCTTGTATGAAGGAGGATTTATTGTTGATAGATTGTGCATTAAAGAGTTCTATTTTAACATAGGATGGGGTGATGAATCTCTGTAGAGGCCGAAGCAGACTGAAATCCACTCCACGTTTTCTGTCCTGCTTGGTGTCTAGCGGTGCGCTACTAGTTTCAGGAGCGACGGTGTTCCGATGACGCGGCAGGCGATGGATGTGATGAAGTTGCCAGGCTGGGAATAGACAAACTTTCGACGCAAGCTTTTGTGAGTGTAGCGGGGTCGGCGTAGAAATCCACGTTTTTTGATGGCTGGAATGCACGTTGGATTGGTGCAGTTGTTGAGGTTGAGGTTCAGCAGTTCCGTGATGGAATACTTCAACATCATGCCGGGAGAGTGACTGCCAGGTGCTAGCCGCTAGCCGTTTAGCCGAGGACTCCCAGCCGCAGTTTGTTCTATATGGATGATCGGTGACATTATTCTCTCGTCCGACTTCGGAAGCTAAGCAGGGTAGGGCCAGGTTAGTACCTGGATGGGAGACCACCTGGGAATCCCCGGTGCCGTAAGTGTTTACCCAGTAGAGAGACGCGCAACGGCCGTGGGATAGGCGCGCCTGTTGCGGGCAGAGGCACCTGCTGCCTGTGGGGGGAGGATGCGAACTTAGCCTCACTTCCCGGGGTGCTATCGTCAAATACGACACACCTCATAGTGACCTATCAGTGACCGTATGAAAATGGGTGAGATAACCAGCCTTGAATGGACTCGATCCGGTTGTCCTATCGAGACTGACAGACTGAGAAGCAAAGTTCGGGAAATTACGCACGGTCGTCATGTGTTTATTCAGCATGGATGTTACGTGCCTAATGCCTTCGATGCGCACACTTGTTACTTGCCACTTTCATAATTTTATTTTGCCTATAGCACAAGTCATGCATTGAATGTAACCTCAAGTGCTGAACAGTCTTAAGTAAACCACAATATATTTGCTAAAGCTTAGGCGCGACTGTGCCTTTTCATCATTAATCTAATCATTAATCTATTCTTTGAACATATGATATGAAAAGCCATGACTAATGTTGCCCCACCACCTGGCTTCCTGAATCCATTCTAACATACTGTATACAGTAATGATATAAGATATAAATCATTAGGAGGAAACAGTACCACACAGGAAATTACATTGCATTTGAATACATACTGATGCTGTATGCATAATGTTGATGATGAACAGACCTACAGTAAGCAAGCATTTAGTGGTGAGATCATTTTGACACCATTTCCCTTTGTCATGAAGCAGTAACTCACCATATGAATCATAGGATTCCCCACTTGCACCTTGGCCATATTCATAATAGTCGTCTGCGCTGTAAAGTGAGAGACAGAGGAGACATCCATCAGACAGAAACATGTTTTAAAAATACTAATGACAATATGACCTCTCCTTAATAAAGAGCAACGGAGGCACATTAATAAGAGATTTAGATTAAAAACTAGATTTAATTAAAATTTTAGATTAAAATCTGAGTGGTATTTTCAACAAAAAACTTCAATTAAATGTTATGGGGACCCCAGAGAGTACATTCAAAAGCATAATACGACTCCTTTAAACAAACTGCATATCGAACAATAATAGAACGCAGATGATAACTGAGAATAGGGATAACCTGTTATGTATGAGTGTTAAAGTGACATACTGAACCAGAATCTACAATCTAAAACCCGTAGGTGAAAAGCAAAAGGAGTCATATTAGTAGTGTAATTACAAACATACAGTACTCTACATGGTACAATAAACATACATACAATATGTATACAGAAAGGGTCTTTCATAACTACACCTTCCCTTAGAAAAGAAAATACAGAGAGAAGGCTAGGCAGACTACAATCACTAATAAGTAAGCTACAGTACATCTGTGCATGCACATGGCAATTTCCTTCCCCTGTATTTCCCCATAACCTTACAGTTCCATATCAGTGCATATGGAGATCTATGAAAGATGGCAACTTTAATGAAAACTAAAAAGGAGGCCATGTTGCATTGTGGTTCATTTATTGCTTTCTTTATTTATTTCTCTCCGGCTCCATGGTGAGTTGCTGACAGAACAATCTGGTGCTGGCATCATTCAGTATCAGTGCTATCATTCAAGCCCAGAAAGGTAATTCATCATAAGGCTGCCATTGAGCCGACGCAAGCCATCACAGCTGAGTCCTCTCCCCTTGCCTGTCAGTCTAGACTGTGACAGGAGCCTCTCTCTTCTCTCTGGATTAGAGGGCTGGAGGTGCCATCATAGGGCTCAGCACACACCAGCTCTACTACACAAGAGGAGTTCTGAGGGTGACTTTTATGATATAACTATTCAAAGCACTTAAATCATCAAAATATGTGACAGCAACTGGTGAAAGTAGGAACAAGACGGCAACCAAACAACTGTCCAGACTTTTATTCTAAAAAATGTAAATACATTTTTGTTGTTGAAAATCAATGACACACTAGCTTGTCAAGACAAAATTGCAATGCAATGGATTCGGTGAGTAATCCCCACTACTACCTAGTTAGTGTAGAGTAGTGGTAATTACTCACCGAATACAGTGCATTGCAATATTTTATATATATATATATATATATATATATATATATAACAACATACTTTACAGATGCACGTTAACGTGAACAGTTGAACATCATGTTAAAGACGGTGAAAAGGTCCATGGTCAGAGATCTATAAATGTCTGCTTGAGATATAGCCTAGGGAGATCACCAGTTTGGGTTGGGTTTGAGTATTGAATTGCTCTCAGAACCTATGATTCAACTATGAAACAATACCAGGCATTTTCCCCTTATCTAAACTGCAGTGCTTCTGAGTTGTAGGTGACTATTTATGTTCACCACACAAAGAGAGGCCAGACGTTGTTATGCAGGGTGTGAGGTTTCCAATCAACTCTCACAGCAGAGGTGCCATCACTGGTGTCCAATCGCTAAACATCATTGGCGTCACTCATCATGAGAGAGAGAGAGAAAGAAGGACAAAGAGAGAAAAATACAAAGAGGTAGAAGGAGAGAGAGAGAGAGAGAGAGAGAGAGAGAGAGAGAGAGAGAGAGAGAGGGAGAGAGAGAGAGAGAGAGAGAGAGAGAGAGAGAGAGAGAGAGAGAGAGAGAGAGATTGAACAACTGAATGCTTGTTTTCTCATGCCCTGTGATGTACCGTATGACACACTCTGACAGGGCATGCAGTAATTACATTTCACACCATGGATAAACACAAGGGTGTATTCCAAAGTAGGTTCACTCTAAATAAACATTCATTTACAGCCCAGTTTGTCATACTGTGGGTGGAATTCAGAAAATAAAAGCATCCCCCTTTTGCTAAAGGCTACGAGAACCAATATTTGTGGTTGGACCGTCTGCAAGCTGCCAAGTCAACCGTTCCCGTTACACAGATAAAAGAAGGGTTCCAAAAGCTGTTAGGCACCTCTAATTTCTGGGGTGACACTTTGTCAATATCTCCACACTGCCTCGACCAATGTCCTTTCCTTCTCAATTATCCTGGTCAGAAAGCCCTCAGGAATGTCCTCAAGGTCAAACTTCCAGGGGAAATTGTATATGCCCTTAAATCAAATACAGTAACATTTCTAAACATCTTGCCATTCAGAGACTTCTAAACATGAATCATGATGCTTTGTATGCATCTGGGAAAAACAATCCCTCTGTACCCAACTTAATTAACTTTTTAATGTTTTTTAATCATAAGTTTGCAAACACTCTTTAACAACTAATGGTGGGGCAAGGAAAGCCAGAGTTCACTGCACTGGTATTTATATCGTTGGCTTCAAAGGAGAATTCTATTTAATAATTTTAATAATACATTTTGCCATTTAGCAGACGCTTTTATCCAAAGCGACTTACAATTACGAATTACAGGGACATTCCCCCTGGAGTAACTGAGGGCTAAGTGCCTTACCCAAGGGCACACTAGTAGTGGTGTGGCTTCAGGCGGGATTTGAACTCACAACCTTCCGATCACAAGTCCAACTCACTATCCACTAGACCACCACTACCCCCAGTTAGTCAATTTCAGTTGACTTGTTTCGACTGCTCACTATGGGACACGCACTCTGTGTGTTATTTGCTGAAACCCTATTCAGTCACACCTGTACAGGAAGAGGAGGCTTGCAGGCACGCCTCGTGTCCAGCATATAAGGGCTCATGCATAGCGCACTCATTTCTTACCACTCTTCTGCTAACTGTCCAAAGCTAACTGTCTGAAACTTCCAATAGCGCATTTCTGTGGTTAGCTCGCAACTTAACTTAACTGTTCCACTTAGAGTCCTATGATTCTCCCGGACGTTAGGTTGTCTCTACCTGAACCCTACAGTTTCAGTTCGACATCTACTGAATCTACTTTTTACGAGTTGTAAAATTGTAAAGCCAGGGTCAATTGTTCCACCCTCAACCTGAGCTGATGGGCTTGAAAAGGTCCAACCTATTCGCCCGTGAAAGGTCCAACCTATTATCGGAAGGCCTGCCTCTGAAAGATTCAGTGCTAGGGCGCCATCCACCAGAGGTCTTAACAACCTAAAATGTAAGTTTTTTGAGGTGTGGTGTGAGAGCTGCTTTTTCAGAACCCTTTCTGCCATCTTGGCAAGCCATATAAGTTTTGGTTGGAACGGAGTATCCCTATGGGGGTTTCTGTTCGTACCAGGCAATTTGGGTGTTTTTAAGGGTCCCATAGACAGGGGTCGAGCTGAGTCAACTGAAAGATAACTAGGGTTTACGAATGTAACCTAGGTCCTCAGAAGGAGATTGGGGGGGCTCACCTTGTTGCCCCTCTCACACTGACCTTGTAAAGAGTGGTTTGTGGAATAAATTAGCATGCTATGTATGAGCCTTTATCGGCTGGGCTACGTGCTTGCAAGCGTCCTCAGTCTGCAGGTGTGATTGAATAGGGCTTCAACGATGCAACATCTGTCTGTTTGATTGTCATGCCTTCTATGCTGTATATTACACATTTCTCATCATTGATTGTGCATCCCAGCTTCGTCGGCAGCATGTCTGCAAGGATAAGATTAGTTGTCTGGGGTGTTCAAAATCTCGGTGGAGCTATTTCCCTGTCATAGGTGTGAAAGTGATTTGACTTTATAATTAGGTCAGTGTTTGATTTGACATTCATCAGTGGAATGGGTCAAGAGCTCGGTGTCTCCCAGCATCTTAGTTGGCCAAGGCACAGAGAATAGCAATCTGTCTTAACCACCAGCCTGGACCTTGAGAAATAAACACTGTTCCCATTAGGTAACCTTGTGTCGTGATCAGGAATTTGATTCGAGACCTATTTTTCCAAAGGTATAAGCCTGACTCTCAGAAGCATCTGTCATCTCCATGAATGGCTGATCTTAAGCACTGATGTTGGCATTCCCTGGCGCCATTAAACAGATGGCAGTGTCTAATCTGAATGATGTAGTACACGTCCCCGGTGGACTTTGTTTTCTTTCACTACCATTACTCTTTCCTTCCTATGTGATAAATCTGCAGAAATCTGGTAGGACATTTAGAGAGGGTCCACAGGCACACAGGACCTGTCTACAGGCATGTCATCTGGAGAGGAGCCACTCTTTAAATTTCTTGGGAATAGAACATTCAACGTTTTTTGTTTTTTTTCAAGCAGGTACAGTAAAGGAGGATTTCTGCTGGGGGAGAGATGTCTTAGATATCTTTTATCCCACTCTAAGGAAACGTATATGTTTTTGATCTAAGGGCAACAATAGACTGAATCGACATTGAGGAACTTGAGGAACTGTCCCCTATATATTGTCCAAGATGAGGTTCTCATAATTGCAATTGAAAACTCCCGTAGGGATACGCTGTTGATTGCATGGCACAGTAGCTGATTGCAAGGCAATCTCCACTGTTGAACCCTGCTGAGTTGTCACAAAGAGTGACCAAATAGACGTCAAAGATTTACATGAGTCAAATCATCTCCCTTGTCTGAATCAGACCCCATTCACGTTTTCTCTTTTTGGGGGGATTTAGGAAAAATGTATTATACAGATATTTTTTTTACACAGCGATTCCTCATTGGAAGGGGAGGAAATCTACCGCAAATGACACATAAAGATAAGTCGATGTACAGTGGCATTTACAAATGTGCCTTTGTACTGGTATTGGTCACCTTTGTATTGGTATTGGTCATTATTCTCGACAAAAGTAAGCTCACAATCATTCCGGGTCAATTTGTGAACATTGATATGTATATAATTTCACCTTTGAGGCTGATATTTACCCAAAACATCTCCTTCATTCCCCAGTCAGTAATCTTCAGGCATTTAGATTTCTAGAGTAGGGGAGACTAGGGTCAATTGTAACACCCTGCTACTCTCCAATCAGAAACAAGTTAGAGAGATGAAACTCACTCAGTGCATGCACAGTTAGGTTTACTCCCTGCATTCAGTCAAGTATCTCATCATCTGCAGATTTTAAGTAGTGTTGAGGGATAAATGTAACTTTTTAAAATCTATTTAATCTATTTAATCTATATATTTTTCTTCTGCTGTTTTAAGGTTTATTGTCTGTGAATCCTAACTTGTATCATTATGATTGTTGGCTATAAATTGTAATGTAATTGAGGAACAGCACATAATGTTTGTCATGGCTGCTACCTGGGGGCAATTGCAGTCCTGGGCACACAAGGACCACAGAGATGGGAGTGATGCTATGTTTGCCAGCACTGTGAATCACACTTATCAGTCTGAATATCAGGTTATTATGAGCATTAAGCTATTGTTATTTAGACTACCTGTTAATTTATTTTATGAGGATCCACCATGATTCAGACAAGTGTTGCCATTAGACAGTCCCTCCAGGATTTTGCTATTCTGCAATTGATTCAATGCAAAATCAACCATTCCATTCCTCACTTATTTTGTGAGGGCTTGCAATTTTAGCCAATCACTGCACCCCATTTTGTTTGGAGTTCAGTGGGTTTATTTGGTGTTGTTCTATAGGTGTTACAGTTTCCTATACCTACTGTTACGAATGCCTCTGCTCACTGGGAAAATGTACTGTAACATCAGACTCTTTGGATTAAAACCAATACTGTGTGGCTTAGGGTGGTCCAGTGGTCTATCACCGTGGCCTACAGTGCACACACTATTACAATTATATCAGCATGGGTTCGAATCTAGCCCATGCTCTACTGACATGCCCTCTCTTCCTTTCTTTCCTGTCACTCTCCACTGACTCTATCCAATAAAGAGTGGGACTGCCCCACTCAAAAAAATTACATAAAATGTTGAAATCAATACTGTGTTCCAAGCATCAGAGACCGACACTGAATGATTAGTAGACAGACGACTGGTCTAGGTTGAGTGGTCCCTGAGTAAAATTGAGTAAAGACAACATTCCACATTAGAGCGATACCACTGGTGGTCTACGCCAAGACAACCCTTGCCATTCAGACATCCAGGGGCCTCATTTATAGAAAGTACTTTGGATCAAATGTGATCTTACCCGTGTCGTACGTAGAAAACCACGTCAAAGTAGTCATTTATACAATTTCAACGTGAGTCAATTTGACCGTGGAAATGATCGTAGCTCTACGTCAGGTATTGACTTGACGTACGCACATTACCTACTGGTTATGCGGAGTTATTAGAGGCATGTGAGCCGCACTGCCTACTGTAATTCATGCGAAGTGAAACTAAAGTGGCTCGTAATAAAATTAACTATGTTGTTATCAGCCGAGAAAATCAGTTTAATTCAAGATTTAAAGGGAACTGATGTTTATGATTGTATTTCAGTCTTCCTTTATATCTCTCCGGAGCTGTCAAGGCAACGCCATCTCCCCTTCAACATGCCTATAGTGCGCTCCACAACGGTCCTTGCCCGGCCATGCGCTAAATTATACTGGATTTCCTCCGGTGTCTGAGGGTTCGCAAAGGGAGTGAGCAGCCATGTTTTCAATGTCACCTGATAAGAATAAGATCATTATATTATTACAGTATAAGCATTTGCCTGGTTAGTTGTCATGATCAAACGTTACAAATGCAACTTACCGAGAAGCCACCCTTCTCTGCCCTCTCCCACATCCAGGGCATAATTCTCCCGCACTTGGCTTAATTCAGCCGCTATAATTGAGGGCGTAAATACAAAGCACATTCACCTGCGTTCAATTTCAAGTATATTTGGTATTTATAGACGGAAGTATGTACGCAATTTTAAACAGGCGCAGCCCGTTTTATAGATAATGCTTACGTCCGTTTAGAAAAATGTGCTTACGTGCAAGTCAAAGATGACGTTCAAGTACTTTTTTATAAATGAGGCCCCAGAGCTCCTCCTCTGCTCCTCCACACCTGTCTCTGTTTTACATGCAGTCGTTCCTCTGGGATGTGTCTGCCCTTTAAAGTCACAACTATCCCCGTAACTGTGGCCCTTTGGGAGGCGATGGTGAGGTGATGGTGCAGGAGGGGTGGGTGAGAGGCGTCAGGAGGAGCCCCCTCAGTCTCACAGGTGTCAAGAATGAAATAATGCTCTGATCAAAACAGAGCTGTGAGTTCAACCCTTGGATGACCTCTCCCAATGTCCAGCCGGAGCTGGGCTGCACCTGTCATCCTCCTCATTTACCCAGAGGGAGATTACCTCCTCTCAACTAATCAAATCAAAGTGACTCTCCTCCACACTTCCTCCTCCAAGTCTCCCCGACCTCAACACCTGATTAATATCCACACACTGCACCTCCAGCCAACTCCCCTGAGAATCAGCCCTCTGCTGCTTTTAATAAGATGATAATTTTGTGGGGGTGTATTAAACGCTTTGTAAAGAGGTTGTATGATCGTCCCTCTACAGACCGCTCCTGACTGTTGCTGTCTGCCATGGCCGTCATGCTGAGGTAGTGTTCCATGGCTTGGCTTCTGGTCTCTTCTGAAACATGTAAATGTCTCTTATAATCTGACACAGGGTTGACTTTTAGCTACAGTCTCATGTCTCAAGGTTGGGACCATCTCATCTTTCCTTGTCACTTGGAACAGTTAATGATGCAAGTTGTGAACTTTGTTCATTATCATTAAGTTGTGTCCTTGATTGTATAGGAAACATTAGTGTGCCAACGGTATGTAATGCCAGGTATAACAAGAAAACTAAAGCTTGAAAATGAACAATGCTTAATAAAATGCATGTTTTGGGGTGGGGTCTTAACATGATAATTGATAATTGAATGATAATTAGATAATACTTTAGAATGTCAGAACAAGTAACATCTCCTGCTCCTGCAATTCACCTTTGATATAGTATTTAATTTCACATCTAGAGATACCTACTGTACTCCCCAATAACATATACAATATGTGCACCTACTCCAAATCATTTTCTAATTTTGAGAACAAAATCTCCACAAATGGCAGCCCACATTTCCCACAAGGCATAGGGGTACTATCATAATGGAGAGATGGTAAATTGCTCTGCTTGTTATCCTACAACTACTGAAGTCCTGCCACACAGTCAGAGCTCAGATGGGGTGACTGGTAGTTTCTAAGGCAGTTTGGTACTGTAAGTTACAGTACTATGGTACTGTATCCAGCTTCTCTCTTCTTAGGGCCACGGTCAAGCTCTGACTTGCCGCGGCGTTCTTTTGCTCTGGGCAAAAAAACTATTCTACACCTTTTTTTACCTTTAGCAGACTAAATTGGATGACCTTTAAGGGACGGTTCAGCCTATTTTCATGTTTAGGTGAAATATCATCGTATGAGTTGTCCTCATAGGCTAGTAGTGAAAGCTTCTCAGATTCTCCGTTCTCTGTGTTGCTACCACAGCACAGGCTAACAGTTAGCAGTGCCGTCTCCAATAGGATTCCAACGGCACTTAAGTTAGCATTGTTGAAATTAAAGCCAAAGCCTCCTTAATATGAATAGGTTGACCCATCCCTTTAAAGAATACAGTTACATATATACTGTAGAAATGGGGATTGTGATGATATCATGTTCATAGAGTATTTTCACATGCCAATTTTTGTGAGTTCAGTCTTTTTTGTGCATTATTTAAGAACATATTGTTGAATGAGGCCCATTGCATCTAATGTATTTTCTTAGAGGTGATTATTGTCTACTATACAAACTAATGAAAAAGACGCACAAGTTCCATACGGATAAAGTGTTCTACATGCAAATATCCACAGTGTTTATTGATTCACATCCTCAGAATAGATACTAGACTCATAGGAATCAAAGAACTGTCATAGAACCACACTGGAAGCAAGTACGCATTATGTTGTAAGAAATTGCAAGAGATCTTACTTTGATCATAGACAAATTGTTTTTTCATCAGATCTGAGACATAAGAAATAGAAACGAGTAGAGAAAATAAGTAAATAAACGGAATCAACTGTCTCTGGAGTCACATGGGCTCTCAAGCGTAGGGCCCATTAGTTGCTTCGTCTCCAACCAGATAACAGATCTGAAAATCTTTTTGAGTCTAGCAGGTCTCTGGGCGCCAGCTTTTATATGATAGAATCCATTTTTCTGTTGCCCTAAGCCTCTGCTATTATTCACAAGGTTGCTTTTAAAACAAATAGCTGCGGATAGGGGCCAGCATCCCCTTAGTGGGCTTCTGTACATCTAACAGCCAGCACTTCAAGATATGCCCCTCAGTCACTCAGCCTTCACACAGCCTTCAGTAGAAAGAGGAAGGTTGGTCCAAAAAGGAGACAGTGTGTGTGATGTGGAGGCATAATATGTTTCCCCCTTCTTTTTCCCCTCTCTTTTTCTTTTTTTTCTTCTTTTACAACTGCCTATAATGCAATTTTTTGACACCTTAAGTGCGGTAACAATCATACCCTCTTTGAAACTGCCCATGCAAGCTCAAAAAAGATGGAGCATTGTGTGACACAGATTCCAGATTGATCAAACGTAGAGACACCAGCATTACAAGCCAACGAGCCCAGGCAAAGCCTTTGACCTTATGTGACACGGGGAGGGTAATAGATACCATGATGTGAGAAAATCAATACTGTGTATTCAGCTATGCAAGGTCTTCTGTTGTATAGATACTATAGAGCAATATGCCACCAAGACCATTTACTGTATGTCCCATTGACATTTGATTCATTAGCATCCCCATTAGCTGATGCAAAGCAGCTACTCTTCCTGGGGTCATGGGGTGTGCTAGTAGTTGTCAACCAATGTCCCAAACAACAACTTGGAAAGTAAAATGACTGCTATGTGGAATATATTTTTGAGCAATGCATGTTTTGTCATACAAAGAGTCGACCTTGAAATGGATACCAAAACATTTCACTTACATTTCACTTTATATACAGACAAGGCATCTCTTACTAAGAATTGTGTTATTTACAGTAAGACAGTTTCCAAATGCCTTGTCCCCAGTCTTATTCTGAGTCATCTGCTTGTTGCCATGCAGTTCTTACAGGGTAATGTTTTTTCATCCAGGAATGCAATGTTGAAAAACCCTGAAACCACAGTCAAGCGCTCCCTTGACCCTTGTACACAGTTTAGCTCGTGTTTTGAGTAAGGAGTGGTGTGATGGGTTAGAGTGTGACTGATAAGTTGTGATAGCACCCCCTGGAAGAGAACTCTATAAGATGTTGTCTGAATGCCAGATTATTTTATATGGGTGCAGGACACAAGGCGACAGACACGTATGTGTGTGCAGAGTAACAGGCAACAGACAGGAATTCATTTGGGATCCCTCCTCTGTAAAGATTGTAAACATCTGAACTTGTTGAATAAACATCACCTTTTCTGCCAAAACCGCCTCATATCTGTGTTTGGAGTTAATTGGACAATGAACTTGCATTTGTCTTCTTCAAGGTTGTAGTACTTATTTTAATTGTTGGTACTAAACACAATGCAGAGACAACAGACATGCATACAAACACACATAGCCAACATCCCCCACCATGTTTCCATTATAATTCAACATTCACCTTTTGTAATGCTTATTATAAGGACATTGACATCCTCCTTTAGGTGCATGCCATTATGGCTAGCTTTCCTCATCATTAACCACCCATTCTCACCATTCACACACTCGTTCACACTACATACATACTGTACTGCTAATTGATAGTTAGGGAACATTACATGAAGATCCGGCGTAGAATACAAGTATTCTCTTTTGGGCAAATCATTTTGGGCCCAACTGAGATGACAACGTCTGATCTGGAATCCCAGGGAGGAAATGTATTTAGAGCTGGGAGAAACAAGAGACGGGTCCTTACTTTTGTCCTTGATTGCTGTAGTTGTTGTCGTATGAGTCGTATCCTTGGTCATCGTAAGCGGTTCCGTATCCGTCATCATATTCCTAGAGGAAGAGAGGATACACTTTTGAAATAACATTTGTGACATCATCACAAATGAATTTGCTGTGCTCTACAAAAAGCGTAAAATAGTTTTGTCTTTGTATAATGGTTTGAGGTCAAATCTGTGTTTCTGGTGAGGAAAACTCAGTTTGCCGTACTGGAGGTTACTCACTCCTGTATTATAATTGGCCACAATGACATATACAAAGTATATTTAAAACATCCAATGCTTGAAGTAGTCTACAAGTGCTGCTCAATAAATCAAGGTGAAGGGTTTACCTTCAATGGCATGTACTACTGCCTGCATTGAAATGCCCTCCAAATGAACATGCATCCATTCTACAGAACATAACTAGGTTAATTACTTTATTGGCCCTAATCACAATTCAATTCTCAAGTTAACATGAAAGGTGAGCACCAGTATGTTGAATCAAGGACTGAATAATGAAGCAGACGTATGCCTAATTAGTTCCCCTATAACTGTATTATAGTATAAATCATTATGTATCTCTGGCAGCTCAGAGTTGGTATCTCTGTTGGTTCTTGGACGTATGTCAAAAGCATTTTTTGATCCCCAAAACAAAATTGCTCCCATACGATTATAACAACCAACTGAATGTTTATGTAATTACTGTATATCATTTAAAAAAATATCACAGATGATACAAAATTAATCTTTTACACATGTATGTATTATTCTATTCATAAAAATGTCTGACTTTTGAATGCATTTGTTTGGAATAAAGTTGGCAGTTGTTGAGCTGATTTAACTAATCCTTCTTTATGGGGATCGTCCTCTGTGTGGGGCAATACCACAACTACAGTACTTTGACATTCAAACTGATTCATGGTTCTCATATTACTTAATAAAGTCTAATCTTATTGAATACATGTTAGACACACATGCTAACTCCAAACATTCTGCTATTGTTGTGAACATAGGGATATAGTAGGACTGTGAAGCCTATATATTAAAGTGACAACCACAGCTCTGTCCTTGTCTCAGTATTTGACTGTGTGACAGCCAGATGTATCGACTCAAGCCCTGACTCCATTTCATCACCATCTCTGAAGATGAGCCTTGAACATCTGTTTGTGCTCCAGCGATACACCCCCCCCCCCCAACCCACTACATCCCTGTCAAGAGAAACATCAAAGGGAAACAGTGCCGCACCCGTCCTAATTTAGGATAAATGGGACTTATGTTCCACAAAAGACATCGACCCCTCGCGACACATCTCTCATCCCCCACACAGTTCTACACTAATTCCATCTGCCCCCGATTTGCATGCATGAAATGAATGGCTGTAGGATTTAGCAACAGAGAAAATGCTCATCATATCCTTATTATTATTAAGGCTCTAATGCCTGATTAGAAACATGCTTTTGCCAAATGACACTGAATTCCGTCTTTTATCTTTAATCCTCAACGAAACTAACTATGTATGCAAAACTATGTGTGAAGTTCATAAAAGTAGGATGGTTGCAGTCAGTGTACTGTATACTTCCTTTAATACTTCCTCTGACCTCTGATCCAAGGAACATCATCAGAATAGATTATGTGTATACAAATATCATCATCAACATTATCCAGTCAGCAGACAATTGTGGGCCACATCTGGTCTTGTGGTATACAGTATGCCTATGTGCCGGAAACGGTAGGTATTACATTGGCCAGACCTCGTGTCTGTAAAGGGGCCAGTCCTGGTTAAGATTTATGTGGCCCTGATATGTTCCTGTAGCTTCTGGGTGATCTTTGGTGGCCTTTGGTGGGTTTCCATGTCAAAGATAAAGTTCAAGAATGGCAGGCCCACTTCTGGCCTGGGGAATAAAGTTACACCTGGGCCACATCTGGATGCCGGTAGGAAAACAGACGTGGACCAAATCTGGGCTGTAATTTATCTGCTGACTGAGTAATTGTCATTTGTTGCTGCTGATGTCAGTTGATGTAGGCTGGGTGCATGGTGGTGTATAAAGGTGAGAGTACTGTTGATTAGAAGAGAAGGGTGAATGACTATCAGACTCTTTGGAGCAGAGTTGTGAAGGAGCATATCTGAGGCTGCTAATGAGGAGGTATTTGTGGAGTGATCATTGCCATAGCAATGTTTTTGTCTATTGTTCTGTATCTATGAATCACATGTGCTGTGATGAGCATCAACACAAATACATACCAACACTGCAAGTTATTCACTTTCCGCCCAAAATAAAACA
The DNA here is from genome assembly GCF_963989245.1 of Nansenia antarctica. Classification (NCBI taxonomy): domain Eukaryota; kingdom Metazoa; phylum Chordata; class Actinopteri; order Argentiniformes; family Microstomatidae; genus Nansenia; species Nansenia antarctica. Next base: position 56,148,368 of record NC_137690.1, on the reverse strand, counting down.
ACTTGCTGATGTAGTACCATACTATTTATGGGAAACCTGTAGGCCTAAGCCGTATACAGCATGTGTGATTGGTAAAATGTTCAGAATACAAAACATATAGGAAAATAAGAAACACCTTCCCTTTAATATCCCATATCTAACCTTACCCTTGAGTGATGTCAAAAACATCACAAAATGCATTTGCAATATGTTGCTTATCTTGGAAGAAGATGGAAGCAATAGCTAGCACCACAATTTAGACTATCAGCTATTTATAACATCAGTTAGTACTATAGTAAAACGGTTGACCACTTATTTAGTATACATTGTTACATATTGTATATCTCACCTCCAGAATATACAGAATATCACATTACAAAACCATTCTCTTGGTTTTCCTGATATCTATGGGTGATGTCCCATTCATGTCACATATATAACCTTCTGTAACCGTGGGTGATGACCATTATTTTACAAGCTGTGTAGCTACTGGGATCTAACCTTTGGGATAACATTTTACATTAAGGTGCCCCTTACAAAGGGTTTATAATTGACTTATAACTGGTTTATAAACGATTTAATACATCCTGTTAGGAGGTATCGAACAATTTAACTAATTGTTAAAAAATACTAATCAACTACTAATCAATCAAATACTCAGTCATTTATAACCATTATTAAACATTTATAAATGGCAGCTTACTGTGTTAAACAATTTCGGGCAGTGCTGAGCTGAGGGACGTTTGTTTGTTTTTCAACTATGCTATCTAGCTAGCAACAGCTGTTATTTATTTCAGTCAATGGGTCTTTGGCAAATCGAATGGGTTCTAAACCAGAAAGAGAGTGTTATAGATAATGCTATTGACAAACCTCCATTGTATCTCTTGCTCACTTGCACATCTCAGTATACTAAATTAAATGTGTTGGAGAAAGAAATGAGTGCACACAACGCTAATACAATATGGCGACATTTCCAACTTTCAACAGGATTAGCATGACAGAGAGAGAGGCCAAGAGAGAGAGAGAGAGAGAGAGAGAGAGAGAGAGAGAGAGAGAGAGAGAGAGAGAGAGAGAGAGAGAGAGAGAGAGAGAGAGAGAGAGAGAGAGAGAGAGAGAGAGAGAGAGAGAGAGAGAGAGAGAGAGAGAGAGAGAGAGAGAGAGAGAGAGAGAGAGAGAGAGAGAGAGAGAGAGAGAGAGAGAGAGAGAGAGAGAGAGAGAGAGAGAGAGAGCAGACAGCTACTCCTAAGTGAGTCTTTCATTTGTATGCCAGTGGATAGCTGAGAGGCGTGTTGTTAAAAGATAAGGGCTGCCCTCTGAGGGCACTGAAGACTTACAGAGGGCCTGGCACTGCATGTTTGAACAACACTATCACAGCCGCTCCGCTGTGCTCTACAATACGGCAGAAACAGATAGGGACGCCTCTGAAATGAAGAGGGGGTTTGAAGCTCTACTTGTCCAGAGAATCTGAAAGATTCAGACAATGATATACACTCATCATTCATCCAAAGTGTTTTTTAATGCAGGTTTTTTGTACCTACTCTAAACATTGAATTAAATGCCATACGGTACAGAGCTAAATATTTGGTGTGAACAAGCAATTACTGCACAGCCAGGATTAGTATTGAGTACAAGGCAGTCTGGAACTTTTTTTTTTATACCTACTGGGATGAACAATAGACCTGCTTTACCCATGACAGTACTAGAAAAACCACTGTAATAAAATGGTATAAACACAAAATAAAAAACGGATTATATAACCATACTGTAGTTCAAAGAGTGATAATACTGTTGGATGTATTACTGTTGTGATCTTCTGCATGGACACACATCTATCACAGTGCATTCAGGACAATTACACTGTCATCAGCAACTATTAAAAGAGTTGTCTACTCTTTACAGAGTCAGCAAGAAGGATATAGCCTTGTAACACCCAGGAGAGGGCCCTCTGAAGATATTTGCATAAACAAAACTGACCCATTTGCATCACACATTGCTCTGCCCCTCACCCAAAGGGGATTATGGTTTTCATCTGGTAGGAATTCAAACAGATGTGGTCTTTAGCTACATACACTGTTTTACTTCACTATGTAAGGCTATAGTATCCTCCTGGTAAAGATGAGACATAATACACACAGATCAGATCCAGATCATGAAGATAATCCTACAGGGTTGTATTTATCCATGCACTTATAAGTATTTGTTGAAGGCATCATCCTAGCAGGCTATGAGGAGGAGGGTATTAGAGGGCTGGTTATGTATGGTCACGTCACCACGGCGACATGGAAATGGTTTCAGCTTTCCTCTTACAATCTACACATGTCTAATTATCGCTCCAAATTGAACTGACAAGGGTCCCAAATGGTTAGAATTGGGTAACATGCAGAAGAATAAGATATGCATTATTACTAATGCCTTTCCAATGGGACGGGTGGCAGGTAAGAAAAGGGGCCACCGGTGCCCTGTGAAATACATGAAATGAGATTTGGATGCAATTACTGTGCCATGCAATCAGATTGAGACTGCTAGACTGATCCACTGTGTAATCAGATTTCTTAGATTATTTTTTTTCTTTTTCTTTTTACAATTGGATTCCAAATAATTTGATGATACCACTACTTACTGTTCAAATCAAATCTCAGATTTCAGAACTGAATGACGCAAAAAAAAACTACAGTAAATGCTGTGTTTATACTGAATCACCAACATAATGATATTAACCTATCTTTATGACAACATTGCCCATAGGCTAACTAAGCAGGGAAGCAAAGGGGAGAGAACAAGCCAAACTCTTCAAATTGTGTGTAGACAATAACAAACTTGGAAAGCAGACATGAGCAGGAAATACGTTTCATTCTCAGCAGTCATTGCATTGAGGGATACAATAGGCTATTTGTTAGCACTTGACAGCAACAGTAGACCTGGGAAGCAACACACTCAGACTGCGGAGCAGAACTCATTCCGCCTCTAATTTGCAGCGATATGGTAAGATTTATCATCAGCCAGATGTGTGGAGTTTTTTCCCTCTCTGATACACAGGTGCTGGTGTCAGGGGAGGCAGTTTACAACTGTGACAATGATGGGAAACAGCTGGTCCAGGAGTCGTTCTCAATGACCTCCACACATTTGAATTGCAACCTCTGAATAAAGCTGTCAGATGTTGTTAGGTATGGGCTGGTGGGGCAATTTTCCAAATGAGGCCACCTCCTCTCACCCCCTCTCTGCTAAATATGCTATGTTGATGCCAAGTCCCTGGGGAACCTGCTTTGACAGTACGGCAGAAGGAGTCCGTCTTGACAAAAGTACAAAGGTCTGACCGTATGTCTGCCTGGGATTAAGATTAATATTCATATCTGGCAGATGTAAATACAGTATTTTAGCCCCCTTGAGAGTCCCTTGAGAACAACAACATAATGTATGTGTGCGTGTGTGTGTGTGTGTGTGTGTGTGTGTTTTTGTGTGTGTCTGTGTGTGTGTGTGTGTGTGTGTGTGTGTGTTTTTGTGTGTGTCTGTGTGTGTGTCTGTGTGTGTGTGTGTGTGTGTGTGTGTGTGTGTGTGTGTGTGTGTGTGTGTGCGCGCGTGTGCATGCACGTGCGTGTGTGGGTGTGTGATACATTTGTTTCACAGTGGATACTCACATATTCCACATACGTGTCCTGCACTACGGGTGGTGGTGGTCTGTACCCTGCTGGTGGGGGTGCCCCTCTCGCTCTCTGTGCTGGCACACCCCTCCCTCTGGTGGAAGGCGCCCGGCTCGGTGGTGCCCCCCTCGGTGCTGCACCGCGGGGCACTGCTGCATGTGGAGGGGGAACTCCTCCTCGACTCCTAAAGCACAACACACAAGACAGACAGAGGTAGCAGGTGTGAGACACAGTGGACGAAGAAGGTCTGTCAATCTTTGTTTCATTCTAGCCAGTTAAAGAAACGAAATTACGTAATACAGCAATGCCACAACCACATACTATAAACTCCCCTCACATGTGTGTTTGTATGATACCAATGGAGCTATAGCATATAATGTTTTGTTGTGAATATGAAGCATACATATCACTTACTGTACCCGCCTGTGGGACCTCTTGCTTATCGCACTCAAATTAGACATGGTAAATGCTAATTATAGTGTAATTCAAAACAGATCCAATTATATTCTGTCTCAGAGCTATACAAACATCCCTTCTCAATGACCTTGTTTATCTGTACATCTGATGAAAAATGTGTTTGCTTTTATAAACACAAAGAACAAACAACACCATGCTTTTTCTTTTTTTTTGCATTTTCTTTTCAAATATGCTGTTGACATAGAAAGCTTAAGCTTAACATACTTGCAACAAATAATATTACGATGGCAGTGACTATTTGCTTATTCTTTTTGAGTTCCCAGAGGAGCTAGGTCTCAAAGAGAATACATTAGATCAGTAACAAGCAGTGCATATGAAAAATAATTGAATATCAATACTGTAGTTGTTACCCCTATTGTTGTGTTGTTCACAGTGTATGACAGATAATGTGTTATAAGACATAACGGCTCCTTGTAAAGAAACATGTTTAATGGCATGGACTGAATTACAGACCCCTAATGTCCTGTACTGTATCTATAAATGCCCTATAAATTTGTCCTTATACTGTGCGGTGGAAATGAAATACTGTCGATCTTTTGTTGAGTTGCACAAGCATTTCTACCATGAAGTCTATTAATACACACACACACACACACAAACACACACATATCTGTTAGTCACACATACACTCTCTTTCTCTCTTTCTCTCCCTTCCCCCCCTCCTCTCTCTCTCTCTCTATCTTTCTCCTTCCCTCCTTCCCTCCCTCCCCCTTTCTCTCTTTGGCAGCAGGTACCTGAGAGGCCCAGGAGCAGGTGTCCCTCTCCCACGGGCGGCTGGTTTGCCCCTCACCGCTGGCACCTTGGCATCCTCCGAGCCACCATTCAGGTAGGTGAGCTCCTGCAGCTGGGCCTGTCTGATCTCATCATTGTAATCCTGTAGACAAGAGAGACAGTCACACACACACACACACACACACACACACACACACACTCTTTCAATTACACCACACACACACTCTTTCAATTACACGTCCTTTATCTCCAGGGTTACAGCCCCGGGAATATCTAATTAATGTACTTTACAGTACTGCCGTGACCGCTGTTCCTGAGGCAGCAAAACATTTCTGATCCCCGTTGATAAATCCAGGGATCCCATTTGGCTTTATCATCACACACACAGTTGTTTATACCGTTGAATGAAACACCCAATTAATATGGAAATAAGTCTTTAATCATAATGCGATTGAGATGATTGTCGTGTGTTTTCCCCGTATCAATACGTATATTTGTGAAGGGAATTACAGGCATAATTAATGTTAGGAAATAAATCAGCAGCACTCAAGAGCATGGGACAGATCATACATAATAAATGGACGAAGAGTAAATAAACTCCCAGTATGTGAGTCCCAGAGAGACTTGCCTCACGCTGAGTGATTTCTGCCTGTGTTATTTCACTCTGTTATACCCAGGGCTTCACACACAGGGACGTGCACTGAATCAGACAACCTTCAGAGTCTTCACAGCATCTGCTGACTTGTGTGAGACAGAAGGCTGACTTGTATGAGGCAGAAGTGTTAGGATTCTGTAGACTCAATTTAAGTTTAGCCATTGGTTACTTCTGTATAGAGCACAGTGCTGACACATGTTGTATAACTATGAAGGGGCAGAGGGTGAGGGAGCTCTATGGAGAGAGAGAGAGAGAGAGAGAGAGAGAGAGAGAGAGAGAGAGAGAGAGAGAGAGAGGGAGAGGGAAAGGGAGAGAGAGAGAGAGAGAGAGAGAGAGAGAGAGAGAGAGAGAGAGAGAGAGATAGTGAGTACAGTACGTACTGGTATGAGAAACTTCTTGATCTCCTCCAGAGCATGACCCATCCTGGCGTAAGCCTCTGCAGGAGGAGCGAACACTTCAATGAGGACATGGAGGTCTTCACTCAGGTGATTATATTTGGCCTCTCCGCTCTTCCGTAGGTCTTCCTCCTGTTCAATAAGAAACATACTGCTAGGTGAGACTTCACCGTTTTAGAAAATAGGCCCATTGATAGTTCTACCCCTATCCAACAAACTTTCCAAGATGATTGCAGTGTTCCACAGTGGGAAATGTGGTACTTTTTAAATGTATTGTTGACTTTGTTTGTAACCAGCACATGAATACAAATGGTGACAGCAGCATTTGTCACTAATTGGAAAGCTGTTCAGAGAAAACATCTATTTCTCTGTAAACTATTATCATTTATTATAACTGCTAGGTGAGACTTTGTCTTTTAGAGAATGGGTCCATTGATACCCAACAAACTAGAGTGTTTAGAATGTGTGTTCCACTGGGGTAAATTTGGCAATTTATATAGCGACAGCAGCATTTCTCAGTAACCCTAAAGCTATTCAGAGAAAACATCTATTTCTCTGTAAACTATTATCATTTCCGTGAGCAGATGATGCCCCCATCTCTCATCAATCACTTTTAAGTTCCTGGAGTATTCGCTCTGATGTCACATTCAACTCATCACGTTGGTCTCTACCTATAGCTGTCTTCATTACAAATCTACAGATGAAACCAACTGAAAACAACACATGATTGTGAATCCTCTGAGGCACTTTATCAAAGTGTCACCTCATGCTGTCTTCACAGTTCATTTCAACCAGACAAGAGAGTGTCAGCAAGGCAAATTCACCTAGTGTGCATGAGTAGATTATTGTACTATATACAATACTATACAACACACTATTGATTTAACTTCTAATGCAACAAAACTCTAAAAGATACTGGAATTATGTTTAAAGAGGTGAATATAGATCAAGATCTAAGTCAACAATAATCAATTCAATGCCACTGTAACTACATTAATTGACTAAATATTATGTTAATACATGGCACCATTTGAAACATACATTGGTTGAAAATGGTGTAAATTTTAATGGGCCATCTAACCCAGACAGAAACAGGCCAGTCCATGTTATAGATGGGAGGAAATAGAACAGCCAAACCCTATGTCAACCACGACAGAACAGGCAACAACAGGAGGTTTAGCGCCCCAGTTTCCTCTTTTCAACAAAACCCCCCGGTCCTCTCCAGGGCATTCCAATGGCAGCTTGCAACTGAGCACTTCCCTTCTCTACTACCATGCAAGGCAGTGTCTCTGATGTCACGTAATTATAAATAACCTTCTTTTAAGATTGCTCGTGGTATGTTAATGATATGGTAATTCCCCCCATAAATCTATGCTTTACGAGGAGAGGGCTCCTCTGTGTATAACATCACTGCTGATGGAGCTGCTGGGCTCACACGGTGTGTTGCTAGTGTGTGAATGTGTGTGCGTGTGCGTGTCTGTGCATGTGTGTGTGTGTGTGTGTGTGTGTGTGTGTGTGTGTGTGTCTGTGTCTGTGTGTGTGCGCACCCTCTCACAAGGAGCTACATAGACCCTTTTGCAGTACTGATAAGAGGCATCAATAATATACTGTTGTCCTATAGGGGCTAAGCAGCCCATGGCAGGAGATTAAAGCTGTCTGTTCTTCATATCTATTGGCTGAATCTTCCTCCTGTTTACATTTATCAAAGAAAATCAGTTTATCAAAAGCTATTCACTTCCTGGAAACAGAGAAGCACAAAGGCAAATGAGGAAATCCACAGGAAAAAAATATGTCCAGCTCAGAGCATACATGCACATGTACACAAAAGAGCTTTTAGTTATTGCAAGTGTCATCCTATTAGGTAATCTGAATAATAGCATAAAAACAATCACCACTGCAAGTAATTATTACAGTGAGGTATTCCGGACATAAATAAAGCCACAAAAGACAAAGAAACGAGAGTCAAAACTATACATCATTGAATCAATATAAGCAACATTTTTAAGCTCTACTAGCCTTTATTTCCCTTTCTGAACAAAAAAAGTGTACGCCTTCATTAACTTAAAGTGGAATTTGATCCTGTTATCCAGTAGATTTGTTGTTTTCATGCAGTTTTAAAATGATCACTGAGTCAGAATATCTGGCTTTGAATGCCCTGATCAATCCTGATGTTCCAAATTGCCAATTTGAGTAAATTCCTACCACTTCTAAAAGACCCTCCCATTCGAGGTCCTTCTGTTCAATAGCGCAAGACCCAGCTCTCTGAGAACCACTGGCATAATAGAGCAGGATCAGAGTGCAATAATGTGTGGATTGACCAGAAATACACTTGAAAAAAGATTTTGGGTAAACCTTTAATTCAGACCACTGATAGGGCTTTCACACTGGCAAAGAACCGTTCCAGTTCACGAACCAAGTCTGGAACCGGCCGGCGCGTTCAGACCGAAACTCAATTGATTCAGAGACTGAAAAGTTGGTTTGCAGCGGTAACCAGAAAATAGTGGTTCTCAAGTGGGACGTAGAATAGTCACGTCGTCAGTGGGTGTGTCATATTCTAGGCTGCAAAGACCAGAAAGAAGGAAGGAGAAAATTGTTATCTAATCTAAATCTAATCATTAGTGATCAAAACAATTATCAAAAGTTTCATCATTCTCTCTATCTTCCTCACATGCTCAGTAAACACATACAGGCGCGCGCACATGCGCACATTTCGTAAGCCATTTCTATTCCAGCAATGGAGCAGCTGGTTAGTAAGCGAACGCGTGTAGAACAGGCGCGGATCTATGGGTGGGCCTGGGTGGGCCTAGGCCCACCCAGATTGACAGCTGGCCCACCCAGTCAGATTCATAAAAAAACATATTTTTTCATAATAAAATATTTTTAAAGTTTAATTTTCACTAACTAACTGTAATGTGAATAGTTTTGTCTTGGAAATGATTAAAAGTATGTATTAATACTAATAATATTCAACTTCCTCTCTTACGTTTACATTGCTTCCTCTTTTACGTTGACTCTGATTGTTCAGTTGACCTTGACCAGTTGTTCAGTGTGCGCGCTACGATGGCTAAACAGCTAACATTGCCCCGCTTTCTTAAAAAGCCACGTCTGGAAGTCAGTGAAAATAATGAAAGTTTGGACCAGGCCTTGTCTAGAAATCTTATTTATTCACAATAACAGATGATGACGCCACACGCTGACGTGCGGAGAGTCCGAGACAGCGCTGTAATAGTTCGGTGAAGTATATTTTTTATGAGACTTTCCAAGATTAAAACGAAGAGGGAAACATTTGTGTGGAACAACATTGTGTATGCCTTCACTGGATATAATAATATAATACAATAGAAGCACACAACTTTACACAACAATATATGTGTATACACCAGTTTACGTAAATCCCCTAATAAGCAGCGTTAGGTTTTGTAATAAAATGATGGATCACCACAACTGGTCCGAGCCAGGTACATGTATGATTCAACTTGAGCTTTCGGTTTGCACTGGACTGTCAACACCCACAGTTAAAAGCTTGCAAATGATAATACAGGCATTTCTTATTACAATTTCTATACTTGGTCCTCCATAGTTGATGGTTATTGGTTAATTCGTTGACTATTGCGGGCACTTGAATGCCTTGCGTGTGTGTATTATAATAACTTGTTTGGCTGTCCGTTGCATTCTCTGGGTAGACAGGTACTTTATTTATTTTCCGTTCGTTTCATGGTCTGCATAGTGATCTCCTCCAGTCCCTGCGAATATTTTGCGTGCGTGCGTGTGTGTGCATGCGTGTTGGTCGTACCCAAATGTTTCGAGCACCCACGAGCAGAAACATAAATCGGCGCCTATGATCGCGAGCCCGGTTGTGTTCCATCTGTTGTGTATTTATCTTATTGGTTATGAATCAAAGAACAGTTATTGAGTTTTAAGACGATTTAATTAAAGTACAAAAACAGGGTATACATATACCAACAGTGGAGCCTTGTGTCTGTCCTCCGCTGGGCTGGGCTGGTAAAGAGGCCCCCCCTTGGGTCTCACCCCTATTCATCAACAATATGCAAATACAGTCACAGGCCACAGCCTATCACCCTATCTAGATGGTCATGAGGGCCGTCCCCTGTGATGTCACCATGGCCCCAAGTCCGAGGGCTGGTCAGGTTACAAGAGCCATTGCACAACACTCAGGGGGCTATTTGCACAACATTGCACAACACTCCCCTTCAGCATATATATGGGCCCCTATCATACTATCTATGCATGTGTGTGTTTAAGTAGAAAATATACGACACATCCATCTGGCTGCTCATACATAGGTCTAAAACGTGCGGTGATGAGTTTCACTCAGGCCCACCCAGATTTTTCCAGGCCTACCCATCAGCCACTTTCTGTATCCGCCACTGGTGTAGAAAGTGTATTTTGTTTTGTTTCGTAGAAAATAGTCTTTATTTCAGATACTGTAGTGGAAAATATTATCCTCATTTCCAGTGAAGTAGCTGCCATCTAGTTGTGAAATCTTTGTTTATCCCGCCCCTTCATCACCCATTGTTGATGACGCGGATGGTTCTGGTTACACTGGTATGAACTTGGTATGAAGACAGCACCAAGGTTCGGAGGTTCCCGAACTCAAACGCGAATCGGAACGGTTCTTTGCCGGTGTGAAAGCCCTATGAGAGGTGGTTAAAATAAATGGTTAAAATGTAAAATGTAAAATGTCAACCTGATTATGTCATTTCCTCTAACTCAATCTTATGCCTTACGCATGTACATAATATGTATGTCCATTATCTCTCTTGCATCAAATGAATTCCAGCAACTAATACATTAATTTAAGACAATTTAGGTATTTCTGGACAACAGTTCAGTGATTTAAATCAGTGCATGAGTCACAGAAACCGAGACAAAGAACATTACATTGTTTTGTCTGTCACAGGGATTAAGGGGGAATAGAACTCCCAGAGAAGAAAATGGATGAGTTAATTATGGCACAAACTATGGAGCTGAGCACTCTGAATGCCTTTAGATCATACTGCTGTGACAGCTCCAGGACGTCGAGGGTGTCATCACCACGAGACACTGGGAAACAGAGAGGAAGGGAGGGAGCCTGATTCAATCTGATGTGGTTGATGTGGCTCCTGAATGAACACTGTATGACTAAAAGCATTGGTTCTTTACAAAAGGCTAGAATATTTTGCCATTGTCCTCCAATAATACCTGAACATCTTAACATCTACTTTGCTTCTTTACTCTTGCACCTGGGTTGGACTGTGAGGTAGTGTTGTACAGTAGGCCTATACCATTCTATTGCGCTAAGCTTTTAACCTCCCAGAATGCCTTAAGAACCCAAACCTGTATCACTGCATTAGTGGTGGTAGTAACATGGTAAATAACTGTAGTTCTGCTCTTTCTAAAGATGCCTCCAGGCATATGAGGACCTTTATCTTCTACAGTATTTCAGGTCCTAGCTCTCACAAAAAAAACCATCTCTCTCTCTTTTCCACAGCAGAGCAGCTTCCTGACCTCTGCAGGGTATTTTAGGCATTGAGAGATACAATGAGAAAGGGTAGAGCTCCACATGCTGTAATTTATTCATGTTAGAAAACTTGGAGCAAAAGACCAAGGAATAGTTTTTCAGGGAGTATCATTTTTCTAATCAATTTAAAGTAAAACTACTGTAGCATGCCTCTTTTTGAGAGATATGTCACTCAGAGATTCTCTAGTGAGTTTGTGGAGGCCTGGGAGTCTGCTTACTGTATGTCAAGACATCTCTATGACAGGTCTTTTCACCAGGTGTTCAAGAGTTGTCTGCCATCAAAGGGTATTGATCACAGCGATCAAACAGAATGTGCTGTATAATACCGAGAATCATTGACACCACAAATCAACCATGACAAACTGATGAAGAAGGAGATGATCGCAGACAAGCCCAGCCACAATACATCTTCTGTTATTGATACCTTTCCACTCAGGGTTTCTGCCTCAATTTACCTCACAACACAAATTGCGATAGAGATCGAGACAGAGCGATAGAGAGAAACATTAAAAGAAAGGAAGAGATGGGGAGACAGTGAGAGAGAGAAAGAGAAAGAAAAGATAGGGATAAGGAGTGCGATAGAAACAGAGAGGGAGAGCAAGAGATGGGGCTTGGGTGTTACCTTTTCTTTGTCTCGCATGGATCCTTTTCCAAGAATTGACATCTTTGTGAGAGTGTCCTCCTGTAGCCTCTTTAACGAGTTCCCACGTGGCCCAAGGAGTTTACCGACAAAGTTAAACTAGAAAGAGAACAAGCAAGGCACAATGAGTATCTGTGCTTTGGAGATAAATATAACAGACAGTTAATCACATTTGGCTCAAACAGAGTACTTTGATTAAAACTAAACAAGAATTGTTAGCATTTTTCTATGCATGTGAAGATATCTCTACCAAGCTTTCTGTTTGTCATCACTAACACACAAAATATATAACCATAAAAAGAATATTATAATAATAATAATAATATGTATATTGATTCAAACCCCGAACAAGGCAGCTTGCTACTGAAACATTAATTAATTTTATTTCAGATTCTTACGATTTTAAGGAAAGAAGCATGACGTTTTGTATAACCAAGACTAGCAACCTGAACGAAGCACCCCGTAACCGTAACCACTCAAAACGAATGCCTAATACTGCCTTGTCGCCACGTAAGTTGTTTCTAATGCAGTGCCTTGTGGACATTTAAAGATTTCAAATGATTAATGAAATCATGTTGGAAATGAAGATACTTTGAAGATGCTTTGAAGATGCTTTGTTCAACACCTCAATACAGTACTTTTTTGGGGGGTATTTTAGGGATACCATTGTGAAAATAATGCTCTAATTAGCATACGTGGTATTTTCATTTGGCTAATGACTGACTGTAGTAGTCAGTATCCCTTATCAGGGTCATGCAAGTTCAAAACTGGGAGAGAGAGAGCAAGAGGACAGTTGGAGATGGCAACAGAATGAGAAAGAGGCTGCTCTTGCTTGCTCACAGGCTCTCTCCCTTTAACAGTGAGTTATACAGCTGTCTCCCCCAACTCTCTGGGTCATTAATTAGCGAAGAAGAAAAAAAACACTTCCATTTTTGTTCTACACCTCACCTATGTCTCCTGCCTTTTGTTCCCTCGCAGGGTGCTTATTAGTAGCCTCCTGCCAATTCCTGTGCTAGAGGGATCAGTCAGTAACAGAGAACCATGCTTAAGAATGATTCCCTCAAATGCTGCAACCAGGTGACTGTGGTTGCCATGGTCAGTGCACTCTGGTACATTTGGGACACATTGTAGTCTTTGTTATCAGTTTTGTTGTCTGCTACCCACGTCTAACTTGAAAATAACAGATGTAGACTTAGTACGGTAAGTGCTTAGTAAATCTGGCCCCAAGGACCTTATTAAAAACAGTATCAGGGTTTTTAGTTAGACAAAACATCACTCGACTTATGCTGTGAGACCATGCCTTTCATTAATAACATCAACAAAACAGCCTTATCTGTCTAAACAAAATAATAATAATAATAATAATAATTTTAAAATCCACAGTTATCAATTCAAACACACTCTGTCTCACTGTACCCCAAACAGCATTGGTGCTGATTGAATAGGTCCCCTACTGCTTGTGTGTTACATCCTAGTTATTTACAGAGAGATCATTGATATTTGCCTTAGATCAGATCTGTTTAATGCTTCTAAATGGCAGAGATAAAGCTTAATCTGGACATTAAACACAGCCATGTTGATATGTTTGCTAATGTAAAGCTCCTAAACCACATCTCACGGTATAGGCATTTACCTAATGGCTGTATAGACGTCATTGAGTGAGAATAATTGCATTTTTGAATGGATTTTGTTTGGATGTTCTGTGACTTTCTGTGTTTGTACACTGATATGCTTACATCACCAAGTCCTATCTAACTGCCCAAGTTTGATCGATGCTTGTGACAGTTTACAGTGCTTATGGCTTTTGCTATTCATAAGATGTTTTCCCTAACCAAACCAATAATCTAAACTGCTCCAGCACTGGTATGTTTGTCTCTTAATCATGGGCTGTCTCATGAAACTTTGCTGTGATGTTGGTTTTGTAGTTATGAAGCACACTATTAAAACACAAACCTCACACAGCCCTAGTTTAAGGGTGATAGATGAGCATGAGGGAGAGTGGTCATCATAACAACCACTAGAACTAAAACTATAGCATTTTCCAATGACACCATCTTGAAGTTGTCACATGAGAAGGAGAGAAATGGGGTTCGCGGATGATTAAAAAGTTGTCCGACACAAGTAGTGAAAGGATCTATGATTGATCACACTTAACTGTGGAGGATGGGGATGCACATCTAATATCTTTTCATCATTTCCTGAATGCATTACTGTGAGCCTGGCAAGAGGTGTGTTCAGAGAAAGCCAGCGCGCCACTATTCTGCTGAGGACAGCAGGACGGAGTCGGCAGTAGAGGGATAAATAATTATCACAGCCACAGAGGAAAGACGTTGTTCAAACTTGAAATAAGCCAGTGGGACTCCTTACACCTCTGAGCAGGCTTGTGATGACTTTTGCCAAAAGATACTTTGTGAGAGGGCATGTGGAAACATTTATCGAAGTAAAGAAATTGAAAATAAATCATATTCCACCCCTGGCCAGATTTTTTTTTATTATTATTATTCCACCTGCTCCCTGGACTCCATGCCAACTGCACTAGTCAAGGCCTGCCTACCCACCCTCTGCCCCCTTATGGTAGATATCATCAACACCTCACTGCAATCCGGTACAGTTCCCTCCAGCTTCAAAACTGCATCAGTAACTCCCATTCTCAAAAACCCCGGACTGGATCCCATTGATCTTAACAACCACCGGCCGATCTCCAACCTTACGTTTCTCAGCAAAATCCTGGAAAGAGCAGTGGCCGACCAACTCCACCAGCACATGTCCAACCATGAGCTCTTTGAGATACTTTTGTCCGGCCTCAGAAAACGTCACAGCACAGAGACCGCCCTCATCAAGGTCACCAATGATCTCCTCATTGCTGCCGACGCCCACCATATCAGCCTACCCATCCTCCTTGACCTTTCAGCAGCCTTCGACACCATCTCCCACTCAACCCTCCTCAACCGCCTATCTGACCATCTAGGCCTCACCGGTCCTTTCCTGGTTTCAATCATATTTCACCAACCGGAAGCAGTGTGTCACCATCAATGGTTCCAGCTCCCCCCCGGTCCCAGTCATCCATGGTGTTCCTCAGGGCTCTGTACTTGGTCCACTCCTCTTCACTATTTATATGCTCCCACTCGGTCAGATCATCCGCCGCCATGGACTCAACTTTTACTGTTACGCTGATGATACTCAACTGTTTCTCAACACCTCACCATCCACACTGCTCCCCCCCAGTCACTCATCAACTGCCTTAAAGAAATAAAAAACTGGATAAACAGAGCTCAAGGTTGTGGCACCCCCGGCACTGCTCGAGAAGGTTGGAGATCTCGTCCTCCAGGTGGATGGCTGCTCCATCTCCCCATCCCCTGAAGTCCGCAACCTGGGTGTCATTCTGGATTCCACTCTCTCATTCCAATCACATATCAAATCCATCACTAAATCCTTCCACCTCAAGAACATCTCCAGACGCCAGAGATAAATTTAAGTTATTATTATTAGTATTATTATTATCACACTAAATGGTGCCCAGGGAATGAGTTTTTGTGATCTAAATCAATCAGTGATCAGAGGGAGGTGCTGATCAGAGGGAGGTGCTGAAACCAAGGTCTCTGAGTTTGATAACCAGCTTAGGGGATGATGGTGTTGAAAGCTGAGCTGAAATCAGTGAACAGCCTCCTAGTGTAGGTGTTGCTTGTGTCGAGGTGGGTCAGGGTGGAGTGAAGCACCGTGGAGATGACGTCCTCCGTTGACCTGTTCTTGAGGTAGGCGTACTGCTGGGGGGCTAGTTCGGGGAAAACTGAGCTTTTATGTGGACCAGGAGCGACTTCTCGAAGACCTTCATGGAGCCGGACATGACACGCCACAGGACGGAAGTCCGTTAGATTCGCTGCAGCAGAGTTCTTTAGCACCAACACAATGGTTGTTGCCTTGAAGCACTTGGGGACAACTCTCTGGGCCAGTGACAGTGCATTTTGGGGTTTAGGGGCTTTGACTCCCAAGCATAGAGAGTGATTACATTGTGTAAACATCCTAAGTGCTCACGAATGTAACGGCTGTCATCATTATTACAACCCAGTATACAAATAAGTCTGTCTTGAAACCCCTCTACAGTGTTATCTGCGTTTGCCACGCATGTCAGTAAAACTTGGTAATATGTATGTAAAAAAGAAAAAACTTGTTAAGGTTTCCAGATGAATCCCGAACGTTAATGTGTTAACATTGACAACTCTAATAACTACACATAATGATGATGATGATGATCACACAGTCCTTGCTTTTAAACAAGTCCTAAAACTTAAGTTTGTTTACAACCCATGTATCACCACATTTTTTGAGAAATACCAGAAGGAAAAAATTATAATTTGATAGCGAAATTATAATTTTAAGGATGCTTTCCGGCTGGCATTTCTTTGCACATATTCCAAACATAATTCATAATTTCAGCAATCAAAGAAGAAATGTTCCCTCTTATTTCCCCCAGCCATTGTATAGTCCAGCCCCCTTCCTTAAACATACTATTAACGTCAGTTGTAGTGAATCGAAAAGTGGGACAGATGACACAAATAAGTAAGTTCATAAAATGGCTACAAAGAAACATTAAGTCGATACAGAAAATAGACTGTTTAATGCAGATTGGACTGATACATTTTTCTTCATTCTAACTAGACATTGCTAAGCCAACTTGCTTAATCACTTTGCAAACGGTAGCGATTAGCAAAGTTGCTAACATCAAACGCCATTTTGAAGCAAAACACTGTCAATGAAATATTCTCACCAGAATCAGATACCAGAAAGCAGAAAATAACTAGTTTAAACTCTGCTTATGATGAAAACAATATGATGAGAACCTCACAACAGGACACAAGAACCAGAGAAAACCTTTTTATGACCTCTGCTTTTATATCATCCTAAAAACCACAGTATCTAAATTAGAAGCTGTTGATAAGGAGACCACCAACCATAATTCATCTTATTGAATCTAAACTGATGACATGACAGTTTTGACACCTCAAGACATCCCACAGAGCTCACAGCCATTTTCCTTTTGTGGGCTGGTAAACTAAACCCCAAGAAGATTGGGGAAGAATTTAAATTGTCACACGTACTGTATGCAAAAACATTCATCACATGTTCAAGGGACAGAGGCTTAAAAGCAGCCAAGTTTACAGTCCCTCCATAGCATCCAACAGTGCAGTGGTTGCACTAGTTATGAGACTAAGTTTTGTGTGGTCGTCCCTCCCAACACCCCCAGCCTCCACCCGCTTGGTATACTGTATGTAGCCTACCTATGGGGGGGGTTGATAAATCATGGGTTTCCTGCCATATTGTCTATGTGCACAGTATCTTGTGGTCGTTTTACTCCAGGCAGAGAGCTATACAGAGCGGAGCCATCCAATTACCCCAATGTATTATCATAATAATGTAAATGTATTATAATTTTCATGCAATATATGGTTGAGTGTTTTACAAGACATGTGGACCAGTTTTAGGTCCTAAATTCTATGTCTGAAGTATAATTTAACTGTCCTAGAAAAACACACATCTGGAAACTGCACCACGTTGTCCTTCCCTGCTTCGGACTGATATTAAAAGCCATGCTTTAAGAAGATAGATTTCGGACCCTTTGAACATGAGCCTAAATGGATGTTTGGAAAATGGCTGCGACTTCAATGGCAAAAGCCAAAAGGTGATGTTTGTGGTTCAAGAGAAAACCCATTCGAGTCACAACGATCACTCTCGCCATTGCTACCTGTCAGATAGAACAAATTGAATTTGTCTTCCTTCAGTGGCTTGTTGAAGCTCTAAACAGCGTATTAGCGGCTCCACTTATCAAACCTGTCAAAGCAAATCTGTTTAGCTACAATCCTATGAGGAAAAGATACTGGCCTTCTGATGACATTACATGCGTATGTGTCATTGTTTTACACAGTGGAAACATTTTGCTCTCACATTCAGTATATTGGGTTCAGAGAATGTTAATCATTTTGGTATATCCCCAAATCAAGGCACCACCACTAGCATCCACTGCCACCGAGTGCAATACTTATGCTTTTTCTATTATTTGTATTACTTCCACTATTGTATTGCTCAATTTGTCCTTTGTCCTATTTGTCTCTTACAACTATTGTCGCTTGTCTTACTGTATTTGAACACAGCAAAGACCTAGGTTCTGGGCCCTGGACAGTCTGGACGGATTGATGGCAGCTGCTGGATTGAAAAAATCAGGTGTAGTGCTGAGGCACAAATGTGTACATTTCAAGCCTGCAAACTGTGACACTTTAAATGAATGTGCAATAACACTATGTGCAATATGACAACCCTAGTCGTTTTATCTGTACAGTATAGTATAGTGGATAGTGTACATAGCCTTTATTTATGTAAACCAGCTCCTTTCCCTTCTTGTTTTTTTAGTTTTTTTTCTTTCCTAGTACCAGGGGAGCCACCCCTCCCAAATGTCGTTGTTTGGTACCTGTACTATAGCAATGACAATAAAGACCATTCATTCATTCATTCATTCATTCATTCATTCATTCATTTGTCCCATTTGTCTCTTATCACTTTATTTCTTTGTCGCTGCAATGTTGAGAAACTGAAGCCTAAGAATTTTACTCTCTTATCCTTATATAATGGGATGTAACAATAAACTTGAAACTTGAAACTACCATGATCTACTACAGTATCTTGCATGGCCAGTCAGTAACATCACCAATGGAGCCAAAGGCCATCGCCATTGATAAGGAGCGACATAAATCCAGATACAACGACAGCCAATCTAAAAGAAAAAAACTGTTTTCTTCCCCCCCTCAAAGACGTATTATTATTATTATTATTATTATCATTATCATTATGATGATTATTATTATATAATATATTATTATATATTTATTTAAAATAAATATTGTGATTTTTCTTTTATGTCCTCCAAAGAGGGGGCGTGGTAGTGGGCCAAAAAAACTTTCTTTGACAGTTCAATAACATTACATATTAAATTAATATTGTGATTAAGCCAAAAATGAAATACATGAAATATTCTGAGAGCACAAAGAAAGGTTTTCATGTCACTTTTGCAGCTTCCTGCCCTCATAAGATGACCCTCTATTGACAGTCCCTCCCCGGAGGACTGAGGTGAAAACTTGAGTGATGTCACCATTTGAGAGGGGCTCTCACTTTTACACTAACCTCCCCGCCGTGCTCCCAGTGGGGTATCCTTGTCATGCACCGAGCATGTGGCTCCATTAAACGCTGCTGGTTCTGAGGGGCTCTGTCTCAGTGGGGCTGAAGTGCTCTCATCACATAGCAACAACATTATCACTCAAACAGCGTGAGGCTTCTCATCCTCACATGGAGGTCATCGTGAACCTGCATCTGTCTGTGTGCTGAAATGCTCTCATGGCAACAGCATTATCACTCAAACAGCGTGAGGCTTTTCATCCTCACATGGAGGTCATCGTGAACCTCTGTGTGCACACTGGTCCCATGTTGTTGTTGTTGTAGAGTACTTGTGTCACTGGTAAGCTTAGTGTTTCTCTGTCTAGAGACACTCTGTTCCCGCTGAGAGCATATACTGAAAAATGTATGCACTCACTGCAATGTAAGTTGCTTTGGATAAAACCGTCAGCTAAATGGCTTATATATGTGAGGGCAGCTGGTTAAACCGGGAACGAAGTCGGCAACCGTTTTCTAGACCAGACTTTTATTCAGAAGTTTCTACGTTGTTGAGAATCAATGACACACTCGCTAGTCAAGCCAAAATATTGCAATGCAATGGATTCAGTGAGTATTCCCATTACTACCTAGTTAGTGTAGAGTAGTGGGGATTACTCACCGAATCCATTGCATTGCAATATTTTGCTTGACTAGCGAGTGTGTTATTGATTCTCAACAATGTTAACATTTATTTAAACATTTCAGAATAAAAGTCTGAACAATTTTATTGGTTGGTTCTTCCTAGACTACACAGAAAATAGCATGTTAAAACAAAAGAGCATCAGTGTACAGACATTTTCCTTTAATCATAAGCATATTCGGAATGATAATTACTTGAATACACACATGGACATGTGTGCGTCACTGACCAGCAACAATATTCCCTGGCAGATCAGTTGGGATGGGGGTGGAGACTAATGTTGGACATAAAATGAAATGTGGATGTTTGCAGAACAAAATGTCTTCTGAAAGTGGCCTAGTTCTGTCAGCTCCCGGTGTACTCATATTTTTCTTAACTTTTACTAAGTTATGCATGTTACCTTTCATTATGAAAGAATAGACACACTAACACTGTCAAATGCCTTCTGTCTGAAATTCAAAATCAAAAAGAATAAGAAAAAACATCACAGGCTAATTGAATTCAAACCAGTTAGACAATGGTTGGAATTCAATTAGCCTGTGATGTTTTTTCAATAATTGTCTAACTATGATCTGAAAAAGCTCTGCCCTGTATCTCCACTTACTTTGGGAAATTGTTTGACAGGTATTAACACTTTCTGTCCCAGTTTCATGTTCTTGTTGATGACAACGTCAATGAATTTTTCGTCTTCTTTATCTTCATCTTTTTGAATTTTTTCGATTTCTAAATAGGAAGAAAAAAAAAGGACAAACAGTCAATGGCGAGAAACAGTCAGACAAACACTCCAAATGTGATCAAAGGATCAAAGATGCTTGTCCCTCTATCACAATTTGATCTGAACTGAAATAAAAGCCTTTATGTTCACCAGTTGTCGCTCATTCTCACACCTTTTTTTGTCTGCTCAGTCAACTGTGAAATAGGCTCTTTTGGCAATGCTGTAATTTAATTGGATATGGTTATACTCATATCGTGGCCATTCATCTTACCCATCGGAAGACACTTTCTGGTAGTGATATTTGATAGAAGATCCCAATTTACTTTTTTCTAGACCCTTGAATAGCGTCCATACGCATTATGAAAAAAGAAATGCTAATGAGGACACTTGTGTGTTCAGAGCTGTGTATCTCGAGGGTACAGAAAATGTTGGCCGTCATGGTAATTCCTGTTAAAAAGGTGGTCTTTGATGTATTTGTAGATTTAACCTTGAAGGTTTAATAAGATGGATAACATCTGTGTTTCAGTGCCAATAAAATGATGGTAATGGAAGAGGGAGGGGGGACAGGTGGGTGGGTGGGGGGTGGGGGGGGGGGGGGGGGACATAAGAGGACATAACACAAGCCTTCAGGCTTGTACTGGTCAAGAGCAAAGGCGGTGAAAATGTCTGTCTGACATGCACTCATTCTTTACACTTGTCTACTGAATGCATGTTTGAAAAAGCATGCTAAAAAACGTCAGCGTATTTGGATTACTGGATGAATGCCACCCGCCAGCATTACAGGAAGGGCATACAATTAAAATATTGGAAAGGCTCAACATTGAGTCTTTGAGACATGCGATCCTAACAAATGCAGGGCATACAGTAACACATGCAGGCTATAGAGCTGTATTCTGCCAGAGTAGGTAGCAACCCAAGCTGTCTCTAGATTAACTTTCTCAATGAAGCATATCATTATCATTATTACATCTTGAATTCTTAGTTCTTCAATTACATAGACTCAGACTTACAGTAGTGGACACTGTTGGCAGAGCAATCTTAAAAAATAAATAAGGTAATTGTCCAAGCTCCTTAAAGCTATGCAGCATTAGATTCCAGGAATGTCATGAAAAGCTTTCACATTTCTCTTTACTCGGATAACAGATGTATTTGTAAGCCGGGGATATCTTTAAAGCTTCATCTTATCCCAAGAGGGCGCAGACTTCTCACTTTCTGAGAAAAGCCCAGATTAATATTAATGCATGCCCTAATAACATGCAGAGAGAGTCTTCTTCCCTCAATTCCTTGGTCGTCCTCAAGGCACTATTCAGTGTTTTATGGTTCATTTAATGCCTCAGTGTTAGTTCCAACAGCTCCATGCCAGGGAAAACACACAGGTTCTTGTTGGAATCTTTTAGAGATCTCAGTAAACCTTTCCATGTATTTGTAAACCGGGGATATCTTCATCTTATCCCAAGAGGGCACAGACTCCTCATCTGTTCTGTGCACATCTACTTAGTGGTCCTCTATCCAAACAAACAACTATGGTACAGTATATGTTTCAATTTTCACAACGGCGATATTCACAATATGTTATATTTACACTAGTAAAAACATTGTCTAATAAAACAAACCACTCAACTACATTTTCGAATGACTATGTAACAACATGTTAACACAATGTTGTTACACCAGTAATTCTAATGTTACTACACAGGTATAGGGGCCATTTAATGTAAAAAGTAAAAGTGTTACCCAACATTTAGACAAAAATCTACAAAGATCAGAGTTTGAGCAAGAAGAGTGGCCTCCTCTGAAGCAGAGTTGACTCAAGTGGAGGATGGATTTCTGTGGGCCCTTGTGGAGCTCTTGATCCGATAAAATATCTTGTTTGAGGTTGGTGATCTTTTTTTATAGCTCTGTCTTGCCCACAACACTGTCCCACATTAAAATTGTATTTACAGCCTTTAAAATGCATGCGTTTGAGTGACGGCAACATTCAGCAGTGGGCCATCCCAGCTGTCTGCTTCTCTATTAGAAATGGAATCACTTAAGAGCAGCCCAGTGATTTAGGCCCGTCCATTAAAAATTCATAAGCTGGGTAGATTTGAGGGATTATGCATGACTTCCACTTGCACATAAGCCGAGTGTTGAAGTTGCGTTAGAGGGATGAGGCAATCAGGTCATTAAAGGCCGGATCTGGAGCTGCTGAAACTCCAGTGGCCGCTCCATTGCTTGTGTTGTGGAGGAGAACAAGCAGGTCTGAATCAAAACACGAGAGCTGTCTAACTGCGCAAAATCCCACCCACTCAAAGAACATTGGAGAACTGAAAACAACTGAGGCTTTCAAACCACACCCCCAAAGCATATTTTGTCTTTGGTAGCGATGTTACTGTTTGTGCAGCATTTTTCTTCCCTCCAACTTTAAGTTGGTGCTGTGTGTGTGTTTTATTTTCACTCCCCCCTTGCCTCTGAGAGACTTCTCCAGCAGAAATAAATACGCTTTCCTTTCAGTTACAATATTAGCCTTCTAAGTAAGATGTAAGATGTAAGATAAATGATGGTGATTGTTGGCAACTATACATCTTTTCTCTTGGCTTAGCGCCCTTACTTCCCATAACATCAGGATGATATCAGCGGCCAAAGACTAGCTACAGCAGCAACCTCTCATTGGTACTGTACTATTTGCAACTTGACAATGTCTCTTTCAGACACACACACACACACATGCACACGCACACACACACGCACACACACATGCACGCACACACACACACACGCACACACACATGCACGCACACATACACACACACACACACACACACATGCACGCACACATACCCACACAATAACTTTAGTCTCTTACACACACACAATTTGCCTTGCAGCAACAAAACACCAGCCTACATAATAATAGTTAGCCAGCTTACTGCTGTGTTGACCAGTTTACTACAGTACAATAGCTACGTAATAAGAATCTAATAACATGTTTTAATAAATGAAGCTAACTGAAGACTACAGACCTCCACCCTTCCAAGTAGTGATGGACAATGCAATGCCAACATCCCTCATGATGATGGATTTCCAACTAATCTAATCTAATCTAATCTAATCTAATCTAATCTTTCCACCAATAACATCCAGGTTCTGGCTAGGTTTTAGTTTTTGGAAAACGTGTACGTTCTTTGAGTGAGCCAAATTGTGTGCAACGTCAAAGACACACCTTGCCCAAAAGGCCAGCCCTCATGTTTTCATTCAACCCTTTTTCCCCTTCCTCAGCACAAGTGGTGGGGTAGCCCCTGGAGTTTCAGCAACTCCGGATCCGGCCTTTAAGTCTTCCAATCTCATGTTGATCTTCCATGCGGCTGGACAAGATGGACTGATGACTGGTAATGTAGCGTGAACAAAACCTCTCCACACACATAGTTAAAGGAGAATAAGTCATATTTTATAACACCATATCTAGATTAAATTATGCATAACTATTCATAAAACTATGCATAAAAGTCATTTTATATTGTACTTTTGTATGCTAGTGTTTTAATCTATCTTTCGAACTTTGTAATGAACAGGCAATACCTTACCTGTTTTGTCACATCTTGATTCAGCAATACTTTTCAGTCACAGGAAAGTCACAGGAAAGGACAGTGGCTACCAACTGTCACTTTAATATGTCACAAACCCACTGCTATATTCCTTTCAAATAACCACCTGCTTGTGAGTGTCTATAGATTTCCATGACAACTGAAAGACTTTGATGAAAAAAATGTTACAGTGTGTTGGGTTTCAGTTGCTACCTTGAGGCGACGTTAACACAAGGGAGGAAACAAACCTTTCTCTCAACATTTCAGAAGACATACTCTAAGGGCCAATGTGCGAAAATAAACCTGATATAAAAAGAGAGTTGTAGAAGAGTTGTTGCATCCACTTTCCTCAAAATAAATGTGATATTTTTCTTTTTTCCTTCAGAGTGGAGACAATGAGTCACTAATGTTCAACTACAGTATGCTTTGGCTTTTAAGCGCAATTACAGGCCAAATGAATGCTAGAATAGGAAAATCATATCATTATTCTCTTACTTTCACCAGCGACATAGAGCTACAGCTACATCATCGCCCACGGCGAGGTGCAGATGGACCCCACCAAGGTCACAGCAGTCAAACAGTGGCCCGCTCGTACCACTTTAAAGCAACATTTTTATTTGAGGTTTATTTGTCACTACAGCCACATCGCTGCCCCCCTCACTGCTCACACCTCTACCACCACTCCCTGGTGGACTGAAGAACCTATGAGTGCCTTCAGGGACCTCAATGAGCTCTTCAGCTCCGCTCCAGTCCTGATCCAGCCTGACCCTGACCTGCAGTTTGTACTGGTGGTGGATGCCTCAGATACAGGGGTTGGAGCGGTTCTCTCCCAGAGGTCAGCAGTTGACGGCAAGCTGCACCCCTACGCCTTTTTCTCTCGTTGGCTCTCCCCTGCAGAGAGAAATTACGACGTAGGCAACCGGGAGCGGTGAAGCTGGCCTTGGAGGAGTGGAGCCATTGGCTGGAGGGAGCAGTCGTGCCTTTCATTGTGTGGACTGACCATAAGAACCTCTCCTACAATCAGTCTGCCAAGCGACTGAATTCCTGGCAAGCCAGGCGGGCTCTGTTCTTTGGTTGTTTCAACTTTACTCTAACTTACCGGCCTGGGTCCCACAACGTCAAGCCCGACACGCTGTCCCGTCAGTTCGCAGTGGATGATGCCAGTTCTGAGTCCATTCTGTCACCTACATGCTACGTTGCTTCCGTTATTTAGGAGATTGAGTCCCTCGTTCACCAAGCTCAACAAGACCGGGACAATCCAGGCAACGGTCCGGAGAACCTGACACCCTGGTGTCAACCGTACCCTCACCTTCCTTCAGCAGCACTTCTGGTGGCCTACCAACGGAGGAGATACTCAGGAGTTTGTCACAGCATGCTCCATCTGCGCCCAGAACAAGACCCCACACCTGCCTCCCTCTGGTCTCCTTCAACCTCTACCAGTTCCCTGTTGTCCCTGGTCGCATGTTTCTATGGATTTTGTAAAGGTTTTGCCACCGCCCGAGGGGAACACTACCATTTTGACAGTGGTGGACCTCCCATTTTATCCCTCTGCCTAAACTGCCTTCGGCAAAGGAGACAGCCCAACTGATGGTGCTACATGTGTTCCAGATCCATGGACTTCCCACGGACATTGTGTCAGACCACAGTCATCAGTTCACTTCACAGTTCTGGAAGGCCTTCAGTGTTCTCATTGGTTCCATCCTCAGTCTGTCATCTGGTTTGCACCCCCAGTCCAATGGACAGTCTGAGCATGCCAACCAGGATCTGGAGACCATCCTATGATGCTTGTATTCATCCAACCACACCACTTGGAGTCAACAGTTGCCCTTGGTGGATTATGCCCACAACACTCTGCCCAGTTCCTCTACTGGTCTCTCACCCTTTCAGTGTGCTCTCAGGTACCAGTCCCTTCTCTTTCCCGACCAGGAGAGGGAGGTTAGGGTACCTTCGGCCCAACAGTTCATCCGCCATTGCCACCAAACCTTGAATAAAGCACGCTCCACCCTGCTCTGCTCTGTAGCCAGGCACAAATGTCAGGCTGATCATCATCGGATTCCTGCCCCCCGCTATCATGTTGGACAGAGGGTTTGGCTTTCCACCCGTGATCTACCCCTCAGGGTTGAGTCCTGCAAGCTGGCTCCCAGATACATCAGTCCGTTTCGGATCAGCAGGGTTATCACCCGCTCTGCTGTTTGCCTCTGGTTACCCCGCTCCATGCAGATCAAGCCTGTCACCACCAGTTTGCTGGCCCCTCCCACTCCCGTTCCTCCCCAACCCAGGATTATTGATAACCACCCGGCCTACACTGTCCGGCAGCTCCTGGACATGCGCCGTCAGAGTCGTGGTCTCCAATACCTGGTGGATTGGGAGGGGTACGGTCCTGAGGAACATTGTTGAGTACCTCACCGCCAGATCCTGGACCCCTTGCTCATTACCACCTTCCACAGGGAGCACCCGGACCATCCTAAATGTGCGCCAGTTGACGCTCATAGAGGGGGGGTACTGTCACGCCCTCTACCTCTATGTAGCCAGCAGTGCCTTTCTCTCTCTCTTTCTCTCTCTCTTTCTCTCTCTCGCTCTCTCTCTAATTGGCAGGAGTGGAGTCAGGTGTGCAGGAGTCAGGTGTCCGGCTGTTCCTCATTACCACATCGTTAGCCCACCATAAATACTTGGTCCAGCCTTCACCACTCTGCCAGATCGTAGCTTCTGTTACACATACCCCAGCCTGATTCCTGCCGCCTACTCCAGCCTCCTGTCTACTTGCCTGCCCCACTAGTCCTGTCTAACTGCCTGTCTGCCCTACTAGCCCTGTCCACCTGCCTGTCTGCCCTACATTCCTGCCTGCCCTACCAACCCTGTCCACCTGCCTGCCTGCCCTATACCCCTGCCTGCCTCGCCTCCCTACTGACCTACCTGCCTGCCCTCACTACCTGCCTGCCCCGCCCTGCCTACCTGTCCTGCCTGCTGCCTCTCCTTACCTGCCTGCTTCACTATAGAAGCTCTGCCCCTACTCCCTGGTCCTAATAAATTCACCCAGCTTGGGTTTAACTCTTCTTTTGCCTCCTGTCTGTGTCTTGGGTTCACTAGTCTGGTTGTCACAACAGTATGTCTTTGTTCAATACAAAGACACTATCAAGACATATTGTAGGGGGCTAGACTGTGACACGATGGATGTCAGGCCCAGGCATGTTTCATGTGAGCTGCCAGTGTGACCGACCCCACATTTAGTGTGAATCATGGTGTCAGCCTGTGACCCTCGAAAGAGAAAAGCTAACGCTCACAGCCCTTCGCACCCAGCCGTCCTGAAATCTCAATTTCACTCTGGCTTCTCCATCGCCTTGACAAGGTCAGACTGGCGGCAGGAATTCGTCTCGCCCCCTAATCTGGAGATTACATTCTCCGTGCCCGGGCTCTGCCTCTCTCTGTCCTTCCCTCTCGCTCCCTCTCCCTGCAGCCCTTCCAGCCCTGCTCTCTGCAGCGGGGTAACGAGCCAAGGTCTGCTTACAGCGAGGAGATAATGTCCGGGATTAAGACTGAGAGCCTCTCAAGTGGGGCCTCTTTCATTTCAGCATCCGGGCCATAAGCATCATGGATACACCCAGATAGCAATGGGCTCAGTTCCCTGCTCACCTGGGTCTTCCACTGACTTCCACCCGCTATTCATTGGGTGGGTGGGGGGTGGATAGGGATGGTGTTATGTTGACCCACTCTCCCTCAGTTACTTCGGCATAGGACATAGTGTATTAAGTCATCCATAGTGAACACACCATAACCCTACAGTGAAAAGAATACTGATTATTTTCCATTATTATGTGAACTTTGTGCAAGAGTAATGGTTTGATGAAGTGTTCAACATTTCAGAATCTCATTGATTTGGCATCAATAATAGATGAAGACACCCCCTGTCATAGCAACATTACAGAAGAAGAACATTACATTTGTGTTTATAATTTTTTTGTTTTGTTTTATATAACAGTCTGAGGAGACAGAGTTGTTGAAGTTCCAAAGTGAGTCAAAGACATGAGTGGAACTGCATGGGTGTGTGAGTTATCATATCTCATCCATAACCAAACTGAATGTTGAGATCCCCCATCTCTTTCTCCTCAGGTGACACTGATGTCAAATATCAATAATAATAAGTATACTCCAGGTAGTGTACACAAATGCTTTCTTGCAACTTAACAGCATAATCACAACTCCTCACAAGTCTTCTACATTTTCAGCTAATATTACCCTCAATAAAGCTTTAGCATTATGTACATTTCTTAGAGTATTCTGTATTTGAAAGGTTTCCAAGAAACTGTGAAAATCTTGCTATTTCCATTCTGAATCCCCCCGGAGGCAAAGGTGCCAGATTCTTTAAAGAAATCAAATAACAATTGAATTGTGTCTGGATTAAGTCGGAACTTATTCCTGTCATGGAAATTGCCCTTCGCAAAGCCTCGCCTGATTAAGCAACATCATTTAAAAGGACACTCAGTCTCTCTCTCTCTCTCTCTCTCTCTCTCTCTCTCTCTCTCTCTCTCTCTCTCTCTCTCTCTCTCTCTCTCTCTCTCTCACTCTCTCTCTCTCACTCTCTCTCTCTCTCTCACCCTCTCTCTTTGCCTGCCAGGCCAACATCATCCTAATTGCTGTACACATGGAATTACATGTGACCCAACCAGTGTGTGAGACATTTTTTACATTTACATTTATTACATCACATTTTTGGCATTTAGCAGACACCTTTATGCAAAGCAAAATGACAAGAAATACATTTGTCTAAGTAAGTGAATCATCCATCAGTCATCATAAGAAAAATAAATCTATGCTAGGACCAGGGGCCATTGTTAGTCATAATGCTTTTTTTTTTAAATTATTTGGGTTAGGGTTAGGGTTAGGGTTAGGGTTAACCCTAACCCTAAATACATTATTAAAATGTATTTACAGAAGAGAAACTGTACATGGGGGTAGTGGGGATGAAGAGGTCTTTAGGAGGGACAGTTAAGAAGTTAAGTAGCCTGAAGAGATGGGTCTTCAATCTACGGTGGACGATAGGTAGTGACTCAGAATCAGAGTTCTTTTTCTTGCCAAGTGATATTCACACATACAGGAAATTGACTTGGTGTGTGTGGTTGGTGCATAGGAGATAAAGATAAAAAAACAACAATATAATAAATCTGCAGTCCTGAGAGCAGTGGAAAGCTTGTTTCTATCACAAACATTGTAATTTTTTAAGTTTAAGAAGCACCTCCTGTGATTTATAGTTATGCAGACTCAAAAGAATATCATGTGAGTTGGTATTCATTCAAAGCGATCAGACAAAAATAATGAAGACCAAAAGAAAATGAAGAGACTCAAGCTGGGAACGTATTTCCCTAGATATTCCTCTTAAAGAGCGTTTTGTTTGAATATTCAACAAACCATAACACAATAAATGTTGTTTACAAAAATACCTGACCTTTTTTAATTGAATTCACAGGAAATGTGTAATTTATGTGTAATCTCCAACAGTACGTGTAATATCAAGGGAGCCAGTCCAAACAGTGGCGAAGCATAACAATGCCGTTTTAAACACATCAGTATCACCATAACATTGTACACTTAGTGCTTCTGACACTACAGTGAGACTGCGCTCAAGTCTGTTCCTCATGTTATATAGGTTAATAGGATTCTATATGCATAATTCTAAATGTTATCTTGATAAAATATTCTGTTTTTCTCACAAAACACTAGATTAGCAAACAAAATAACAATAACAAAATAACAAAAGCTCCTCATAAAACCAAAGCACACCCTTGCACTGAAATTGCTGCATACATTTGAGGTTTAGTCTGGAACCTCACAGGTATAAGGGTGTATAGAGGGAAGGCCGTCCATGGAGTTGGATTCTATGACAATACTGTAGGAGGAGTAGTAGGAGGATGGAATGGCCCTCAGCTCCAGTGAGATGTGGCTGAGTCCTTCCCCAACCCCCACACCTCTCCTGTCTCCTTGATGTCTCCATCAGCCTCCTCTGTTCCCTGAGCAGCACTACAGTACCTACACTTTGAAGGTGTCTGATTAAAAATGCAGTTTACGGGATTGTGGAATGGTGAGATGCAAGCGGATGTATGCCATCCTGTGTAAAAGACCCAATGCCTTTTTCTTGTCAGATTGCATCTAAGATGAATTGCTATCTTTGTGTGGCCAGCTTTAATAACAACACAGCCTGCAGTGTTTCCTATTCAACACTACAGACTCTGAAGGCCATCCAAGGAAGAATAAAGCAAACACCACTACATCTGTGGATTTTGAATTAATGGGAGAAGAAAAAAACAAAAACATATTTTTCATTGTTGTTAACTTATAGGGATGTGACCACTCATGACGAATTATCCCATCATGTGCATCTTATTTACTACAATTCATTGTTCCAACCACAGCGACCCACCTCCACGCTAAGCTGTTCCTGTGAATACTTATAGAAAGACCACAGAAAGACTATTTGAACTCTTAATATATAATTAACATAAGATGATGTTTATCGGTTCAACATCTCTTTGCCTAATGAAGTTTCCCATAAAACTGTCATTAGGCTCTGAAAAGGGGGGGGGGGGGGGGGCGGGGTGCGGGCGGTTGAAAATGAAAACTGTGCAGCTTAATGTACATCATTATCTGGAACTCATCTCAGGTTGCATTATCACAATGCACTGAATCATCATAACTCATAATGACCAGAGCGCCTTCATTTTTCATTTCAATTAATGCTTGGATTTCAATTAAAACTGCAGACGAGGGGAGTGCTTGAGAGAATGGAAATGCTTTTAAAGAGATATCACCTGACCATACAGACGGACGTTGCATGTCTATGTAAACAAAGCAAAGCACAACATAGCTTTTATATGGCTCTGTGTTTTCCATGTAGTTGATAGATAATTCATTTCAGCTAATAGCCTGGAACTCCACCATGCATGTCCTTTGAAGGCCAAAGGCTTTGGTTGTTATCCACGGCTCCTGAGCCAAATTCATTGAATTACACAGAGTGCCTTTTCATGTCAGCAAGCATCAAACAGTCCCAGAACAAACGGAATCAATATCATAATTGAAATGAGGCACTTTGTGTCCTACTGCAATGATACACTGTGTATGCTCAGATATAGAGCCCATGTTTTGCATCAATAGCAGGGGTCGTAGGGATCACACACTTGATCAGGTTTACACATTTATCAGGATTTACTTGTTTTTATCACATCGGAACAATTATCTGACAGCTCTGTATAAAATATAATAATAAATTCCATGGAGAGCATGGTCATGATTGAAGGCCACCATACTGCATTCATAATGCATTCAACATTGGATTGTTGGCAACTATGTGTTTTCCGGTAGAAAGATAGACAGGGCTTGGCTCACCTATCACAAAAGCCACAAACACCTCGTAATGGACAATTCCTCATAACAGGACAGGGAAAAGATGGGTTCTCTGGCTCACATACAAAAGGCCTGCCAGACAGCCTCGTACCACTATGTCTGCCTCTCTAGCAAAGATGAAGACATGCCCCAGGAGACACGTCAGACATGTATGTGTGAGGCCAGAGCGATTTCAAGATTATGCAAAATCTTGTTTGCACAGTATTTCAGGTTATGATTATGCCTAATGATGTTCTGTAACTTCTCTATAGTATTTTCTTTTACATAATGGGTCAGTGCTGCCCAGTGACTCTTCACAGTTCATTATAAAGTAATGAAGCGGATGTCCATGAAGGCATCATTACAGCAGCTCATCCTGATTCTCCTGAGTTACAGAGGGCATTTTATTAGGGCCAAGATCAAGTATTAATGTTATAATTTTACTTTTTTACAGTATAAAAATAAAACTATAAAAAAAATAAAAACTTTAAAGTAATTTTTTATAAAAAGAATAATAATTATGATGTCAAAATATGTCTCCCAAAACATAACAGGTATTTTCTTATTACTCATTAAGAAACGTTACTCATTATCTTTGTTAATTGTTATGTCATATTGACATCATTAGCATAGTGTCCAACATTCAAACTAATGAAGCGTTCAAACAGGAACGTTGGTTATGTCACGCTGTAGGCGTCACCAAATATTGCGATGCAATAACTTGCGAAAACTTGAGATGCTTCAATAAGAACGTTCTTACTTTGACTGCAGCAGAGTGAATAACCCTTAATGAACCCATGTGGGAACAGGGTACCATGAAAACCCAGACACAAAAAAAGAGGATGTCTTGATTAAGCAGGCACCATTATTTAGGTAATACAGTTCTGCCATTTTATGAGGGAGGATCTAGCAAGTATTGAATGGATAGGAAAAGAGGAGGGGAAAGCCCCAGCCTTGTCCAAGCAGTCTGAAGGTAATGTGGATGACGAGGTAGACCCAATCATTTCATGTTGGACCCAATAACTTCATGTTAATCAACAGTGGTGTAACTGTGTTACTGTGTGTTTCAAAGCCATTGGCTGGTTTAAAGACCCCATAAGGCATGGACAAACTAACTCTCTCTCTCTCGTGCCCTGTGACAGTGAGACCCAGTGGAGAGCAGCTAAAGACTGGATAGCAGGCAGATCATTAATCTGGCTGTTGCATATTATGCATATTGCTCTCAGCCCCTCTTTTATATTGATGCGTATGAGTAATTATTTATTCATGTGTACTTTTCTTTGCATGTGGTGTAAAAACCAACAACTGGCAACAACTTTTTGGGGAGTGTGGGAATGTGTTGTAAGATCTAAAAAATGGCTTTATACATTTGTCCTTCCCATGTTCTCCTTTTTCATACTCTACAGTGATTCAAAAACGGTATCATGTGATTCCTGAGTTGAAAGTATAAATCACTAGATTTATATGCAATGAATATGCATAAACTCTTTAATTACTCTGTGGTCCTAATTAAATAGTTATGCGATATTTTATACATTTCTTTTACAGATTTGCCATTAACACACTGTCAAAAATGTAATTAAAAAAGGAGACTAAAATTATTTCATAATGATCAAATATGAATACAGGGACTGTGATCATTTCTCCTGGTCATCATCTTTCTAAAAAGTTTGGTTGTCAAGGAGATTAATCTGTCGTGTCCTCTGTATGCAGGCAACTTGAACTCATGAAAAAACCTTGAAGTGAAAGACCACCCTAATCACTTAATGTATGCCCACTTATCTATTGGACGTCTCTATCAGCCCCATCGGTAAATGTACTCTTGCCAATGCAGTTTTCAGAAACAATGTACAAGCTCTTCCATCTTCTCGCATTATGAATGCCAATGGCCCCTGGCCCTGGCATAGATTACTTTTTTCTTGCAATGACTGGTGGATAGATTATTAATTTACTTAGACATAATGTAGTCGCTTTGAAAATGCCAAAAATGTAATGTAAATGTAATGTAAATGCTTGTAAAGCATGATTTGTTATCTGACATCATCATCATGTACTTATTTATTTACACTAACAGACTAACTAACAGACTTAATAAAATAAAAAATTATGTGACAGGACGCTCTTGTAAAGGAGATTTTTAAAAAAAATCTCAATTAAACTTTTCCTGGTTAATTAAAAGGTAAATAAATAAAGACTGGACGAAATATACTGAAATTACAGATATGACTCATTTGGAAATGCTTGGCTTTGTGCTCAAATCAGCCTTCAGCCTTTCACAGAGAGGACATAGGACGTCAAGGACTTCATTGTAACAAAGAATATAGGCATTCAATTACTGGACATGTACTCTATATCAATAAAGCCAACATGTGCATACATGTACATCCCATGTATTCAATCTCCACACAGATTTGAATATGATTTGGGCCGCACGGCAAAGCACTTTAATATGCCACTCAGTGTCCCATGACGCCATATTATGTTACAGTGAGTGATATCCCTGAATGGACACGAAACTGATACAGAGCCTCTCTCCTTTCCAGTCGTGCACTGAAAGCCAGGCTCACTTTTCCTTTCCTGTACACCTTTCACTCTGTGCAGAGGGGGAGGGAGAGGGGGACTGGGGAGGGGATGGGACATGGGGTCTAAATTTAGCACTCTTAGCATGGGGGGTATCACTGGGACAGGAAACCAACGAGATTGCATCAGTTTTCCGGAAAAAAAGACCTTGTTCAATTACAGTACAACAGGATGATAAAAATCTGACCATGAATTATTCGTTATGGGCTACCCTGTTGAGTTTTGAGTCTCAATTACAGAGCATTTTGTGACACAATTTGTTTCCTCATAAATTCTCAATGCAGGTAAAGATATGTACAGTAAATTAACACTTGGACAGGTTTTGAAAGATGTCAACATGTATATATCCTATTTCATAGACCTCACAATATAGCCAAGAAGACAGCATTGCTATTATGGAGGGATCATGAGAAAACAGTCTTTTCTCAATTGATGCTCAGACTTATCATGTGCTCTGTGAAAATGTAACATTACCAATTAAAACTGTTGAGGTGCAAAGAGATGGACACTGGAGTATGAGAGAGAGAAAAAGAGAAGAGGGGAGGTGGAAAGAGAAGGAGAGAGAGAGAGTGGAATGTGGAGTAAGGAACAGGGAAAGAGAGAGAAAGAAGAAGGAGTAGGGGTAGGGGGGAAGAGAGAGGGAGGGGGATAAAGAGAGTGGAGTGTGGGGTAAGTGAGACAGGGGACAGGGAAAGAGAGAGAAAGGAGAGGAAGAAGGGGTAGTGGGGAAAGAGAGAGATGGAGGGATAGTTAGACAGCTGGGGCCGGCCGTGCCGAACGGCCAGCCAGGCTGATGGATTACAGCGGCTCTCTCCTGGGTAAATGGACACTGCCACCCCTCCCCTTTAACAATGTCTCAGCCTGTATCGTCATTGAAATGTTTCCAAAGATGGAGGCCAACATGCAGCTGAGCCACTTAATCTGAGAGGCTCCGATTCTACCGCAAGAAGTGGATTTGAGGGGTCCTAAAAGATCTCCTCTAATCAAATTTGATATCATTTTCGCAAATATGACCTGTCTACCAATACCAATCTCATCTCAAGCCAAGAATAATGCAGAAACACAGACAATCCAGCGGGCCATCGATTCAGTCAACACTAATTGCCGGGAAGCAGCCCCATATTGTTTTCATACATATTTCCTTTCGCATTGTCATTTGCAGTCGAGCCACAAGTGCAGCGACCTCTTGGTCAATGTTCACCTTGCGGTAGCACAGGTTATGACAGCAGGGACAATCCGATCCAGTCCTGGTGAAATTAAGCCATGGAGCTGGGCTTCAGATCACAGTGGAACAACTGTTCCACTCATGAATGGAGTATTTCAGGGTAGGATGATTACTGTACAAGCTGTATCAACTTGCTCTGTGTTGAAAGGTCACGTTGCTACAGGGCATACTCCCAGTACATAAGCAATGGGAAATGGGAAGGCATCGAAGCAAAGCCATTCAAATGAACCCCTTTACCCTAAAATGTGCTCTCTTTACTCCTATATTAGGAAGAGTTGCTGTCATCAATCAGTATCTCGCACTGTCAAAAGTATACTCAGAAATTCTCTGAGTACTGAACTACATTTTCATGTCCACATTAATGAAATGACAGAATAATACTCTGTATGCACTTCAGGCTACTGAACTCTCCACATCAGGTTCATCGTGTCTGATGAGCCTGTAGTAGTTGTGTGTGTGTGTTGGGGGGGGGGGGCTTGGGGCTGAACAGAGCCTTCCTGTATTCCCCCCACCTATCCACAGTGACTAAATCAATTGTGAGTGCTTAGACTCGCTTCAAGCCCCATGCTGTAGGAGCGATAGTGTCAGTCTGCTGATTTTGTGCTCGCTGAGTCACCCGGCGTGCACTGCCAAGCACTTACCAGAACCCCGGAAAGCACATCAAACCAGGGATTTTATGAAAGAGGATACAGAGGATACAGAGGAGAGACCACGGCGGGGAGCTGGGCCGGTGACAAGATCAACGGAGAGAAAATGAGAAAAGCGACAAAAAGAATATGCCTTTGTGTGGCTTATTGTGCTCGGCTAAACCGTGAGCCAGAGGGAGGCCTTGTCCTGATGCCACTTATCCCTGTACCAGCCTGATAGGCTGATGGACTAAGGTCACCAGTTGCACTCGCCTGGGGTTGAGGAAAGGTTTGCAATTAATTATTTTAAATGGAGCTTAACAGGCAGATTTGTTCCACATCTTTGTTGAGGATCTTGCATTGCGGAGGGTATTTCATGTGTGAACAGAAATCTCATTTCCCTTATTCATCTTACACCAATGTGATACTGTATATGTAATCAAATAGTGAGAAAAAAAATAGTGGAAAGTAATGACTTAGTAACTGGACCAGCAACATGAGAACAGAATGAATGAAATTAATGAGTTCATGGAGTTGCTCTGGTGCTGTACCAATCGCAATATCGATATACACAGGTGGGGATGGCACTGGGCTCTCAGCACCTGCTCCCCTATGACCCCAGCTACATGAGCACTGCTGTTACCTCAGACGACACCATGATGTACACACTTAATACACACATGGTAGCAGTACTTGGCATGGTAACAGTACTACCGTGTTTCATTTTCACATGTTTTTATATCATGTTCTTATATCACCATTTGCACTTCTGGTTAGATGCTAAACTGAATGTTGTTGTCTGGTACTTATACTCTACAATGACAACAAGGCTGAATCTAATCTAATCTAATCTAATCTAACAGAATCCGACTGAGGCCCGAGGTATTGTGGTGCTGTAGGAGAGGGAAGTTCCATGGGAGCATTGAACAGAAGAGACTGCTAAGAATGTCATCATTCTGACTTGTTTTGATTGTTCAATGGGCAAGGCAGGCATCGGAGAATGAAAACCCATAAAGTCAAACTTTCTTTGCTGCTATGAATCATTATTTGCTGTATTCAACAAGACCAAAAGGAAGGTGAAAAAAAGAGATTCGTTACATTGCATTTACATTTTTGGCCATTTAGCAGACGCCTTTAACCAAAGCAACTTACAACATAAACATTTAATTATGTACCGTAAGTGAATCATCTATCCATCAGTCATCATAAGAAAAAGTATTCTATGCTGGCCCCCATTTACAGGCAAAATGCTAGAAGAAGGAAGAATAACAGTAGTAGAGAAACTGTACAGGGGGGTAGTGGGGATGAAGAAGTCTTTAGGGGGGACAGTTAAGATGTAGCCTGAAGAGGTGGGTGTACAGTGGAAGATAGGGAGTGACTCTGCAGTCCTGACAGCAGTGGGCAGCTTGTTCAACCACCGGGGCACCAGGACAGTGAAAAGTCGTGACTGAGTAGCGCGACTGCTGCATCCACGTAGAGGCAGTATTGCAGGTGGCGAGCCGAGGTGGAAGAGCGGAGTGATCGGGCAGGAGTTTGGGGGCTGACCATCGCTTGCAAGTAGGGAGGGGCTGTTCCCTTTGCCATTCATTTTCAGAAAAGCATTGTAATAAGAGACATTGAACAGAGTTCCCCAGACAAACCGCACCAAAATGCACTGTGCAGGGATATTGAACAGCTAAGACTCAAAGAAGAAGTGTAAGACTGTGGACTATCACATCATCCCCCTTCAGCAGGTGACTCACATTGTGTGGGCCACTAAGGCCCAGGGCTGGATTGCACTAGAGACCAGATACAGTATGTGCGTTCAAATCCATCCATCCCTTCAGAAGCGCTTCCTCTGAATGTAGAGCAACAGAACACCAGCATGAGTGTTTGATCTGGATTCAGGGATTTTTTTATCCTCTAACGCCTCAGAGGAAAAGACTGGAGGTGGTCATGGAGGTCATTAGTCTCCACTCCAGTACGTATAAGCAGCACAGCATTATCATATCGCTGTATGTTCAGTGGAATAATGCAACCGTATGTTATCGTTATGACTTAATACTGTATCTGATTTAGCAATGTGCTAAAATGGCTTACAGTAACACACAACTAATTTCAAATGCAAAAAGCCCTTGATAAATGATATGGTGATTTGTGCATAAGCATCTGGGCCATCCATGTTATTTTTCTCCTCAGCCATCCACCTTATGCACCAGAATGCACATGCCGGTGCAGACCTCCATCTCCCATGGTTACAGGCCGAGCCAGCCTGTCAGGAAGATGAAAATATGCCTGGCTTCATTTAGTGCTGTGGGGATCCTGGGGAGAAAAGGGGCAGGTAGAGCTAATGGACTACTCCAGGACACAGCAGGCTGTCGACTCAGCACTGCCGCTGGCTGTCTTTTCAGGACGCACCATTTTTATGACAATCTCTCTGAGGGGCACAGCAAGCAGACAGGAGAGCAAAAGCCATCACCCTCCCTGACTGACTGGATTGTGCAGGATTTACAGTAACCATGAGTGTTTGTGAAATGCATACAAATACAGGAAATCGTATTCTACGTTAGGGGTTTTTCTGGTAGTTTAGAGTCCGTCAGAGAGACATCAGGATAGCCATTTATATCACTGTGTGTGTGTGTGTGTGTGTGTGTGTGTGTGTGTGTGTGTGTGTGTGTGTGTGCGTGCGTGCGTGCGTGCGTGTGTGTGTGTGTGTGTGTGCGTGCGCGTGTGTGTGAGAGTTCGCTTGTGTGTCTGTGTGTAATCGCAACTTTCTGTTAGTCAACCAGAACTAGATCTATCCTGAACTGTCGCTCTAATGTAAATGAGAGAAATAGGGAGTACATTGATTGACAGAGAGGAAATTGAACTGTCACATGAAACATGTAAACCTGTTTTTGCTTGATGTTGTCAACCAGTGGCATATGTTACTTTAGTCAAGCAGCAAGCAGCAAGTGAGCAGAGAAAATGTCAACAGAAATCCGAGTGGAAGAGAAGGCAACAGTCTGGGAAATATCTACGGTAAGAGAAGTATCTTTATCATTAGAACATGTCCTTCTCTATGTCCTATGTCCTGTTCTAAATAGCCTACACTTCTGCCTTATTCTATACAGTCTATTTATACACTTCAGCCTTATTCTTTATTCTATTATTATACCCTAGTCGTCTATCTGTACAGTATAGTATAGTGGATAGTGTACATAGCCTTTATTTATGTAAACCAGCTCCTTTCCCTTCTTTTTTTTTTTTTTTTTTTTTTTCCCCTAGCACCATGGGAGCCACCCCTCCCAGATTTCGTTGTTTGGTACCTGTACTATAGCAATGACAATAAAGACCATTCATTCATTCATTCATTCATTCATTCTATACAGTCTCTCTATACACTTCTGCCGCAAACATAATAGTATCATAAGAATTGACGATGCCTAACGTGTCAGAGCCGTGACATGGACCGTAGGAGAGGATAACAGAGTAGAAGTGAGAGAAAACAAGGAGCTCTCTGAAGGGTATGCACATTGACTCCTCAGTAATGCTATTTCACAGTCTAACACATTGAAGATGCCTTGTCAGCTGGACGCGAGAAACGAATATTAACCCGTGGCATCACATCTACAACAGCTCAGTGCATCGCCGCCCACTGTACATCATTACCATAGCTCCTACAAGAAAATGTATATCGTATCCATCGTTTTATTGTATGGCTGGAGCTGCATTGGTACCTTGGTATTGGTGAAGTTGGCTAAACTGTATCACTAGCCTGCAAATTGTGACTGAAACACTTGTTGTTTGTCACTACCATGTATGGCTCGCAACTCAGCTGGCAGCCAAGGTTTTCACAAAAATAATGATTGTGCATTGCTCGGGGTACCATGAAAGCCTAGGTGTGAAAGAAGACTTTGGAATGGACTGCACTTATATAGCGCCTTTATCCAAAGCGCTTTACAACGGCCTCTCATTCACCCATTCTCACACCAATGGCGACAAGCTACCATGCAAGGCGCCGGCCCGCTCACTGGGAGCAACTTGGGGTTCAGTGTCTTGCCCAAGGACACTTCGACATGTGGCCAGCCGGGGCTCGAACCACCGACCTTGCGATCATTAGACGGCGGCTCTACCTCCTGCGCCACAGCCGCCCAAAATGCAACCGGAACAAATGCAAATCCCAATAGATGATAATGTGACGGAAGCTCAGTAGCTAAAGGGAATGTACATTTACATGTATCTGTTAATGGTTGACAAATGTGCTAAACATAACTGAATTGTATCAACTTCTTAGTTGTGAAGAAAACATGTCCATAACTAAAATTTTAATAAATTACTGCAAAGCACTGAGGAATTTTTAAAAGCCATTCAAGAGTAACTGTCATCGAATCTGGAAATGTGGGGAAAGTTGGGCTAAAATAGTATGCCTAAAGGAATACTGTAGAAATAAATAACGCTGGTTATTCTCAAGAGTCAAGCACATATACTACGTTATAAACATGCATCATTCAAATAAATTGTAGGGCATGCAACATAATACTAATTTGATGATATACAAGTGTGGTTTATTTGTATGCAGTTGCTGTTTGTTAAGAAGAAACACAGCTGTACTGCTATCCATTTGACACCCACACTGTGGCTGAGAATATCCAACACTCCTCCTCTTTCTCCTGGCCTTAGCACCTACCCCAAGTCCCTACAGACATCTCTCTCTGCCTGCGCAGAGCAGAACATATAAGCACATCTCATTAATAATGTCTCTGTTGAAACATCAGTCTAGAGGTCCTGGCCATTTGACTAAGTTAATGCTAATGAGAAGCTGTTCTCTCAAGGGGTTCGGGCTGAGGCTGGTGCTGAGGCTGAGGCTGAGGCTGAGGCTGAGGCTGGGGCTGAGGCTGAGGCTGGGGCTGGGGCTGAGTCTGGGGCTGAGTCTGGGGCTGAGGCTGGGGCTGAGTCTGGGGATGAGGCTGAGGCTGGGGCTGGGGCTGAGTCTGGGGCTGAGGCTGAGGCTGAGTCTGAGTCTGGGGCTGGGGCTGAGGCTGGGGCTGAGGCTGAGGCTGAGGCTGAGGCTGAGGCTGAGGCTGAGTCTGGGTCTGGAGATGTGGCTGGGTTTGGGGGCTGAGGCAGGGACTGAGATGGTGCTGTGTGGAGCACAGTGTGATATTCATGTTACGTCCCCAGTCCTGGCCTGTCAACAGTGTTGTCACTACACTGAAAATGGTGGTTAACTCTGGGGGAATACTGTTCTGAAGAGCAGCAAAGATCTAAAATGAAGACCAACTATGTTAAGATACTTTAAGATATGAACAAAATATATCTATACACTGTTCTATGCCTCACAAACCATCTGCTGCTCCTTCTACAAACTGGTGCATCAACAGCAATGTTGGTCCAACTGATACAGCGTGTCCTTTATATATATACCAGAAGTACAGCCAGGTATATGTTCTGTATAATTTGACATAACAGGATAAAAAGTAATTAAGTGTTTCTAATGATGGTCTGGATATGCTTTCCAAAATGAAAAGCATTGGGAAGGTCATGGTGGTTATAATTATTATAATGATTTAATGGATATAATTACACAGATGAAGCCATGGCTGTCACTGAGGGAGATTCTGACCAATGAGAGGTGCAGACAGAGCACAGTTCCATCCGCCAGCAGGTCTGTGGGAAGCCAGTGACTGATTTCTATCTTGGGTATCCAAGGGAACTCATTCAATATTTCCCATCTGAAATGGACCGCCCGCACGTAATTCTTCTATTAAATGCCACAGGGCAGAGGAACATATTAGGTGGGCTTTAGACAGTTAGTGACAGGACTAACCAATAAAGCAGAATTTTACCCTGTAATTCAGTGGGTTTTGTTGTTTTCATTAGTCAATAGTAGACACATCCACAAAAAGTCGATCCTGATGTTGTGGTCCTCTGTGGCTCTGAGTTGGTAGAGCATGGCGCTAACAATGCTTAGGCTGTGGGTTCGATTCCCGCTGGGACCATATATACTGAAAAATGTATGCATAAAAGTGTTAGCTAAATGTCATATATGATATTCCATATTGCCCATTTGAGTACATTTGTACACTCCCAAGATTCCCCTCTCCCTCCCATGTGAGCTCCTTCTGTTGAACAGCGCAAGAGCTAGCGCGTACTGCTCTTTGGAAATCACTGGCATAGTAGAGCACGGTCAAAGTGCAAAACATCTGATGTATTTTAATGCGGTAAGACACAGACATTGCCTTTCAATAGGTATGATGCAGCTGCATATGAAATTGTGATCGTTTGAGACGTATGCAACATGGATTGACCAGAAATACACATAAAATGGATATCGGGTACTTCCCCTTTAAAAGGTTACACAGATATTACAAGCTACGGCAGCAATCACAGCAATTTCTCCCCATACGTATTATTGGTAAAGCAATGAACATCCATCAGTTGTCCACCATTAGATTGGTCGGGTTACAAGGAGGGCACTATATGACCTCTGGCTCTACCCAGCATGGCTCTATAAACTCTATCATTCGTCCACAGGCCAGATTATTTATGATGGTATTTCATTACATATTACAGGACTGATTCACTATCCTGAAACATTCATAGCTTTCTACTACAGTACAGTAGCATTCCAAAGAAGTACTGTAGGCCGTCATGTCGTATAAGTCTAAATCTGAATGTATTTACCTATGACTAATTCTTCCTTGTAAAACCCTTGGTACAATTGAAAACAGAAAGTGCTAGCTCCTATTTTTTAAGTGAATAATGATAATGATAGTCATGTAACTGTGCAGTCATTCTCCCATAAGAGACTCCAGTGTTTAATACCGGCCTCCCGTGGGACTATCCTTAAATATGGGCTCACTCAATCATGAAGGGCCAATGCTTGAATAAAATGGGTCATATGATACTTTAAATAAATATGATAATGAGGCAGACACTACTAATTGCCAGGGGGCTTATTTGTGTTATGTTGAGGGAACAGAACCAAGCCGTTTCTCCAGATGATATTTGAATAATGCTACAATTGCAGTACAGTACAAACCCTCCAATTGAAGATCCTCCAATCCCTCTACTAATTATTTCCAACATGTCTTTCCTATGTTGGATATAGGAAATCATACGGTGCTCTTAATGGGACATTTAATGCACGACAGTATGAGTGCAATATTGATTCAGTGAATCAGTTATCAGATATGAATGTGTAGTCCTCTTCCCGAAGATTTACATTTGGGGCAGGAACATTAGCCCCTGTTTAAAAGAATTCCACCCATGAAATAAGTCATGACTGGATGATCTTAAAAATAAATTTAAAAAAAACATACAATTCGAATGTTTTCTTTACACGAGTGACTGACCAGTAAATCAATGTACTTTGGCTCATTGGTTTTCAATAATGAGAGGGCACAGGACGCCTCACATACATGCAGCTGTTTCAATTGTGCAACTCGGTGCCTGAGGTCCTTGTTCATGCATTACCATCTGCTGCGCTTTTTTCTTCGCCAACTGTGGATTTAGTATAGCCATGCGAGGCTCTGTCAGATTTCAACCAGCCATCGCTCGATTCCCTCCTCAGGAGCCGCATATGGGTATCTGACAGGCCCTCTGTGGGCCAGAAGCCCCAGAAACAGCTCAGATTCCTGGACCTGAAAAATGATCCACTACTCTCTGTGTCTCCCTGGCTCCGGCTTTCTTATCAGCTCCTCCAGGATGTGGAGCTGTCAATACAACAACCACTGAGGCAACAAACCACCCTTACACCGCACCCCCCGTCTCCTGCCCCAACACTGTCTTCACCGACGAAACCACGGCTGGATGGCAATTAAAACCGTGGCCTGACACTTGGAAGTGTGAACACATCTGAACCACCGATCTATACGCTTGATTTCTATTCGATCACCCCTACAACCAACTTAACAACATAATACCAAGGAAGATCTCTTATGTGTGAACTGAACGCTGAGTATTATTATCATCCTAGTCATCAAGGAGATATTATATATGATAGTTAGAGCTGGGATGTGGTGTGACTGGTCCTTTCCTAATAACCTCACATCGCTGCTTTCCATTACACATAAAGTGTTTCTCTGGTATATGGACCATCCACTGCTACTGTCAGAAGCTGCTGCAAGGTCCTCATTTGGTAAAGATGGTCAAAATAAAGCTTAAAATCGTAATAGTCTCAAAAGCCAAAACAATCTCTCGTAATTGGTATTCCAAAAACATTCCACGCCAGCATTGGAATGATTGGATATCTATAGGA
Source organism: Nansenia antarctica (assembly GCF_963989245.1). Taxonomy (NCBI): domain Eukaryota; kingdom Metazoa; phylum Chordata; class Actinopteri; order Argentiniformes; family Microstomatidae; genus Nansenia; species Nansenia antarctica. The sequence goes on along the minus strand of NC_137690.1, from coordinate 56,104,193 downwards.
CAGACCAAGACATGGATAGAGTGGGTGGTAGTGTGGTGGTGTGCTGTGTTGTGTTGAGTATTGCTGGCTTTAACAAGCAGCAAGATGCAGACCCAGGTCAGACTTTAACAAGCCTTTTGATCTAATCCCAGGTCAAACTTTAACAAGCAGCGAAGCCAAATAGCAGGGTCAAATCACAAATGGGAGACATCAGTTTCAGTAGCAAACAGACACAGCCAGCAGCAATAGAACCGGGTTTCATTACCGAGGAGAGACAGGGGCTAAATGTCCTTGTTATAAGAAACATAATCTATACTTGACCCTATGTTTATGGGATGGCTATACGAATAAATAAGCATTCAATCCCCAATCACAATAAGGATAGAACATAAACAGATAATGTCATGCTCATTGTCTCAGCCATAACAGTGTGATTTCAATGATGTTTTAGGTTGATCGAGTGCCATTATTCTACACTTTACACCACCTTTACAAATGCAGTGCAAAAAGCCCCACCATTTAAACAGGTCTCTGGTTAAATTTAGGTTTGCAAGAATCTACGTCCCCCTAACAAGCAGAGCAGTGGGAAAGAGCATGACGTCCCTAGAATCTGAATACAATTAAGCTTAACAACAGCCCTTAAAATAGAGACGGGAGACAAAGTAAAGCAGCCGTCCTAGCAGGACATGGAGAAGAGGTCTCTTGGCGATGGGGGTAAACGAGCCTCCACCCCCCCTCCCCTCTTCAGTGCATTACAGCATAACTTCTCCTGCTCCAAAAACCCAGAAAATGCACTTAACTTTCAGCCACTGATATCCTATTTCCACTGCCCTTCGTCATTAAAGATTCATACCCACCACCACCAACACCACCACCAAAGTCTATATTCCATTTTTTTCTTCTTTCATGAGGTGAGCAAAGCACTAAAAGCACAAAGATGAATAGTGTAATTTATTGATACAGCCACATGCAAAGGTTAAGGGCCAAAACTAAGGATTATTCCTAGCATTATTCCTAAGAGTCCTCTTACTAGTGGCTTTCATAACAGAATATAAATGAAAGCAGTGTAGTTGATGGAGGATTATTTGAGACAGAAAACTGAAAACATTCTTTTAGTTTTCTTCCTCAGTACTTGTTGGGGTGTAGCATCTGGTGTTTAGCACACATGATTACACTGACATTGGCGGCTGGGTGTGAAAGGATGCCTCTTCCTGCTCCTACAGAAGTCACTGGGTGGTGCAGTAGCCAAAGGGTCTCTGAATGCATTTAATCTCAAAATACATTTCATGCTGTTTTGTGGTACAATAGCTATGCTCGGTGGAAAAAGGAAAGAAAAAAGTTAGATCTTAACCTTCGGTCAGTTTTTTCCTTTTTTCCACAATGGAGCTTTAATTTCTTTTTACAGAACGCAAAGTCTATCATTGGACTTCTTGCATAACTATATTAAGGTTCATATTGTGAGCTTTTTGATATTGCATGCAGGGGATTAGGCTCGCCAAAGTAATAAAAGAGATTGTATGCACAGTGTGTGCACACTTCCACATTATATCAAGGAGATTGTCGACCCTGATGCTACTTCAGAGGGCCAAGATGCACTGTTTTAATTCCACCTTACAGAAAAAAATCCTCACCCCAACATTTGACTTGCTTTGCTTTCCAATCCAATACATACATATGACCCAAACAATACATACATATGACCCAAACAATACATGCATATTCAGAGGAATACTATGTTGCGTGACAGGCCATTATCATTGGAGGTATATGTAAGCCTACCAAGAGCCTAGTTGACTCAAAACAGTCATGGATCAACACTTCACACAGATACATATTCTACCAGAAACAAGGCACAAGCTGTAAGGCACAAATGGTGAGGAAAAAAGCCACACTGCTTATCTGTGGAGGTGTACTGCAGGTCCCAGACTCCAGCGAGGTGGAACGATAAACATAATTACATTTAGTTGGATTACACAAAATGGATCAGATCAGTTTGGAAGGCGGAGGCGCTAATCCAGCACGATCCCCTCAATAGAGGTGCCAAGCACACAGAACCACATAAATAAAGAGAGGGAAGAGGGGAAATGGGAGCTGTCACAGAGAGATCAAGGTAAGGGCACTGAAAGGGCCATGGCTTTCAAAACAGGACAAACACGGAAACTACTGCAATGCCAGGCAGACTGCTGTGAGTGAGCAATCAATAGCAGCTCATTGAATCTTTGAGAGTTTATAATCACTTGAAGGAAACCAAGTAGCAACACAGTCATGCCATGTTTGTTTTTGGATGTGCTGTTATGGACAAACAGGGCACAAAGTCAGTCAGAAACAGTAAAACATTGTTTTACTTCATTCTCATTCTCCTTGTGTTAAGTAACTACTAAATCTGTCAAGCCAGCAAGGTAGGGAATTAATAAAACACTTCTCAATATGTGAAGACAGTCTCTTTTTTAAATTAGAAAGAAAATGAATTTGAAATGCTATGCTGGTGACAAAACTGAATAAGCATGGAATTTACACCTTTCCCATCTTGAGGGAGAGGGAAATCACACCTGTTTCTCTTGACAGCAGCAATGACACCAATCCACTCAGAGAGGTAGATGCATTACCTTCTTTCTTTTTTTTAAGTATAAATTAACCGTCACCTCTGTAAAGGTGTTCTAGTCACAGGAAATCTGAGATTTAGAGAGCAGGGGTCTACCTTAACCTGTGCTTCACCATCACATTTCCTTTTAAGACATCTACCATATTTTTATTTGTCAGTTTCACATCTGTAGTCACTTTCCCATTACCTCTTTTTCTTTTTTTCTATTTCAATTCCAGTTTCAATCCACTCCTCAATTTTGTCTCCTATTTTCTTTTTTTTTGTACAATCCCTCACAACCCCCTCTCTCTCTCTCTCTCTCTCTCTCTCTCTCTCTCTCTCTCTCTCTCTCTCTCTCTCTCTCTCTCTCTCTCTTTCATGCCATGCCCTTAGGTACAGTAAACAGATGGATACAGACTGGGGCTTTCCCCTGCACTCATACTAATCCAACTTATCCTGGTCTTTGAACAAGTCTTGTGCCATGCTGCACGGTGCATTATTATCCAATAGAATATGATTAATGAATCCATAATTGAAGCAGGGGAGCCTGAGGGAGAACATAATGTAAGTATAACACGCCCAGGATTAATCCAGAGTACGAGAGTTAATATACTGTAGTGGTGTGGTGAGGGGGGCTGGAGGCCGTGCTCCTCTCTGAGTCTACCCCTGCAGTTACTGTAAAGGTCTGTGCTACTGGTTGGGCCGCGACCTCGCTGCACGCTGGGTCTAAATGATCTCATTACAGAAGATCCGGGATGTGGGCTTTCAGAACACTCTTGCCCTCTCTTAACAAGCGCTGCTTGCATTATTTAAGATGGTCTTGGTTAGTTGGAGAGGGTGTAGATGAGAGGCCATAGCCCTTCATTTGGATTGCAGCCCTGGTACGGTATTTGAGGCTGGCCCTCAGGAGTGTGTGTATGCAAATGAAACTAAATGCGCATCTTTATCACATTTAAAATTGCAATAGAGCGTTCATAATTGTGGATCATCATGATTTGCAAGGTGTCCACCCCAGTAGGGTATGTTAGCAGGCAGATGACAGAATATCAGCCTGCTATGACCAGTGATAGTTGGCTATCAGACAGTCTGGTTTTTCTTAGATTTCATTCAAAGTTTGTGTGACTGTATATTTCGACTTGGTTGGAAGCTATTCGTTTTGATAAATGTTCTATTCAAAGCAGTAACAACACGCAAAAAAGCACTTTAAACCTGTGGCCCCACTGTATCAGTGCCCTTAGGATCCCAGCTAAGAGCAAGATGATGAGGATACTTATCGGAAGAATAGTTCCACAGCATTCCAGAATTTGTGACATAAGAAAATACGGATAACAAAGAGGACTAGACTGGGAGAGAATCGATTTCTTGAAAATCTCTCTTTTGACTAAAGCAATTATGTTCACATCAAATGAGACAGAAGATTGCATTCAATTGCCCTCGATCTTGTCTGAAAGCACTGTGGTGACATAACGTATCCTTTTCCAGTGATAACTGTGTTGTTTATGTGGAACACTACATTATGAATAATTCCCAGTTTACCCACACTATGACTCCCTGGTTCAGCATTTTAACTGCGGTGAACCTGAATATGTCACAACAGCTAGATCCTGGTGAGGAGCGTGGTTGAATAACTGCATCATCAACTCATTACAGTCCAAGTAACGTGTGTGTGTGCATCACACAATAACAGTGAAATCAATGCAAGCATGTTAACTCATCATCACACCTGTAAACAACATGCCATTACTAATGGCATTAGGTTTTATGGCTAGTCTGTGTTACTCATGGCCTACATTTCACCCCTGGAGTCCTATGGGATCCAGTGGAGAGGAGTGAAACACTGTTCTGGAAACACCTCTGAGCCAGGCCAGCACTCAACACCCCTACACTACTTGTCTGAATGCAAAGTGGGTTCTCTGGGGCTCTCCCTGTCTGGCCTTCCGCCGTTAGTTCACCTACAAGTTCAACACTGTAGCACACATCTGTAGATCAAATCACGGTGTTACCCAACCACTGACCTCGAACAAGTTCAGCAGCACATTTGCGCGACAATCTCAATGTGTTGCTCAGTGTGCTGGCTGGCCACTGATGATTATCGCTATCAAGCACTGTGTTTTCCCAATACAATAGTATCTCTGCCTTTGATCCTTAGCCAAGGCCTATTTTTGTTCACTGCTGGGCGTTCTACCCGAGTCTGCACTCACTCACTGCACTGCACTGCACTCACTCACTCACACATTTCAGGCTTCTCAAGCTCATTTCAGGCATCATCTCATACAATCGTGTCAAGTTTTTGTCTGTGTATAAAGGATGTCTGAAGTTAATGGAGTCCACCAAACCTGCCTGCTTTATTTACAACAGTCTAATGTGTTGAGGATCACATGATTCTGGGGGTCTTTCCTTTGTGGCCTAACCTGTTCTAGCTGAGGTCATCATTGCTGTCTAATGCAAACATTGTGTAGAGTCCCTGTTGTGGAACATCCAATTATAAGAGAAGGACAAGAGCAGTGCTGTTCATGCGCAGCAACTGCAGGTTGCGTCCACAGAGCTGGGCCAAAGGTCCTCTAAAATTCAGTGTTCAGAACATGCACATATACTCTGAGTACTGCATATTACAGACATATGAGTGTGTTGTGTAGAGCAGCAGACTTAACAAATGAAATATCAGATTTTCACTTCACAGTATGTAAGATGCATGGTAAGTCAATGACAATTCATTTCAGCAATTGCATCACTGCTTACTAGATAGTCGTATGCATGTTATAGATAGTTGCCATCTGAGGTGTTACACTTATTATTAATTCATAGTACCAAAGTGTAACAAAACTCATACGGCTACATTTGCTTTCTTCTTGTTTCTTATGTATTTCAACCTGGTAATTGACCAAAGTCACCCTGTTTTACAGTTATCCCAATAGGGACAGTGACTGCCAGCAGAGGAGTGCAAGGGTGTGAAGACATTGGTAAAGGGCAGCAGAGACATGCTTCCCAAGGGGGAAGGGTGGCAAGGAGCTCTCAGATTAACCAAGTCCCAGAACTCCTACCTTTGAGTAGAGCAGCACCCCAACTTTGCCAGAATGTGTGCCTCTCCAGACGTAGTGTAATCTAGTATGCACTCACCGTCTGTGTATGTGTGCATACTCTTTTGAGTTCTGTATGCCTCCCCTGCCAATTGCATAATCAAGTCCGGAGCTCATCACCAAGATGGCAGAAGAAGTGCTCTATTAAATTGCATCATGTGCCATCTGTTGTGTAAGAGGGAGATAACAGTATTTACAGTTTTGGAGTTGTGACATACTGTTACAGCCAGATTTTGTGTAGCAACTTGTGTCGCTTGATTTGTTATGTCATGGTTTAATGTCATGGTTTAATGCTGCTGCATATGATTGTATCCAACTACAAATCTGTTCCTCGCCAGGGATATCACAAACTTTTGAATTCTTTTTTTGTTTGTTTATCTCTTTATATTCTTGAAATAGAGCCAGGAAATATCTAGTGTCTCTCATAACTAGATGCTGTGAGTGTGAAACAGTTCTAAACTGGGGAATATTCGATTTCCTTTTTTTTAAATGCTACAGTACTACAGTATATCATGTAAATATATATTGTGTTATGTGAGGTGTTATTTTGTGAACACAAAAAAAAGATAGTTTAAGAATATTTAGAGTACATAGTGCTCCATTCACAGTGCTCCATTCATTAAACTTTTTTTTTCACTTTCCTTGACATTCCGTAGAAGTGAGCACTAGCCATGTACATTTCCTTTAAACCCCATTTATCTCTTCTGGCGAGGGAAATCTGTGCTTGGAAAAAAGACCAACCCAATTTTCAAGACTGAAACCAGCTGATAAGGAAAAGTGCTGAGTAAAATATTGCCTTATCTGTCCCTGACTACAGTGATTCTACCTTAAGTGAGAGAGCGGACAAAAACTCATTCATAACAGCTATTCTGGCCCTATATTGCCCTAACTCAATGCCTTCAAATTCACAAATGTGTTACCACCTGCCGAAATCTCCCTCTCCCTCTATCTTGATATCTTCCAGCACATTATGCCTCTCAGTCCCATGACAAAATAAGGAAGTGAGTCTAACAAGTCACACAGTAATACATTCCGAACCAAGATATTCTCACACATTCTCAGCGACTGAACCAGCATCCATGCGAGGTACACAATAGGAATAGGAACAGAGTAGGAAAGTGTTCAAGTTGCAGTCTAACTGTTAGGGACTGTGGTCACTATATGCTTACATTGCTAAGAAAAGATGCCCATTGAACTATTTCTGCCTATGAACTCAATGAACTCACATTCTAATTTTATATTTTCTTTCCATCAAAAATAGTGAGAATTCATAAGTATTCAGAAAAGTTATTTGTATTGTCTCACCCAGACGTGTTAAAAACAATCATTAAACACATTTGTCCTCTGTAGGCCCAAAGTTCACATTTTATTCACAGGGTAATTAATTCTGTTTTGCAAATGTATTTTCTCTCAAACGCCTAGACCACAGCTCTATACACACGACTAATGTATTAGTGTACTCGAAGGATGTTCTTGGACGCTATTCCAGTGCACTTCCCACAAGAGGTGATCCATGGGGGGCCATCTGGAAGGAAGTATTTGCAAAATTCAAACAGCTTCAAAGCAACTGTGCGCACGGCGCAGCAGTCTAAGCAATGGATTAATTAAAGCGTCTTCAAATCGCTGTGGAACACGCGCTGCTTTATCCTTTCAAATTGCATTTGAATCAAATTCTTCATAGGGGAAAACAAATGCACCTTTGAATGAGAGTGTGTTGTTTCCACTGTTAACTACATAATTTACAGATGTTTGTCTGCTACAGATGACTGAGCTACTTGAAGGGGCGCTTATATTGTTATGAGTTATTCACAAAGACATGGATTGCGAATATGCAAAATTCCAAGTCATAATCATAGTGAATAGTATTTGAATAGTTTATAGTGTCGCCTATTGAAATGCACAAGTAAAACCACTCAGAAATGGTAGCCTATTGATGCACGCACCACATGGAGAAGCCGATGATTCGAGAGAAAATGTGCATAGAGAAAATCTATTCCAAGTCCATTCTATGGACACTTATTTCAGTACAGTGTAGACTACAGTGCTCGGCAAGCGTTTCGGTGTGGAGGTTCTGGAAATGGTGTTACAGGACAATCAGCTCCTCACCAAAAACTTAATATTTATTGAAGGTCTGTGGTAACAGGCCAAGTGGCAGTAGCCTAACCGACCTTGTCCAAACAGAACAATTGTTTGTCCTTAACGTAAATATCTCTAAGTCAATGGAAACATTGTCATGCCCAATGAATATGATATTTTCTTTAGCCTACCTTGATCTAGTAGTCGTAAAGAATGTTGAAAAGAGGGGTCGAGCGTGTCCTTTTCTGCCATCAGCTCTGGCAAGTACTTTTCGCTATCCATTTCGTCTTGTGCCTTTGGTCCACGTACACGTAAATGATTCAGCAATGAAAGGCTATAATTCAAAAGCAGGTTTTATCCCAAAAAACTACCACGCCAAAATGAAAAGCGATAAATTCTCAAAAACGAAAATCTATGCAGCAATGTCATTCGAAGACGTTACAAACGCGTACAAGTAGTTATATACGCTGTAACAGCGACACAAAAAAATCAGCTGTGCGCGTCTTTGGTTGGAATTCCGTTATCCCATCGGAGTTGCATTCACAGTGCCTCATACATGCAACACCGCCAGCCTGGATCTCTCTTCTGTAAACAAGCACTTTGAAGCTCCCCCTGTTGTCTCCACTAGCAACGAAGGCTCATTCAGGTCCTTTAACTATTGGTCGCTGTTCACTGGGCTCACAAAATTCATCATTGAAAGGGGCGGGCGGAAGCCCCGGCAAGGTAGAACAGCTGGCGCTGTCCATGGTGCTGATTCCGCGCGGCTTTCGCTTGTTCAATGTGAAACCAGCCAGCACCGACGTAAATTGTATGCAAAGTGAGAACATTTACAACAACCATGAATAGATTTAATGAAATTCAGTATTAATATGTGTCTTTATAATACTACGTAATACCAATATCGTTAGTAGGCTATACATTTCATAATTAACTACACCTAAACGCATTATTTGATATACCTTTAATAGGATCACATGCTTACAGTACCATGACTTTAGACAGCAGAGTGAATGTGTGTTTACTTCAAAAGGTTTGGGAGCTGATATGAAAAGTGGGTAGTGGGTAGAAAATGAGAAAAATGTGAAGAAGTGTGGTTTTATGATGTGTGTCATACATATTCAAGCTGTGGGGCTCTCCAAAAACAATTCATAACCTCAAGGGCACAAGTGGGGTTTCGTCCTGACAGCAGTTTAAGTCATCAGCTTGCTTAGTTATCACTCCTCTATGTCAAAATAACATGAACTATCATCCGTAATGGAAGACAAAGCTTGATGTCTACAGCTACAGGGGACATCTGTTATTGTACATGTAAGAGATGTATGTTTCCTTTCTCTGTTGCAACATGTGGTAGATTAACCACAGTTTGAAAACAAGGGACATGGCTTTGCTATATACTTTTCCCATACGTAGATTATCCCATTGCATTTTTACTGTGTTTTAATCTACCCCCAACTTTGATCTGTAGTGTGTAAAGATCATGGTTTAGAAATGTATTGTTTAGATGCAAAACTCCTCAGGTTCCTTTCACAAGCAGTCAATACATCTACTATAGGTTATGCTTTCCATTTTAAATAATGAAAACCTGTGCATTTATGATGTTCTGAATTGTATAACAAACATTGTGTATCATGTAAAGGATCCTTGCAGTGAAAACGTTTGTTGTACATGGTGATCATGACATTCACAACAAAGTGTGGTTCAATTGGTTCAGTTTGTCATGTGTCTCCACTAGCCACGAAGGCATTTCACACTATTGAACTGAATGTAAAAAAAATGATAGACAAGATCTCATCCCTAGATTACATTAGATGTTTCATCATGACCATCCAGGTATACCATGCTGATTGAAAAAACTTTCCTAAATCCAGAATAAGTGAGTGTATAGTAAAACAATTACTTGTCTTTGAACATATCATACAGTACAAACTCTGCTATATCGATCCACTAAACAGTATAATCCTACATAAACACACATCATACAGTATTTGTCCTGAAGTAGAGAAACCTATTTAGAGAATGGATAGTGTACACAATTCACATTAAGTTACAAGGAGCAGAAACAGACTCTAAGCAGAAGTAAAGTCAGTTTAGTAGAAGATCTGGGCAAAAGATGCTCCTGTCGATATTTGTGGAGGATGCAAAGGTAGCACCTTAGGTGGGCGGTATTCGTGGGCTGATCAGCAATAGTTATGTAATTCAGATTACCAAAGGTTGTGAAAGGCTACTTTATTTTGTTCTCCATCTCAATAACTTGGAAAATATGTGACCCAGAGGCTAGAAGCAAGATGGGTTTATGTATATTTATCAATGTTTTTAAAAATTATATTTGTCCTCAATGAACTTTCTTTTTGTTTGCTTTTATTGGTTGAATTGTGCTCTGAAATAACTGCTTGAGGAAATTAATTAGAGGTTTATATATAGATATAAAGGCAACAGGATGCTTGATTTTTTTTTCTAATTTTGTCTTTAGCAGTGCCCTGTGGAACAGGACAGATTATTGAAATGTGATGCTTGGTTGGTTCAATATCATAATTAATCAATTAATAATCCGATTTGAAAAAATGCCTGGTAACAGTAGGGTGATGCTGTCATTCAAGCAGATATAAACACTGAAGGTTAAAACAGAATTTAAGGCTGAAGTAAAATCTGACATAAACAGGAGCATCTTTTGAATAGTCATTACAGAGGTGGACAATTAGCGATATCTACTATCATCCCCAACCCCGGATTTGATCATCAACACCTTGTCCAGTAATTGTTTATGAATGTTTTACTGTAAAGAGTAAAAAATATTTTAAAAATGAATTCTTATGAAACAGCTTACAATTTAATCTCTTTCGTGGACCATTAAAAACAGGCTCAAATGCAGTAATCTCCTTTTCAGAAGAAAGACTTATTTATAGATATGCTTGCCATCTGTTTCCTCATCATCTTGACAAAGGAAGGGTTGCATTGCCCTCTACATTTGAACCAAAGATGTATATCTCTTTTAATTAGGTTTCCATGTCAAAACAGGTAACAGGGAGCACTCCTGTAATTGCAATACATCAATTGCAATGAAAAGAATCAAAGTTTGTGAACAAACTTTTTCATAATTCATGGGTCTCCTGTGGAGCAGTGCATAGCATTCGTGTAAACAAAGCTATGAGAAATGTGCCGTCACAGGCACCTAAAGAAGGTGGAACATTGGGCCATTACATTGACAAAGTGTCGTTTTTTTTATCATCCAAGAGTGCCTTTACCTGCACCCAGCTGCAAGTGGTCATACATTCACTACCTGTCCAATAAATATAACGTTAATTACGCCTTGGCTACCCTAATGTGTAATTTTCTAGGCGCATGTACAAATAATTGTTCAACTGAAGCCAGGACTGATTAACATGATGGGATGGAAACACTGAGTAATTACATCATTGTTTCCAAAACAGATGATTAAGAAAATGTAACTTAAAGTAAAGTTACTCTTTGTAACTCAAATTATGGCGTCTATTGAGCCAATACGCCTTCTAGACAAGTTAGTTATGGAGGGAGAATAGGCTAAATTAGTGAGCAAGAAGTATTCAGAATGAGTGTGTATGCCTATTCTCTCCTGAATGTAACTGATAGTAAAGACAAAAACTCACCTGGGGTGGTCTAGTGGTCTAGCACTGTGGTCTACAGGGCACACATGCCCATGTCGACATGGGTTCGAATCCGGCCCATGCCCTGCTGACATGTCCTCTCTCCCTTCCTCTCCTTACTTTCCTGTCTGTCTTCACTGTATCTGTCCAATACAATTAAAAACATTAGTGTGACTGCCCCACTCAGACAAAATAACTAACTAACTGAAACTAGGACTTATGAGTGAAAACAGTTGCATGGATTCAACTGAGTCCAACTTTAGCCACCACTCGTAAAAAATGTGAATGGAATCAAAAGACAAAGTTCAACATTGCATGGCCAAATCAACTCAAATCTGTATAATGTATTTTCAAAAAGAAAAGTCAATATCATTTCTATGATTTATTTGCATTTTTAAAGATATATTTTAAAATAATAATAAATAAAACAAATTAATAAATAAAGTAGGCACTCTTTTAAAAAGTTGCTATACAGTATTTATTATAAACTTGCTTTACATTAAACTAGTACAGCTCTGTTTATTAGAGCATGCTTTTGTTTTTCAACATGACTTCAGCATGCTCTGTTCACTTTTCTCTAAAATGTTTTCACATTGTTGAATATATTTCTTTTAAATATAGTAAAAATAAAAAGCAACATTTCTTTGAATACAACCTCCAAATAAATGTGCATTATAACGCTGTAATACAACTTAGAAGTGTGTATTTCTGAAACAATCCAAACAGTTTTTCATTCAGAAACCCTCCTCTTACAATTGGGAGTGCGTTATTTATTTATTTTCTCTCTTTTTCTCTCTCTAAATAAATGTGTGCTTGAAATCTTTTAAGAGAAACTTAAAATAGATTTCGAGCAAATACTAAGGATAACAGTGTGCAAGGGATTGTGGGTACACATAAGTGTAGCCTGTTTTCGCTGCAACTGCCTGTACCCAGCCAGCAGACAACTGGATCTGGACTTGTGGTGGCACACATATGGCTGAGTGCCGTAAACGGCATGTATTATATGGGCCAGAGCTGCTCTGAATGTGTGGGGCCAACCCTGGGTGACAGTTGCTGTGGGCCAGCTCTGGTATGCAGAATGTGGCCCTGATACATTCCTGTACTGGGCAATTTTGGTCTGAGTGTGGTTGGGACCTGGGCCACATCCACATGCTAGCCAAGGTCTGGCCTTTTCAAGGCAAAGTTAAGACCCAGGAATGACATACTTGGTGTTAACTCTAAGAAAAAAGCAGCCTTTGCCCCTTAGGGCCACTGTAGTTGGGGACACAGGGCCACAGGTTGAATATGCAGTGTGATTTTCTCTATACTGATTTCACCAACTTTTAGTTTTCTCCCAGATTTAAAGAATTCACAGACATCATAGCCATTTTTTTTAATGTTAATCACAAGCACAATTATATATTTTTTCTTTCAGTTTATGGGTATGCTGACTGCTATAGAGTGACGATACTGCCTCCTGGTGACCATATGACCATGGCAGAAAGTAATAAAAACTCAGTAAAAGCAATCTATTTAATTTGAATCTCACAATTAAGTAAAACATATTTGTTTTAAACCTGTGATGACTGTGTGATGAAAAATGTTATTATATTATACATGCTTTCCATTTTTTCATTTCATAAATTACAATCAATTGACTGAGGGAAATGTAATGCTCCTGCTGTGCTCCTGCTGTGATCATGATGATATACTAGAACAATATTCTCAAGAAACTAACCACGTTAATAAGAATATTCTATGCAACAACAACAACAAAACTTTTTTGGGCACAATCCCATTTGTAATTTTTACCCCTACATCTTGTTTTGGAGTGCCACTCGCTTTTCAGCTTGCCCCTCGGAAGAGAGTCACCAGGGGGAATGGTTGAAAATGATGATATGAAATGAGATAACCCTTCAAGACCCTGATACGTCATCAGTAGTATCATAGAAAAGCATTGACGCTTGCAATTCATTCACAACTTAAGTTTCACGCTATCAATCGATCAAACAAGTCATCAAATAAAAAAGAACAATGCTTCATTATAAGGCCAGTTCATGACAGAACAACGGTGCTCTAACGGTAGGCTAGCAACCCATGCAATACCCTGCCAGTCTGCACTGATAGGACCGGTAAGAACAGTGCAACAACTTTATGGCTGAACTTAAGTTAAATTTCGACCGTCATATGCCATCAAAGAATTGGAACAACCCTACCCTGCACGTGAAGGCGCAAAACGGAGGGGTAGGGCTAAAATCGAGGGCCAAGGGGTGAAATGGGATTGGGCCTTTGTAATAGCCGAAAAAGACAGAACGTAATCAAGCCCCACAAATCTATATCCTATGCACTGATAAGGTTTTACAGCACTCTCAGCTTTGACTACTCTGAGAGTGCATTTCATACATGAATTTAACATGTGTTGGGTTAAGATAATGCAATTATCACATTCTGCTCATGTTTTAAATCTTTTAAGTACACTTTTTAGCCACTGTGTAACTCATGTAAAGAGCACTGCAAAGTGAGTCTAGGTTATCACCCTATGGCAGTGCACTCACATCTAGAGTGGGAGGCCTAGCCCAACGTTTCTGTTATCATACCTCACCCTAATAATCAGGGTCTTGGGTAATTAACCCTCCTTATGAGTAAAGAGAGCAAATACATGACCATACTGCAGTTCTGTGTGAACACCATTCATGTGTGGTGCTGGAACACAGTCAATTATATAGAGGCCTTTGTGAGTTTGGCTGTTGATTCTGTTGCTGTTTCAGAAACATTATATTTATCAATGTCCATGGCATTCCATAGCATTGAACTGTTGTTACGTGGCTGTAGGGGCTATGGGAGCACGTTTTGTGTGGTCCCACCCACCACCCCCAGCCTATGTCACTCTGTATGTAGACTACCCACAAGGGTCTAATAAGTAATGAGCTGCCGTATTATATTTGTATGTTGTGGTCGTTTAACCTCAGCACCTTAAATGTATTTCCAATTATGCCAAACTTAAATATTTTAGCATTTTCATGCAATAACAATATAATCTATATTATATTGCTGCTGTGTTGATCAATTCCAGAGCATTGTGTAACATTGTGTAACATGTGTTACCCATGTGTTATCTTTACTTTGCTTGCAACAAAGATGATAATTACATTGTAGACCCTTTAAACTAGGCCTATAACCAAATGAAAGCAGATTTATATTGCTCAATTGAATTTCCTGTCTTTTTTCCAGCTTTTACCACATCTATAGGCCTATGTGACTTATGTTCTTGCAAAGAATTTCCAGGGTTTCTAAAGGACTGATATTTCACAACCTACCAGGATATGTACTCACAGCTCAATTAAACAATTTCTCCCTCCCCTAATTACAAAATGTTAGGAATGCTCTTAAACAAGATTGTTTTCAAATAATGAATTTTGGTATCATGGTTGTACAATTTGTGTGTAGAAAACAGACTGTCCATAGCCCAAACCTTTCATAAGCTACATATGATTTCATAAATAGGCTGCATCTTGTTGTTATAGAAACGTAGCTAACAGTCAATTCCTTCCCTAATTATCATTGCTATTTTTTCCATTGACTTAAATGCCCCCTCTAGTCTAAATTCAAATGTTTTTTTTGTTTGTTTGTTTGTTTTTTGTATAGTATTTTCAGAATGGGATATTGAACAAGCAATGTTAAAATGTGAAATGTGTTCTGCATGGTTTTACAAAGGCGTACTTTTTGACAAACCTGCTCCTCTTTTTGTATTGGCCATCTTTTTAAAGTCATAATAAGACTTATTTGAATTTCTTAATAGACCAACCACTGTTACTCCATTAGGACAACATGCAGTAAAGATAAATGTCATAATAACAACATCATTCATAGGTCTGAAGTAGTTCACTAGCAAGCTCAGCTGATATCGGAACTACACTGAACAAAAATATATGTGGATGGATTATCTCGGCAAAGGATCGGCAAAGGATCACAAACACAGATTTAAACCAATTTGTGAACACAATTTGAGAGAAATAGGCCTTTTGTGTACAAAAAGTATTCGATTTCAAATTGTAGCAAAAACAAAAGTGTTGTGTATATTTTTTTTGTGTAGGAGAAATTTATTTGAAAGCTGATGTCTGAATGCTCACCAACTGTTTGAATTTGAATTAGCCACAACTTACCATTAGGATACATCCTTCAGGATCTGTTCCGGTAGTTCTGCTTTCTCTAGGTCTTAGCATTCTGGGTCAGACAAAGGCTCATACATGTATGGCTGAACATTTCTGGCTCTAGGGCCTATGATGTTGGTTTGTTTTAGTTCTTGTGAGGACTTAGGCAGTAACCGATACTGTCAGCCAATCAGGGCTGTGGAACATTAATATTCATGAGTGATGTAAACACACTCACAACGGCAGACTGTATATTCCCAAGAAAAATAGAGGTTTGGGAAAATAAATAATTAATCAACAACTTGTCTTCAATTCATTCACACACATCGTGCTTTTTCAGTCGACTTGGTTTGACCCCTCCCTTTGGGACACACACTCTTGTCTACCTTTCGCTGAAGACCCCTACTCAATTAAACAACTTAACTGTTCCAATGAGAATCATTTCTCCCGGGGCATTAGATTGTCTCTACTGGAATTATGTGGGTCAGCTCAACATTAAAAATCAGATTTTCATAGAATTGGTAAGCCAAGTTTGACAATGTTCACCTTGTGAGCCCCTGTTAACTCTCTGAGCTAGCAGGCCATAAGCATTGAAGCAGTCTATGCAGTTGCTTAGGGCCACAACTGCTAGAGGGGGCCACACTTTTGCTGTCGATTTAACACCTGTCAATCAAAAACTCTGCTACCCTCGTCGACAAAACACCCGTCAATGGAAAACTCTGCTAGCCCCCCCCCCCCGCCACTAAAGTCACCAAAGGGCCACCAAAGTCCATAGGCCGGCCAACACAAAAAGGTCGTCAGCTAGCCTGTGAGCTTGCAATTCTATGGAATTGCTAAACCAATGGTTCTCTCGAGCCTAATGGCTATTAGGGGGCCTGTTTCCATAGCGTGAGGCGGCTTGATGTACAAGTTGGTATGTCAATCCAACCCCTTTATGCTGAGTGCCAAGAAGGGAGGCATCGGGTACCATTTTTATAGTCTTTGCTATGACTCGGCTGGAGATCGAACTCATGACCTCCCAATCTCAGGCCGGGGACCTCCCAATCTCGGCCGGGGATCGAACTCATGACCTCCCAATCTCAGGGCAGACACTCTAACCACATCGCTACTGAGCTGCTTTTCACACATTATGTTTGAATGAAAAACACTGAAAGGATCATTATGATATTAGGCCTACTGTATATTTAGTCTGTCGCCATTGAGAAATATTCAGCAACGGCAGATAAATTATTATAGGCACAGCCTTATAAGCATCAGCCTTTTCAATGCAAAGCTTTTTGAATCACTTTCCCACATTTTTATTTGTCAGTCTCACATTTGTGTAGCCATTTCCCCATAAAAAAAAATTCATTTTCAATTCCAATGTCGTTCCACTCCTCAATTTTGCCTCCTATAGAATCTTTCTTTTTGTAACTGACTTTGGTTCAATCCTTCACAAAGTGAAGTACATCCTCTCTCTCTCTCTCGCTCTCTCTCCGAATTCTATTGGCCTTTTCAAATAAGCTTTTTGTTCAATGTTTCCAACTCGACACAATGCAACTTAGGTTACAAAGGGCACTTTGTCAATGGTGGGCACACATCCGCTAAATAGCCATTCAATAGAATTATATTGCCAGCGTCAATCTATCAGATGCATTGATCAGACATTTTCCCCTGGCTGTGAAGCTTGGACTCTGCCTCTCATGGAAGTGTAAAAGAAACCTAATGAGAAGCTGTCAACCGAGCACAGGTAAACAAATCAATGGCACCCGGCAGGAGTGCTCACAAGGTCGACTGCCACTCTCCCTACACACACCAAATCCATCCCAACAGACACACACACACACACACACACACACACACACACACACACACACATCTCAGAGCTTTGAGCCAAAGCAGTGTCCCTGCCATTCAGTTTAAAGGGCACTCAAGATCTGCTTCACTGACGAAAAGTCTTTGGACATAACCACATGTGACCTCCATTAAGTTTGTGATCATTGTTTTGTGATTGCATGTTGTCCTTGTTTTTTTACAGTACATCTATACAATTTATGGTACTTACTTCTGATATGCCAAATGTGTACATGATATGCATTAGTTTGAAGGTAATGTGGAGAAAGCTGACATAGTCCACTATTAAATGTGTTACATGCCTTAAAACAAAGCCACATGGCTTTTATATATTCCTGTCAACAATTTGTGAATAATTAAATGCAGCACAATGTCTCCTGTCATCAAAGTGCTATTGAACAGAAGTAACTGTGTAGAGCTGTCAGTCAATTACAAATGTTTCACCTTGCAATTTCTATACAGTAACCTCTAAGTGGTGCCTAGGAAATGAGTGGTGGAGTAATAGTACATGTATTATACACTTACATTCCCAGATATTATATATTATATTCCCATATATTAAGGCAAAAGGGTACTTATTGCTGGAACCAATCTCTAGCTTTAAATTCTTGACCTTGGGCTGGTATATAGAAATCCAATTATGTATAAAAATATGTATTAGGTGTCAACTAAAGCATTAGTTTATTAATCTATCTGATTAATCGATTGATCTGCACAGGCATACACAGGTGTAATGGTTTCCTAAAGTATTTTTTAAAGGATTTGGCAACTACTCTTAGGAACACCTGTACACCTTCTCATTACAGTGGTGTAATGGTGTGGGGAATGTTTTCTTGGCACACTTTGGGCCTGTTAATACCAATCAATCATCGCTTGAATGCCACAGCCTATTTGAGTATTGTTGCTGACTATGTGCATCCCATCATGGCCATCTTCTAATGGCTACTTCCAACATGATAATGCACCATGTCACAAAGCAAAAGTCGTCTCAAACTGGTTTCATGAACATGAGTCATGACAATGATTTCAGTGTTCTTCAGTGGCCTTCACAGTCACTGGATCTGAATCCAACAGAACACCTTTGGAATGTGGTAGAACGGGAGATTCACAGCTTGTAATTGTAGCATGCAACCATGTCATCATGGACCAGAATTTCAAAGGAATGTTTCCAACATCTTGTGGAATCAATGCCATGAAGAATTTAGGCTGTTAGGGTTAGGGTTAGTTATCCAGTATTAGTGTTAGTATTAGGTTATCCAGTATTAGTATAGTGTTCCTAATAAAGTGTTCAGTGGGTGTATTTTTGCCTTTATACAAGACAATAAATCAGCATTCTTGCAAGTATTCTTTCTTTTCTTTGCACTTGGTCAACTGCCAATACAGTATCAATAATGACATTATACAGAGGAAGACCTTTGGTACAGCACTTGCATATGAGTAACTTGTTTTGCTATGATAGGACATACCATACCACATGATGGGTTTCACTTAGGAAGTTATAAAGATGAATTTGACTGAAAACTGACACCTGAAATCAGTCTCTGTTCTTTCATTATTGATACATAAAGAATGTCACTATTAGACCATCGCCCAGAACCATCGGTTCCTTACTTACCCTTTTATGGCCCTTGTTAATGGTTCACGTTTTCACATGAAAAAGGGAAAGGATGATGGAAGGAGAAGGAGTAAACGAGGGGGGAAGAGGGCAGAGACATCTCAGAGCAGCTTATGTGAAATATCACCAGTCGACAATGCCTGGGGCCATATCCTCTTTCCCCTCTTTCCCCTCTCACCTCCCAATTCCCTTTATTTATTTCCTTTTGTATTTCTAGGACATACAGACCTATGAGCGATTTGTTTTCATATGATTATTTATTTTTCGGTGGGAGAGCTCAGTAGCCCCACTCCTCTATGCCTCCATGGGGTATAGCAGGGCTAGGTGTGTGTTCTGTTGCATGTCAATGGTGTTGAAGCTGGGTGAACGGTGAAAACGACTTTGAGGGAGATGGATGGTCCTGCCAGCTGGGGTCCTCTTTATCCCCACCTATCAGCTGCCTAGCGCAGGCAGGTGAAGCCTGTCCCCCCCCTACCCTGGTCCCAATAGCACCTTTGATCTGACATTACAATGCCTGTTGGCCCAGACAGGAAACACAATACATCAGTGCAATGTATGTCACCCCTGTAACTGTAAGGTAAAGATGATGAAAAGGTTCTTGCTCAAACGATGGGGGGTGGTGGAGACCACTTACCACTTTCCCTATAGAATCCCCCTGAAATAGGGGGACTATGG
Source organism: Nansenia antarctica (assembly GCF_963989245.1). Lineage (NCBI taxonomy): Eukaryota > Metazoa > Chordata > Actinopteri > Argentiniformes > Microstomatidae > Nansenia > Nansenia antarctica. The sequence continues at coordinate 56,084,607 of NC_137690.1, read as the reverse complement.
ATAAAAAGTGTTGTAATTTCTGAATGGTGAAATTATTATGTATACAAATACCATCAAATAAATAAAAACGTTTCACTGTCTCATTACACAGGTCACTGTATATAGAGGACACTATAGAGGAGAGGATCAGAGTCCCCTGATAGTTGGTTCTCCCACTCACCAAATTATTGTGGGAGAGGGAGAGGTGGTTGAGAAGGAATATATTTAAGGAATGGTACTACAGTATATACAGGCCAGGGAGTTGACACTTTAATATGATCACAGTTTTGTTTGTGAGATGCCACTCCAATATTGTTTTTGTAAATACACCAAAATCAGACTCTGGTCTTCAAACGTATAGTAAATGAATTCAAACAATTAAATACAGAGTATTCTTTGTCATGCTATAATCGGAGATCACTCAACCTCATTATTTTTGTTCAGGTTTCAAATAGCTCTGTTTCTGACAGGCACTCTCCTGCTAGCTCTGATTTAGAACAGAAAAGGAAAGCAAAGATGAAGAAAAATAGGTAATTGGCCCCGGCTGCCTCCCAACCCAAAGGCGCTGTGCCTGTGTCTGATTCTTGCTGTGTGAGGTCTTATAGCAATAGGAACTTTCGTGTCAGCACAGGGAAGGCTGCTGCAGTTAACTACAAAGGAGCATCTGACTGCGGACGGATGGTTAACAGGGGGATGGATTCTCAGGTTGATAATGATCTGTAAAATGTGTGTGCACTCTCTAATAGTCTAGTGAGGTGCTTAGGTTCCCGGGTATTAATGAGAACACATTTACTTTCTTTAAGTTGCAGAGGACTGCAAGTGTGTGGAAGAATGAATCATGTTCCCTTCCTCTTTAAACGCTGAGAATCACTGACTAAAAATCCAAACATGACTTATGTTCTGATTTCACACACTAATTGCTATGTCTCATTATACTGCATGTCTTGGACTTGGCATTGAGACTGAGGCAGCTGTGACATACCATTACCAAGAGCACAAGATAAGATATTGTGAGCATTATCTACATCTTCCTATAACATCCCAAGACAGCTCTTGGAAAAAGCTAGGGCCTGAGAGGAAACACACTATACCTGTATCATAATTATCCTCTCTCAGAGTGGATAGCAGAGGCAACAATAGCAGTCGCTATTCAAATTAGGCTGAAGAACAGCCTGGCACTTTTTGCTGGTGTAGTTAGTTAGTTCATCACAGCCTTGCAGCGCTCTCCAGCAGCTGTCAGCAGAAGTGGTTGGCTATTAGGGCCGGGCGATCGGCTTCTGCTCTCCATTAGAGCTGTCATCTCCACTGAACAAGTCCCTTTAATCACTTCAAATGTCATTTAACACAATGAATTCTAATCCCCACTGAGCAACAGAGGGGACAAAAGCACAGCAAGCAAGACCCTGCAAGCAAATTTTCACAACCTCTCAGGCAAGGGATTGTGACTTCTGTGTTTGAGAAGTTGTGGCCGCTTGGGATTCAGTCAGCGATGTGGGGGTGGAGGAAAACTCAGCACATAATCACAGAGCTAAATGAGAAGATTAAAGAATCAAGTTATTTGGGTAGTATAATCCTTCCAAACTGACATGTTCTGTGATTGCTTACGTCAAAAGATAGTTGAGTAACCTCCTTTTACTGACAGTGTTTGATTGTGACTCTTCTAAGGGCAGTTGAGTTAACAGTTTTATGTGTGACTGAGAGATCCCCCACTATTGGTCACAGACATATTGTCTGCATTCTCCATCAATGCCACAATTTGATGCAAAATACTGTAGTGTAGTGTACTTTGAGACTAGTGCATTCTCTTTTTTCAACCCAGCTTAAGTGTATACCCAGGGGGACCTACCCATTCTCATGGTCTTTTTTCGGATGTCATTTCAAGGACCTCTTGAGGACTTCCTGAGGACGGTCAAAATAGGATGTCTCCCACATGACCTAACAGGGACGTCCTGGTTTGGTCTTGACAGGGCCAGACAGTAAGTAACCATTAGGGGACGTCACATATAGGTCCCCATTTGGTCGTGGCAGGATGTCGCATTAGGGACTTTTGATAACCATTAAGGGACGATTTGGAGGACATCTCAGTCCCCATTTGGTCATTTGGAGGATGTCTCAGTATGGACTAGCTCTGTGACTCAAAACAGAATAATGTAAAAGGAAGAATTGGGTCATGCTACGGTGTCTGCACTGTAAATCCTAAAATACCCACATATCTTAAGCCTCAATTCCACCTCCCTTCCCACTCCCACAAACATATGCGACAGCAGCTGGAGAAAGCGGGAACAAGTAGGCAACCGATCAAATGTTCAGACTTTTATTCTGATTTTAAAAAATAAATTCCAACGTTGTTGAAAATCATCAACACACTCGCTAGTCGAGCCAAAATATTGAAATGCAATGGATTCAGTGAGTAATCACCACTACTAACTATAACACTACTTTGCTTGACTGGTGAGTGTGTCATTGACGTTGAAATGTATTTACATTTTTCAGAATTTTTTGTTCCCGCTATCACCAGCTGCTGTCACATACAGGTACATCTAAAATATATATACCGTACTGTATATATCATGGAAAAGATTATTATTTTCCATTTAATTCAAAAAGTGAAACTTCCATATATTTTTTATTCATTACACATAAAGTGAAATATGTTATGCCTTTTTAGTTTTAATTTTGATGATTATGGCTTACAGCTCATGAAAATCAAAAATCCAGTATATCAAAATATTTTAATATTACATAATATTAAAACCATTAAAAAAAAGGATTTAAAAAACAGAAATGTTGACCTTCTGAAAAGTGGGTTAATTTATGCACTCAATACTTGGTCTGGGCTCCTTTTGCACAAATTACTACATCAATGCGACGTGACATGGAAGCAATCAGCCTGTGGCACTGTTGAAGTGTTAGGGAAGCCCAGGTTGCTTTGATAGCGGCCTTCAGTTTAACCTTTTTAATGAAATTACAGAAAATAATGAACTTTTCCATGATATTCAAATTTGTTTAGATGCACCTGTATACTCTAGTGTACAGTACAACACACACAACATCCCACAATAAATCCTTATCTAAGCAACACAGTAAACCCTATGTTCAGCATAAGACTCTTCCGCTGCAAACCTTTGATCCCTGTCAGGTGGCGGGGGGGTGGACAAGTCGAGAAGCTGAAGAAATTGCTGATGCAGGATCCTTTTTCAAGGGGCTGCCTCTTGTGGGTTTAAATCAGCTGCAGATATGGTCTCTCCAATTTGTCCAGCAGCCAGGTGGATAAGTGGCATTGGTCTGCTTTGAGGTGGAGAGGTCAAAAGGAGAGAATTATGTGGAGGTGCAAGGGTGAGGCGGTTAAGATTACACACTACAATAAGAGGGGTTTCAATTGCTTACTATGAGTGGATACTAGATCTGTTGGTTTAAAGCCCTTTTACTTGCCCAAAAAGGACTTAACATCAGCAGATAGCAACCAACATAAAACAATACAGCAATATGACTGAAATCAACTTTCCTCGAAGGTACAGTATTATTTTTATACTCATGATTTTATACTCAGGCTTGCCACATCACTCTATAGATGCAGAGTGGGGGATATAGGTTAGAAGTACACCCTTTCTGTCTTCTTAATTCACACATCAGGCAAGGCTTAATCATAACCCTTAATACTATTGTTAGGTTACATACAGTATGTAACCACTGTTCCTTTAAGGAGGGAAACCAGATACAACATTGCTATGAGGGATTGCTCACTTTTGAGACCAGCTGAAGACCTTTCAATCAGGCCTGTGAATGCCAATCAAATCAAAATCAAATCAAATTTTATTTGTATAGCGCATTTCTTACAAGATGTAACTCAATGCGCTTCACACAATGAAAATGTTCAGTCAATCAGTCAATCAATCAATCAATACTGACAGAGCCGCGAGCAGGCAAAAGTAAAAAACCTGTATACTATGTAGCCAGGAAAAAATTCCCTTGCAGCCCTCTACCAATAGAGCGACTACTAGCCAGTTTGCTTACCAGTACCCAGCGGTCCAGGGGAGGCCAGGACCACCGGCACAAAGCAAGCAAGCAAGGGCAAAAACCTGTACACCATGTATCCAGGAAAAATTCCTTGCATATTATCGGCGTACACACTGTCCATAAATTTTGTGTTGTATTTGCATCGTTCTGCATCCAGTATGGTCACAGGTCCTGCCAAAAGAGAAACTTAAGCACAGTTATGATGCAACAACACAATAGAGACAGTAAAGATGACAGCAATACAACCTGATGGTGGTCCTGGTACACCCTTGTACCGGTTCCAGTACTGCTCTAGGTGCTATTTGGAGCTGACAGTGCCTCATCAGCACCTGGGTCCATTTTCCAATGGAATGCCAGTGTCCACTGCCATTTCAGCTCGCTGAGGTGACCACTCACACAGTGTAAAAAGATGTCATATTTTTTGTGTCTGGTGAACTAACTGAAAGGGAACTAATGTAGAATGAATTAAAAAATGCTACTATTTGCCATTCCAATCTCTGCCAATCCAAGATTCTTAGGAATGTGGTGGGGTGTTGTGTACATGACACAATCAAAAGCACTGCTCAAAAATATCCTTCAGTTATCTTAGGACATAAATCCTTTACTTTCCCGCCTCCAATCATTTCTGGAACCAAAAAACATTAGCCTATATTTAATACAAAATCTTCAGAAACAGTTAAAGGCTGTTCATCAGTAAGCACTGTCACACAATATCATTTAATGAGCTTCAATTGTGTGTTTATACAAGAAAGTGACTTCAAATCAGTTATTACAGCATTCCTTTATGAGGATGAAGGAGACCCATTTATAATTGCAGGTAATATATTCATCAACAACATTATGGACGGCCTCAGATACAGCCTGTCAGATCACTGCTGTTCTTTGATGAGAAGAAGTTAGATTGTAATACTGCATCTATATTCACCTGGCTGGGAGCTTAATGTTATTCTTGAGAAGGTCGGCTTTCTACTCAGGATTTACTTTACGTTCTTTTGTAACTACGGGATACTTAATTCTTCCAAAGTATACATCTGTATAAACTGTGAATTAGGTACATAGGTGAGTTAGACAGCCCATGAATTCTTGGTGAGCATTGCCAGAGGGTCTGCCTCACACTCTCACAACTTGGATTTGTCAGCAATTCCTACAATTCTTCCAAATTCTCAGGCTACTTTATTGAGCAAGAGCAGTCCAAATTCAATAATCACCTGTTTTAGGATATTCTGCATATTCCAGGGACTGTTCAAAAACTCTTAATAGTTTTGCTACACTTCTTACAGTCATCTGTAGGCTTAATATGCCGTAGGTTCAGTATCAGACAGACTGGGAGCCAGTGGAGTCTGGTGGAACTAGAAATCAGAGAACTGGCTCATTGTAATGCATAGAATGAAATGGGCTCGTCCTCTGATTTCTACCTCCACCAGCCTTCCCTGCTTTGAGCATTATGGGTAGGGTACTAGGGTGGGTTTTGTATGAATTGCACGCACTAACCTTTCGTTACACCGTCAGTGAGAGCTTGTTTTTCTGTGTGTTTCCACTGAGTGTATGTGCTAAAGGTTACACTGTCAACTTAACAGGATCAAATGCAGTGTAAGTGAGAGCTACTTCTCCAAGTGATGGAATGTCTCAATGTCTGCCTGACAATTAATTGTCAATGGAGGTCTGTTCTGTAGCCTGTTCCGCCATGGACTAAGGCCCACAATATCTATTACCCCTGTCCTCTTCAACCTTTGAGGACCGGTGTTCCGCGTCCCTGTGTGAGAGGACATGGCTCCAGCACCGGACAGTACATCCCTCTCTGTCTCTGCTGCGTCTGCTGGGGCCTCTTAGGTGACAGCGTCACTTGAGCCCCTGCACTCCAAACTCAGGTCCAGGGCATCCTCCACCAGGCTGGCTGCCTGCCTGCCTCCCTTTCCCCCTGCTCGATGGGCATTGATCCCCCAGCAACGACGCCATGTCCCAGGGAAGGGTAAGCGGATACACCTCGTTGCTTCCAACAATCCCTCTGCCCCTGTAGGGACAGGCCGTGGTAAATTAATAGTGTGCTTGCAGCCACTAGATATTGTTAATGTATTTGCTATTGATGGAGTGAGATAACATGAGTAGCTTCAGCCTTACTTAACACAACACATAAATCCTCCAAGGCCATTGTGTATGAATGGGATGGGACAGTCAGAGTTATTTAAGACTTTTGGACAGGCGTATATCAACAATAGTATGCTCGATGGAATTATTTGAACAGTTTAGTAACAAACACTGTTTGCAACAGTGTTTTACACTACTGTATATACAGCTAATTGGCTTTGTATAATTATATTAGTTACCACTAGAAACAATTAAGTGCTCCATGACAATTATGACATGTTGAATATTATGTTTTATTAAATCAACATAATGTAGGAAACTTTAAGGACAAACATAACATAAGGACTGTAACACATTCCACCATTTTATCTTCAAAAGCAAACACCAGCTGCAAAGGGAAGCACAGCTTAAATCACTGAACTAAACATGTCTAAAAGATTTGGATCAAAACACATGCAACTCATACCACCTGCTCATTGATGCTGTAGCTGATGGTCTGTGGTCCTGAACACCTGCACAGACTTGTACAGCTCTGTACAGGGTCACAATGTTCTGCACCACCGCACAGGGAAAATTAGTCTGTCTTATAATAGCTGAGGGCAATTACTGACCACACAAAATGACAATGGATCAATTTCTAGGTTTCATCCCATTAGATTGTAGATGGATCTTTCTTCAAATGGTCTTTTCACAGGTAATGTGGGATGTGTCAGAATGTGAATAATTGAATAGCCCATACCAAGAAACACTGGTTGTAAATACAGTACACTTTGTCAACACTGAACCCATATCCTTGAGGGTTAGCAGATAGCTCTCATCAGAATGAACCATGGTTGGATAAATATGACATGACATCATGTGGCCCATAAACTAAAACACATGTCATCACAAATATGTGGAGGTGTGAATTTGCAGCCAATCAATATAGGCTTTGATACCTGGTAAGACAAGCCAACGTTTCTTAACAGCTGTTATTATATGATAATATTATGTGATTGATGAAACATACCCTTTAAGAATATGACATACCATCTTTTTCAAAGAGGTGGAAATAGATTCCAAAATGTTTGGATGTTTTTAATTACATTATAGACTGTATCAGATACAAACAATGTGCAAGGAGTCGGACAGACACAGAGTTATATAGAGTACTGTAAGAGAAACAAAAATCCATAGGCCTCATATGGTTTCCTCTTCAATAATGCAGTTGGCTCCTCTGGAAAAATGGTCAAACTGTGTTCTGTGGCACTCCTTTTCCAATATTTCCATGGTAATCAAGAACAGATTTTTCAATGATCTTGAAAGTATTTCTGTGTGACATATTATTATTGGATTGCAGTGTGTCATGGATGAGAGACTTTTATTCCGATTGATTGGGTGCCTTGGGTGGCATGCTTGTTACAATGAAGGACTCCTGTCAAGGTCAACATCGCTGGTGGTAATCATTGTTATCCAGACCGTAGAAAGATTTCGGCGTTCATAATGGGACATTTTATCATTTATTTTGCTCTTTGACAAATTAGTCCCTGCTTAAACATTGCTTGTAAACTGTTTGTCTTATTTCGTTAGTGGAGGACAGTATGTTGCCTGTATCAAGGAACAGAACAACAGCTGCATTTGCAGTACAATTGTTGTATTGTTTAATGTTGTGGTTTTATTTAAAATGTTGATATACTGTATATTTATGTTAATTGTTGACAATTTCAATGTGATAAGTAGATAGACCTAAGGAACTTTTTTGTTGAGGATGCTTGTTGCTGTAATAACATAAATGCACATTGAAATTAGAACAGTAGACAGATCTCTGTGTGCTGGTGAATGTGCTGGCTTTGATCTAGTCTTGTATAGGACAAACAAAAGGTTATCAGCCTTGACAATGTATCATCCAATGAATGGTCACATTGCATGCATTTCGTGACATTAAACTTGTTGCCAAGCAACATGAGAGGATTGTCTCTTTCTGGGCATTATCATGTACACATTATCTGCCTAGGTCCTTATAGTGTACAGTATGTAGTAGTATGTAGAGTACGGTTGTTAAGAAATACTTTTGTCTGCCACTACAGAGAAGTTGAGAGACTATGGACCACTCCTAAATGTAATGTAACTCATTCTGTCTTTCCTCTACGCAGTCAGACAGGTGTAGAAAGAAATATATTTGTAAATATCAAGGGAATTGGATTGTTACATGTCTTCCAAAATCCATGGGGGGGGGGGGGGGGGGGGGGTGCTTGCGCTGTTTTGTGATTGATGGTAATTTCGTAGACAGGCGGGGGGGTTCAGGTCGGGGTTGTTACGTCCCTGTCTGTTTTTGCTTTGTGTTTGTGTCTGTGTGTGTCTCTCTCTCTCCCAGGTGTTCGTGATCCCTTGATTGTCTCCCTGTTAATCATCCATCATCAAGTCCACCTGTGTTCCTGTCCTGTCAACCAATCACCTGTCTACCTGTTCCCTATATATGTGGCTGTTTGTTACTTGTGTAGGTTAGAGGGGTGAGGTTATGTTTGTTTCATTCTATTTTGAGTAATTCTGTTTCATTAGTATATTAGTTGGTTGCTACATTTGTCTGTCTAGTGTTTGTTTGGTTACCTATGGTCCCCGGTTGCCTTATCCTGGGAGAGGGCTAGGTAAGATACCCTGGGGTTTACATCACATCATGTAGGAAAATGTTTGTCTAAACACACTAGGTAAGAACGAGCGGATGTCACTCATCCTTTGTAGCAGTTAGATTTAGGTTCCGGGTAGATTAGTTAGCAGTTCTGTACCTAGGTAGACATGCTAGATTAGAGGTGTAGGGAAGCATAGGGCTGTGGTTTTATTGTGACACCGTTCGCAGCCTTCTCCCTCCCTTCCTACCCTCTGTTTATTTTCCCCGGCTTAGTTTTTGTATTATCCTTCCCCCCCCTGTTTCATGTATATTTGTATGTCCATGGATGTCCATGTTTTTTCACTATTATTATTTAGTGGCAAATAAATCCTTTTCTTTAAGGTTACCTTGTTGTCGGTCTGAGAGTGTTTGAGCACCACACACGCGGTCAGTTGCTTCACCAGTGCTTGTACACAGGCTATGTTGCAGTCCTCCCTCCTCCCTAGTCTTACATCTGAGGGAGGACGTAACAGGGGTGCTAGCAGACTTTTTGATTGACGGGTGATAGCTTGCGCTAAATCGATGGCAAAAGTGTGGCCCCCTCTAGTGGGTGTGGTGGGCCTAAGTGTAGCGGGTACAAATATGCTGCGCCTTTAAGACGAGCTCACAAAAACGCGCAGGTGTGCTTGAAAGAGAAACAGTGAGTTGGAACGAGCAACGCGAACGGAGCGGTAACAGTTTGATTGATTGATTGAAAACTTTATTAGAAGATTTGCAGAAGTAGGTACATGAAAGTACATATTACATACAAGGTCAACTAAAAGGATAAAAACCCAAGAAACCCCAGACTAAGTACTTTGTAACCCCTACAAGGCGGCGGTAATAATCCCGACCGTCACAATTGGCGTCACGAACAGGATAGAATAAGCAACCATTTTTAAGTGAAAGCCATGGCAGAATTAGAGGAATTTAAGAAGCAATTTGAGGGGATGATGGAGAGGTTCAATGACCAAGCTGAGGCCCTGATACAAGCTAGAAGCGAGCATAGAGAAGTTCTGGCATTAGCTAAAGCAGTCATAGATCAGCAGAAAGAAAAGCCCCCTGCATCTACTGTGTATATCCCCAGAGACCGCAAGATTTCAGATTTCAGTGGTAAACAAGGTGATGTAGATCAGAGGTTCCCAAAGTGGGTGCCGCGGCACCCTGGGGTGCCGGGGCACCTGTCCGGGGGTGCCGCCAAATCTGCTCGTAAAAAAAAAAAAAATGTATAATATAAAATTATAATAATAATACATGAATAAACGTTTGTTTATTACATGTGCAATGGAGTTCATAAGCAAATAAAATATATATTTCTCAGATTTGAAAGATATTAATTTACTAACTAGGCCTACTAGTTACTAACTAACTACTCCTCACTGAAGTCTTGAACCAAGCGGTGAAAATTGTTAATTATGTAAAATCACGCCCGCTGAAGTCACGGCTGTTCAGCACATTGTGCAATGAGATGGGGTCCGAGCATGAGGGGCTCTTATTACACACAGAGGTCCGCTGGCTGTCGCGGGGCAAGGTGTTATCCCGTGTCTATGAGCTCCAAGATGAACTGATGTCAGTGAGCACGACTTGCCATACAAAGAACAATTGGAAGATGAATCGTGGTGGATTAAGCTTGCTTATCTGGCAGATATTTTCAGCCACCTTAATGACCTCAACATAAAAATGCAAGGGAAGGCTGAGAATATCCTGACAGCGACAGACAAACTGAACGGATTCCGATCCAAATTGAGACGGTGGCAAGACGGGGTGGCCAAGAAAAACACAAATGTTTACGTTGACGGCCAATGACGCAGCACACAAGTCAGCGTCTTTCTTGAATCTGATCGCTGCGCACCTACGTATGCTGGAGGAGAGATTTGAGTCCTATTTCCCTCCAATGAACGAAGACTTCGACTGGCTCCGGGATCCGTTCAACCCCCTCTCATCAGCATCAGCCGCTAGTTTGAGCAGCAAAGCTCAAGATGAACTGGCAGAGCTCATTATGGACCGCACACTGAAGCTCAAACATGGTGAGCTAGGTTTGGATAGGTTTTGACTGCTTGTGGGACATGAATATCCATCTCTCTCAGAGAGCGCCATCAAGGTGCTTTTACCCTTCCCAACCTCCTACTTGTGCGAGCTGGCTTTTTCTTCTCTAGCATACGTCAAGAACAAGACACGCACGCGTCTGTCAGTGGAACAGGACCTGCGTGTCGCGGTGTCCACTATCTCTCCCCGCATAAAGAGACTCTGCTCCCAAAAGCAGGCGCATGTGTCCCACTAATGCGCACAACATATTTCTTTGTTTTGTATTTCTCTCAATTTTTACAATTCTGTCATGATTATTATTGTTAAATTATTATACCCGTTTGAAATAATAATCTCAGAATGAGCATTGAAATGAGAATTACATTTTAAGGCATTATTTTAAGCCCCCCAAAAAAGCATTGTTCCATTGATTGATTATACAGGCCTTTGATATTTTATTTGTGTGAAGAATTCCCTCTGAGTCTCCTCCCATATTGTACAATCCTTGAGGGCCACAATTTTATTTAATTTAGCGATAGTTTGACTGACCTATGCATTCTTGCCCATCCATTACAGTTCATTTATGACTTTTATTATCTTGTTAAAATTCATTGGGGCAATACTTATGTATTATATATAAACACACATTTTCAAACCAATTCATCGTGTATTGTTTTTAGTTTAAGCTCCGAGGCATTTTTTAAATCTTCGTAGAGTTGGGGTGCCTTGGAGAAGGGGGAAAGCTTCAGGGGTGCCTTGGTTAAAAAAAGTTTGGGAACCTCTGATGTAGATATTGAAGAATGGATCACATCAATTAAATCTGCCCTTCAAATCATGAAGGTCCCTATAGAGGACCAAGCCGAGTTCATCAAGCAGCATCTTCAAAACGAAGCCAAACTCACAGTCAAGTATATGGCAGACAAAGCTAAGGATGCAGAGACCATATTTGAAGCACTGCGTAAGACTTATGGTGACAAAGTCCCTTTAGGCACCCGGCTCAAAGAATTCTATGACCGCAAGCAGTTGGCAGGAGAGACCATACGTTCTTACGCCTATGACATTCAAGAAAAGCTAATGTGAATTCGTCGTAGAGATGCCAAGCGTGTCCCTGATTCAGACGGAATGCTGAAAGAACAGCTTGCTCTTGGGCTTCGAGATGATATCTTAAGAAGAGAGATCAAGAGGAGACTGAAGGAAAAGGAGAGTCTTACTTTTGCTGAGCTAATGCAAGACGCCATCTCATGGTCTGAGGAGGAAGAGGTTCAGGGGTCTGATAGTGCGCAAAGCAGTTCCCGTGCCAAAGGTGCCATTAATGCTACCAGGGCTACCGACGAACCTGCTTCGCAGTTGACAATGGAGATGTTGCATGAAGCAATACAAAAGTTAGCCATCCGTCAAGATGAACTGTTCCAGATGATGGGCCACAGTGGCACTGGCATGACACAAGGGAAAGGCGAGAAGGCAAGAAGCCCCCCTTTGAAAAACGAAGATGGGCAGTTCATCTGCTACACGTGCAATGAGCCAGGACATACCAGCAGACACTGTCCTCTGAACAGGGGAGCTATGGGCATAGCACGTCCTCCACTCAGAAGGGATGGGCCATCTGGGCCTGCAGGAAACGACCCCGGAGGGGCGATGCGCCAGAGTCCAGGTACCCCTGCAATTAGAAGTCACCTGGCAAGGCAGCCCTGTAACACTTCTCAAGCCTCAAGTGTAAGTGCCTTTGGAAACTGCTTGGTCGTTGAAGTGAAGATAGCAGGCGTGAAGACTGACTGCCTGTTGGACACAGGCTCAGAGGTGACCACAATCCGGGAATCTTACTTCAGAGAGTACTTTGGGAAGTCGGCGTTGTCCTCAGCCAACTGGGTCCAGCTCACCGCTGCCAATGGCCTCGAAATTCCCGTCCTTGGATGCCTGGAGGCGGAGGTAGAGTGCATGGGGAAGACCGTTGGCAGGAAGTGTGTCTTTGTCCTTAAAGATGAAAGCCCAGATGTGGAAGAGATGAGAGGCCTCCCAGGTATCCTGGGAATGAATGTTCTAAGTGAACTGAAGGATCTTTTCGTTGCCACGGACGGCATGAAGAAGATGAATAAGTATCGGGAAACAGAGGCTAAGGTCCACAGGGTGCTAGCGAACATCAGAAAAGAGGCAGGGTCCCTCGGACAGAGTGACCGAATAGGATATGTTAAAGTGGCAGGCAGAGAGACAGTCATCATTCCCCCACTCAGCGAGCGCATCCTGGAGGGTCGTTGTGGGGTGCCCTCAAAAGCAAGCTGTCAAGTGTTAGTGGAGGCTACTTCTGGGGTGAGCCTGCCGAAGAGCCTCCTGGTGGCTAATGTGCTCGCTAAAGTCACAGGTGGGCGTGTGCCTATCCGTGTGCTGAATTCAAGTGACAAGCCGGTGAGGCTGAAGCCAAGGTCACGGATTGCGGTGGTCTATAGGCCACAGGAGGTGCTGCAAAAGGAACTAGTAGAGTTCGAAGAAAAAGAGGGGGTGCTGCATGTGAAGGCAGTGGAAACGACCCCAATCCAGGCGGAGGGAGACGGAACAGGGCAGCTACCCGTCCCTGTTCAAGTTAACCTGGAGGGGCTCTCTCCCACACAGTGCCACAAGCTCAAGGGTCTGTTAGCTAAACATCAAGATGTGTTCTCAAAAAATGATTCAGATCTTGGGTACACCACTTCTGTTTCCCACAGTATACCAACAGGAGGGGCCCCGCCCATTAAGCAGCGCCATCGCCGGGTTCCCCCTCAGATTTTCCAGCAGTTTAAGAAACACATCCAAGATCTCGTCTCCCAAGGAGTTCTTAAAGAGAGTTGTAGCCCCTGGGCCTCACCTGCTGTAATCGTGCTGAAGAAAGATGGCAGTGTGAGGTTTTGTTGCGATTATCGGAGGCTAAACGAAGTGACCTGCAAAGACGCCTACCCACTGCCACGTGTTGATGAATCGCTTGATGCATTAGGGAAGGCACAGCTGTTTTCAACCCTGGACTTAACCTCGGGCTATTTCCAAGTGGCCATGGATGATGCAGACCGAGCGAAAACAGCCGTCACCACCCCGTTCGGCCTGTTTGAGTGGTCGAGGATGCCATTCGGGCTATGCAACGCCCCGGCCACATTCCAACGTCTAATGGGCGCGGTGCTTGGCGATCTGACGTTCGAGACGCTGCTCATCTATTTGGACGACATCATAGTCTTTTCCAATGACTTTGATACCCATTGTGAGAGACTTGAACTTGTCTTCAATAGACTGAAGCGGCATGGCTTAAAACTGAAGCCCAGCAAGTGCTATCTCCTGAGGGAGGAAGTGAAGTTTCTCGGCCACATAATATCTGCTCAAGGCATCCAGGTGGATCAGGAGAAAGTGCGAGCCCTGGAGACATGGGCAGCCCCTAAGTCAGTGAGAGAGGTGAGGCAAGTCCTGGGGTTCATGAGTTACTATAGAAGATTTGTCCCCAGGTTTGCCCACCTAGCTCGGCCCCTCCATGCTCTGGTCGGCAAGGGAGGTAGGGCTGGGTCTGCAGAGCCATTCAGATGGAGTGATGACTGCCAGCATGCGTTTGAAGAGCTGAAGCGTAGCCTGATGAACCCGCCAGTCCTTGCCTACCCGGACTTTAGCTTACCCTTCATACTTACCACTGATTCTACAGGGCCTGGGGGCCGTATTAAGCCAAAAGCAGGGGGGAGTTGAGCACGTCATTGCCTTTGCCAGCCGAGGTCTTCGCGGAGCTGAAAAGAACGACAAAAACTACAGTGCTTTCAAATTAGAGTTGCTCGCTCTAAAATGGGCAATGACAGAAACATTTTAAGAATATCTGATGTACTCCAAATTTACAGTTGTATCCGATCACAACCCATTGCGCTACCTGGGGTCTGCCAACCTAGGAGCGGTAGAGCAGCGCTGGGTAGCCCAGCTTGCAGAGTACAATTTCGAAGTCTGTTATAAGCCCGGGCGTCAAAACGCAAATGCTGATGTCTTGTCAAGAATCCCGGTGAACACCGAGCCAGATGGGGAAGATTCAGGGAAAGACTTCATACGCATTGGATCGGATGAGGTGCGTGCCTGTCTATGGCCAGGGGAAGCAATGGGTGCACTCAAGGGGGAAAATGCCACACAGAATGCCATAAAGGGAACTGTGAGTGGCTTCAGCTGGCCAGAGATAGAACAGGAGCAAAAACGGGATCCCAGTATCCGGCCCGTCCACTCAGCAGTATGGAACCACAGAAAGCCCACCCTCTCAGAACTAAAGAACATGGGTCCAGGACTGAAGCAACTCGCCCAACAGTTTGAGCGACTGAGCCTTCAAAAGGGAGTCCTGTTCCGTTCTGTCAGTAGTCCAAGAGACGGGGAAGAAATCCGGCAGTTAATTGTCCCAGAGAGTCTGCAGCGTCGAGTTTTTGAAAGTCAGCACGAACATAGTGGTCATTTTGCGGAACAGAGCACCCTTGAGCTCATGAGGCGGAACTATTACTGGCCGACAATGACCAAAGATGTGCAGGGTTGGATTAAAGAATGCAAACAGTGTACTCTGGCCAAAGATGTATTCCCCAAAATTAAAGCCCCCATGACATGCACCAACATTACGGCGCCCCTTGAGGTTGTGGCAATGGACTACACCATGCTCGAGCGATCCAACGGGGGATATGAAAATGTGCTTGTCCTTACCGACATGTTTACTCGGTTTACAGTTGCTGTGCCGACTAAGAATCAAACTGCACACACCACGGCCAAGAACCTCATAAAGCACTGGTTTGTCCATTATGGATGCCCGGCAAGACTGCATTCATACCAAGGGCGTTGCTTTGAGGCAAACGTGATAAAAGAGCTGTGCAAGATCTACAGAATAGGAAAGAGTCGCACTACCCCCTATCACCCTCAGGGCAACGCCCAATGTGAAAGGTTCAATCGGACCATGCACGAGATGCTGAGGACTCTGCCTGCTGAGAAGAAAAAGAGGTGGGATGAACACCTTTCTGAGCTTGTCATGGCTTACAACAGTCGCATCCATTCTTCTACGGGTTACCCACCTTTTTATCTGATGTTCGCCAGAGATCCAAGGCTGCCGATGGAGATCTTAGGAGGAAAGGACCTGGAGGATGAAGAAGTGGATAATCTGGATGACTGGGTAAAGGCCCACCACGAGAAGTTCAAAACGGCAGTGGAAATTGCTAATGCTGCGGCCCACGATGCATCCAGGAGACGGAAAAGAGCCTATGACCGCAGAGCTGCTGGAGCTCTCATTAGAGCTGGTGATCGCGTCCTCTTACGCAACCACTCTCATCGGGGCAGAAACAAGATAGGAGACAAGTGGGAACCTTTTCCCTACATTGTGGTCAAACAGAATCACGTTGATATTCCTTTTTACACTATCCGCCCTGAGAAAGGAGGCCCCTCCAAAGTTGTTCACAGGGACCAACTCAGACTCTGTACTTTCCAATCACCCCCACCACGTCCCGTAGGCAGGCACCCGTCCAGTAAGGACACCGACCCTGACATTGACACAGGCTGCCCTGACTTCATATGCATCCCTGCCACTACACACATGCCCCACACAAACACAGGCCTGGGTATTAGAGAAGTAGTCGAGGAGCATTCAAATGATGAGGGTCAGATTGATGATGGGGCCATAGGTGAAGTTGCTAGGCCCATACATGAGGAGCTGGGAACTATGGGTGGGTCAGATGCAGGGAGTGAAAGTGAGAGTGTGGCTGAACCCAGACGGTCTCAAAGACAGACCAGGGGTAGAATTCCCTGTAGATTCAGGAGTGATTATGTTTTGAAATTATTTGTGCAATTGCAAATGTTTTATACTTACCTTCATGCATGTCCATGTTTTTAGGTATTGAGGAGTGAAAAGTGTTATGATGCCGTGTTTTATTGTTTTCAGCTCTTCTGAGGCATCCTTATGTACTGGTTGAAATGTTACCTGTGTTGTGAACCTACCTGTGGGTACTGTCCTATGGAGTGACATGTTGTATTTTTATTTCTTCTTTTACAGAGGTCGCATCGTCATTTGGATGTTGGATGGCATGGCAGGGTTTCGCAGGGGGGAATGTAGCGGGTACAAATATATGCTGCGCCTTTAAGACGAGCTCACAAAAACGCGCAGGTGTGCTTGAAAGAGAAACAGTGAGTTGGAACGAGAAACGCGAACGGAGCGGTAACAGTGTGGGCTGTTTACAAGTTTAAAAGTTTTGATGAGAAGATATTATCGAGTGGTCATACAAAGTGACACGCTTTAAATCAGTAAGGCGGTTACGTTTGTGTTTTTCGTTTCCTTTGATAGTGCGAGTGCCGAAGTCGGGCTTCATTGAACTGAAATTTACGTTTGCTATTAGCTGGAGCTACATGGCGATGCACAGATAGGCTACATGGATGAAGATGGCTGGAAAAGCATTCAAGTGTGGGTCTAGTGCTGTTATCTAGATCGTCTAGGTCGCTAAGAGGGATACGTTAATTTGCGAGGGTTTATTTAGGAAGAGCAAGCCTGAACGTCGTCAGTATCGAGAGGTGTGGAGTGCTAGCTCACCCCTCCCCCACCCCGTATGTGAACTGCGAGAGAAAAGGAGCTACTCGTTGTGGTTGTTCGTGGCCCTGTACAGAGGAGAAGCGTGCGCCTGAGTTCAGCGAGGTTTCTCGAAGTTTGCCCTGCCAGCCATCAGACATCCTTGACGTGCGATCTCTGCTGTATGGGTAATCTCTGCACCACACCTTGCCATTAACACTGGCCAACCACGCATACCGTGCGCAAACGAACAGAACTGTGAACTGAACGGACTAACTCTCGCACGCGCACACACACACACACACCCCGCACTGGAAGTGCACACACACAACTGTTAACAACGCCCACTGAACTGAACTGTACAGCAACGGCGCTGGTAACTAACACCTGCAGAACACGCACACACACACACACACGCATACACAAACCCACACTGGAAGAAAAGGACTGCTCATTCAGACTGAGATGTTGTTAAATGTCAATGTGAAAGTAAGAGTGAAATGCCTGTTTTGAGTTTATCTGCATTCAGTTAAGTTGATAATGTTACATTTAAAGGGTATGGTTTATTAAGTGTAAATTCCAAGCATTCAGGGTTGGATGGTGAATTAGAACAGATGTATTGTATGCATTGATTTGCCTTTCATGTGATTTCTTGCTAGTGTAGTGACCAGTGTATTAATGAAACCATACCATATTGAATTTCTTGACCCAAATGTTAACCGTTTTGTGTTTGGATAATTTTCCATAAGCTCTGTGTTTATTCTTGAGTAAACATTTGAAGGGAATAACAGCTGTAATTTCCCATTTCATTTACTTACCTGGGGGTAGGGGCGCCTCACCTGTTTAGCTAGACCTAGGTAAAGTAGGGGGTGGTGTCAGGTCAGTTCGGCACTTACCTCGCACACACTGCACACACTTTTCACGGCCACCTACTAAAGCCCACTTTACCCCGTCTAAGAGGTTGACGTTAACCCAAGCTACTAAACAGTAAACAACTTGCTCACTCACCTGAACATTGAGGCCATAGGTATTGGGTGTGGGGGACCTAGATCCTGTCCCACTCAGTCCTCCCCAGACTAAGTACTTTGTAACCCCTACAAGACGGCGGTAATAATCCCGACCATCACATAAGCAAATGCATAGACTGTTTATGCCAGCGGCCAGCCCTGAACAGAGCTAGAAAATGTCCTTATTTAAAAAGAATAGCGAGTCTTTGGTTGATTTGTTATAGCCTAATAGAGTGTATGTATATGCCATTTGGTGTATGTCCATGGCAGCATGTGTAATTAGAGTAAGATTTAGATTTATTAGGCTATAATACTTGTACTTTAAATATATCTCATGCCAATTATGCCTCCCACACAGAAACGTGTTCTTGAGATCAACGGAATTAGCTCTACAGTGTCTTAAGTTTCTGTTGTCTTGATGTTAAACAGTCTAATCTTATCTATTCACTTCTTCACATGTAAAGATATGATCAGGATTCCCTCATTGAAGGATGATATTGTATACCATAGGGGACAGTGTGAGGATGTGAGTAGTACAATAGTGTGGTGTATGATGCCCCCTGTGGAACCTTTATGGTATTACAATACAACATTCTTCTACCCAACGATTTCTGGAAGGACTTCTTTGCCAGTCTCTGCATAGCCTCAGCCGGTCTTCAGAGGACTCAGTAGAGCTCGAAACCAACATAAATACAAAAAAGTCTAAATAGGCTTTTGAAGCGTACTCCGCAATTTGATGTGCATAATTGAATGGCTGAGCTGAGGCCAGAAACAGTATTCAACTACACACTCAGCACTCTCCCGTTTAACACAACAAATTAACCCATCACAGTGGTCACCCCATATACTGTAGGTCCCCCCCATATGAGAGAAGAGAGAGGGAGGAGGGGAGAGAATGAGGAGGGGGGGATAGTAAGTCGCTTTGGATAAATGCCAAAAAAGTAAATGGAACTGTCTTCTCCCTTAGAGAACCATTGTCTCCAGCACTTAGAGAACCAATGCCTGTCTGTGGGCTGTGATTAAGATAGTGTAGTATATTTTACTTGAACACACACACACACATACATGAATTGTATAGTATGGGCCTGTATTATTTGCCTTTTGACTTGCATGCATAAGTTCTGTAAGATTCTCCTGGCTGTGGGGGTTTTATTACCTACAATAGCAAAGTGTCCTTTTACACAATCTATTGTGAACTTAGTAGTGATGCCCTGTATTGAATCACAGCTTCCTAAGTCCACCTTTGAAAGTGCCTAAGTTACCACTTATCGGTGGTAGGCTAATGGTCCTGCATTTCCATAGCAACATGTGTGTGTAAGAATAGAGCGAGAGACTAGGAAGGCTAGGACAGAGCCAAATAAAATGTGTGGGTTTTAAGCCATATAACAACTTTTAACAATCAAATGACCGCACAAAATGTCTTTTCCAACCCTTCTCTCATCTATCTGCGTATATTATGCTACCATCTGACTGTCTTTTATCCACATTGGTCCATCCGATCCTACTATCTCACTTTCTTTCAACCCAGCTTATCTATCTATCTGTCTACCCCTCCGATTCCTGGGGGTGCACATACAGGATGACCTGTCCTGGAAGAACAACACAGAAGCCATCATCAAGAAGGCACAACAGCGGCTCTTCTTCCTAAGAGTCCTCAGGAAAGACCACATCGGACAGGAGATGCTGGTGGCCTTCTACCACTGCGCAGTGGAGAGCATCCTCACCTACTGCATCTACAACTGGTTCTCCAGCTGCACAGCCGCAGAGAGGAATGCGCTACAGAGAGTCGTGAGAACGGCCCAGAAGATCACCGGCGCCCCCCTCCCCTCTCTGGAAGAGCTGTACAACACACGCTGCCTCAGGAAGGCCTCCAAGATCTCCAGAGACCCATCCCACCCTGGGTACGAACACTTTGCTCGGCTGCCCTCGAACAGGCGGTACAGGACCATGTTCGCAAGGACAAACAGACTGAAGCTCAGCTTCTACCCCAGGGCCATCCAGGCCCTGAACACAGCAAAGACCTAGGTTCTGGGCCCTGGACAGTCTGGACGGATTGATGGCAGCTGCTGGATTGAAAATCAGGTGTAGTGCTGAGGCACAAATGTGTACATTTCAAGCCTGCAAACTGCGTCACTTTAAATGAATGTGCAATAACACTATGTGCAATATGACAACCCTAGGGTACATAAGGTTGCAGAGAAGAGGAAATGTTAGAATAGGTATAGCATAGCATAGAGTACAGCAATAGGTTAGAATAGGTATAGCATAGCATAGAGTACAGAACAGTGTTTCATTTGTACAGTATAGCATAGTGGATAGTGTACATAGCCTTTATTTATGTAAACCAGCTCCTTTCCCTTTTTTTTTTCTTTTTTTTTTTTCTTTCCTAGCACCAGGGGAGCCCCCCCTCCCAAATGTTGTTGTTTGGTACCTGTACTATATCAATGACAATAAAGACCATTCATTCATATTGTCCACAGTTATCCATCTGTTATCCAAATGTTCCTACTACCAAAATAAGACTGCAAGCCCACACACTTTCTTCTAGAACTTGTTGTTCTAGTTTCATTTGTTGTGTGTTACTTTGATTCAATCTTCGACCCCCCCCCCCATAGATCCATAGTGTGTATATCTGCCTCTGTCTCCACAGCTCCTTGTTGTCTTATCGTGAGCTTAGAATGATAAGGTTCTATCTCCGTTTAGGGTAGTTCAGAGATATTGAGCGTCAACGTTTTTACATTCCATTATGTTTTGTGAGATGGAACCTTTGTATTTTATGAATTACTAACTGAAAAATGTCAACATTTTAAAAAGAACACCACACAGGCATTAAGAAACACCTAATGGATCAGATTATGGAGAAAAAAAAACTCAATTTTTACAAAAATTGAGATAGAACCTTATAATTCTAACGTCACGTTATGTCTTTTCATTGACGCAATGCTTTAAAGCATACACGGATTTTGATGAGTGTTTTCACTGATTAGCGCAGGTGAAGGAAAGGAGACTTTAGACTCTAAAGGAGGAGGACACTAGCTATGGAGGACCAAGTCTGTCAAAATTAACAATAAATATATAGACACATAAATATAGAAATGTATTTCGTTATACTGTGTGTATTCATTCATTTATGTATCTATATATTTATTGTTAATTTTGACAGACTTGGTCCTCCATAACTAGCGGCTTAGCTAGAGGAAGCCACTGACAGACTGGAGGCGGGGCTCTGTTTCCATGACAATGACGTCAACGTGTCGGGTAACCAAAGGTCAAAATAAAGACAAGTGAGACGGAAGGAAACTAGAATATGGCAGTCGAAGAAGTTATGAAGCGAAAGATGTTGCCGAAAGAAAACTAGTACTAACATTTTTTACATTTTTGTTTTGAAGGATATCGCGTTTTACTTGGTTTGGGAATAGACGTTTGAAGCAGTCGGTAAGGAAACGTGAAGTCAGGAAAAGCGTTAGCTTAGACGGCTAACCTAGCTAACTGACTTTGTCTAGCTGACTTTGTCCACCTAGCTAAGCTAATCTTTCAAACTGATTTCACAGACTGGACAACTTTGTCATACATTTTTGTACATCCTCGAAGGGGGACTTGAGTTTAGCTAGGCTATCTGGGAATATAGTACAGATAGTTAGCTAGCGAACACCTCATTCACGGAGAACGGCTTGTCAATGTCATGTTAGCTAGTAGCCAGCTAGCTAGCTAGCTAAATGATTTGCTAGAAAGGCTATTCAAGAGTGCCAAAGTGTTTTGACAGTCCAAAAAAACCTTGATAAAAAGTTGTATTTTATTCTATAACTCGCTTATGCTAACTAGCCGTGTAGTTAAATCGGTTAACTAAGTTGACTAGCAGTGTACCGTGTCAAATCGTTAAAACTCAAATGGTAGCCGGAAGAAAAAGGTTTGTCCCCAAGTTTCTGAGAGTGTGTTTCAAATGTAGCCTATTCTCAATGGTGGCTAGCTGATTAGTTAGCTTAGCCTGCCAACTCTCATCTAATGCTGCTGGCTACTGAATAAAGCAACTCTGAAGATTGAATGTGATCATAATTTCAGTAGCAGTAGTAGCTATGTCATTTATCTTCATCCGAGTTGTTTATCATAGTGGCGTTGATTGTAGTTAATGTACATCTAGTAATGAAGGTCACTCGATTTGTCTGAGTTTATTCGTCCTATGTTTCATATGGTGTATATTATGCTTGCAATTTGATGCACGGTATTTTGTTTAGCTCTGTATTTTTGATGTAGCCTTACTAGTTAGTCGCTCTCAGACCATTACACCTTTTACAACATCTTTGCCTCGAGCCATTTGCCATTAGCTAATCAGTCCCAATTGTCATGGTCGTGCACGGTGGGGCTTGAAGGTCATGAATTGAGACTTCGTTGAGGATGGTGTCCCTGCTTTTATTGCCCACTTTGGCTTTGCCTATTGTTCGATCCACTGGTGGACCATGCCTCTGGGCTGGGAGTCAGATGTACTACTCCCCATCTGCTCAGAGGGATTCAGGGACTGTGGTTCTGGTGGAACAACAGCTGTGTTTGACCCCTTGTGACTCAACAGAGACCTCCACTATGTATTTCCCCGTTAGGCCATGGCTTAACAAAGCTTCTGAAAAATAGGGAATAGGGTGTTGTGGATTGCTATTAATTAACCAGTTTGACTACAAATGGTCTACTTAAAAGTTAGTTAGAAGAAGAAGAAAAAATCTTATTTAAATGAATGTAGAATGTAGTAGTCATTAAATGAGAATGTTAGATGCATTTAAAATGTCATGATAGTGGCTTTGGCCCTATCTGCACAGGCCTACAGCATGTGTTTCCTGGACTCAAAATAACAGTAGCTTAGCCAAACATGAGGCTTATTTTAACAATGACTCTGGCTCAACTCAATTGCAAAGCACTGTATCAAGTAAGCTTTATTTTCAGTAAAACAGCTGGACCATTTACCATTCAGGGTTACTCATGCAAGAAGCCTCCAGTTTGTTGATGTTGGGATGTAATCTGGATGATACACAACAATCTCTAAACAATTTGCTCTTAAGCTTACAAAGTAGTAGGACACTTGGGCAACATCGGCCTACAGTTGTCACCAAGTTTTACTTATAATGAAAGTGAAACATAAAATCAAATGACAAAACAAAAACGTTTTTCTTTTCCCTCTTTGACCCTGTTTTGATCCATCCACCCAGTCAAGCCATGCCTGTTATAGTAGGACACACACTCCAAATGGGCTGTTGGTGGCTGTAAACATCCCCGACTGGAAGCTGTACAACAACATCAGAGCTTTCAGTCAGGTGTTTGCTGCCGCCGACTGCCTCCAGCTCCTAGGAAGCAGCCAATCTTCATGTGCTGTTTGACCTACAAAAGAACTGCTGCCACAGTTTGCGTTCTTGAAAAAAAAAAGTCCTGGTCCAGATCACAATGGATCCCCGCTGTCATTGTGGGATGCCTGAAGCTACACATGAAGGAAACCTTCCAGAAAGCTCTTTGTTATTTGTGAGTATCATAACCTAGCCTATTTATGGAAACAACCAGAATGACAACATACAGATTGATTCAGACTTAAGTTAATGTAAACATCCTACACTCAGCTGTGACTTTGCAGCAGAGGCTGGGAGGAGGCTGTTTACGTTAACTGGCTTGAAGAGACGTGCAACGGCGATGAAGAATCAGTCAATGGAATGGAACATTTTCAAGTTAGCCATGTGATTTGTATGGACAGTGCAACCTCAGTTATCACACTTGTGCCATCATTCTGAAAGTGTTTCATTATGACATTATTAAAAATCATCATGGGGTCCAGTAGGTTGGAGACACCTGGTAAGATTAAGAATGTCATTGCTTTTTTTCACTGACCATGGGTGGCCTGTCAGTTGGATTACTAATATGAATACAATTATATTAACTTCAAACATGTACATTTATAAGTGTGTGTGTGTGTGTAATTTAAATAAATAAATGTCATGAACTATTTGGCATCAATCATCATCATCATCATCATCTACAATGGCAATGAGTTGAGCTGCTTGAGCAAATAGTGCTGAGCAGAATACAGCATAATTGTTATTGAACCGTCTTAAACAATGTTTTGGAGAAAACGGTAATTGAACCAGAGTTGTAGTAAACAGTCTGAAAATACATTGCATAATAAATGCATTTAGTCGTGGTATTCTAAACTGCAATTGGATTATGTCTCATTGCTTCTATTAGAAATATTATGTTAAGGAGGAGTTTTTTGCTCATGCAAATTGGAGTCCATTATCTTATATCACCACAGTATCACTACTACTCTATAGACACTAGATGTCAGCCTTGTGCCATTTATCGCAGGAGAGAACCACCTTTAATACACAAACCATTGTGCATTTCGGCCTAAGCCTAGCAAAAGGATGCTTTTGTTAGTGAGTGAGTACAGTACATCTAGGCATATTAAAACACATTCTTTATAATGTGATAAGCAGTTATGTTTTCGCACATCATTATGCTATACAAATCCCAAATAACTGACATGCACATTCAATATAAGTTCTGAACAAGGAACAAAAAGTAGCATCATATCCACTGCCCTATTCGGGTATTAAGAATACAGCTTAATAAACTGTCATAAATTAACAACACTACAATCTTTTAGTGTAGGAGTATGAAAATCATGTATAAAGCATACATGAAGATGCTATGAATTCAGTAGATCTAGACCACAGGAGAAAGATGCGTTACAAAGGTATTGTAAATGAAAATACCACCACCACTTTTGCCCAACGGGATCTAAAACAATATGAATGTAAGTATATCCTTTCAGCATGAGCCCTACATAACAAGGGAATTATGCTCTATAAATATTTTGTGAATCAACCACCACTTATATGCTAACGTGTATACATTGAGCATTTCATGAATGATTCATAGAAGTCTTTAAGGTATGCATTAGTCATGACAATTCACCAATACAGTATGTAGGCTGATTAAGCATACATACACACGTGGGTGTTTCCACACGTTTCACAAGTCAGTCATCCATGGACAAAACTATATCACAGTGCAAATAAGGTGTATTTAACCAATATTATTTGATCTTAGAAAATTATATAAATCATTTAATGATTATTAAACATTTTATAAAATTATTGAATTATATATATTTAAATTATACACACAAAATAGCAGAATAGAATGTGATATAAGCAATGTAATATAACATAAGCATTCAATGCCAACTTGTGATTGTTTTCATGACATTCTTATGCACTACTTCTGAATGCACTATGAAGCAGTTATGCATGTGACCTAGTGTCATTACGTCAATACCCTTCAAATAAAGTGTTACCAAAAATACTTACGTTTAATCACCATCCTTGAGTTTTAGTGACATTATACTTGATTTCCACCATGCATTCCAGTGAGATGGAAGTTGGTGGTGCCACTACATTTACATTACATTTTTACCATTTAGCTTACACTTTTATCCGAAGTTACTTACAATTAGAGATTACAGGGACAGTCTCCCTGGAGTAAATTAAGGCTAAGTGTCTTACTCAAGGGCACACTAGTGGATGTTGTTCCCCAAGTGGGATTCGAACTCATGACCTTCTGATCACTAGTCCAACTCGCTATCCACCAGTTTCCTGTCTGCTCCAAATCCACAAGCAAAAAATGAAAAAGGAGGGCTTTGTATTTATCTATAGGCAACACTAACATGCTAGCCTTGGCTGATGCTGCCTTATAGTCAGTGATGTTCTGCCTCTTGGTGTCAGTGTTGTTCTTTTTCCCAGTACAGGTTGTATACTAGTGTGCCTTGATCTGGGGTTTACACTCATTATGTACCCAAATGGCAGAGCATTTTTACTGCTATGGAAAGGAAGGCTTATCGAATCACATATATGTAGATATCAAAGTCAGGAATCCAGTAGATGTTAGTAGATTATCCAGTAGATCCACTGGCGGACTCAGGGGGGGCGACGATCACAAACAATGAGAGGACGTGCCCTATTGGTGCCCCTCCAGTGGTCTAAACTTGACCATGTGCCCCCACCGTTGAAAAACGTCGCACTAAAGTGCCCTTTTGAATGGCAAAATTAGAGGATGTGCCCTATTGGCTGCCCTTCCAATGGTCTAAACCTGACCATGTGCACTGATGGGGTCCCATGTTGTGCAGTAGGTGCCCTTTTTTTCTTTTCGCCCCTGCCCCTCAAACAGCCTGAGTCCACCACTGAGTAGATCTATAATGTTTTTTTATTCCAAATCTCATGAACATATTTCATGAAAGTAGGATGCAGGATAATTACCTGCATGAATTATAAATGACATCTATCTATCTTAATCAGTGTAGTTTTGTGTATAACCTTGTCCCCAGGCTATTGTGCATAATAACTCAAACCTGGCCTTAGTGTGAATGAATTTACTGAGTAAATAAGTATTTGTCATTATTTGATTTAATCTAATCACATGACTGCAAGACGTGGCCCTGAATCAGAAATGTGTAGTGCACAAGCACTGGGATATACCACTCTGACTGGGGGATTGGTTGCTAGATTAAGCAGGTTAAACCAATGGTTATGTGATCGGCAGATTCTCCCGGTCCTTGTATTGTAAACGAAAGCCAAATTGGATGCGTTGGTCCACTAGACCGTCTAAGCATTTCGGCAGAAGAGTCTGGGAACGAGCATGTTGTGCACGACATGAGAATGATGGACATACTAGCCGAACAGGCATTAAGAGGTCATGCTTTTGACTCTAATATCCAAACCCAGCAGTTTTGGGTTGTACTACATCCATTCTGTCCTTGAGTTGGGTGCCATAATGATGCTCTATTCAGACTACTGTATACATGCAGCAGTTTCCTCTTACTAACTATAAAATTAATCAGCTGAAAATAAATGTGAAAATATGCTCACTGTCTTAATAAAACACAACCTTCGATGGGTTGTGTTACTTCCGTCAGAGGGTTGCCCCTGGTCATCCTCTATTTGGTTTAAAATAAAAGTGAGGAGTGTGTTTTGGATTTGTAGTGTCACTCTTGTTTTGAACTAAGAATTAGTTGACCAGGGCCCAACAGCTGTTTATTAAAACAGGTGGCAAGCCAAAGAGAGTGGAGACCCCCAGAGGGAGGCCCTCGACCCCTTGAAAACGGCAGCAATCTTCAATCTCCCTTTAATTGGCCTTCAGATGGAGGGGGTAGTTGTGTGTCCCTTCACACTGTGCATGTTGTGAATCAGCATTGGGCATGTTCTTTGCTTTGTGACTGACACCACAGATTGGTTTACTCTTACTTGTGTTTTCCTACAGAAGCAACCAAGAGCCTTTTCCCTCAATTAATCTCTCACGTTTAATAAATGCTTTTTGATTAATGTATGCTGAAATGTTTTGGTTTTATTTCCATGTAAGTGTTTGTAATATTTTTCAAATTGATGCAAATCTAATTGTTGAAGGCACATGCATGTGTATTTGTTTTTCTAAATATAGAAAATATAACAACAAAATAGAAAAAGAAGATAGATTTAGAAATGCCATCACAAATTACAGGTACTGTAGGCTTACTTGTCGAAAATGTCTAACAGTGCTCAGTGTAATAACATAACTCCATGTTACAGTTAAAGGTGCAATCTCTAATTCAAACAACAACAAAGTGACTGCCTGCCACTTTTTGGTAAACAGCTGATGGATGAGGTGGAAGATATGTAACCATTCACAGTGTCTGTGTAGACTGTAGAGAGAACTATGGATGCAAGGAAGGAACCTCCATGAGTTCAAAGTTATATTTTAACCATACCGTGTTTGTTTCCAATTTCATTGATTACACACAATGGAGTAAAAACAACACTTACTTACATACATTACATAGCCAAAAGTATGTGAACACAATTATGGTCTGGGCTAGGTCCCTTAGTTCCAGTGAATGGAAATGTTAATGCTACATAGAATGCCTAAAATGCATAAAATGACATTCTAGAGAATTGTATGCTTCCAACTTTGTGACAACAGTTTGGGGAATTAAGGCCCTTTCCTGTTTCAGCATGACTATGCTCCCATGCGCAAAGCGATGTCCATAATGACATGGTTTGTCGCGTTTGGTGTAGAAGAACTTGACTGGCACCTCAACCCCATTGAATACCTTTGGGATAATTTGGAATGCCTACTGCGAGCCAGGCCTTCTCGCCCAACAAATCTAGAGGGAAGGACTAACTCCATATTAATGCAGATGGTTTTGGAATGAGATGTTCAACAAGCACATGAGTGATATTCAGGTGTCCACATACTTTTGGACATGTAGTGTATTTTGGGTTCTGATGGGGTAAGAGATGATGTGATCTAAGCTCATGAGGCATTTACTGTATCCAAAATATTCTCAAAAATGAACCCTTTTTCGGGGCGGGGAACATAGGACCTTTTTTAGAAAAGGTAAATGCTTATGTAACGAACGGTAATGTTGTGTGGAATCAAAAATAGTGATTCATTCGAACTGCACATCACTCATATTTAGCAGCTTGATGTATGGATGCTGTATGATAATGTCGCTGATTCGTAGATTTGCTGTAGAATAATACTGTGGATTAAAATGATTTCACTAGCCTACTTATTTCTGTGCAGTATGTGTATACAGGATGACTTCAACAAGTACAGTAGCCTACACTATGTTCATGAGAGTCTATGAAAGCATGCAAGCCTACACTATAGAAGTGTCCACACCTCTGACCTGAAATTTGTCTTACAGAATGACAAGGTGAGAGGTTCTGAGAGAACCAGCCCCTCCCGCTCCTCCTGCACCCAAGCCACACGACGACCCCGCCCCAGCGCCGTGCCCCCCCCCCCAATGCTGCTTTTCCTCCTTCTCTCCAGTGGACGCTGCCCAGGTCGCCAGGCTGGTCACCCTGGCCAAGACCTCAACCTGCTCACTGGACCCCATGCCCACAGCCCTGGTCAAGGACTGCTTACCCGCCCTCTGCCCCTACATTGTGGATATTATTAATACCTCCCTGCTATCTGGCATAGTCCCCACCAGCTTCAAAACTGCCTCAGTCACCCCCATCCTCAAGAAACCTGGTCTGGACCCTGATGACCTCCACAACCACCGGCTGATCTCCAACCTTCCCTTCCTGAGTAAAACCCTGGAAAGAGCAGCCGCTGGTCAAATCCATCAGTATATGTCCAACCATGAGCTCTATGAGCCCCTACAATCCGGCTTCAGATCCCACCACAGCACGGAAACCGCCCTCATTAAAATCACCAATGATCTCCTCATTGCTGCTGACTTGGGCCGTTTCAGTATCCTCATCCTCCAGGACCTCTCTGCTGCCTTCGACACTGTCTCCCACACCATCCTCCTCAACCGCCTCTCCACCCACCTGGGTGTCACTGGTACAGCCCTCTCCTGGTTCACATCATACCTCTCGAACAGGGAACAGTTTGTCTCCACCCACGGCTCAAGCTCCCCCCCAGCCCCAGTCAACCAAGGCGTCCCCCAAGGCTCTGTACTCGGACCCCTCCTCTTCACCATTTACATGCTCCCCCTCGGCCAGATCCTCCGTCGTCACGGCCTTAACTACCACTGCTACGCCGACGACACCCAAATCTACCTCAGCTCCACCCCATTCTCGCCGCTCCCCCCCCAGTCCCTCATCAACTGCCTGCTCGAAATAAAAACCTGGATGACATCTAACCTTCTCAAACTTAACACCAAGAAAACAGAGCTCATGGTTGTGGCACCCAAGGCGCTGCTCCGGAAGGTTGGGGACTTCATCCTCGAGGTCGACGGATGCTCCATCTCCCCATCCCCCGAAGTCCGAAACCTGGGCGACATCCTGGACTCCACCCTCTCCTTCCACTCCCACTTAAAATCCATCACTAAATCCGTCTTTTTCCACCTCAGAAACATCACGGCCAGATTACGACCTTCCCTCACTGACTCCGTTGCCGAAACCCTCATCCACGCCTTCGTCACCTCCCGTCTGGACTATTGTAATGGAGTCCTGTTCGGGGTTCCCAACAAAGCCCTGGACAGGCTCCAGTACGTGCAGAACTCAGCTGCCAGGATCCTCACCCACACCAATCCTCACCTCCACCGGCTCCGGGTCAAGTCCCGCATCACATTCAAAATCCTCCTCCTCACCTACAAATCCGCAGACATGGGCCTGCTATCCACCCCCTGCACCAACCTACAGACCTTTGGGGACAGAGCCTTCAGTGTGGCCACACCTACTCTCTGGAACTCCCTCCCTATAGTGATCCGCAACGCCCCCACCCTGGACTCCTTCAAATTAGCCCTCAAAACACATCTGTTCTCCAAGGCCTTTGGCCCCTAGTCATTGTTTCAGTTTTTGCTTTGTTTTCTGTTTTGTCTGTCCGTTCATTCCCTTGTAAAGCGTCCTTGGGTTTTTGAAAGGCGCTATATAAATGTAAGTTATTATTATTATTATTATTATTATTATTATTATTATTATTAGATGAGACCTTGATGTGAGTCACGCACTTTAGGTATTTGTCATTGTATTAGCAATTCTATTTTATGAACATAGTAGTATTTCGTAAACATGGTGTATTGGTAACAGTGGGCAATCATTTTAAGCATTTTAAGCATTTTAAAGGAGCTACACCCCCACTAGATGCATTATGGACTAAATAAATGCATACACACAGACACAACATTATTATTGTTACCTTTTGCCAGTTTCTTTTCTCTTGCTGCTACATTGTTGACTGAAATTGAAGCCATAACAATTTTACTCTCTTGTACTTGTATAATGGGATGTAAATAAACTTTTGGCACACATGGCAAAAAAAATCATGAATCATGAAAGTTTGTTGCCTGAGGGTTAGCTGATAACCCCACTGACAAATGACAGGTAGATAATGACAGGTAGCGTAATGGGGGAGTGGTTGTCCTGGGGGAGTGTTTGGGGGGAAAGTTAACCAGCTACTGTTCCCACCCATTACCTGCCTGTGAAAAGTGTCTGTGAAAACCTTGAGGCTGAATTTCTCTTTTTGTTGATTTGGGGGTTATCAACATTCAAATACGTATATCTTCTTCAACTTGTTTCAGATACATAATTTTAAAGCTTACAATCTGCCTTTTCATAAACTGGGAAAACAGAAAAATGACCTTCATTAAAAATATTTTCATTGCAGCTATTCACATGAAACATTCCAATCCATACCTTTTCTTCTGCACTATAGTCGGCTAGTATTAGACTTCGTGTCTGTGATCTTTGATCTGATTAATTAAATTAAATAGCATACAAATCAAACAAGCCCGCTAGATGTATTAATTTGTTACATGTTTTAACAAATAGTTAAAAGTGGTTGTCAACTGTTACAAACACAAATATCAAACTCATATATATTTTGTGTTCTTAAACTGAGTATCACTGGACATTATATTTAAAAACACATTTGATTTGTGTGCACTTGCTTCTTCCCACATCTGATAATGGTACATCAACATTCTCGTTGTCACACTTAATCATCAGCATTTATATGCCATTGAGCTGACGCTTTTATCCAAAGCGATTTACATTACAGTGAGCTACCGACTGAGCCACAGAGGACCACATTTAAATACAACTATAGAATGAAGTATATATGAGCACTAATAGCGTATACTAGTAGTCCTAGAATATGTGACAGGGTCTGGTGAAAAAGTCCCCAAGTAGGGCACGGTCATTTTTCAGTTTTTTGCAGATTATGAAAGTGCAGATTGTAAGCTTTCAAATGATGTGCCATACATTGAAACCTCAAACCAAATACCAGAGAAACTCACTGAATCAAAACAGACGTGTTTGCTACCATACTGTTGGTAGCTAGCTAGCATGCTAAGAAGGAACATCGCTTGATTGATTGATTGAAAACTTTATTAGAAGGTTTGCAGAAGTAGGTACATGAAAGTACATATTACATACAAGGTCAACTAAAAGGATAAAAACCCAAGAAAGCCACTGGCTTATTTCAATTGGGGTCCTTGATTTTCAATTCATCGTTACATGTAAGACAGACATAAGAAAAGAACTAGTACTATCTACATGATAATACAGACAAATAACTATTACTATCTACAAGATAAACGTACATCCATCATGGGAAGAACAATACAACAAAACATAAGGTATGTACAGCGGGTAGGACAGGTGGGGACATACACCACAGGTGGGGGCGGGGGACAAAACACAAAGTATGTACAGTGGGTAGTTCGGGTCTTTTAATCTGATTTTTGTTTTAGAGGGTCCAGTTACGGATTGCAGCCTCCTGTAAATGTTTTTTGAGAGTGGTTTTGAAGGTGGGCAGTGTTTTGCACTCCTTTAAGATTATAGGAAGGGCGTTCCACATCTTTACTGCATAGTTTGCAAACGAGTTTAACCCCTTGTTTGTGGTGCAACGCGGTTGAACGTGGTTCGTGGAGCTTCCTCTGGTGTTGTATGTGTGGACGTTGTTCACTTTTTGGAAGTATGTTGCCAGGTACTTGGGTGTCTTTGTGGTGTAACGTATCTTGAAGACCAGGCCCAGTGCAAGCTGCTGCACTCTGTCAACTACTCGTAGCCAATCAAGGCTCAAAAAATGAGCAGCGGTTAGATGTGTCCTAGGGTTGAGGCCTAGCAGAAGCCTAACCAGTTTATTTTGGGCTGTCTGGAGTCTTGTTTTATGGGCCTTTGTGGTTCTATAGTACCATGATGTTACGGCATAGTCGAAGTGACATTGAATGAGAGCTCCTGATAGGGTCCTCAGTGTGTTTTTACTGACAAGTGAGGATATCCTGTACAAGAATCTAGTTCTATGGTTCACTTTTTTGATTACTTTTGCTGCCATTTTATCTCCGGAAAGATTTGCCTCTAAGATGGAGCCCAGGTATGTAATATCCTCTTTTCTTGTGATATTAATGTTACCCACTTTTATTTTAAAATTTTCAGCCTTTCTGAGTTTAGATGGGGATCCGTATAGGATGGTTTCAGTTTTACCTAGGTGTATTGATAGTTTATTGTCAGCTAGCCAGATGCAGATTCTACTCAGTTCAGTGCTTAGCGCTTTTTCCACCTGCAATATGTCCCTGTCAGAGACCAGCAGAGCCGAGTCATCCGCGAACAGGAACAAATTGCAATTACATGCTGATGACATGTCATTCACATATATTAGGAACAGTAAAGGTCCCAATATGCTTCCTTGTGGAACGCCGCAGGTCACTGGGAGGGGGGGGGGACAGTGTTCCGTTCACACTAACCACCTGTTCACTCCCCTCTAAGTAGGATTGCATCCAGCCCACCGATGTTCTATCGAACCCAATTGAACATCTAACCGCTATGAACATCTAACTGCATGTTTAGCACATCACAACATCCTGACAGAACATCAACATGCTAAAGACACATAAATACACATAATTAGATGATCACACAGTCCTTGCTTTTGAACAAGTCCGAAAACAGACTTTTGTTTACAAGCCATGTATCACTAACCCAGTAGCCTGAAGGAAGACAGGACGCGATACAGTGAATCCCTTCGGCCCGGTTCGGGACGGCACGCTTCGGGTCGGGTCGCTTCGGCCCGCTTTTGAACAGTTCTGGTTTTCCACTATACACAACAGACCAGGAACTAGTAGGAGGAGGAGGAGATAGTAGGCGGAGTTACGCGTCATAAAAGCGCGCCATGGTGGTGACGTATATTTTCACGAGACACAACACAGCCACAACAATAGCGACATGGAGGAACTTGAAGCTATCGTATACTTTTTCCTCGGCATGTGGTATATTACTAACCGTGATTTTTTGGGAGAGAAAGAGAAAGAGAGAGAGGAAGCTATGTACACATAATAAAGTCATGTTTTTTGAACCCTTAAAACCACTGCCTTCACTTGTCTGCTTTATGAACTGTAGTATCATTGTGTGCCGTGTTATTCACGGACAAACACGGTGCCCTTTGCGGGTTAATAACTTCGGTTTACCGTGGGTTAGGATAACAATTTAAAAGTGTCCGGATAGGGGAGAGGACAGGGAATCTGAAACCATTTGAATGGTGTCGATACGACACTGTTATCACGGTTGACACCGATGGTGAAGTTAGCAAAGGAGTATTGTGTTTGTAACACCTCCGGTGTTATTCACGGGCAAAGACGGTAAACGGAGGCACCATTTGCGGGTTAATAACTTCGGTTTACCGTGGGTTAGGATAACAATTTAAACGTGTCCGGATAGGGGAGAGGACAGGGAATCCGAAACCATTTGAATGGTGTCGATACGACACTGTTATCACGGTCTATGACACAGCGCGGAGCGAATTCCCTGGTAGAAATTGTCTCTCCACCTCCACAGCCGGTGTCATTCACGGGCAAAGACGGTAAACGGAGGCACCCTTTGCGGGTTAATAACTTCGGTTTACCGTGGGTTAGGATAACAATTCAAACGTGTCCGGATAGGAGAGAGGACAGGGAATCCAAAACCATTTGAATGGTGTCGATACGACACTGTTATCACGGTCTATGACACAGCGCGGAGCGAATTCCCTGGTAGAAATTGTCTCTCCACCTCCACAGCCGGTGTCATTCATGGGCAAAGACGGTAAACGGAGGCACCCTTTGCGGGTTAATAACTTCGGTTTACCGTGGGTTAGGATAACAATTCAAACGTGTCCGGATAGGAGAGAGGACAGGGAATCCAAAACCATTTGAATGGTGTCGATACGACACTGTTATCACGGTCTATGACACAGCGCGGAGCGAATTCCCTGGTAGAAATTGTCTCTCCACCTCCACAGCCGGTGTCATTCACGGGCAAAGACGGTAAAAGGAGGCACCCTTTGCAGGTTAATAACTTCGGTTTACCGTGGGTTAGGATAACAATTCAAACGTGTCCGGATAGGAGAGAGGACAGGGAATCCAAAACCATTTGAATGGTGTCGATACGACACTGTTATCACGGTCTATGACACAGCGCAGAGCGAATTCCCTGGTAGAAATTGTCTCTCCACCTCCACAGCCGGTGTCATTCACGGGCAAAGACGGTGCATAATAGCGATTTTTGTGTTATGCTTGTTGTAAATAAAAGTTCTATGATGCATTGAAATGACATTAAACTAAGATAATACGATGGTCAGCATCATTTTTCGAATCTTTATCAATAAGCTATTACAGAAACTCTAGTGACATTTTCCAAGAGCGAATGTGGTATTTCAAGATGGCGGTTAGCGAAGAAATCTATGAACATGGGATGACGATTTCCATTGACCAATCAACGGTGTGCAGCGTCACACGTCACACGCAGCCTGGCAAAAAGGTTCCGGGTCTAAATTTAGACCCTGGTATCGAAGGGGAGCTAAAGAAGCGCGCCGAACCGACCTGACCCGACCCGGGCCGACAAATGGAAAAGCGCCAAAGAAGCAGGCCAGCCCCGATAGTGGAAAAGGGTCAGTCCATTTACCATTGATATAGACTGGTGGAGGGGCCCTGTAATTGAATGGCTGAGGCCATGTGTTTCTCTGATCGTCTCACCCGAAAAACGTGAAGATTAAAAGTGATGATTAAAGGCCAGTGCTAGAACCAGAAACATAGTACAAATGCATGTTTTGATGACATCATGAGCATAGCACTCTTGCAAAGCAAATTTTAAACATTTTCTATCTCTTCTCTTCTGTCAGCCTGTTTTTGCACAAAGCAAAATTTCACATTTTTACGTTTTTACCCTATTGAATTTCATTCATTCATCATAGGTGGCAAGGAGAGGATAACTGACACATTTCTCCTCAAGCAACAGCAATTTAATTGCAGCATTCATCCCCCACCTGCTTTACCATACACTTGCAATTTATTTGAACAGTTTGACACTACTCACAGTGTTTGTGTTCAACTGGTGTGGACGACAGCTACAGAAAATCAATTGGGGAATGATGCTGCAATTCAAATGCTTTATCCCCATGTTGAGGAGGTGGTGGTTGCTGTCATTCATTGCCTCTCTTAAAGTCCAGTAAGCTACTAACTATGTTCAACCAGCCTCCCTCTATCAGCGCATAATGAAACACACAGGCCCATGAATACCAGACACTCTGATAACGGGCCTGAGCCTCAAATGTGCACAGTTAAATCAGAGGGAGACCCTTTAAATCATGTGATACTCTATAGGTTCTACATAGGTTTGTGTTTCTAACACTGTCGTATTATCTTTCTCCTTTTCAAATATCTCATCAAGTATTTTGCTTCTCACCCATTCCTTGCATGGTAGCTTGCATGGTAGCTTCCCCCACATCCCACAGCTACAGCCTCGGCAGCACGGCTGGGCCCCCTTCCCCTCCCCTCCCCTTCCCCCTCCCCTCC
This sequence comes from Nansenia antarctica, assembly GCF_963989245.1. Taxonomy (NCBI): domain Eukaryota; kingdom Metazoa; phylum Chordata; class Actinopteri; order Argentiniformes; family Microstomatidae; genus Nansenia; species Nansenia antarctica. The sequence goes on along the minus strand of NC_137690.1, from coordinate 56,048,083 downwards.
CCTCCCCCTCCCCTCCCCCCCTCTCCCACCAAGCCCCCCCCTGTCCCTCACAGTGGAGGAGGTAAGGGCGGAGCTGAGGAGGCTGCACCCTGGAAAGGCGGCGGGTCCTGATGGGGTGTGCTCGCGGCTGCTGAAGGTCTGTGCAGACCAACTGGCTGAGCCCCTCCAGAAGCACTTCAACCTGAGTTTACAGTCAGGGACGGTGCCGGTTCTGTGGAAAACATCATGTCTCGTGCCAGTACCCAAAACTGGGCGCCCGGCCGAGCTCAACGACTACAGACCTGTTGCCCTCACTTCACATACTATGAAGACACTGGAGCGGCTGTTTCTGAGACATCTGAGACCACAGACTGAACATGCACGCGATCCCCTGCAGTTCGGGTACCAGGAAAGAGTTGGTGTGGATGACGCTGTCCTCTACCTCCTTCATCGTGCTTACTCCTACCTGGATGAGCCGGGAAGTCAGGTGAGGATAATGTTTTTCGACTTCTCTTAGTGCCTTTAACAGCATAGGTGAAAGTGGGCCGGAACGGTCCGGTGCTGCGTTCCGGCAAGACTTTCTGTGCCGGAACGCCGTTGGGGGAAGAGATGCAGCTGCCTGTCAATCAAAATCCGATTCCTGCAGAGTGCAGAAGCAATCACGATTCACGATCCATAATTTCCAACAAGGAAACACATGGTTGACGTTATGTTTCCTTGCGTCTATTTTAATACCTTTGAAAAGGACATGTTAACCCGCTTTACAGTAGACCCGACGCGACGCGACGTGGTTGGGTGGGCAGCACTGGGCACTGAGACAGTCCGACCGGGATTACAGTCGCGCCGTATGGAAGCATATAGTGGACTTTATTCAAATGTTAATGCAATTTGAGATTGCATTTGCATGTTCCACTTTTGCATGCATTCTTTCAGACAATATTCAAATTCAAATGCAATTCTAATGATTTTCATTTTCATGTACCTGATGTGCACATTCGCTGTCAATATTAAAATGATAATGCAAAGCCATTTGACATTTAATTTTCAAAGTCATGCGCTGCTTTGTAGCTGACAAAATTCAAAAGTTCATTCTAATGTGAAAATTACTATGCAATCCCAAAATAGCATATTCATTTGCCACTTTTGCCTGCGTTATTTGAGTCAATATTCAAATTGTAATGCAATAATGTGATACGCAATTGCATTTACATGTTCTAGTAAACACATCCGCTTTGTAGCTGACAAAATTCAAATGTTCATTCTAATGTGAAAATGACTATGCAATCCCAAAATAGCATATTCATTTGCCACTTTTGCCTGCGTTATTTGAGTCAATATTCAAATTGTAATGCAATAATGTGATTAGCAATTGCATTTATATGTTCTAGGAAACACATCCGCTCATTAGAATTGCATTTGAATTTGAATATTGTCTGAAAGAATGCATGCAAAAGTGGAACATGCAAATGCAATCTCAAATTGTATTAACATTTGAATTTAGTCCACTATATGCTTCCATAAGCAAGCCGTGTTGCCAGATTGGGCTACTTTTGGTCACACTGGACGGGTGGATTCGACAGCTTTTAGACTGGTTGGGCTGGAAATGGTCAATTCCATCTGGCAACCCTGGTAGCAAAATATGTGCATACGTATCTGGTAGCCTACTGGTACTTTCAAATCGCATGGTATTATTATTATTATTAATAATAATAATAATTACAATTTACAATACAAATACAACAATTGGGGGTCCCTCAAAGAAAATGTGGGCGCACTGCGCGCGCACAACATCAACCTCCAAGGCTTGATTCTGACCCAGGAAAAACCCTGGTATGTACTGTATAACATGATAGCCATTTATGAGCAATGCACTGTATATAAGATGATGACCAAGGGTCTTTCCGCTGCTGACCAAGGGGTTGAGTTCACTTGATGAGGCCCAATTTTGTTTTAGACTCTGTAGGCTACTGTATTTGTTTATTAAGACTTAAGATATATTATCTGAATTTCTCTTGTTTTATCAAATGTTCCAATTATTTTCATTTCTTGTGCTGGTTTAAAATTGCAGGAAACTAGCACAAATAATTGTGTGGGAGAGAGGGGCCGCCGCTACCAAAACGTGCACAGTTTTGGGTCGCTCCACCACCAAAAACTCTCACTCCAAACTTTTGGTGAAACTTGGCAGCCCTAAAGTGTTTCTAATTTCGACACCAACACCACGATGTGTGTGTTCAGGGATGCATGAAGCTGGGGGCAGGAGGAGAACAATATGAAACGATGAAGGTTGGGGTAGTAGCCTATAGTTCCTGTAAGAAACTCAAACCACTTTCACCCCTGTTTAACAGTAACAGTGTTCCCAGCTATATTTCGCTTTCGTTTTCATGCAATGAATTTAATACACCCAGACGAGGTGATACACTTAGCAGCAAGGACGTGCACAGGTACGGACTCTTTTTATTTTTATTTTTATTGAACATTAAAAATGAACAAGCAGAAACACACTCACTTTTGCCACCACAGTTGAAAACATTGCGCTAAAGTGCCCTCTTGAGTGGCGAAATCATGGGAAAACAAGGAGGCAACTGATATTCAGTATAGCAGCACGACCTCAAGTTGGGCAGCGAGGGCCAGGCTCCTCTCCTTCTCCAGGTCGGAGTTGTAAGAGACGAGGCTCCTCTTCTCCTGCTCCATAACGTGGACTTTTCTTTTGAGGTCTCTCTCTCTCTGTCTGCTTTCCTCCACCTCCCTGCCAAGCACCAGAGCCTTCTTAGCTGCCGCCAGCTTGTCCTCCAAGGCCTCTCTCTGCAGGTCGCTCTCTCTCACTCTGCCTTCTTTCACCTCCTCCCTGCAAAGGACCAGAGCCTCCTCCGCTGCCTCCTTGTCCTCCAGGGCCTCTCTCTGCAGGGCCTTGATGTGGTCCTCTGCCTCCCTGGTGGCTTCGACGGACTCCAGGAGGGTCGCCCTGACCCCGGCCAGGCTCCCCTCAGTCTCTCGCTGGGCAGCGAGGGCCTGGTTCCTCTCCTTCTCCAGGTCGGAGTTGTCACAGACAAGACTCCTCTTCTCCTCCTCCATAACGTGGACTATTCTTTTGAGGTCTCTCTCTCTCTGTCTGCTTTCCTCCACCTCCCTGTCAAGCACCTGAGCCTTCTCAGCTGCCGCCAGCTTGTCCTCCAGGGCCTCTTTCTGCAGGGCCTTGATGCGGTCCTCTGCCTCCCTGGTGGCTTCGACGGACTCCAGGAGGGTCGCCCTGACCCCGGCCAGGCTCCCCTCAGTCTCTCGCTGGGCAGCGAGGGCCTGGTTCCTCTCCTTCTCCAGGTCGGAGTTGTCACAGACAAGACTCCTCTTCTCCTCCTCCATAACGTGGACTATTCTTTTGAGGTCTCTCTCTCTCTGTCTGCTTTCCTCCACCTCCCTGTCAAGCACCTGAGCCTTCTCAGCTGCCGCCAGCTTGTCCTCCAGGGCCTCTTTCTGCAGGGCCTTGATGCGGTCCTCTGCCTCCCTGGTGGCGTTGGCAGTCTCCAGGAGGGTCGCCTTGACAACGGCCAGGCTCCACTCAGTCTCTCGCTGGGCAGCGAGGGCCTGGTTCCTCTCCTTCTCCAGGTCGGAGTTGTCACAGACAAGACTCTTCTTCTCCTCCTCCATAACGTGGACTTTTCTTTTGATGGCTCTCTCTATCTGTCTGCTTAACTCCACCTCCCAGCCAAGCACCAGAGCCTTCTCAGCTGCCGCCAGCTTGTCCTCCAGGGCCTCTCTCTGCAGGGCCTTGATCTGGTCCTCTGCCTGCCTGGTGGCTTCGACGGACTCCAGGAGGGTCGCCCTGACCCCGGCCAGGCTCCCCTCAGTCTCTCGCTGGGCAGCGAGGGCCTGGTTCCTCTCCTTCTCCAGGTCGGAGTTGTCACAGACAAGACTCCTCTTCTCCTCCTCCATAACGTGGACTATTCTTTTGAGGTCTCTCTCTCTCTGTCTGCTTTCCTCCACCTCCCTGTCAAGCACCTGAGCCTTCTCAGCTGCCGCCAGCTTGTCCTCCAGGGCCTCTTTCTGCAGGGCCTTGATGCGGTCCTCTGCCTCCCTGGTGGCTTCGACGGACTCCAGGAGGGTCGCCCTGACCCCGGCCAGGCTCCCCTCAGTCTCTCGCTGGGCAGCGAGGGCCTGGTTCCTCTCCTTCTCCAGGTCGGAGTTGTCACAGACAAGACTCTTCTTCTCCTGCTCCATAACGTCGACTTTTCTTTTGAGGTCACTCTCTCTCTGTCTGCTTTCCTCCACCTCCCTGCCAAGCACCAGAGCCTTCTCAGCTGCCGCCAGCTTGTCCGCCAGGGCCTCTCTCTGCAGGTCGCTCTCTCTCACTCTGCCTTCTTTCACCTCCTCCCTGCAAAGGACCAGAGCCTCCTCCGCTGCCTCCTTGTCCTCCAGGGCCTCTCTCTGCAGGGCCTTGATGCGGTCCTCTGCCTCCCTGGTGGCTTCGACGGACTCCAGGAGGGTCGCCCTGACCCCGGCCAGGCTCCCCTCAGTCTCTCGCTGGGCAGCGAGGGCCTGGTTCCTCTCCTTCTCCAGGTCGGAGTTGTCACAGACAAGACTCCTCTTCTCCTGCTCCATAACATGGACTATGCTTTTGAGGTCGCTCTCTCTCTGTCTGCTTTCCTCCACCTCCCTGTCAAGCACCTGAGCCTTCTCAGCTGCCGCCAGCTTGTCCTCCAGGGCCTCTTTCTGCAGGTCGCTCTCCTTCTTCTTCTGCCTTCTTCTTCTTCTTCTGCCTTCTTTCACCTCCTCCCTGCAAAGGACCAGAGCCTCCTCCGCTGCCTCCTTGTCCTCCAGGGCCTCTCTCTGCAGGGCCTTGATGTGGTCCTCTGCCTCCCTGGTGGCGTTGGCGGTCTCCAGGAGGGTCGCCCTGACCCCGGCCAGGCTCCCCTCACTCTCTCGCTGGGCAGCGAGGGCCTGGCTCATCAGGGCATTGATGTGGTCCTCTGCCTTCCTGGTCTCCGACCTGTAGAAGGTCTCCCTCTGTGCCCAGGCCCTCGCTGCCTGGCGCCTCTCATTCTCCAGGTCAGAGATGTTGTGGAGGAGGCTGCCCCTCTCTTGCTCCATATCGTCGACTTTTTGGAGGAGGCCTGCTCTCTGGACCTGGGGGGCTGCTCTCTGGACCTGGAGGGCTGTTCTCTGGACCTGGGGGGCTGCTCTCTGGGGTGCCTGTATCTGCGGAATGCTTACTTGCAGCACATTGGCATATGAAGTAGTAATAGTAGTAGTAATAGTAATAGTTCTATCCAGCTTAGCAGCCTCCTCCCACCGCCTAGTAGCCTGCTGAAGGCGCGCTTTCTTTTCATGCTTCCTTCTTGTCGTTCTTGAGCTATTGTTATACATGGCTACAATATGAAAAACAAGGAAGAGAATGTGAAATGACGTATTTTAGATGTATATATTATTATTATATAATTACTTGTCCCCTAGTAATTTCTCAAAACCAACAAACTAAACTGTCAACTTCTATGCTGTCTTGCCGCAAGGCCTTCTGGGACCTGCAGTTCTACCTATTCTTAGTCAATACAACAGAAATGTACTTTGATATGATTGATTAACATGTAACATATTAATACACACACACACACACACACGCACACACACCTCTGAGTTGGTCCTCCGGGCTGGCTGCTCTGTGGGCCTGTGGGGCCGCTCCCTGGGCGATGTAGTCATCGTGCAATTCAGTTTCAAGCTGCCGAGCAGACTCGATATTGAAGTCATCTCCCATGGTTCTTCTTCTCATTTTGCATTTCTATAACTTTCTACAAACAACTGAACAAGGAAGAGAATGTGAAAAGACGAATTTTATATGTATATATTATTATTATTCTAGAATGACTTGTCCCCTATGAGTTCATGGATGACTGTGAGCAGAGGCGCCCCGTCCATAGAGGCAACCAAGGCAATTGCTTGGGGCCACCAAACAAAAAGGGCTTCCAAATATTTTTTCCCCCCCAAAAAAATTTCAAACATTTTTTTCAAATTTCTTTTTTTTTCCAGATGGGAGTGTTACATTAGTTTTCTTAAGATAGGATAATAAATAAATCTGTTCAATGGGCATTTGCCAAAGTAGCCTACTGTTAATCAGTATTTATCCTGTATAGAATAGAATAGAATAGACTTTATTGTCGTTGTACAGTTGTCTATACAATGAAATTGTAGTGGCTCTTCCGAAGGTGCAAAAAAACAGAAAACATATTCACATATTCACAAACATATACACATATAAGATAAACATGTATGAACATGTCTTATGTCTACTGTTCAGTGTCTACTGTATGGTGTATATGAAGATGTTATGACGTTTTATCATGAAAATAATGAACAGCAAGCTAGATCCAAAACTAGGGCCGGTGGAGGAGGGCAATTGTCACATTGGACAGACTACCAAAACAGAAAAATAAAGTATCTTAACGACAGCAAAAGTGATGGATGTCAGAAATACATTACCTGGAGATTCAATAAGGTACTTTTATATGGCAGGATATGGGTTAGGGTTATATGACACCTGTAGCGAGATAGATAGATAGAGCCAAAAGTAAAAAGTCGCTGAGAGACGCAACCAGGGTCTGGCTGGTAATTGTATGACGCGCCAAACAATCCGCTGAGATGAAAAGTATGTTTTAGAGCATTTATTGAATAGAACAATCAAACTTGGCGACGTACAAAAATAATCCATAAGCGATCAAAACCAGAAAAATAACAAACAATGCGTATAGAATATGCGTATAATGCGGTCAACAAAAATACATTGCTCCCCTCTCTCTCCACTACCACCATGCAGGTGCTTAAATTACCTTGCAATATCATCCCCCATAACCATATGACTTCTCAATACGGTGATCTAGGCAATAAACAAACAATCAAAGTAAACTCACGATAAACCCATTAGCCTGTTATACTAAATACCCCCTAAATTATATTCATACCTCCTACAACACCTCAGGCCTTTGGGTCGGGTGGTTCATGGAGGCAGACTGAAAGGACAGACATGCATTGCCTATTTCATAAATGTTCTCCATATAACGACGTCGATCATTGATCGGCAACGACACTATATAATTTTTTGCCTGACTGGCAATCGGATTTGGGCAGTCTGGGGATTTACACGGCAAATCAAATGAAGAACTACAAATCCCTGATGACAGGGAGATGACGTATGACTGCTCTGATGAATCAACCCCTAGGCTATTTCATTATTTTCTCTATATAACGACGTCGATCATTGATCGGCAACGACACTATAATATAGTTTGCCTAACTGGCCATCGGATTTGGGCTCCTAATATCTAAAAAGCACTACGGTTTTTTTATTTTATCGGATTAAAGTAGCGAAGACCAGAAATTCCCATTGACCGCCAGTCAAACTTCTCCCCTTCTATCACCCAAAAAGGGGCGTGATCATTCTGATGACAGGGAGATGACGCGCAATTGCTCTGATGAATTGTAGTTTATTGATAGCTGGCTAGTCTCGCGGTGCCAGCCGTTTCCACTTCCGCTTTGCTCTCGCTCCAAACGTCTGGAGACCTTTATCCAAAGAACGGATTCTATGTGCCGCCCGGAGCGAGCGGCAAATCTAGGACACTGATAGGCCGGACCGATGGGAAGCACCGCCCCCCCCCGTCCTTCTCATTGGTTCAGCGGGGCAGTTTTTTTTTTTAAAGTTAACTATTCATTTGTTACGTATTTATTTGACATCTGGGTACAAAATACAAATAGTTAATACATAATGTAGCCTATACTAAAGCCTTTAAAAATGATTCATGATAAGATCCATCATTTACATGCGTTTACATGCATCATTTACATGCTCCATGTTGCATGTAATTTGTATGCTACTTGTGGTCCAGTATGTCGCAATGTGTACTAGGTGTGCTACTGTACCTGTGGTCATGTACTGTTTTTACTGTTTTTATGTAATGTGCTTTGCATGTTTTTATGTGCTTTTATTATGTCAAATGTAATTGTTGTATTGTGGCTGTCTTGGCCAGGGCTCCTTTGTAAAAGAGACGCTAGTCTTTCAGACTGTTTTTTTACTTACACACACACGAGCGCGCGCATATGCGCGAACTTCGTAAAACCGTATTATATTTTAGTGTCAGGGAAATAAATACATTTTAAAATGTCCACATCGTCACCCGCCTAAGACCCTTACCAGGGGCCTCCATAATGTTGTTTGCTTAGGGCCCCCAAAAGTCTAGGGGCTCCACTGACTGCTGTTTGAACTTCAAAAGTGACTGACGTTGATATTGCGTGACATTGTGATTGAAGCAACGTGCCAAAAAGCCATTCTCCTTTTCGTATTTCTACCTTCAAAAAATATGTCTAGGACGTCGGGTTGTAAAGCAAAAGCTTCTTTACATAAGAATCTCTGTTGGCATACACTTTTGATCACTTTCAAACAATAAACGAGTTAGACTTTGACACTCAGCGCGCGCGCACACACACACCCGCGCAGCCACATCCAGACCCCCGCCCCACACACACACACACACCCGCGCAGCCACATCCAGCGCTTACCTTGTGATAGCGTCTTGATCCTTGTGATACTGACATCAAACTGGCTCGATTGTCTTTTATAAACCCACATTTGATTGTGACGTTTTTATGTCACCTCGACTGTTGTGATTATGACGTCATCCGTCTGAGTTTTGTCTGCAGCCCAGCCTGGTCTCAGGAGCTCCATTTTTTTTACCCCCCAAAAATAATTTAAAAACAATTATAATCAGTGGCGGCTGGCGGTGATACTGAGTGGGGGGGCTAATAAATCCATTAGGTCTAGGGCCTATACCCATCAATAGTTCACACTGCAGCAACAGCAGCATCACATCCGAGATACAGTGCCAACTAAGTTACAGTAATAATGCTCTTTAGAGAAGTAGGCTACCTACAAAAACCTTCTGATGCCAAAAGCGCTCTCTCTTTGTTTCTCTCTCTCTCACACACACACACACACACACACACACACACACACACACACACACACACACACACACACACACACACACACACACACACACACACACACATACATACTTTTCTCAATACACATTATCCCATGCCATTTTTAACAAAAACACAATGCAAGAATGATGAAATGATTGGCTACATGAAAGAAGAGACGCTCTATCATAGCCTAAGCCAACAATATCAGAAAAGGTCCACCTAAAAGGAAAACAGAATATTCAGGCACCAGATGACCAATCAAAATATAATGTAATATAATGCAATATAAGGCTCTCAGGCATTCTGTACTTTCAAATATGTATTCTCCTTGAGCAGTCAACATCAACTATCAGCTATTTCGCTAGCAAAAACGAAAGCTAACTTATTTGCGAAACAGCGCCCCCGCCACCACGTCGGCGCAGTGCCGCAATTGCAGTTTTGTCGGAGGCGGCCGCCTCATAATTCTCTATGCATATGCACTACCAAACGTGCACTACCAAACGTGGTCCAATTGTAATATCTGCCAACAACTAAATTGTTGCTTGGGCCTACCTTATTTGAAGAGAAGCTCACATCGCCTTTCTAGGACGCAAACCGGTTAATCACCACATGTCTTGTTTGATTATGATTTTATACACACACACACACACACACACACACACACGCACACGCACACACAGACACACACGCACACGCACACACAGACACACACACACACACACACACAGACACTCACACACCACACACTCTCACACACACACACGCACAGTCACGCACTCACACTCACACACATACACAGGCCCGGATTAACCCCCTAGGGTGCCCTAGGGTGACCAGACTTGATGTGTGCCCCCCCCCCAACACACACACTTTTTATTTATTTTATTTTTTTACTTTGCAAGTGAAAATTTGATATTTACTATGGTTACAAAAACCATAGATTTACAAGAGCATATTACTACAGTACAGGCTCATCCCAGTTGGGCCTAATGCCGTAGTATAGCCTTGACACTGATGCTCAAATCTGAATGCAACTCACATCCCAATGCAACACGACTTTCTAAATATAGGCTAATTATTTCCATCATAAATGGCCTGAGACTACATGCAAAACCATAACAAAGGGGGAAAATGCACATACTGTATACTACAATAAAACAAGCTCAATACCAACCAAGTCCAAAAATGGAAATAAACAGCGCCTCTCTCTTTGCCGCTCTGCTCACCTTCGTGATGCTGTATCAGACGTAGGCTATAGCCCTGTGCATCACACAGGCCCAAATCAGCCACAGCGTCATATTAGCCCCAAATAATCATAAGTAAGCCTTACCGGTAAGGAAGAGCCTCAGTGCGACAAACACACATTGGAACGTCGTCTGTAGTCCATGTATTCTCAGGATTTGAAGCATCTCCTCTGGTGAACGGGTTGTCTCCTCCCGCACAAAATCCTTGAACTGAATAAGTTCATCTCCAAAGTTTTTGTCCAGGTCATCTGGATATGTGGAGGAGAGCGCAGTAGCGCGTTTACGCACAGAATCGCGGTCCATGTCGGAATCAAACAAAACGCCAAATAGTCCATTCAGGGCCCTGTATGCATCAATGCGCTGAACAAGACAGGATTGCTTAATTTTTCGCTTGGCAGAGCCACTCAGTTGTCGCCTGTCCATTTTGATTTCTTAGTTGATAGTTTGGCGTCACTGCGTCATCGCGCACCTGTCTGTGATTGGGGGGGGGGGGGGGGGGGGGGGGGGGGGGGGGGGCACTTGTCTGTGACTGGGGGTGGGGCACTCGCAATTATTTATCTTATTATTTATATGATAGCCTAAATATAACCGTTAGTTTTGTATCTGTGTGGATGTCTTCCAGTAAATATAGCCTATATTTTAAAAATGTGCCCAAAATATTTTAAAGGTCTATTCATTGTCCGAATAATTTGGTGCCCCCCCATTGGCTGGTGCCCCAGGGCATTCACCCGATGCAATATATGGATAATCCGGGTTTGATACACACCACACACTCACACACACACACACACACCCCAGGCCTCTCTGCGCCCCCTATATGCAGCCCTGGTCCCTGTGGTCTTAACACCATCCAGCCTCTTCTACTCAGAGAGAAGCTTTCAGGTATGGGGGTTGATCCCTCCACTACATCCTGGATCATGGACTACCTCACTGGACGGCCACAGTCAGTCAGGCTGGGGAACTGTGTCTCGGACACATTAGTGAGCAACACCGGGGCTCCGCAGGGAACTGTGCTGGCTCCCTTCCTGTTCACCCTGTACACGTCAGACTTCAACTACAACTCAGAGTCCTGCCACGTACAGAAGTACTCTGACGATACAGCCATAGTGGCGTGCGTGAGGGATGGACGGGAGGGGGAGTACAGGGATCTGACAGGAGCCTTCAGCGTCTGGAGCGAGAGGAATGGTCTGCTCCTCAATCCAACGAAGACCAAGGAGCTAGTTATAGACTTCCGCAGGTCTAAGCCACCTCGGTTGCCCATTAACATCCGGGGCGAGGATATCGAGGTGGTGAAGACCTACAAGTACCTGGGGGTGCATCTGAACGACAAACTGGACTGGTCCGCCAACACAGAGGCACTCTACTAGAAGGGCCAGAGCAGGCTGTACTTCCTAAGGAGACTTAGGTCTTTTGAAGTGTGTGGAGACATGCCGGCCATAGTGATCCTAAATTGTTTTTTATATTGAGTGGGCTCTTCAACACTTAAACTTTCATAATATGAAAAAAAACAGAAAATACTTTTCTTTTTTTAAAGAAGCTTTTTGGTCATTTGCACGACTTGAGAATTGCCGACATGCAGACCTTGTCCGGACGGCATATAAATTACCTGAGGACCCCGGTAATATTTTTTTTACCTGGGGTAATTCGGTAATTTATATGCCGTCCGGACCGACCATGTCAGTGATTTACTCCAGGGACCCCAGTAATTATTCCGGCTGGAATTACCTACTGTGTTTCAGCAAACCCTGAGGTCCTCAGGTAATTTTATTACCGTCCGGATCGACATGTCAGTATTGCATGATTTTGCGCGATATTAATACTAGAATTTACCGTTTTGACCGGGGTAGCTCTGTGCAAACAATGGATGTGGATGACATTATTAACTCCCTTGAATCTCCACTATCGGATAACCAAACCACCTAAAAGGTTAATCGACGACGACAAGTGACGATGGACTGATTTCTTCTTCTGAACCAGTTCTAGCGAATTTACCTAACATTAGCTTGTAAACTGTGCAGTTTGTATGGTCTGGATCTAGCACTCTATAAATCACGGTGTCTGACAACACACAGGGATGAAGTTAGGGGTGGGAATCGCAAGGTAACTGACGTATTGATAACCGTATTACCCCCCGATAATCTATACATTGTAAGAGAAAATTCATCAACAATATATCCCAATATCTGTTAACTGATATTTCATAACGTGGTTCCAGTGTTAGCAGCATTCGGCAGAAACCTTCGTTTTCCACACCCCTGTACAGGCGAAGGTCCTTGAATGAATGAATGAATGAATGAGCCCTCGGGGAGTTAAAGTTTGTTTTGAAATATAATCGTTCAAGACTTTAGATCTCGTATCTGTTTTTCCCCGCTTTGCGCCATTTCAGCCATTCATCTTCTTAATTTTAATAACATCAAAACATTCTGATAGAACATCGACATGCTAGAAACACATAACTACACATAATTAGATGCTCAGCCCCAAACGCGAACACATCCCAAAACGAAAGTATTTACAAATTATGAGTATTTCGTGATCGTTAAACTGCTGTTTATTATATCGAGTGGGTACTTTAAAACGTAAAGTTTCGTGTTATGAAAAAAACGAGTCTGCGAGTGGTGTCGGCTGCGTTCGTAAATTCGCTCTGGAAATCTGATCAGCAGTCATGGAATGCCTCTTGTCCAATCAAATGACTTGTTGTTGCTACACGTGCGTTGTGTTGTGGGTCTGACAAAATATCCGGCAGGAACAGCTTCTTCTTCTGTGATGTTAAATGGCAGCTTGCACGCGAAACGCAAACATGCATGGAGATGTTTTATTCCATCCGGATAGGTCATTAAAATCACTGGGGTCCTAGGGTAAAAAAATATTACCGAGGTCCTCAGGTAATTTATATGCCGTCCGGACAGATGGGTGAGTTTGTAAATACGCTCTGGAAATCTGCTCTGGTTTCAGAGCTCTCTGGTTTCAACTGAAATCAGTTAATTTGCGGACGGGCGTAGTTACGAACGCAACCAAGGTCACAGTATCGTTGAGAGCAATATAGTATTATATATAATTATGTAGTTGTACATCACTATGGATAATGGGCATACGGTCAGCAATAGCTTTATGATCGGTCCATCTCAAAAGCTTGATTTGATTATTAAGCTCTCTCCAACCACTAACTCAAGTCCCACAATCTCTGTTTATGTATTTCAAAGAGAGGAGATTGTTTAGGAGACCACACACCTACAGTATACAACTTTGAAACAACAACACACATTTCAGACATAGCGCGAATAACCGTTACAAAAAAATTATTCCTGTTTGAGGAACCTGATCTCCTTAGGTACATTTAAGCTCATATTCATCACCTTGGTATCTGCCATCCTCCACACAGTAGGCCACTTTATGTGTCAGGGAAAGAAATGTAGTTTTTACCTCCTGAGAGCAACCCCTGTTAATCCTGAGGTCAAGTAGGGATAATTTTTCAGTGCGATGGTGGACCCAAAGACAGTCACTACATTCACCAGAAATGACACACTCGCTGTTCTCGGACATTCTGCCCTACAAATCAAAAATGGGGTATTCTCTGACAGGATTTGTATGATTAACATATAAATCCTGCTGTTGTGAAATGGCAGTCATTGCCCGTTTTTAATTTCAGTTGGGGGGGAAAAGGAATAGAATTCATAAGGAACCATCCATTAAGAAAATTGCTTTCATTTAACACTGCTGCTGAAATGACTATGTCATTACCAGGCAGGAGCTGCAGTACTGCCATGCTCTAAATGTCAGTACCAATGGCTACATATTTTACCTCCCTCTCCAATTTATTTGGTACAATTATCATGTAGGGAATGATCATGAGGGAAATCTAAATCTTTTCAAGCTAAGTAGTGAGCTGTTCCATTTTGAGGCATTCACTCCCATATATGAAATGAATGCAGATATACACACTGAATTAAATTCTGCAGGTCACCTCTACTACTAGTTCAAGGTAACTAGCAATACTTTATACCATCAAAGAAACCAGTTAGAGTTCCAAAAATGTCATTCAATTGACAGTGCCTGACTCCTTATCTCACCCTCCAGAGAAATTGAGGGCAGGTCATGGAAATCTTTTGTTGGTACTGTAGCAGTAAAAAAAAAATATAGCATATATTAGATGTACTTCTCTAATTCATGTTCCTCTCGTGATGGAATAATGTCAGGTCCTTGAGAGCCATCAGGTCCTCTCTGTCGTGAATGTATGCTTTTTACAGTAGGGTCTTGGACCTTGCATTGTGCATACATTCTACTCATTATAATTAGGTTCTGACAGTGTTTCTCAATTACCTGGTCATTAGACCTCCTTCCTTACAAAGACATGTCACCAAGATAATGTATTACATTTGGAATTTAGAAATGTGTGAAATGTGTCAAACCAATGATGTCATTAAAAAGCCAAAGGTTTACCAAAAGCATAACCACACAATACATAAACCAAAACAAAATGCATGGGTTGGTGCAGGTGAGGGAAGCACAATCGGATACTGGTTAATATCTCAACGTTCACTTTTTACAAAGCAAGGCATTCAATCTGCCACATCTCCTGGGCAAACCACCCTCACACTTGCACCTTCCCCTAGGCGGCCGCATCTCAATAGAAAAGAACAGGAGTTAAAGGTTCTTCCAGCCAATGAAATTGCAGTGTCAATCTCTGTTAGTCAGCACACATCAGGTGAGATGCAAGGCAAGCAAGCACATGTATTTAAGTGGATTTGTCACACCTGAGGTATACATAGTAATTACTCTAGTAATACTATATTATAAACCTGTTGTAACACTAGATTTGATCACACCTATGTAGGAATTCGTCACACTTTTAAAAAGGTAGTTTTGTCTATCATGATTTCTCAAGCCTATTTGGCATGTCTACTTGAGTGATGACAGACTAAAGGGTTAAGGGTTGGATTGGGGGTAAGACCCTGCAACATACCAGCATTGTGACCAGGGGGTGTACTTGTATATCAAGCCGCCTCTTGCTACTGAAACAGGAGATAGGCTCCTGCCGCCTGAGGGCCATTAGGCTCGAGAACCATCGGTTCTCAAGGCTTACCTACTTACTACACTCCCACAAGAACTACAAAAAGACAACTTTGTTTACAAATAGGCCACTAGAAATGTGTTAGTAACATTAAGGAGGACAGATACTAGTTTGTTCTACTGGTGGGAAAACCTCAGCTTGGTATATGCTACCCTTAGGCAATATTATTTGTAAACACGGTGTACATTTTCAGTGTTATGCACAAGACTTAACTTTATAATTGTTAAGGAGACACCTCAAAGAAACCTTGAGAAACTCACTCTGAATCAAAACAGATCCGTTTGTTTCCATTGTGTTGGTAGCTAGCTAGCACCTAAGAAGGAACATCACTATAAACATCTAACTGCATGTTTAGCACATCACAACATGCTGATAGAACATCAACATGCTAAAAACACGTACAGTAACTACACATAATTAGATGATCACATAGTCCTAGTCCATAGTCCTACGTCCTAAAACGTAAGTTTGTTACAAGCCATGTATCACTAACCCAGTAGCCTGAAGCAGGACGGGACACAATAGTGAATTAAATTCACAAATTCTAAGTATTTAGTGATCCTAAAACTGTTGTTTGTTATATTGAGTGGGCTCTTCAACATTTAAACTTTAGTAATATGAAAAAGAAGCTTTTTGGTCATTTGCGCGATTTGAGAATTGCCGACATGCAGACCTTTTCACCAGACCGTGTCACATATTGTTTGTATTATTCTTGTTGTAAAGCACTTGGAGACAATTGTCTATGTACAAAAGTGGTATACAAATAAATTGATTGATTGCTATATAAATACATTTGAAAGCACTGATATAGCACTGAGTCATCCCAACAAATAGCACTAGTCCCCATTCTCATACATACAGTATGTTAATGTTGCTCATAACTGCTGGGTAGAATGTCACATTGATAAGCCCACTAGCCTGTGGCCATATTGAGATCTATGTCTTGTTCTCTCTTTGTATCCTCCCACAACTATAACTGCTATGGTGCAATGCAACACTCAAATTCCAACAGGGTGGAGCAGATTTGTACTCATATCTTCCTCAGGTATGTGGCGTCCATCACAGTGGAACACTAGGGTGCCACAAGTCGTCAGCCAGCTCTCTTTGGCTCACAGATTCCGAGCCACACTGCAGTGCCTCTCTGCGAGTGGTTGCCATGGAACCTGTGACTGTGACAGTGTTGGATTAAGCGGGAGTGTCACTCTCGGTTCCAGAATGAGAAACTTGAACTCTCCTGATGAGCAGTAATGTAATTGCTTGGGTGAGATGAATGATAATGTAATTGCTCTGTACTGATGGATGGTGATGTAATCTGTACGACTGATGAAGTTGTCACTGCGGCTTAGTGAACACAACCATTTGTCACCCTCCTCAACAGAGCATGTTTTTCACAGGTAATGACAGCTTTTTAATGCCATGAAAAAAGCTTGGAGGAAAGTTCTCCTTGTGGAGAAAAATCTGTGAATTAAGAAAATGGACACAAACATACTCTAAACCACCTCCTACCTGAAGCACGCTATCTAGCTGATATTCATTTAATTAAGGAGATGTGTTCATTGGAATATGGAGCAATGAAGATTAGGTGTCCTGTAAGAATAGACTATAAGGAATGTGCTCTAAAGCCCTAAACTGAGCGAAATACCTCTACCCTATGCTATACAGTATGTTGGCAAAGTGCCAAAATACAAATGACAATAGAAATAAATCTTGTTTTTTCATTTGTCATGCAAGGAGTTGCTCCACCAAATATCAATACATTGTTCGTACATTGCATTGATTGTTAGCACATCCTTTGACCATGCGTGAGAGAGATCTCAGAACAATGCAGGGATGTATGTATGTACGTAGTACATATAGTTGCCTCATTTAAATGAGTCCCTGTGACCTATGGGATATTGCACACCAAGGCAATAGCTGTCAAATCCAATGAGAGCCCATATGTAGGAAACAGACTCCAGCTGAATTCAATAACAGGTCCACAGCAGGACTGCCAGCAGAAACATGGGAAAAAAACTCTAATGTCCCTGACAACAGAAACAGACAGGGGAGCAGGAAAGGTAGTGACTTCCATCCAAAGTTGTTTGGATTACGTGACCGTGCACAGAATGCTGGATTTGTGTGTGGTGAAGGCAGACATCATCAGTAGTATCGACTCAAAAGTAAAGAGTATAAAAACATAAATGAGGATAATAAAACTCAAGGCACTTTGATCTAAAGATGACAAATTAATATCCTCAGAATCTCACTGTATGACTCACTGTATGACTGGAAATACAAGCTATGAAAGGACAGGTGGTTAATTGTGTGGTGGTTAAAAAAGCAATTTGGATGTAGTCCAAGCCTGAATTGCCTAGTACAATGTAGTCATTATTATTATTAAATCACACCCTTGTCATTTGTAGTAGCCTTTACAAACCATTGATAGTACACACAGCAGCCATTATCTAATTGGACTTAGGTACATTATCAGTGAATAGCTCATAAACAGCTTCATGGTATAGTACATCAACAAAGAAATGTTAAATTATTTACAACAGGTGCCATTTCTATCTACATTATTCTAATTGATTTCCTACCAATAACACCAATTGATATCAGCTCTATACATCTTTAAAATGACAAACAACATTTCCCTTTTGGGCATTATTAATGGTAAAATAAGGTCTCTTTTCCCCATCTTATCTACCTTCCCCCTACACCAGCAAGAACAGAGGAAGTGAACTATCACAGAAAATGCATTTTAACCACAAGATGTTGAAAGACTTGTTTGCAATGATGTTAGCTGTGTGTACTATTTCTTTCAATATCAAAGTCAAGAAACCATTAGTTGCAGCCTTAATGCTTAGTCGTTTAAACTACGCCTGCCTTTCCCTTTAATGGGTCTCCTAGAACTCCCATAGGACCCCAGCAACTTCAAGCAAGCTGGTTTGTTGCCGGCAGAGTTGAGAGTTGACCAGCTAAAGCTGAACCATAATATTATTAATGATCATGCCCCAGAGTGTCTGAGATGTAATGTTGATAGGGTGGCACTATTATAACCCACAAACAAGTGTCATGTCTTGCAAAATCCATGGCACTACAAGGAGCACTTTCTTCTACACTGGCGTTCATCTCTGGAACAGTCTCCCCCGCCTATTAATAAGCAAAGCCAGAATTATGGAAAGCCAGAGAATGGAAAACAGGTAAAGCTGTATCTCTAGATGACAGTTACATGGTACGATAGATCACCCCCCCCTCCCTCCCCCCCATGGGCCAGACCTCCCATGGTCATAAACATGATAAACTCACCGAATTAACAAAAAAGGAATTGGGTTTCCATGTTGATTTAAACATAAAAGGCAGACATCCTCCTACTACCACCACTGCCTCATCTTATCACCCATTTCAAATTCCCTGTACGTTCGCTCCAAGGCCTTTCAAGACATTTCTGAAACGATGTAACATGCATTTAATAAGTGATTAGATGCGTGCTTATATTTCACTTTACAAGCATAATTGGGGCTGAGGAATCCCATTAGTATTGCCGGTTAGACTACAGCACTGTGCCATCGTTAGTGGCTGTGTTTCGTGTTGTTCACCAGCGGGAGGTGCATGCTGTTTGTGCTGATCATTACAGAGTTGTGCATTGGAACATTTTCGGCAGCACGTACACACAAATATACATTCACATCAGATACACAATCTAGCCAGGCTTGTTTTCGTTACCTTTGACACAATTCAAAGGTACCTTCTCCTGAGAAAAGGTTACAATTCCTAACATTTTTGTTATCATGGCAAACTAGACTGACATGTTATTAACCCCATAATCATATTCCATACAACAATTATGATCATTAAAGCCAAAAGTAGTGATTAAGCCTCATGACAAAGTCACGGGATCAAACGGCTGTCTGAGGATGGTCATGGGAGAGCTTTGGAGATGTAACTGGATGATGAAGTAATTGCCTAATATTCTGAAAGTTGTTCCTAATAAAAAAGTAGGCAGAGAATTTTTTTATTTATTTAACCTTTATTTAACCAGGCAAACATGTAAGAACAAATTCTTATTTACAAATGCAGCCTGACCAAAAAGCAATGGCTCTTTGGCTCTAATTTACAACAATAAAACTACGTATAAAACACTGGCAAATACAGATGCATTAAAATACTAACAGTCAGAGAGAGGGGAAAGGGAAGGAGGAGGTAGGGGTGAGGAAGAGCGGAGGTGAGGGATAGCGGGGGTAGTGGAGCAGGGGTACTTAAAATGAGGCAGTGATGGGTTATGGGATGGGTGAGAGACGGTGATCAGCAGGTGCATTGATCGACTATGGTTTGATGCAGGATTGGTTTGAAAGCAGTGAGTGAGGTGAGGGCGGTGAGTTTGAGGGTGTTCTGTAAGGTGTTCCAGTCGTGTGCTGCAGCGAACCGGAAAGCGCTGCGACCGACAACTGTACGGGCTTTGGGGATGGTGAGTCGGACAAGATCACTGGATCTTAGAACGATGACGGGGCGGTGAGAGAGGTGCAGAAGGGATGAGAGGTAGAAAGGTGTTTTGCAAAGTATGGTTCTGTTGATAAGATGAAGCCAGTGACAGAGCCGTCTGCTGTGAAGAGATGTCCAGTCTACAAGGGTGTACAGGTCACAGTGGTGAGTTGTGAAAGGCGCACCAGTGGCAAAACGAATGGCGGAGTGATGGAGTGTGTCGAGTTTCCTGAGGGCAGACTGAGATGCCATCCTATAGATGGTATCGCCATAGTCGAATATGGGCAGGATGGTCATCTTGACAAGGGTATGTTTGGCTGCACGGGTGAAGGAGGCCTTGTTCCGGTATAAAAAGCTTAGGCGAGCTTTGACTTTTGTCTGAAGGTGCTTTATGTGGGTGGTGAAGGAAAGGGATGAGTCCAGCCAAAGGCCAAGGTATTTGTAACAAGAGACAAACTCCAGCTCGGAACCGTCAACACAGAAGATCTTAGGGGGGCTGCTGACACAAGGTCTCCGGTCGAAAAGAATGCACTTTGTTTTTTTGGTGTTGAGGAGAAGGTGGAGGCGATGAAAAGACTGCTCAATGGAGGTGAGGCTGAGTTGTAGAGTGGAAGCCGCAGAGTGGAGTGAAGGGCCTGCACAATACAAGATGGTGCCGTCAGCATAAAGATGGATCTGGGATTTGCCAGCATCTTTTGCTATATCATTGATGTAGATTGAGAACAACGTTGGTCCCAAGATGGAGCCTTGAGGCACCCCTTTAGAGATGGTGAGATGGTCTGACAAGATATTTTCAGTCTTCACTTGCTGAACTCGGTCAGTTAGATAGCTGGCAAACCAGTTGCAAGAGTTTGTCGAGAGACCAATGTTGGAGAGCCTCTGTAGAAGGATGGAATGGATGACAGAATCAAAGGCCTTAGCTAGGTCGATAAAGGCAGCGATGCAGACCTGCTTGGAGTCCAAGGAAGTGAGAATGTCATCCATAACTTTCAAGGTAGCTGTGATGCACCCGTGGCCAGGCCGGAACCCAGACTGCATGTTGGACAGGATGTTGTTTGAGGCCATGAAGTGGCTGAGCTGTTTGAGAGCCAGCTTCTCCAGGACCTTGGCCAGGCACGGCAAGATGGAGATGGGCCTGTAGCAGTTGGGGTCGGAGCTAGAGCCACCTTTAATGAGGGGAAAGACCAGCGCGGATTTCCAGTCAGGAGGAAAGACAGACAGCTCAAAAGACATGTTGAATAGCCGTGTGATGGGAGCGGAAATGACAGGTGCAGCAGCTTTCAAAAACATGGGTTCGAGCCCATCAAGGCCAGCAGACTTGTTTGTGTCTAGCTTGGTTAGCTCCTCTAAAACCTCTGAGGTCAAGACAGGTTTAAAGGAGAATGTAGGAAAGGGCAGGAAGATGTGTCTTCCAAGTTTTCTAATAATAGTGCCAAACGTAATTTTTAAAATATATATATAGGCATTATAGACCACGCCTACACGCCCAGGAGTATGGCCAATCATGACCATGTTTAAGATATTGGCTAAGACTGAACCCGAGGGCATGTGTGCCACATTAAGAGAAAGATATGGCATTCATGGCGCCCCCTTTTGGTTGATTTGCATGTGGCTTTAGGGGGCATGATCCTGACATCCTAATGGACCGGCGTACCAAGTTTCATCACGATATAATTAATTGCCTTAACAGCTCTACACTGTGTCTCTAGCCCTCAAGCACTTTCCAAGGGAAATGCAGTGGAGACTGGTGGAGGTGGAAATCAAAGGACAGACTCATTGTAATGCATGGAATGGAATGAGGAATGGTATCAAACAGGTTCACCAACCTAACTGGGACACTGTTTTCTCTAACTCCCTGGATGTGGTTTGAATACGGAAACATGCTTTTTGGCACTGCTACTGCAGTTCTCCACTTGGCCACATGGTACTGTAACACTTCCTGCAGGATTGGATCCCCTGTGTGGATTAGACTAATGTTAGCTTGCGATATCTAGTTGGTTTTACGAGGTCAGGCATACAGAACCCTGACCCACTTACTGCCCCATGGGCCTCACCAGCATGGCAATCACAGCTGCTGTTCTAATCTCTTGATGCTGGAGAACGAGAAATGATGTTATAGTGAAAGTGAGAGATCCACTCCATTGGACAACCTTGCTCAGATGGGAAAACTTGGCTACTGTCACTGGTACACTAATTGACTCATGATGGTCACTTTTAGTCTGAATTCAGACGAATAGTCAATACAGGATTTACTCAACCACCATGATGGGCATTGGTAGTAGTTTGTTCTATTTGAGATGAACTGTTATGTTTCACCTATAAACCTCTTGTGTTTACCATTAAGTCACTAGACTGAGAGTCAGACATGTTTTCATCACACAGCAATATCACCGTTAGGCTCAGGCTCCTCAGGCTTCCCAAGGCTTCTCTGCTAGATCAGCAGGCCGGCGTCAACATCCAACACTCAGGGGAACAACCGGAGAAATCTGAGAAAGTAAAAATGATTAGACCAGCATCTCATGTTATGCCTCTCAGCTGCGCTGCTTAACACATTCTGTCAGAGAAGAGCCAGGGATTGTTTTCACGCTTACATAGATCCATTCATTTGTATGGAATTACATGAATAGGTTTGATACTGCTACTCGCAATGCTATGAAGGACTGCCACATCAGAGACGGGCAGCTCTTCTGAGACACATCCCTCAGTCCTGGAGTTGGATCACTTCAGCCCTGCCAGACAATGGGTTTGGGTCTATTAGTCCCAGCTCTGTTTCTGTCTAGCTGATCTATGGGGCGCATTTAATGTAGAACCCAAGCTCAAGTCTCTGTGTGTTTCTGCCTCGCTGACTGCCTCGGTGTGGCTGCTCATTCATTTTCAGAGCAATCATGTTTAAAAGGGCAGGGGGTTACCGACTATGAGGGCTCTAGTGGCAGCAGGTTGTGATTAATCTTTGTGCATCAGAATAAAATGTCAGAAAAGATAACCTCACAGAGAGAGAGAAAAGAGAGAGAGAGAAAAAAGGTAGCGAGAGAGAGAGAGAGAGAGAGAGAGAGAGAGGAGAGAGAGAGAGAGAGATGCAGTTTAAAGGCGATTACTACATGTAAGAACAGCGACAGAAGAGAGGTCAGTATTTGTTATGCTGGTGGGATTTGTTCTCTAGGAGGGCAGGTAAATATTTGATAAGTGGTTTCCTGGGCTATGTTTCTACAAGTGGTTTCCTGGGCTATGTTTCTAAGGGGTATTGCAATAGGTCCATTGGTACAGTAAAATTGCCAAATGACGGTCTCCTTGCTTTGATTTCTGAGAAAGCTATCAATATCCAAGATACTTAATGGAACTCAGTTAAATGCATACAGAGAGCAAGTCACATTAACTCTGATCCTCCAGTGCAAGAGAATGTAATATTTGGATTATGGGGCCATCATGATTAGTTTGGTTTCAGACAGTGAACAATATTTAATTGCGTGCATGGTGCCAAATATGTACTCTCAGGGCACATTAAATATAATCCTAGTGTTTTCTTTCTTAGCTGGAAACTCAGATGCTAGTGCAAGCTGTTGCAAACCTAGATGCAATTATGATTTAATTGGATCCTTTGTTGCTTATACTGTCCTTCCTCTTCATCGACACTATGGTGAAACATGATCAGTATCTTAGTGTCGCCTCTGGATGAAAATTCCACATTAGTAAAATATGAGTTATACGGATAAGGATATTCAGAACACACTGCATATCCTAAAGGCAGTGAATTACAATTGGTTATATGTATGCACTGTACATTTCCTGCCCAAATGTATACTGCAGGAATCCTTCACAGAAGCTCTGGAGACATCTAATGGAATACAAACACAACCAAAATCTTCCAACAATCTTCCACCAATCCTCTGGTGTACCAATACCAAACTATTGACTAACTAATTGCCACATTGTAAGATGAATACACAAGTTAAAGGTTATCGCCATGTACGTATATACAACATAATCGTTCACTACATTACTGGGACCATTTCCATCAGTGTCAATACAGACTGTACATACCGACAGTATATACTAATAACAGTAATAAGAAGAATAGACCAAAGTAAATTGAGCTGAGATAGCGTGATAACTTTAACTTGTGCTCAGGATGCTGCCCTGACTATTATCCTGTAAATAAGTGCAAAGTGAGCACCAATTACCAGATAATTGGAGAGCTGTTGAGAGAAGTAACCAGATGATAATGAAACTCCCTGGTTAACGACAGGGCGTAACGATTGCTTTTACAAATGGGGACACTTGAACGGTCTCCCTCTCTGTGAAGTGGAAAAGGCAATGTTGCTCTGATGGGGGTAAGTTCAGGAGTCCCGTTTAGTACTATTAGATTATCAATGGTGTAATAGCCTAACTGTATGAAGAACATCTTTTAAGATTGTTAAGATTTTATCACCTGTTATCCATCTAAGGGATGATGTTTTACCACCTAGGAATATGTTTCAGAGCAGGATACAAAATAATGAAACATAGGGATCATGTTTTCTGTCATAAAAAGAAAGAGTGTGTCTGGTTAATTTGAGCTTCACAGCTATAAAGACTCGCCAGCAGTTTCCAATTCATCTGGGTGACTGATTTACTAAATGGCTTGTTCAGAGGAGGCACAGCCTTGATAGCAGGAAAATAAGCTGCTAAAGTCCCTGGTATCTACAGTACGGTATGTGTTAAATAAAACAATAAAGACACAACGTAGACTAAGCAGTGTGATATGTCAAAGGAATCATTTATGAGACACGATTCATCGAGCCATTGGTTATGATGGCTTTTTCTTTGCTAGCTTGTCTCTTAAAACCCAAACAGTTCTAATGAGACAGTCTCCCTCTCTGGGCCTCGACATCTCTCATAAACACATGTTGTAAAAATGGAGCACTATACTTGAGATATGAATGCTGGAATGCTGGAATGCTTCTTTCACTCATCACTCGTCGTTTTCAAGTCAGTATTTCACAACTGGACATTCAGTCCAGTTGACATGATGGAGTGCCCCTTCGGGAGACATAAATGGCTGAGCGTGAAAAGAATGCATTCTAAAAAGCCTAATACAGCTCAGTCCTAAAATCAATAGGTGGAATCTTCAACCAAGTTTGAATTATGGGCCACTGGGCTAAACAAAGCTCTCCATATGAGCAAACATAGATTTATGTTTGGATTTAGTTCTCATCCCTCTGTTGTCTCAGGTCATTAAAGCATTTTTCTTTTTGCTCCGAGACGATTTCTCTATTGTCCTTGTACTGTGTTGTTGTCTTGTGACATTATACTTTGACAAAGGAGCTTTCTCCGAAACGTGTCAATAAAACCAAACTTTGAAGGGATCAAGTCGCAGTCCAGAACATATTTTCTTTATAACTATTTCTCTAGAGTTTAGATTAGATGTACACTTGCCTCCTCTATGTTGTCCATGGATCATAGTTTCAATGTCTTCGTCATTCAAGCCCACGCTACAGAGCTATTGAGATTCTGCCATTGTTTTTAACCTTATTTACTGGCCAAGTCACCTCTGATACATGATTGATGATTTCCTCACTTGCTTTGTGTGGATGTGGTCATCTACATAATAACTCTATCACTTAAGACAGTGGAGGGCAAATCCCTATGGCTGTAGGACATAGCATTAAAGCAACGGGGTGTCTTCCAAAGGGGAATGTGTGGAGTAGGATGATAACATTATCAGGCTTTGTGCTTTTGTGAACTCACACCACTCTTTTAGAGGACATGTCTTGTATGTGGGACACCAACACAGATAACTGTGGTAGAAATGGTGTGCCCTAAGGCCTGATAATACCAACATATTTCCCTCTGACTTCACCAATGTCAGGACCATATTTGCAACAGCACACCCCTTGTTTAATTCATGTCTGAAGGCTTTTTATAGGTTTTATCTAAACACAAGTGGGTATGCCCACAAGAGGTACACCAATCAATGCCATTGCAGCAGGATGCCGGAATCACTCTGGACACCACTGTAAAGGTGAGGAAATACAACGAAATATAGGTAGTAAAACACAGCAAAAAGCTGATTTTTAGACTGGAGGCCTCACACTCAATCATGAAAAAGGTTAGCAATACTACAAACTGCACTGACTGACTATATCTACAATACAGCTCCCTGCTGACAAGTCGCCTTAATAGCCATCTGACCTTTTGTACAGCTTCCCTGACTGGCAGGCTGGTTTAACTTATATACTGCCAACCTTCATCGGTAGAAGCATATGACAGGTAAACGCCAGTGTTCTGAAATGCAAGGCATAGAGCGCCTTTCATCTTTCTGAATGTATTGCTTTGATTTGACGGCTGGTGTAGTCTGCCACTCTATTCAATCCTCTGGTGTGAGAATTGATTATTAAGTTCTAGTAAATGTGTCTTACCTCCAGGGAGATATTGAGATTTGTTAAATGATGGATAACAAAAGAGATTAAAAACAAACAAACCTTGACAGAGAATAATGGAATTTGATTGGGAAAGCACACCGCTAAGACTGCCCTTTCATGTATTCAAATCTCTCAAGGCCTTGGCTGCGCTTTTCACAATGCCTCAGAATGTATTTCCTTGGGAACTGTCTTGGTTAAATCACCCTAATCGTGTGAATATCAGTGACAGACAGAATGAGGCCTGGGTGAGAGAAGGTTCTGGATTATTGCAATGGATGATAGGCCCTGTTTCATGTTCTGTAAAAGCATAAAGCTGGCGAGGTAAAGAGAATCGCTGGCCATAATGTTGCACTGTGGAAAAAACAACATGAAGTTAATGGCTTTAACTATAAACCAGGCTGCATAGTCAGTCATGCAATACATTATATGAACACTGCATATCAATTATTTGTAATATGTTTTGACCCATTCACTATTATTCATTTTTCAAACAGAACATTAATGCAGCAAAATATACTCAACACCGTGATAAACCACAGTAACTTCTGTTTGTTAGCTGTCCATCACTGTGAACGCAGCAGCACGGCCAGGACAGCCACCAGCCTGGCTCATCTGGAGTATTTTTTCAGAACTGACATCTGTGTTGGCTTTCCATCTACTCTGTAAATTGAATTTCAGATCTCTCCTCTCCCAGAGTGTGGGTTTTCTTTTCTATAAAAAATTAAAGACACATGTTGAATCCACAAACAGGGTTGAACTTATAAAACCCAACAATGAAATACATTTCCCTTGGTGCAGCAGATTGTACTTTTTTTCCTCTCCTGGCCCGAGGAAATATTGTTCATAATTAAGAAACATGAAGCATACCACATTTCTGACATCTAGAGGCACTATTTTAGAACAGTAATTCATAGATAGGAAAAGCTACTTTCTACATTAACATTTCTAATTGGATATGGGAAGAGAGTAAAGCCTACCATACAACCTTACCTCTACATCTTCACAAGGTTATTATTTCTTGTGTTGAATGGCTCTGAAAGTGTCTACAGTCCGTTTTTTGATTAGTGAAAATGATTTAAACCTCATAATGGCAATTTTTATGGTCGTTGTTGGCAGTCCAGAACACCAATCCCATTTCACATGCCAAGGTTTAAATCAGTAGGGAGTGTGTCTATTTCAGCAACCACAGACATTGTGGAATGTAATGGGCATAGAGGCATACCCATCTTCGCATTCTGTATTTCAGCAGGAAATGTAAAATTCTATCCACAGACTCAAAGTCAAATGATGGAACAACAGTCTGGGAAGTTGACTGGATTATCTGTCACATTGTTTGTCAGGCGCTAAAAAAAGTAATGAGATTGCATCAGGTAGGGAAGGTGGAGCGACACTGGCGTCAAGTGTAGGTGTTACATTACTGATGCGCCAGTGAGGGATGGAGGACAGCTGTGGTGGGATGGCAAGAGGAGAAGTGATGGGTGACAGTGAGGCAATTCTTCATACCATAATAAAAGAAGAAAAAGGATCTTAGATGTCCCACTTCATTCCTGTGCAAACCAGGGCGATGCAAATATCTTCATTACTCTGGAGAGCACAAGGCAAACAGGCAGCTGACTTGTTAACCAAGCAAACGCTATTTATATGAGGAAATTAAATGAAAGCTTTGCATGATTATGTTTCATCTGTCTTTCAAGACAGATGAAAGCAGGGCAGCAGAGCAGCAACATGTTGGTGTTCTACTCTCACAGAAATGAAACGTTACATTACAACCATATTGTTCAGGGCTGCTTTAGTCTTTAACATTTCTTCTGAAAACTGGATTTTGGAGGAACAGAAACCTGTCCAAGCCTTGAAGAGGTTGTTGTTCATCCTCTGCATATATACTGCATTCATCCATCTCCTATCCATGCCCATGCCAAGTGAGGTTCTCTCTCTATCATTTGACAGACATCTCAGGATTTGGAGGTAGAGTACTGAATATCCACAAGGGACCTGGTAATGCATGTCCGTTTTTTGCATACAGTCAACACACTGTCAGTCATTTGATAATGAAAGGGCTTTGTAAAGGAATACAACTCACTCCACATTGATGGATAATGGGGATGTGTTTCTGCTGTCATTTTTACTTTATGCATCATCGTTTATGCATCATCTCACCAAACACCTGAGTCCCTGTATCCCTGTTAGTCACTTGAGTTGAGACACTTCAAGGTGTTTCAAGGTTGCAAATTACTACTGTATTGTGAGAAGACAGTGATAACACAAATGAGTTGCCACCGACATGTATTAAAACCAACCAACCCTTCACTGCAGAAATGTTCATTCAAACATGTCCTCTCTGTAACCTTCACCTTTTAGGCCCTTAATTTCAGCTTCACAGAAGGGACATTGAGGCATTGCGCACAGAGAAATCAGTGAAGATTAAATTGGTCACACAGTCCACATAAAGGTCAGTCCAGTAGACTTTAATGTGTATGGATCTGGACCTTTATTGTACGTGACAATGACATCAGGGCTCAGAGATGGAATCAGAGTGTGGAAAAGCAGCGGAGGATGATTACTGTGTATTTGATACTGGTGGTCAACTGGGTGTTAACGCCAGACAGACCCATCTCTCATTGACACTACTGTTGGCTACGGCAATTCTAACAACTTGCCTGGGATCATTATAAAGAGAGCGCAAGTAACTTTACTCTCAGTAAATGTTATAAGCATTAGGTCACAGGATGATTAATCTTATTCGCAGACACTTTCGCCCAAATGTCCAGAAAGTCTTGCGGACTAACGCATCAAACTTGGCCTTCGCATAGCCATTGGCTAAATGCACTTCATCTACCAACCAATCATCTCCCACTACACCTCCCCTTAGTGCTTGCTCACCACACATGTCTGATTCTGAGCCACGCCTTGTTGCCTTGCAGTCGTTTGATTTGCTGAAATCAAATAATAATCAAACAAATACTGTACTCAGTAAATTCATTCCCACTAAGGCCAGGCTTGAGTCAATCATTATTCCAGGTTTACATATATTGCCCAGGGGACAAGGTTATGGGATAATGAATATTAGATGCAAACCAAAGAATATTGACTTATTGGTAAGAAATGGAAAGAAAATGTCACTGTGGTATTGTCGGTCACATGACAATCTTGCTTGGGCAGATTATTTATTCATTAATATGATGTAGTACCTTTTTTTCCAATTGTGTTTAAATGCATAATTAATCAGTGGTATTGAATTACTGGAGGAGATTTAATGAGAGGCACAGCATATATATTCAGTATGGAATTTAGATAGCAATAAGTAAGGGGGAGGAAAATAAACAGAGAGAGAGGATGGGGGGTGGGGGTGAAAGAAAAATGAGATTGCAATTCCAGACCTCAAGAGAAATAAATTGGCTGCTGCACTTTCCTATGGTGTGAGAAGTAAACGGGTTGTCACCAGCTACCCTGAGACATACATACAGATACATTCACATTCACAGGTTTTGTAGCTCATATCCAGTAAGGTTTTTGAGAACACCTCATCTGTATTCAAAAATGCAGCTGTGTGACACAGCAGATTAGACGACGGATTTGCAGTCAGATGCATACGGTGTGTCTGAGTATAATATACTTACCTCAGAAACATGTATGTATGTTGTATGTATGTATGTATTTATGTATGTATGTATGTATGTATGTATGTATGTATGTATGTATGTATGTATGTATCCTAATAAACAACCACCCCCCCTCCACCCCAGTTGACATGCAGAACATGAGGGCTTATAATAATAATAATGATGATAATAATAATAATAATAACAATAACAATAATAATAATAATAATAATAATAACTTTTATTTTTATAGCACTTTTCCTGCAAACGTTGCAGCTTATGTTATGCAGTTATGCTTGCTTGAGTCAAATACAAACACACAAGAAGCTCTACAAATCTGTTCCTAGTAGGTGCACTAGTAGGTTATAGGTATATAGTTGAAATAGTTGATGGATTTAGCTGAGTGAGAAAAATTGTCTCCAATTAGAATAGAACTGAACTAAATGTTTTCAATTGCAATCACACTAAAATTACGCACAATTACTGAAACTGACACTAAGAGAGCAATTTTCCCAGTGTACTGGACTACACCATACTGACTGATATTTTTGCTTTGTTTTCAGAGTGTTCCCACATTAGTTTATTTTCATCAATGAGGCTGGCTTCAATCTCACAAAGACCAGGAGAAGAGGAAGGAACATCATTGGTCACAGAGCCATTGTAGATGTTCCTGGCCAACATGGCGGCAACATCACAATGTGTGCCAGCGTCGCCATCACACATACTAATGGTGTCCTCCACCGCCATGGTCCATACAACACAGCCCACCCCACACCATCACATTTTTGGACAGACTGCACAACTTTTGATACAGGCAGACCATGGATGAGGCAGAGCACAGATATGTTGTAGTAGGGGACAATGTCAGTTTCCATCATGCAGCCCTGGTGCAAAACTGGTTTGTTGAACACCCACAATTTCTTGTTCAACACATTCCACTCTACTCTCCATTTCTCAATCCAATTGAAGAGCTCTTTTCGGCATGGCGGTGGAAAGTGTATGACCGTCAGCCTCAGCCCTGTGTGTGCATGACTCTTCTGCAGGCAATGGAAGATGACATGAGTGTGAGTGCTATCCAGGGCTGGATATGACTCAATGCGCTTGTTCCCTCGATGTCTAGCCAGGGAAGATATTGCCTGTGATGTTGATGAGGTGCTGTGGCCAGACCCAGCTAGACGGCGAGATTCAGATTCATTGTATTCAAGTATTTTTCTTTCCAGTTTTTTTGTTTGTTTGTTTGTTTGTTTGTTGTTGTTTTTTTATTATGGATATTTTTTCCTCAAAGTTTTCTTTCCTGTTTACTGTAATTGATAGAGAACATATTTTTTGTTCACACAACTGTAATGGATATGGTATGTGCTGTGCATATGTTGCATTGATTTGTTATGGATAAAATTAAGGTTTTGTTTTAACAGTATATTTGTGTTTCTGCACATATGTCTGTAGACTTGAACACTCTCTTGCTGCAGAGTTCTCTACATACAGAACCATTTTATTATGACAAAGCCCACCAAAGATGAAAGTGCTTTTGATTGAGCACAACATTGGTTGGTTGGAATCTGGTAATATGAAGGAAGTGTGTGCCATTTGGTGCAAAAGTTAGATTTTGATAAGTGTTTATATAGTTTTGAATGCAGTGCTTCATTTTGCAGAATATATTAAGTGTTTTACACTTTGGGTGTGTGGTTTTGTGAATTGTGTTAAGTGTTTTGAGAAAATGATTGTGTTAGCAATTGAAAAAAGCTGTGTGATTTTGAGAAAGAACTAAAATAGAACTAAACAGCATAATGTGTGTGGAACATAGTGCTGGATGCAGCTTGTGGAATCACATATGACATACTTTATTACATACATTGCATCACACATACTGTATACTATAACACAAAGTAAAAGCACTATTTGATCTTTCAAATAAAACACTACAATAGCCTCCTCCTGTGTAATGGAAGCTACATGAGCCCCTGAAGAAACAGTTCTCCCACATGTAACCTGAACATTGTCAAACCTGCAGGATAAATAGCCTATGTCTCCCTCAGCCTGCGTTTTATTTTTATTTTTTTTTATCTCATTACGCCGGAGGTGATCACCCCCTGACGTCGACGCACAGGTCAAAACACATTACAGTCATCAGCTGTCCCAATCCCCCTAATGCTATTACCACCACATGAGACAAACAGGATGATTTCAACCTGACCAAGAGCTCCCTTCCAGGAAAGGCAAGGAGATCTTGCTGCAGCTTGGGGCTGTAGCTGTTGTACTGTACTGTCACTGTTGAGAGTGTATTACTCTATAAACAGAACCTAAGGTTCAGTGGCTATTCTATGAATGACCCAAATGACTTTTGATGTTATTATGTTAATGCTTTTTTGAGAGATTGCTTTTTCTATTTTAAATTTGTATCTAAATCAAATATCAGATCTGTGCTCATTTGATTCCCTGAGGCCAAAGTGGGAGATTAATGTTCCACTATAGTATGTACTGTATGACTGGCTTCAGCTTTACATGACTGATATGGCACATATTCAATGCACATGCCCAGGCTGTAAGACTAAGTGTGTGTGTGTGTGTGTGTGTGTGTGTGTGTGTGTGTGTGTGTGTGTGTGTGTGTGTGTGTGTGTGTGTGTGTGTGTGTGTGTGTTTGTGTGTGTGTGTTTGTGTGAGTATGAGTGGTTGGGGCAAGAGGGGGGGGGGCACTAAGAATAAGAATGGAAGCAGATTTATAATGCACAGAGCACAAATGGTATACAAACGTGTATAATCCCCAGGATATGAGATTAAATTAGATCACATCTAACAGAATGATCAGAGAGTCTTTAAAGGGATAAATCCCATGTTATCAGGGACTCTACACTTCCATCTTGGAGCAAGACAACACAACACTCTTCCAGCTCTGGCTCTTTGACTGTCAATGAAGACATCAGTATCTGTTATTTGATCTACAGGTAATAATCCATGTGTAAACAGTTAAAGAAATACTATGGGATCTTTGCAACGATGGGCAAAGTTTAAATCGTTCAGCAAAGTTTCATTTAGCATAGAGGCAGTGGTCTATGCCAGCCTCGTTGATGAAAATAAACTCATGTGGGAACGCATTAGCATCTGGAGGTATGAATTGAATCACTGTATTACCCCATTCAGCCAGGGAATCCCTAGTTATTATTAGCACCAATATTTTTAAGTGCTTCGGCAGCCACTTTGGGTTTTTAGCTTGGCTCACATGCCCATGCCTTGCGCTCAGAGGAATCCCCACCCCACTGATGGCAGGGCAAGCGGGCCCACTTTGTCACTCATGAGTGCTACTTTCGAACTATAGGCTGACATTATACAAATGATCCCATTCAATAATTTTAACAGTCCATCACCCATGAAGCAATAAGTCATATGTCATTATTGAAAAGAAGACAATGAGCACAGTCTATATTCTGACATGGGAAAAACCAACCCATCTCTCTCTCCAAAAAAGAGGAGAGCAATCAAGTAAACCAGATCATGCAGTGAATTGACTGCTGGCGGAAGCACATATGAAAAATAACCTCGGGGCTCAAAACAAAGTACCCATGACTTCTAATAAAATGAAGTTCCCCTGGAGCAACCTCCTCTGAAGGCATCTATCATTGCTGGGAGGTGGGGAACCCTCAGCATGCAAGACATGCAGGGAAGACATGCAAATGCAATAGGCTAGCAGCTCTCTAGTAGACCACTTTCCCTACTTTCCTTCCTCTCTCCTGTGCTCATTAGTTTTCGTTCACCATCTTCCTATTCTCGCAGGGCCAGACGTGTTGGCTTCCAGCATACATACTGTTTGGAGGCTTATTGACTTCCTCCTACCATAGACAGATTGGGAATGACATGCACATGGAGGAAATCTGTCGGTATTCGTCCTCCGAATCTACAGTCAACACCTCACAGCTAGATATATATCTATTTTTATTTTTTTTGAGATTGCAATTTACACCTACCCAGACTTGTGATTTTGTTGGTAAAGCTGGATCCGTTATTTCCAGACATACTGCATAAGCTGATATGGATGGCTCGAGACTACCATTTTCACATGGTCTTTAACATTATCATTCATAAACTGGATTGAAATGGAAAAAGGCCACTTGAATTGATCAGATGCAGAAACTACAAGGCAATGAATATGTACCTTTCCAACACCCAGGACAGCTCATATAGAAAACATCTCCCAGAGGGCAACATATGCATCAAATTGCAAATACCAGAAGTGTCATAACAATATGATCCATACAAATAACTGTCTTTCTATTCAGCGGTCACCCAAAACAGGGTAGCCTACATTACGGAAGCTGTTATGACAGAGATGACACATATTTAATTCAAAAGAGGTCATGTAAGAGCAGGAAAAAAGTGAGTGCCTTTGAATGTTAATCATGTAGATGCACGCAGAGCTTTTAAGGCTCGTCATGAGGTCTCAGCGTGAGACATACTCACTCCCAGTGATGGTCTCCCATGTGTGCACGTCAAACACACTTTGATGTTCTCACCAGTCTGGAAAAATAACATTTTAGGCATTGCTGCTACACTTCAACTCACTTTTCTTCAGAAAGTCTGGGGATTTTGAAAAAGAGAAATAGATAATTATCTGAACTCCCTAGTGGTAAAGACTTAGGGACTAATTGTATGCTTCCTTTGAAAGAAAAACATTTGGCGGAGGGGTTGGTGTTCTCTAATGTAGTGTCGAGAGAAAATACATCAGGATGTGTCAGTGTTCTCCCAATCTCATGAAACCTATTTTGGGATCTTCACACAATGCTAATAGCTCTGCAGTGCAACTGGTCATTGTAATACATGATGAATGTGCAACTCATCACAATGCTATTTCAAATACATAAAATCGGAAATGACTATAATGGCCTCATTTGTACTGTTCAGGTGCTGCCATTGGCTTTAGCTTATTAGACTACTGTGTTCTTGTCTGGACAAGCTGAGCTAGATACCTGGTCAATCAATACTTATCAACCATATCATTGTTATGACAGCAAGAGGGTCACAAATGACATGTTGCAACTGATCTAGCAAACAGCAAATGCCAGAGCAGAGTATTGATGGCGGAGGATAATGTTGAGACAGGGGGTTGATAACATGCTAAGAGATACACAGCAGATGGAATACAGTTAGATACCTGGTCAATCAATACCTGTCAACCTTATCATTTCTATGACAGCAAGAGGGTCACAAAGGACATGTTGCAACTGATCTAGCAAACAGCTGATAAATGCCAGAGTAGAGTATTGATGGCTGAGGATAATTTTGAGACAGGGTAAAGGATACACAGCAGATGGAATACAATGGTTGAATGAATTGTTTGATTATCTCTTAGCTGTCTCCATGACAATGGGATGTGGAGAAAGTGTAATTCCCATTTTATCAAACAGTTTACTTTCCATCTAATACCATCGCATACCATCACATGTATTCCATCTGTGCAATTAGGGCATATCTAAATGTTACCACATGCACTTGAGCCGGCAAGAACAACGCCTAAAGAGGCGTATTGACAGAGAGAACAAGTACATGATTATAGATAAATTAATTATTTAGGCTTTCAAGCCATCTCAAAAAGAAGAAAATGATGTTGCCTTGCCTACTTCCAATTTCCCTCATTTACATGTATCTTTGTTCAGTGCCAAGAGCAAAGGTATCCCACAGGGGCTTTGAATAACTACTGAATTAGAAATTAAAACTACTTATATTACTAATACTAATACTAGTATTGCCGCTTGTATTGTTTTGAAATTATTCTTCAATGAACGTTGACAATTCAAGGGAAAGTGATAAATCTCTACAGTTATCAAACCTTCAAACCGACGATCCCATTCCTAGGATGTTGGCACTGGAAGCCTTAAGGAGTAACATTCAGCTGAATATATGTGGTGCAAAACCCACAGAATTAATAGTCATTACTCTATGTTAGTTGTAGTTATAGACTATGATGATTTTGTTAGCCAATTTACATGCCTTTCATTGGAAATAGGCTCATCATATTCTCATTCATGAAATGCTATGTTAGATGAAGCTGGAGGATCAAAACATGAATTTAATGAAATTGCTGGCCTCAAATGTAGCCTTGGTTCACTTGCCTATCGACAAGGAGGATGTTATGGCCCAAACTTCAAAGGCAGAGGCAGATAGAAATACCCGAACCCAGGGTTCTGTCTGGGTTTGAGTGTATAGGCTACCCCCTCTTCATGTTCCCTCAGTGCTTCGGATGCTACACTGCTCACATAGATTTTGATGCCTTCCCCAGAGGCTTGGTCTTCTCTCATCTCCCTTCAGACTCAACGGGGAGTTTTCTCGCTGTTTTCATGAAGTGGCTGTTGTACAGTAAATGCTACTTTAAAATTGAATTCTCTCTCTCATTCTCTCTCTCTCTCTCTCTCCCTCTCTCCTGCTGCAAGTGGGAAAATAATTGGACAAAGATTTGAAATAACGGTCCTTCCCAGTGGAGAGATGGCTTTTCTCCTGGCAGCGGTGAATTGATAATCCCCTCTTTAAAATACTTCTGGGGTCCTCTCTCATACGAGGCTCCTGCCAAATTGGCAGACTGATTTCAGGGCCACAACAGCCTGTATCTCACACTGTCTAATCCTAATTGCCAGTGGTGAGGAAAAAATGCCCACGAAACAACCACATGTAAACACGCGATTAAAGACTTTATACATTCTGAAATTTGGTCTCTTTGTTCTTCCAAAAAATAAAGTCCAGTGGTATATCCTTACTGTCCGTTGAGACCCTCTTAAATGTCTGAGATAAAGTTCTAGAGTGCTTTGTTGGAAATGTGTACTGTTTCTGCGACTAGAAACAGAATGTTTCACTACCATATCAACAAAGTACAGTATACTTCACCTTTAACCATCTCTGCTAGATGTGTGAAGGCTGCCGATTACATTTTCTCTGAAGTACCTTTCCAAACCTGGGAGAAGCCCATTTGTCAAATTTGAGTCCAATAAATAAAACCAGGACCTGGTTTGAGTGACACCACATATCCTGTAGGCCTACAGTGCTGTACTACAGACTCAGCAGAAGCAAAATAACAGGAAAAGAGACAGCCATATACATTATGGATATGCATCACCCTGTCCTCACAGGATGTGTACATGTAAGAAAGCATAAACGTCTTAATTTGCTAAAGGTACATAAGCAGAGAATTGGGATGGTGGTGGAGCGGATCTCAATAAATGCACCTTGGGCAACTGCCAGGAAGGGTTCTGGTCCATTTGCGCCAGCAAGGTCTAATCTGGTATTGATGTAGTTACGGTGTGTGTTTGAGAGGGATGCAAGGAGCCAGGGATACATTCCAAAACTGTTACTAAGCAAGAAGGAGAGCATAACTGAAAGAGACTACAACCGACAACCTTCCTCCCTGTGGAAGCGATTGTTAACGAACTACATTGATAAGAAAGATTGCATTATGAGGGATGCTTGACACAATAGACTGACAAACTGCAAATCTTTTTTGCATTGTGAGATGAGATATCTGAGTTAGCCTAGTGACCTTGGTTCTCTGTGAGAAAGATATTGCCAGAGGGCTGTATGCTACATGCTGGGACACATTGATATT
Organism: Nansenia antarctica; assembly: GCF_963989245.1. Lineage (NCBI taxonomy): Eukaryota > Metazoa > Chordata > Actinopteri > Argentiniformes > Microstomatidae > Nansenia > Nansenia antarctica. Next base: position 56,010,788 of record NC_137690.1, on the reverse strand, counting down.
TGGCACACACACACTGCAGCTGAAACCAAGCATGCGCAGTATACATTGACAATGTGTTTGAGATGTAACTTACTGTGGATCTCCTATGCTTCAAATGGAACCCTTCCCTGAATGAAAATTTCATTGAGATAGGCCAGTCTGTTAATCTTCTCTCTTCCACTCTTTCTTTCTTTCTCTCTCTCTCTCTCTCTCTCTCTCTCTCTCTCTCTCTCTCTCTCTCTCTCTCTCTCTCTCTCTCTCTCTCTCTCTCTCTCTCTCTCTCTGGAATATGGAATTAATTCAAATGCCACACCACACCTGTCATTTGACAGATAAGGCTGATCTTCTTTGTTTTTTAACAGAAGTTTATCTATGATGAGTTCATAAACCCCTTTAGGTATAAAATCCTCAACTTCTTTATGAACATGTCGCAATGCTCTAGGCCTACTTCAAGAACCTGTCTTCGGCATGGACTTAATTTGGAGGAAAAAACGTATTGTAAGAATGTAAAACACTTAAGCAATCAGTTGAATGACGTGTACTATATGCAACACTGTCTACTAATTAAATCGTACTCATTCCCAATTGCGTGTTTTACGCACGAGTCCCTGATGACGCATGAGATACGATATTTGGACGATACGTCAAGATACGTGAGAGTAAGTACATTTACGTGACTTTCGTAAGAAGTGCATTTTTATTATCCCAACATGGTTCATATCAACAAGCAATATTTTACTTGAGGCATCAAATGTGGTTGGAGAGGAAAATTCCACATGCATTAAATTACTAAGAATTCTGGGTGAAAATCACCAACTGTGACTGGACTGTTGAAATCCTAGATTTGAATTGCACATCTAGATAAAGCGTTCTATAGCCTACCTGAGGCCTTTATTGTTCAATATCAAACTGTTAATTGGTTTGTCTGCGTTCTTCAATAATTTGACAAGTGATGACAACAGCAAAGGCAGAAGACATGTTCAGAATCTCAAGCGTTAGGTCAGGCTACACTTGGTTCTATTAATATTTCCGTAGTCTATGCATCATATTTAATAGAGGCAAAACTAGGTAGCTATAATAAGGCTGCTGGGCTACTGGCGGTTTAATAGAACAAATAAACTAGACTGCATGGGCACGGTCATTAAGTTCGTATTATCTTTTAGGAACAGGGCAACAGGCACGCATGTTTAGGAAGAGCAATGAGTAATTCATTCGCAGATATGTTATCTCAAAGTTGTCAGGCAATACCCTTTTGCAACCCTGACAAAAAAAACAACTCTATTTCTATTCAGAATTGAAAGGGGCGTTGCACTGTTATCCCTCTCCAATCCACATGGCCGCAACAGGGTCTTAAAAATCTTGGTCATTGCCAGCAGGCGAATAGCGCTGTACAGAACCGGTACATGCAACGGGAATAAAGACACTCCTGAATAGCGCGTACATTTAGTGTCCACGCGCAGTAGAACGACCTTACTGTAAGAAAGTGTGAAATTTTGGATGTAAATTAGCCTACCAATTTGTAATGTACTCTACATTCGATCAATGACGGGGTGATTCCCCTCTACTCTCCTTGGATAACAGTTGTGGTGGTGCGGATAACGGAATTCCCATTCCTTACACAGAGCGGGCATGGACATCAAAGTAAGTAGGCTATAGGTGCAATAAGCTCGTTGTTTGTAAAACTGTGTAGCGTAGCCTACTGTATTTTATTAAATGCGTTCAACTCTAAGTATAGTACATTATCCGGATACTTGAATGCTGTAGTTATTTTAGGCAGAACTCTATGTACTAGGCTAGAATAAGTGACCAACTTTCCGTTAGTAATAGGCTATGTCTATTTAAATCCAGTTCTGCAACTTTTTTATTCGACAGGGGGAACATAAGCCTTTGCGATTGAACAAAACTGATACCCGTTTAAACTGTATCCAACCTAATCCTAATTAGTCACACTGCAGTCATATAATTTCACTTCTACTGGTTACATTGTTGCAACATTTTAAAAATGTCTCTGTGAAATGAGTGCCACCGTGGATCCCATTTACCCCCTGCTGAGAAGACAATGAGCTATTGGTACCTGGCTCCGCTTGTGCTCTGTATTTTTAATTGGGTACAGACGTTCAGATTTTGTAGAACAGGCCAACTAGGCAACTGATACATACACGAAAACGAAAAGCTATGCATATATGTGGCATTTTCTCTTGAAAATGCAAAATTGTAAGCGAGGACTAAACATCTGTTGAACGTTTTATCCCTAATGTTACATCCAGATGTCTCTCTGTACATACAGTACAGTCCACACAATAATGCATATCTGACATTATGTGCTATTATTATTATTATACAGTTATATATACAGTTATTATACAGTTATGTACAGTTGTTATTATTATACAGTTCCTGGAATTAGAACCATGGTTTGTATATATGGACTTCAAATTTTTTTCCAGTATTGCTCCGTCCCTATGGGAAATGACTTCATACACTAATGATACTACATATCAGTGATGAGGTTTCATTTTCCATTGAAACTCCTCGACCATTAGAAGTAATAAGCTAGTAGAATGTGGTGCAACCTCAGCAAATTACGCTTCACTTCTGCAGTCAAATTAGGATGTGGTGTGACCTTGGGGGACCACTGTGCAGCATTCAGATACTGTAGATGGAGGTGGGGCATGGGGGGACAGGGGTGACCGTGTCCTTACAGTAGATATGATGGAATATTATTCCAACACGGTCTTGTGATGAAGTTTGTGGTCAAATACACCATCTTTCATCAACTTGCTGTGGTAACATCATGTACATGAAGGCTACATTATATTACCAACTAAGCAAGTCGGTGTGTTGTTAATTCAAATAACTATGAATCATTCATTTCCAATTGTTTTTGTGTGGGGTTATTGTGCTCTCATGGTTGTACATACTTTCTAACGTGTTTTACAACAAGAGTCTCAACATGTCATGGAATTGTTGAGATTGTATAACTTTTCAAGAGAGAAAATGTAAGTTTCATGATTATTTCTTCAACCCCATTTAATTGAGAAATGTTATCCCCCTCGGTGGGCTTTCAGTCAAGTGGAACATTTTTAGTTCAATGACCCAATGCTTTGCTCACTATGATCAGCCATGTCACCGTCTGTCAAACTCACTCCGAGGATAACTGTCCTAGAGGAACCAAGCATCAGAACAGAGATATATTTACTCTTGTTGCCTCAAAGTTACACTATCACCTAGGTTTTACAATTTCTACGTTTTTCCCATGGCACTATCGAGTATTCCCTTGATAAAACAACTGTTTTCCAATGTTAACGACAACTCTTAAGAAAACCATGACTGAGCACCAGACCTTACTGTAATCTATAGAGCCAGCTCATGTGTTTTAGTTCTCTATGCTAGACAGTGGAGACGCCACGCCTCACACCACTGAGCCTGTCAGAGCGTTTCAGCACATGATTATACTGCCTGGCCTGGGCACCAACCATTCAGTGGAGACAGTGTCAGTTCCCTGAACATTCAGGCCTCATAGCTGTGGTCTGTCAGTGTCTCAAGTGGTTGCAGTATGTTTAAGTTATATATTTCACTAGGAATCCAAGTGTCCATTTAGACCACTCTGAGTAGTCACAGACACTATGTTTTCCTCCACAGAGTTCTCTTAGGAATTCTCTCTGGGCTTTTGATTTGCCCTCTGTTTCCACTTAAGAGTCCTGGCTGTTTTCCAAAAACACCTCAACACTGTACTCTCTACATACCAGGATCCACAGCATTTTGCTTTTTGGTGTTAAAATACATACCTGGAGGTGGTTATTTTCCAAGATGTTGTGTTTGATGACGTTTCCATTTAGAATGTGTAATGGGTAATTACAAACTCCTAAACTCCTATTGATTGACATTCCAAATTACTGGGTTTCTTCAAACATTACAACAAGATTCCTCTAGTTCCTGATTGCAATTTAAACCAGTGCAGTCAACATTTTTTTTTTTCATTTCATTTATTTATTTTTGCACATGAGATTATCATACATGTCATAAACATTTTTGAAACCACATCTCTCAATTATACTTGTCAAAGTACTGCTGAACCATTGTCTGAGATACAGTACCACCTTAAGTTGATCACGCTAGCAGGCAGGAGAGATTCTTCTTTGGAGAATGTGAAAAAGCAACCTACAGCTGGTGTGTTTCAAGTGGGATGGATGCATTATGTAAAATGGTAGATTGCAGCAGATGTTTTATCCTTTTGATGGCTGTGCAAGGTCCATACACATGTCACATTTCATAGCTATTGCTGTTTGAGATGAGCTTTTTTTTTTTTCTCTCTTCCTTATGAGGATGGACTGATGTCCATGTCCTTGACTTACCTCATTCCCCTGTCTGTCTAGACATTTTCTCCCGTGAGTGGCGATAGGGTGAGAACAACTTAAAACTTTCTCATAGACCATTTATTTTGTATTTTAGCCATGTTGACAGGATTGCAGAGTTCAGCAGAGTTCCCTGTCAGGTATATAACATAAATTCCTTCCTCCCTTTAATTGTATCATGACTCGCTTATGCACAGATATTGAACACTTCGACACTGAACGTGTGGACACTGAACGTTTACAGTATCCCACACAATCCCAACAGATTACAATCCACAAAGAACACATTTATCTGTTGCTTTTTTTGGTCTTGACTAGAATTTTCACAAATGATGTGCAGGGTATAAAATGACATTCATAAAGTAAAAAAAAACATATAATTTCAGAGGACTTAGTGCTCTTCAACAATAAAATGTTTACACAACTATCTCGTGCTTTTTGATGGTTGATTTTCGGAAAGGCTAATCGTGATGCCTCTGGGATGCATTGTTAATTATAACTATATCTGTGGAAACTCTCATATGGTCAGCTCTCTAATTGGCAGTCAAAGCTGTGCACCACCTGTCCTAGCCTTTAACACTGCAGGTGTTGCCGGCAGAGCTGAAGTCTTGGTTCTGAGTGAATGTACCGTAACCTTTTTTTTTTCTTTTTTTTTTAAAGGAAGATGAATAGAACCGCACCATGCGTGACAACTTAAAATGGTTGAGGTGGAAAGCACTGATATTGTTTTACACTATCTAAACCAGAGGTGGGAAGACGAGAATATAACAGCACAGTCACAGAGATCAATGTAATCCCATTGGACACATACACAACGTCATACATTATTACATCATCATACCTCATACAGAACACATTGTCTTGGATCTCTGATATAGTACAAACACATACCGTATAGTTAATTACAGAAACAATACAGGACATATATATCAGTTAGAGTTTATTTTGTTTTGGGAGACTAAAAACTCAGAATTGTTCTCGGCTATTGCATGTTTTTGCATGTGTTTACACCCATCAAAAGAAAAGATGTATTATATAAAGAACAAGTGTGACATCCACATCCTTATAGCTGATCTGCAATTGTTCTTTTTGTGCTGAAGGCTTTTGTATAATGACATTGTTGTCTTGTTTATACACATTTGTCTTTTTATTGTTCACCATGACAATGGACTTTTGTCATTTCTAAGCAAAAAGTCAATAGAGAGCTTTGTGCAGCTATAAATCCATTGGCTTGATTTCAGCATCCCAAATCCCCCCAAACGATTCCTCATGTCTCTATTGTTTCTTCCTCGTTCTTCAACCATATCAATAGGACCTTTTAAATAGGCTTTTGGAGTTTGACAAGTGTACACCCTGTGTGTCATATCCTTGTCTGTGATCCTTAAATCTAAGAATTTAATCTAAGGATTTAAGACCATTATTAAGGATTAACAAATGAATGTATTTGACAAATGAATGTATTTGTTAAAAGGTTGCTTAGGATCATAACACATTTGCAGTGTTGCTTTGATTGATTTTCTTTGTATGAAATGTGTCCATAACTGTCTGTCTTTGCGACTGGTTGGCTAGTTCACTGCTACTGTTTTCTACCGTGGTCGGGTGTGTGTGTGTGTGTGTGTGTGTGTGTGTGTGTGTGTGTGTGTGTGTGTGTGTGTGTGTGTGTGTGTGTGTGTGTGTGTGCGTGCGTGCGTGCGTGTGTGTGTGTGTGTGTGTATGTGTGTGTGTTCTTTATCAGATACAGACATACATATGGAGAATTAGAATTTAGAAGTGATATGGTTTGTACCAGTACTAGTGTCAATCTGCCTCCAGCCTCCCCCACCTTGGGATCATTCCCTTCTCTAGAATGAGAGGCGTCCTGCCCTCCCCTATGATTAATGGGAGACAGCCAGCCATCTCATACTGGGTCTTGATAACATCCTTGGCAGAAAGCTTCAACATGGAAACTGCTTAGCATTATTTATTTTGACACAATTTGCTATGAAATCAAGGGACATTTTCAGCAGCATGTGATCAATTCTGTGAGGTCATGAAATAAGATCACAAATGTTTCACACTGTAACACTGAACATCCCCCAAATACAGAGTGAGTACGGTACATTGCTCACAGACCTCTGTACACACATGGTTTTAGTTCATCAAAAGGCTACTAGGGTTCTTGTGTGGCTTAAGATGCTATCAACTGGCTACTGTTATCTGTAAGGATCTGGACTCAAACTGTCAATACATTTCTTCCTAAAGGTTTGATTTGTTTTGAAAAAAACAAATGTTTGATAGAATAAATGATTGATTAATGTAATTTGGTAACTTAATTTGGTCACATAATGTATTTTGCATGCAAGTACTGTATGTACTTTTCCTTTGGAGCATTTCTTTCTATTCGTTATCTTCAATATACTTTACAGAACTGTAAACATGCTGTCAGGCCTCAAAGGAAGTAATAAAAAAGGGTTTCTGGAATACATCACTGCGGAAGTTTGAGAGCAAGAAACAAGCCAGACAAAAAAATACTATTTCCACAGAACACAAACTAGAGCCGATTTCTGTTACTCTACCCTGTAAAGTTGATGACTTCTCTAAACCGAGATTAGAGGAGGAAAAACTATGACTCCACAGCTCACACACTCCCCTCCCCCCTCTCTCTACTCTGCCCCCCCTCACTTTCTCTCTCTCTCTCTCTCGTGCTCTCTCTCTCTCTCTCGTGCTCTCTGAAGTTTACACAGATGCTATGCTGCCTCAGCTTTGGAAACTTTGATCAATGCAAAACTGCCAACCTCCAGCAGGACAAGGTCAGAGAACAAGATGACTGTCCAAACATGGGGAGGCACCATCTGTTCCTGACTCAATCCTGTTCACTCTGTCATCTACAGTACCTGGCCCTTTCTTTTACCAAGGGCTCTGGTGCTGAGCTAACGACCTCTCACATGAAATTGTCCATTAACCCCACCTACATCGCTGTCAACCTGCCTGCTCGAGACAACAACCAACCACATGTTCCTAATTAGCATATCTAATGGTATGCAAATGAGATGTCACCCTTTTTGGAGGTTGACTACCCATATGCCAACATAATCCTGCGAAAAAAGGGAATGTGTAGCAATTATGTCACGTAGACTGTACTGTGATCTTGATGTGCATGTGTGAGTCAGTGCTGCTCTGACAGTGAGAGTGAGATGTTTTTCTCAGACAAAACTATCCATTGAGCATTCTTCCTCAGTCAGTCTTCACCCCAATGTCCCCACTTCACCCACAAATGTCCTGGTTGGTTCCTAATCAAAAAACACCCACAGCGTTTGTCTCTTAGTATTGGAGATTTGCAAAACTGCCATGCGCCTGCCACGAGTGTTCACAATAAAGAAGAACAAAGGGGAAGTGGGTTTGTAGTATGTGCTGCTCACACAGGTTAGGTCACTCTGTGGTTTGAAAAGAGATTTCTCTATCTTGACTGTGGACGTGGCCTTAATGTGAACGTTTCTGTGCAGCTGTGTCCTTCAACAAATGGAATGTAGGCAGCTCAATGGTGGAGAGATGCCCTTTCGATGAATGAATGAATGAATGAATGGTCTTTATTGTCATTGCTATAGTACAGGTACCAAACAACGAAATTTAGGAGGGGTGGCTCCCCTGGTGCTAGAAAAAATAAAAAAATAAAAATAAAATAAAAAATGATTTTAAAATTTATGTAAATGAGCTGGTTTACATAAATAAAGGCTATGTACACTATCCACTATACTATACTGTACAGATAGACGACTAGGGTTGTCATATTGCACATAGTGTTATTGCACATTCATTTGAAGTGTCGCAGTTTGCAGGCTAGAAATGCAAATAAACCCCCAGGAGGTCTTGCTGTTTGTTGTTGTTTAGAGAAGTAAGTTCTGGGAATACTTAAGTTAAAAGTGATAGGAAGAGTTGCATAATATTTGATCATCATTGTTCCCAGTGTGTGTCCTTACAATGTTTCCTGTTTACCTTGTAGGTGGAGAGTTGAATACATACTGTCATTGACCCCATAAAGTCAACAGTAGAAGAGCAGTTGAATCTAGTTACCCTGCGGACATCTTGGATTGTCTACCACCTGCCTTTGGGATAGAAGAATGCTCCTCAAGGATTCCACATATATGGAAACTGTATTTAAGGACTATGTTTTGTCTCGACAAACAATTGTCTACAGAATGGCATCGTTTGTTTCACAATTAGAATTAAAAAGGAACAAATATTTTAGTAGCAAAAAGAAGCATGAAGTCAATCATGTAATGATGATGAAGACATTTTTATCTAGTGACAACAGCATACTGTATACTGCACATTTGTTTATCAGAGGAATGGAGTGTTCAGCCTGTTTGCACCATGCAGTCTCCAAGGGATGAAATATTGTCATACTTCACTTGGAAATCAGAATTTTCAATAAGGAGCTTTTTGTTTTTCGTTTCCCTCTGGTTCCCAGGAAACTGATTCAGAATGCACCCAATGTCTCTCTTCAAGCGTAGAAAGATCCGGGCTTTTACTCTGTTGTTGTTTTGCATCATCACTTTTACAATGTTCTTGTTCAGTTACACTTTTCGAGATCCGTCTCTGTACTTCTTCAAACATGCTTTTCGCTTGTCGGACAACTTCTTCTCAAAAGGACTCTGTGCCTGTCGGCAGTGCATGACAGAGCTGGAGGATGACCCCTGGTTTGTAGAGCACTTCAACCAGTCTGTTCACCCACTTCTGACCAAGAGGAACAGTTTGCTCTCTGATGAAACCTACAGATGGTGGCAGGTAAGACTTATTTTATAACAGGCTAATCTCAGAATACATTTTCCTGACATGTGGTTATTTATACCATCTCCTAAATTCTCATCCTCTTGACAGTAGATGTAATGTCAGATTGCACAAGAGAGGACTGGATAACTGTCTCCACCACTCCACTCATGAGTCCTGATTTCTAGTTGATAAGATTACCATCCTCTTCCTCTTGCTGTATATCACGGTTGAAATCCATATGTTTATCCTCTTCTGTGCCATGCTCGCCACAGATCACAATAGCTTGCTCTTGGTTTTCCGGAAGCAAGGTCATGCCTGAAAAAAGAATTAATTACCAATCTCTTAGCAACTGCACCCTGAGCTAAGTATAATTGTATCAAATCAAATGTGACACATTGTTTCTGAACTGTAGGTAGGTACTGTAGGACTATGCTGGATTGCTTAGATTCAAACATGAACAACCGGCGCACCCCCTTTAAATGTTGGTTAGGTTCGGAGCACTTTCTTCTAAATTGGAATTGATTCCTGGGCTATTATCCAGGTTGCTGTGAACGTGACTTAATAGCATTAAGCCACAAGACACATTTGGAGGTACAAGGATCATAGGATGCATGCAAGGCCCTACACATTCTCATCCATGTTTCACTATTATGTCCTGTCAGGGAGGAGCCCTCTGTAGTAGAGGTTATCACATTCGCCTGGACACCGTGTTTAATTAGAGGAAAGAATAGAACAATTACAGGAAGGTTGGCTCCTGTCACTACTCATTTCAAAAGAGGTTTCTCACATGGGGCTTGACCTTGGGGTCTATCGGTGAAGTCATCTAGTCACAGATGGCGGTGCTGAAAGATGTGTTGATGCAAGAGATGGATTGTTTATTTGTCTTCTTCATTCTTTTTCTGCATATGTGCCGTGACAACCTGCCACTTACTGTGTGTGTGTAAGCATGTTTGTGGGCGTATGGGTGTGTGTGCATATGTGCGTAAGATACAGTAGGTGTGTGTGTGTGCTATAGAAAGGTTAGAATGTTCTGCATCGGTGCGTGTTTTCTTATACTGAAAAAAATATGTTTCCCCACTTATTTGTCGGTACATACCAGTAAATACACTGTGTTAGAGCCCCCTGCTTTCATTTGTTGTGTATCTTAATACAGAAGGCCATCAGGGGATGGGGTTAAGATCCCAGAGAAACCATACAGTAGATAACCTCCCTGAGGTTATTTGAAAAATGTGTTCTGTGTCTTGTGCTGAATGCCAGCTCTGCTGCCCGTGTTAAATCACTTCTACTTAAAGCAGCCCTGGAGTCAGAGCCTAGTCTGAGGGTTCTCTCTGCTGTGTCACCAGTGGTTGCAGTCAGAGAGGCAGCCAGCCAACTTCAGCGAAGTGGTGGAGAGCCTGTTTCAAGTCATTCCAGACGATGAGCTCTACATGGATGCAGGTCCTGACCGCTGTAGGACCTGTGCTGTGGTGGGGAACTCTGGGAATCTCAAGGGATCCCGGTACAGAGACCTCATTGACTCCAGTGACATCATCATAAGGTGACTGATCATCACGCTTGTTATTTTTTTTGTTATATACAGGTTGGAGACACCTGGTAAGATTAAGAATGTCATTGCTTTTTTTCACTGACCATGGGTGGCCTGTCAGTTGGATTACTAATATGAATACAATTATATTAACTTCAAACATGTACATTTATAAGTGTGTGTGTGTAATTTAAATAAATAAATGTCATGAACTATTTGGCATCAATCATCATCATCATCATCATCTACAATGGCAATGAGTTGAGCTGCTTGAGCAAATAGTGCTGAGCAGAATACAGCATAATTGTTATTGAACCGTCTTAAACAATGTTTTGGAGAAAACGGTAATTGAACCAGAGTTGTAGTAAACAGTCTGAAAATACATTGCATAATAAATGCATTTAGTCGTGGTATTCTAAACTGCAATTGGATTATGTCTCATTGCTTCTATTAGAAATATTATGTTAAGGAGGAGTTTTTTGCTCATGCAAATTGGAGTCCATTATCTTACATCACCACAGTATCACTACTACTCTATAGACACTAGATGTCAGCCTTGTGCCATTTATCGCAGGAGAGAACCACCTTTAATACACAAACCATTGTGCATTTCGGCCTAAGCCTAGCAAAAGGATGCTTTTGTTAGTGAGTGAGTACAGTACATCTAGGCATATTAAAACACATTCTTTATAATGTGATAAGCAGTTATGTTTTCGCACATCATTATGCTATACAAATCCCAAATAACTGACATGCACATTCAATATAAGTTCTGAACAAGGAACAAAAAGTAGCATCATATCCACTGCCCTATTCGGGTATTAAGAATACAGCTTAATAAACTGTCATAAATTAACAACACTACAATCTTTTAGTGTAGGAGTATGAAAATCATGTATAAAGCATACATGAAGATGCTATGAATTCAGTAGATCTAGACCACAGGAGAAAGATGCGTTACAAAGGTATTGTAAATGAAAATACCACCACCACTTTTGCCCAACGGGATCTAAAACAATATGAATGTAAGTATATCCTTTCAGCATGAGCCCTACATAACAAGGGAATTATGCTCTATATAAATATTTTGTGAATCAACCACCACTTATATGCTAACGTGTATACATTGAGCATTTCATGAATGATTCATAGAAGTCTTTAAGGTATGCATTAGTCATGACAATTCACCAATACAGTATGTAGGCTGATTAAGCATACATACACACGTGGGTGTTTCCACACGTTTCACAAGTCAGTCATCCATGGACAAAACTATATCACAGTGCAAATAAGGTGTATTTAACCAATATTATTTGATCTTAGAAAATTATATAAATCATTTAATGATTATTAAACATTTTATAAAATTATTGAATTATATATATTTAAATTATACACACAAAATAGCAGAATAGGATGTGATATAAGCAATGTAATATAACATAAGCATTCAATGCCAACTTGTGATTGTTTTCATGACATTCTTATGCACTACTTCTGAATGCACTATGAAGCAGTTATGCATGTGACCTAGTGTCATTACGTCAATACCCTTCAAATAAAGTGTTACCAAAAATACTTACGTTTAATCACCATCCTTGAGTTTTAGTGACATTATACTTGATTTCCACCATGCATTCCAGTGAGATGGAAGTTGGTGGTGCCACTACATTTACATTACATTTTTACCATTTAGCTTACACTTTTATCCGAAGTTACTTACAATTAGAGATTACAGGGACAGTCTCCCTGGAGTAAATTAAGGCTAAGTGTCTTACTCAAGGGCACACTAGTGGATGTTGTTCCCCAAGTGGGATTCGAACTCATGACCTTCTGATCACTAGTCCAACTCGCTATCCACCAGTTTCCTGTCTGCTCCAAATCCACAAGCAAAAAATGAAAAAGGAGGGCTTTGTATTTATCTATAGGCAACACTAACATGCTAGCCTTGGCTGATGCTGCCTTATAGTCAGTGATGTTCTGCCTCTTGGTGTCAGTGTTGTTCTTTTTCCCAGTACAGGTTGTATACTAGTGTGCCTTGATCTGGGGTTTACACTCATTATGTACCCAAATGGCAGAGCATTTTTACTGCTATGGAAAGGAAGGCTTATCGAATCACATATATGTAGATATCAAAGTCAGGAATCCAGTAGATGTTAGTAGATTATCCAGTAGATCCACTGGCGGACTCAGGGGGGGCGACGATCACAAACAATGAGAGGACGTGCCCTATTGGTGCCCCTCCAGTGGTCTAAACTTGACCATGTGCCCCCACCGTTGAAAAACGTCGCACTAAAGTGCCCTTTTGAATGGCAAAATTAGAGGATGTGCGCTATTGGCTGCCCTTCCAATGGTCTAAACCTGACCATGTGCACTGATGGGGTCCCATGTTGTGCAGTAGGTGCCCTTTTTTTCTTTTCGCCCCTGCCCCTCAAACAGCCTGAGTCCACCACTGAGTAGATCTATAATGTTTTTTTATTCCAAATCTCATGAACATATTTCATGAAAGTAGGATGCAGGATAATTACCTGCATGAATTATAAATGACATCTATCTATCTTAATCAGTGTAGTTTTGTGTATAACCTTGTCCCCAGGCTATTGTGCATAATAACTCAAACCTGGCCTTAGTGTGAATGAATTTACTGAGTAAATAAGTATTTGTCATTATTTGATTTAATCTAATCACATGACTGCAAGACGTGGCCCTGAATCAGAAATGTGTAGTGCACAAGCACTGGGATATACCACTCTGACTGGGGGATTGGTTGCTAGATTAAGCAGGTTAAACCAATGGTTATGTGATCGGCAGATTCTCCCGGTCCTTGTATTGTAAACGAAAGCCAAATTGGATGCGTTGGTCCACTAGACCGTCTAAGCATTTCGGCAGAAGAGTCTGGGAACGAGCATGTTGTGCACGACATGAGAATGATGGACATACTAGCCGAACAGGCATTAAGAGGTCATGCTTTTGACTCTAATATCCGAACCCAGCAGTTTTGGGTTGTACTACATCCATTCTGTCCTTGAGTTGGGTGCCATAATGATGCTCTATTCAGACTACTGTATGAATGCAGCAGTTTCCTCTTACTAACTATAAAATTAATCAGCTGAAAATAAATGTGAAAATATGCTCACTGTCTTAATAAAACACAACCTTCGATGGGTTGTGTTACTTCCGTCAGAGGGTTGCCCCTGGTCATCCTCTATTTGGTTTAAAATAAAAGTGAGGAGTGTGTTTTGGATTTGTAGTGTCACTCTTGTTTTGAACTAAGAATTAGTTGACCAGGGCCCAACAGCTGTTTATTAAAACAGGTGGCAAGCCAAAGAGAGTGGAGACCCCCAGAGGGAGGCCCTCGACCCCTTGAAAACGGCAGCAATCTTCAATCTCCCTTTAATTGGCCTTCAGATGGAGGGGGTAGTTGTGTGTCCCTTCACACTGTGCATGTTGTGAATCAGCATTGGGCATGTTCTTTGCTTTGTGACTGACACCACAGATTGGTTTACTCTTACTTGTGTTTTCCTACAGAAGCAACCAAGAGCCTTTTCCCTCAATTAATCTCTCACGTTTAATAAATGCTTTTTGATTAATGTATGCTGAAATGTTTTGGTTTTATTTCCATGTAAGTGTTTGTAATATTTTTCAAATTGATGCAAATCTAATTGTTGAAGGCACATGCATGTGTATTTGTTTTTCTAAATATAGAAAATATAACAACAAAATAGAAAAAGAAGATAGATTTAGAAATGCCATCACAAATTACAGGTACTGTAGGCTTACTTGTCGAAAATGTCTAACAGTGCTCAGTGTAATAACATAACTCCATGTTACAGTTAAAGGTGCAATCTCTAATTCAAACAACAACAAAGTGACTGCCTGCCACTTTTTGGTAAACAGCTGATGGATGAGGTGGAAGATATGTAACCATTCACAGTGTCTGTGTAGACTGTAGAGAGAACTATGGATGCAAGGAAGGAACCTCCATGAGTTCAAAATTATATTTTAACCATACCGTGTTTGTTTCCAATTGCATTTGTAACCAGGGAGTAGCTGAAAAGGACTGTATAATTTAGGAAGGGGCTGGTTATCTAACAAATGGAGCTAAATAGGCAGTATAGGAGGATACAGGCAGGGGGCGCCAGCAAACCGTTAGACTAGCAGTTACTATCGTTAGCAGTAGCATGGGAACTAGCATTAGCATTAGCCTTGTAATTAGCATTAGCATTTAGCATTGGAACTAGCATTAGCATTAGCCTTGTACTTAGCATTAGCATACAAACAACTAACACACGGTAACGGTATCACATATGAACAGCACATTTATTATACATGACTGATGTATCCATCCCCAAATATACATTCCCTCCCGGCCGGCCACACACACACTCAATCACTCACTGATAGTCTCTGGCCTGACCAGGCTTATAGTCCAGGGCTGTGGTGCGCGTTGAGGCCTGGTTGAATGGCATGTGCGTCGATGAAGTTAGCCGACGAAAGGGGGGGGTGACGTAGCAACGCGGAGGGAAAGGGCCGTCTTCGTGGTCCACAACGAGGTGAAGGGCCCAAGTCCGGTGGTCCGCGTCGAAGCTCCGCTGGAGTCAGTGTTCGGTCGCAGTCCGCTCGTGGAGGCGACGATTATGTCCAGCTGGCGTCTCGCTTGGTCCAACGTTGAACAGCCGGCTGCTGGCAAGGCGGTCCAACGGGAACACAACTAAACGGGCTACAGTGGTACACTCAATAATCGCTTTCCTGGCGTCCTCAGCTTCTGCACGGTGTGCGTCGTACTGAATCCGCCATCTTACATTGACTTCGCGTTACTCTCTCTCTCATTTGGTCTCTCTCGTTCTGATGCTCATCACACACACTGACTCGCGGACTACTTCCGTTTCTTATATATACACCACCGAACGTAGCATCCGGGTCACGGACACACCCCGGATATACTACGTCATCAAACATATGCATAAACATTACAAGAATAATACATACACTTCATAAAACGTACAGAAATAGTATAGAAAATAACAAAGAAATAACTGGGGCAAAATAGGGCTGGTTTGGGGAAACTAAAACTGGCACTAAACTGTGGGCCTTCACAACAGCCGCCCCATGAAACCCTCGGTTTCAGTTAACTAAAGAAGGCACACTGGCTAGGCTGCTCTAGCAGCGTGAGGCATGAGGTGATAGGACCTTGGTCACTCTGCCTGTCTGCCAGGCGGCGCGTGGAAGGGACTGGTCGATCACCAGTACCACGGCACCTTCGGACATCTTGTCTCTCTCCCTCAGCAGAGTCTTCTGCTTCTCCTCCTTCTCCAGGGCGCGGATGTGCTCCTCGAAGCAGATCAGAGCGTCTTCCTTGTCCATGTTCTGCAGCTCCTCGTACTCAGCGAAGGTGGGGTCGTCCAGCAGGTACTGCTGGGCCTCGGACCAGGTGGTGCGGTAGGTGACGTTGGCCATGTTGTCCAGAATGCTCTTCAGCGCCTCCCAGTTCCTCTTCCTGAGCTGCTTGGCTTGTTCCTTCTCCTTCTTAGCCTTGTAGGCCTTAAACGCTTGCTTCTTCTCACTCAGCTTGGGCAGGGCGCTGTAGCGTGGGTCGTTGATGATCATTCTCATGGTTTGCTCCCATGACGCGTTGGATGAACCACCATTCTCCTTCAGAAGCTCTTTGAAGGCCTGCTTGGCCTCCTCTTCTGGGTTCCACTTGTACGTTTTCTTCGCCAACTCCGGCCTTTCCTCCTTGGAGGCGTCTACAATACTGGCTGAGACTTTCATGGCTGACGTGTACTCGACGGAGTTGACGGGTGCGTCAATGCTGACCTCGGCCACGTGAGGGTGCATGGCCACCTGCAGGTGTTCCTCGGCAACAGCTGTTGCCGCCATGGCACGGTAGCGCCACCACCGGGACTCCTTAGTCTGGGAGTTGTAGTAGTAAGGCTTCCCATCCAGAGACTTATGCTCTGTCCACAGAGACTTCTTCTTTGGTTGGTCATCCTGTGGTGAACCATTTGTGGTACTAACTGTTCCAGGTGCACTGGCAGCAATAGATTCCACTCCAGGCGGTCCGGTTGGTTGGTTTGCTTCTTCGGTTCGGACATGGAGGGATGACGTAGCTCTCCCGTCTCTATCTCTCCCCTTGGTAGCGCCTTGGAGGGCCCACCCAAGCGCAGTCTTAACAGCCATCGGGCAGCCTCGTGGTCCTCTCAGCGGAGGACGGAGCGACACGATCAGTTCAGCGTTGTCCGAGCCGATGAGAAGGGTTGGCTCCGCTCCTTCTATCGGATGTAGGTCTACTCGCCGTAGGTGGGGATATCTTGCGCGTAACCTCTCCAGGGGGTAGTCGTAGCGGGAGAGCGCTAGCTGGTCGGCGGTGAAGACATTCTGAAGCCGATGTCTATCCGACGGCCGCCCCGCCGGGGAGATAGAGAAGTTGATTCTCGCCCCGGTGACCTCTTTAAGGTCGCGACGTATCGTGCGCAGAGTCAGCTTCTCCGCAGTCCCTTGGAGCCCCAACTGGCGCACTGCCCCCTGGAGAAGGATGGTCCGTTCCGACCCGTCGTCTAGAACGGCGTACGTGTCGTACACAGCGTTGTTGTGGTGAAGTCGGACCTTCACCACCTTCAGTAGAACCTTGGAGCCGCTGCTCTGTGGCGAGTCTAGGTAGTAGACAGGGGTTTCCTCTTCCGGTGCGCGACCGGACCTAGGGCTTCTGTTGCCCTCCGTGGACCTGGCGAGGGAGACCTCGTGTAGGATGTGGAGGTGGACCTCCTCACAGCGGTTGCACTTCCTCCTCAAGGTGCAGTTCTTCGCCAGATGGTCGCGCCCACAGTTCCAGCACCTCTTGTGCTCCTCGAGCCACCTCTGCTTGGCCTCGGTACTCAGGTTGTTGAAGTCACTGCACTCATTGAACCAGTGCTCGCTGGGGCAGTACGGACATGGCGGTGGACCTCTCCGTCCCTTTTGAGGGGGTTGAGAGGAATCCTTTCCCTCAGGTCGGGCTTTCCTCTCTCTCCGAGGCTCCTCCTCCGTGTGCAGCACTCCTACTGGGCGTCCTCTGTTCGAGCTCGGCCGGTCCCAGCGGTCTCCCTTCTCCCTCTCCTTCTTCGGCTCAGCGTAACCCATGGCGTCTACGTTGGTGTCATGCACTTCCTCCAGTAGGAACTCCGCGAAGGCAGCCATGCTCAGACCCAACTTCCCGGGGTTACGAACGCGCTGCTGTCGCCGGAACCTCTCCTGCCGGAAGCGTGGGATCTTGCGGAGCAGCCGCTCTACGTTGGAGGTGCTGTTGATCTCGCTGGCGCCAGCTGGGCCCTGCGTCTTCAGCATTCCAACCAAGGTGTGCACGCGGAGCGCGAAGTCATCCAGCGCCCGGTCATCCTTGATGGGGGCCTGCTGTTCGAGGGCTTGCAGTTCAGCAAGGGCGTGGTTCCAGGGACGACCGTAGCGGGCATCCAAGTCAGCGAGCGCTCTGGTGTAAGGTGTCGGTGCGGAGGCATGGGCCAGTACCATGTTGTGGGCTCTGGGGTTCCTCACATGCTGAAGGAGAATCGCATATTTGTAGGACTCTGAGCAGGAGTTGTCCAAGAGCGTGTCTAGGCAGATGCGTAGCTCCACATACTGGCTCCTGTCCTCGTCCTTGAAGAAGGGGAACTTGGGTCCCTCCACCTGGGGGAACATCCTGTAGTGGATCATCGGTGCTGGAGTGACGGTCTGGGTGTCCGGCCTGCATGCATTTTGGTGCACTGGAGGACCTAGGGGTGTGCTACGCTCTTGGGGGATGGCCCCCCTCCCGGGCAGCGACGCTGGCTCCCTCTGGGCCGCGTAGCGGTCGGGTCCCTGGTCCTCTTCCTTCCAGGTGGTCAGCTGGGCCGGTAGTTGGACAGTCATGGCGGGGGTCATGGAGCCATCGGCGGGGGGTTCAGGAGATGGCACTCGAGAGGGCCGTGCGGATGATGCTCTGGAGCTACGGGCCGACGGAGTTCTGCTGATGCACACGTCGCGCATGGTCTGCATCATTTCCTCCATCTTCTCTGCGTGCAGTTGCTCTCTCGCCATCTGCCTCTCCGCCGCGCGTTCCGCCCCCTCCATCTGGAGGCGTCGCGCTCCATCTGGAAGCGTTCACGTTCTAGCGCCTCCTGGCGCTGTCTCTCCGCCTGGAGGCGGTCGCGCTCCATCTGGAAGCGTTCACGTTCTAGCGCCTCCTGGCGCTGTCTCTCCGCCTCGCGTTCCGCTCCGGTCATCTGCCTCTCCGTCTGGAGGCGGTCGCGCTCCATCTGGAAGCGTTCACGTTCTAGCGCCTCCTGGCGCTGTCTCTCCGCCGCGCGTTCCGCTCCGTTCATCTGGAGGCGTTCGCGTTCTAGCGCCTCCTGGCGCTGGAGGCGTTCACGCTCGAACTGGAGTCGTTCCCGCTCTAACGCCGTCTCGGCCTGTTGGCGCTCCCGCTCTAACGCCATCTCGGCCTGTTGGCGCATACATTCGGACAGCGCGGCACTACTCCCTCTGGAGTGCAGGCTATCCGCCCCAGAGGCAGAACTGCCCACGGAAGCCCTGGACCGGTAGGAAGCCACTGAGCGGCAGGAGCTAGGTCTCGAGCGCGCCGTACTGGGAGGCAGATCGTTAAGGCTGAGGCCCTCCCTCTTCCGCCCGCAGGCGCTGTCGGACCGGGCCTCTCCTTCCTGTTCTTCCGTTTCCACGGCAAAACCCTGCGGTTCTGCCATCTCATCCTCAGGCTGGTGCTCTTTGAGGGCTGTCTCAGTGCTAGCCACCCGCGCGCCGGCGGACACCTCGGCCTCTCCGACCACTGTATCCCGTGGAGTGCGCTCCTCGCTACCACTCAGTGAGCTTTCGAGCTCAAGCTCATACTCCTGTAACCTCGGAGGCAACCGCGGGACTCTCTGTGGTCGTGGCTCTGGCTCAGGGGGCGGAGAAGGGGGGGTAACTGTCTGGTCTGGTTGGCTGCGCTCAGCCATGCTATCACTACACTACCTATCCGGCTCGAAGGACCAATTGTAACCAGGGAGTAGCTGAAAAGGACTGTATAATTTAGGAAGGGGCTGGTTATCTAACAAATGGAGCTAAATAGGCAGTATAGGAGGATACAGGCAGGGGGCGCCAGCAAACCGTTAGACTAGCAGTTACTATCGTTAGCAGTAGCATGGGAACTAGCATTAGCATTAGCCTTGTAATTAGCATTAGCATTTAGCATTGGAACTAGCATTAGCATTAGCCTTGTACTTAGCATTAGCATACAAACAACTAACACACGGTAACGGTATCACATATGAACAGCACATTTATTATACATGACTGATGTATCCATCCCCAAATATACATTCCCTCCCGGCCGGCCACACACACACTCAATCACTCACTGATAGTCTCTGGCCTGACCAGGCTTATAGTCCAGGGCTGTGGTGCGCGTTGAGGCCTGGTTGAATGGCATGTGCGTCGATGAAGTTAGCCGACGAAAGGGGGGGGTGACGTAGCAACGCGGAGGGAAAGGGCCGTCTTCGTGGTCCACAACGAGGTGAAGGGCCCAAGTCCGGTGGTCCGCGTCGAAGCTCCGCTGGAGTCAGTGTTCGGTCGCAGTCCGCTCGTGGAGGCGACGATTATGTCCAGCTGGCGTCTCGCTTGGTCCAACGTTGAACAGCCGGCTGCTGGCAAGGCGGTCCAACGGGAACACAACTAAACGGGCTACAGTGGTACACTCAATAATCGCTTTCCTGGCGTCCTCAGCTTCTGCACGGTGTGCGTCGTACTGAATCCGCCATCTTACATTGACTTCGCGTTACTCTCTCTCTCATTTGGTCTCTCTCGTTCTGATGCTCATCACACACACTGACTCGCGGACTACTTCCGTTTCTTATATATACACCACCGAACGTAGCATCCGGGTCACGGACACACCCCGGATATACTACGTCATCAAACATATGCATAAACATTACAAGAATAATACATACACTTCATAAAACGTACAGAAATAGTATAGAAAATAACAAAGAAATAACTGGGGCAAAATAGGGCTGGTTTGGGGAAACTAAAACTGGCACTAAACTGTGGGCCTTCACAACAGCATTGATTACACACAATGGAGTAAAAACAACACTTACTTACATACATTACATAGCCAAAAGTATGTGAACACAATTATGGTCTGGGCTAGGTCCCTTAGTTCCAGTGAATGGAAATGTTAATGCTACATAGAATGCCTAAAATGCATAAAATGACATTCTAGAGAATTGTATGCTTCCAACTTTGTGACAACAGTTTGGGGAATTAAGGCCCTTTCCTGTTTCAGCATGACTATGCTCCCATGCGCAAAGCGATGTCCATAATGACATGGTTTGTCGCGTTTGGTGTAGAAGAACTTGACTGGCACCTCAACCCCATTGAATACCTTTGGGATAATTTGGAATGCCTACTGCGAGCCAGGCCTTCTCGCCCAACAAATCTAGAGGGAAGGACTAACTCCATATTAATGCAGATGGTTTTGGAATGAGATGTTCAACAAGCACATGAGTGATATTCAGGTGTCCACATACTTTTGGACATGTAGTGTATTTTGGGTTCTGATGGGGTAAGAGATGATGTGATCTAAGCTCATGAGGCATTTACTGTATCCAAAATATTCTCAAAAATGAACCCTTTTTCGGGGCGGGGAACATAGGACCTTTTTTAGAAAAGGTAAATGCTTATGTAACGAACGGTAATGTTGTGTGGAATCAAAAATAGTGATTCATTCGAACTGCACATCACTCATATTTAGCAGCTTGATGTATGGATGCTGTATGATAATGTCGCTGATTCGTAGATTTGCTGTAGAATAATACTGTGGATTAAAATGATTTCACTAGCCTACTTATTTCTGTGCAGTATGTGTATACAGGATGACTTCAACAAGTACAGTAGCCTACACTATGTTCATGAGAGTCTATGAAAGCATGCAAGCCTACACTATAGAAGTGTCCACACCTCTGACCTGAAATTTGTCTTACAGAATGACAAGGTGAGAGGTTCTGAGAGAACCAGCCCCTCCCGCTCCTCCTGCACCCAAGCCACACGACGACCCCGCCCCAGCGCCGTGCCCCCCCCCCCAATGCTGCTTTTCCTCCTTCTCTCCAGTGGACGCTGCCCAGGTCGCCAGGCTGGTTACCCTGGCCAAGACCTCAACCTGCTCACTGGACCCCATGCCCACAGCCCTGGTCAAGGACTGCTTACCCGCCCTCTGCCCCTACATTGTGGATATTATTAATACCTCCCTGCTATCTGGCATAGTCCCCACCAGCTTCAAAACTGCCTCAGTCACCCCCATCCTCAAGAAACCTGGTCTGGACCCTGATGACCTCCACAACCACCGGCTGATCTCCAACCTTCCCTTCCTGAGTAAAACCCTGGAAAGAGCAGCCGCTGGTCAAATCCATCAGTATATGTCCAACCATGAGCTCTATGAGCCCCTACAATCCGGCTTCAGATCCCACCACAGCACGGAAACCGCCCTCATTAAAATCACCAATGATCTCCTCATTGCTGCTGACTTGGGCCGTTTCAGTATCCTCATCCTCCAGGACCTCTCTGCTGCCTTCGACACTGTCTCCCACACCATCCTCCTCAACCGCCTCTCCACCCACCTGGGTGTCACTGGTACAGCCCTCTCCTGGTTCACATCATACCTCTCGAACAGGGAACAGTTTGTCTCCACCCACGGCTCAAGCTCCCCCCCAGCCCCAGTCAACCAAGGCGTCCCCCAAGGCTCTGTACTCGGACCCCTCCTCTTCACCATTTACATGCTCCCCCTCGGCCAGATCCTCCGTCGTCACGGCCTTAACTACCACTGCTACGCCGACGACACCCAAATCTACCTCAGCTCCACCCCATTCTCGCCGCTCCCCCCCCAGTCCCTCATCAACTGCCTGCTCGAAATAAAAACCTGGATGACATCTAACCTTCTCAAACTTAACACCAAGAAAACAGAGCTCATGGTTGTGGCACCCAAGGCGCTGCTCCGGAAGGTTGGGGACTTCATCCTCGAGGTCGACGGATGCTCCATCTCCCCATCCCCCGAAGTCCGAAACCTGGGCGACATCCTGGACTCCACCCTCTCCTTCCACTCCCACTTAAAATCCATCACTAAATCCGTCTTTTTCCACCTCAGAAACATCACGGCCAGATTACGACCTTCCCTCACTGACTCCGTTGCCGAAACCCTCATCCACGCCTTCGTCACCTCCCGTCTGGACTATTGTAATGGAGTCCTGTTCGGGGTTCCCAACAAAGCCCTGGACAGGCTCCAGTACGTGCAGAACTCAGCTGCCAGGATCCTCACCCACACCAATCCTCACCTCCACCGGCTCCCGGTCAAGTCCCGCATCACATTCAAAATCCTCCTCCTCACCTACAAATCCGCAGACATGGGCCTGCTATCCACCCCCTGCACCAACCTACAGACCTTTGGGGACAGAGCCTTCAGTGTGGCCACACCTACTCTCTGGAACTCCCTCCCTATAGTGATCCGCAACGCCCCCACCCTGGACTCCTTCAAATTAGCCCTCAAAACACATCTGTTCTCCAAGGCCTTTGGCCCCTAGTCATTGTTTCAGTTTTTGCTTTGTTTTCTGTTTTGTCTGTCCGTTCATTCCCTTGTAAAGCGTCCTTGGGTTTTTGAAAGGCGCTATATAAATGTAAGTTATTATTATTATTATTATTATTATTATTATTATTATTAGATGAGACCTTGATGTGAGTCACGCACTTTAGGTATTTGTCATTGTATTAGCAATTCTATTTTATGAACATAGTAGTATTTCGTAAACATGGTGGTAACAGTGGGCAATCATTTTAAGCATTTTAAGCATTTTAAAGGAGCTACACCCCCACTAGATGCATTATGGACTAAATAAATGCATACACACAGACACAACATTATTATTGTTACCTTTTGCCAGTTTCTTTTCTCTTGCTGCTACATTGTTGACTGAAATTGAAGCCATAACAATTTTACTCTCTTGTACTTGTATAATGGGATGTAAATAAACTTTTGGCACACATGGCAAAAAAAATCATGAATCATGAAAGTTTGTTGCCTGAGGGTTAGCTGATAACCCCACTGACAAATGACAGGTAGATAATGACAGGTAGCGTAATGGGGGAGTGGTTGTCCTGGGGGAGTGTTTGGGGGGAAAGTTAACCAGCTACTGTTCCCACCCATTACCTGCCTGTGAAAAGTGTCTGTGAAAACCTTGAGGCTGAATTTCTCTTTTTGTTGATTTGGGGGTTATCAACATTCAAATACGTATATCTTCTTCAACTTGTTTCAGATACATAATTTTAAAGCTTACAATCTGCCTTTTCATAAACTGGGAAAACAGAAAAATGACCTTCATTAAAAATATTTTCATTGCAGCTATTCACATGAAACATTCCAATCCATACCTTTTCTTCTGCACTATAGTCGGCTAGTATTAGACTTCGTGTCTGTGATCTTTGATCTGATTAATTAAATTAAATAGCATACAAATCAAACAAGCCCGCTAGATGTATTAATTTGTTACATGTTTTAACAAATAGTTAAAAGTGGTTGTCAACTGTTACAAACACAAATATCAAACTCATATATATTTTGTGTTCTTAAACTGAGTATCACTGGACATTATATTTAAAAACACATTTGATTTGTGTGCACTTGCTTCTTCCCACATCTGATAATGGTACATCAACATTCTCGTTGTCACACTTAATCATCAGCATTTATATGCCATTGAGCTGACGCTTTTATCCAAAGCGATTTACATTACAGTGAGCTACCGACTGAGCCACAGAGGACCACATTTAAATACAACTATAGAATGAAGTATATATGAGCACTAATAGCGTATACTAGTAGTCCTAGAATATGTGACAGGGTCTGGTGAAAAAGTCCCCAAGTAGGGCACGGTCATTTTTCAGTTTTTTGCAGATTATGAAAGTGCAGATTGTAAGCTTTCAAATGATGTGCCATACATTGAAACCTCAAACCAAATACCAGAGAAACTCACTGAATCAAAACAGACGTGTTTGCTACCATACTGTTGGTAGCTAGCTAGCATGCTAAGAAGGAACATCGCTTGATTGATTGATTGAAAACTTTATTAGAAGGTTTGCAGAAGTAGGTACATGAAAGTACATATTACATACAAGGTCAACTAAAAGGATAAAAACCCAAGAAAGCCACTGGCTTATTTCAATTGGGGTCCTTGATTTTCAATTCATCGTTACATGTAAGACAGACATAAGAAAAGAACTAGTACTATCTACATGATAATACAGACAAATAACTATTACTATCTACAAGATAAACGTACATCCATCATGGGAAGAACAATACAACAAAACATAAGGTATGTTCAGCGGGTAGGACAGGTGGGGACATACACCACAGGTGGGGGCGGGGGACAAAACACAAAGTATGTACAGTGGGTAGTTCGGGTCTTTTAATCTGATTTTTGTTTTAGAGGGTCCAGTTACGGATTGCAGCCTCCTGTAAATGTTTTTTGAGAGTGGTTTTGAAGGTGGGCAGTGTTTTGCACTCCTTTAAGATTATAGGAAGGGCGTTCCACATCTTTACTGCATAGTTTGCAAACGAGTTTAACCCCTTGTTTGTGGTGCAACGCGGTTGAACGTGGTTCGTGGAGCTTCCTCTGGTGTTGTATGTGTGGACGTTGTTCACTTTTTGGAAGTATGTTGCCAGGTACTTGGGTGTCTTTGTGGTGTAACGTATCTTGAAGACCAGGCCCAGTGCAAGCTGCTGCACTCTGTCAACTACTCGTAGCCAATCAAGGCTCAAAAAATGAGCAGCGGTTAGATGTGTCCTAGGGTTGAGGCCTAGCAGAAGCCTAACCAGTTTATTTTGGGCTGTCTGGAGTCTTGTTTTATGGGCCTTTGTGGTTCTATAGTACCATGATGTTACGGCATAGTCGAAGTGACATTGAATGAGAGCTCCTGATAGGGTCCTCAGTGTGTTTTTACTGACAAGTGAGGATATCCTGTACAAGAATCTAGTTCTATGGTTCACTTTTTTGATTACTTTTGCTGCCATTTTATCTCCGGAAAGATTTGCCTCTAAGATGGAGCCCAGGTATGTAATATCCTCTTTTCTTGTGATATTAATGTTACCCACTTTTATTTTAAAATTTTCAGCCTTTCTGAGTTTAGATGGGGATCCGTATAGGATGGTTTCAGTTTTACCTAGGTGTATTGATAGTTTATTGTCAGCTAGCCAGATGCAGATTCTACTCAGTTCAGTGCTTAGCGCTTTTTCCACCTGCAATATGTCCCTGTCAGAGACCAGCAGAGCCGAGTCATCCGCGAACAGGAACAAATTGCAATTACATGCTGATGACATGTCATTCACATATATTAGGAACAGTAAAGGTCCCAATATGCTTCCTTGTGGAACGCCGCAGGTCACTGGGAGGGGGGGGGACAGTGTTCCGTTCACACTAACCACCTGTTCACTCCCCTCTAAGTAGGATTGCATCCAGCCCACCGATGTTCTATCGAACCCAATTGAACATCTAACCGCTATGAACATCTAACTGCATGTTTAGCACATCACAACATCCTGACAGAACATCAACATGCTAAAGACACATAAATACACATAATTAGATGATCACACAGTCCTTGCTTTTGAACAAGTCCTAAAACAGACTTTTGTTTACAAGCCATGTATCACTAACCCAGTAGCCTGAAGGAAGACAGGACGCGATACAGTGAATCCCTTCGGCCCGGTTCGGGACGGCACGCTTCGGGTCGGGTCGCTTCGGCCCGCTTTTGAACAGTTCTGGTTTTCCACTATACACAACAGACCAGGAACTAGTAGGAGGAGGAGGAGATAGTAGGCGGAGTTACGCGTCATAAAAGCGCGCCATGGTGGTGACGTATATTTTCACGAGACACAACACAGCCACAACAATAGCGACATGGAGGAACTTGAAGCTATCGTATACTTTTTCCTCGGCATGTGGTATATTACTAACCGTGATTTTTTGGGAGAGAAAGAGAAAGAGAGAGAGGAAGCTATGTACACATAATAAAGTCATGTTTTTTGAACCCTTAAAACCACTGCCTTCACTTGTCTGCTTTATGAACTGTAGTATCATTGTGTGCCGTGTTATTCACGGACAAACACGGTGCCCTTTGCGGGTTAATAACTTCGGTTTACCGTGGGTTAGGATAACAATTTAAAAGTGTCCGGATAGGGGAGAGGACAGGGAATCTGAAACCATTTGAATGGTGTCGATACGACACTGTTATCACGGTTGACACCGATGGTGAAGTTAGCAAAGGAGTATTGTGTTTGTAACACCTCTGGTGTTATTCACGGGCAAAGACGGTAAACGGAGGCACCATTTGCGGGTTAATAACTTCGGTTTACCGTGGGTTAGGATAACAATTTAAACGTGTCCGGATAGGGGAGAGGACAGGGAATCCGAAACCATTTGAATGGTGTCGATACGACACTGTTATCACGGTCTATGACACAGCGCGGAGCGAATTCCCTGGTCGAAATTGTCTCTCCACCTCCACAGCCGGTGTCATTCACGGGCGAAGACGGTAAACGGAGGCACCCTTTGCGGGTTAATAACTTCGGTTTACCGTGGGTTAGGATAACAATTCAAACGTGTCCGGATAGGAGAGAGGACAGGGAATCCAAAACCATTTGAATGGTGTCGATACGACACTGTTATCACGGTCTATGACACAGCGCGGAGCGAATTCCCTGGTAGAAATTGTCTCTCCACCTCCACAGCCGGTGTCATTCATGGGCAAAGACGGTAAACGGAGGCACCCTTTGCGGGTTAATAACTTCGGTTTACCGTGGGTTAGGATAACAATTCAAACGTGTCCGGATAGGAGAGAGGACAGGGAATCCAAAACCATTTGAATGGTGTCGATACGACACTGTTATCACGGTCTATGACACAGCGCGGAGCGAATTCCCTGGTAGAAATTGTCTCTCCACCTCCACAGCCGGTGTCATTCACGGGCAAAGACGGTAAAAGGAGGCACCCTTTGCAGGTTAATAACTTCGGTTTACCGTGGGTTAGGATAACAATTCAAACGTGTCCGGATAGGAGAGAGGACAGGGAATCCAAAACCATTTGAATGGTGTCGATACGACACTGTTATCACGGTCTATGACACAGCGCAGAGCGAATTCCCTGGTAGAAATTGTCTCTCCACCTCCACAGCCGGTGTCATTCACGGGCAAAGACGGTGCATAATAGCGATTTTTGTGTTATGCTTGTTGTAAATAAAAGTTCTATGATGCATTGAAATGACATTAAACTAAGATAATACGATGGTCAGCATCATTTTTCGAATCTTTATCAATAAGCTATTACAGAAACTGTAGTGACATTTTCCAAGAGCGAATGTGGTATTTCAAGATGGCGGTTAGCGAAGAAATCTATGAACATGGGATGACGATTTCCATTGACCAATCAACGGTGTGCAGCGTCACACGTCACACGCAGCCTGGCAAAAAGGTTCCGGGTCTAAATTTAGACCCTGGTATCGAAGGGGAGCTAAAGAAGCGCGCCGAACCGACCTGACCCGACCCGGGCCGACAAATGGAAAAGCGCCAAAGAAGCAGGCCAGCCCCGATAGTGGAAAAGGGTCAGTCCATTTACCATTGATATAGACTGGTGGAGGGGCCCTGTAATTGAATGGCTGAGGCCATGTGTTTCTCTGATCGTCTCACCCGAAAAACGTGAAGATTAAAAGTGATGATTAAAGGCCAGTGCTAGAACCAGAAACATAGTACAAATGCATGTTTTGATGACATCATGAGCATAGCACTCTTGCAAAGCAAATTTTAAACATTTTCTATCTCTTCTCTTCTGTCAGCCTGTTTTTGCACAAAGCAAAATTTCACATTTTTAACACTGCAGTTTTTACCCTATTGAATTTCATTCATTCATCATAGGTGGCAAGGAGAGGATAACTGACACATTTCTCCTCAAGCAACAGCAATTTAATTGCAGCATTCATCCCCCACCTGCTTTACCATACACTTGCAATTTATTTGAACAGTTTGACACTACTCACAGTGTTTGTGTTCAACTGGTGTGGACGACAGCTACAGAAAATCAATTGGGGAATGATGCTGCAATTCAAATGCTTTATCCCCATGTTGAGGAGGTGGTGGTTGCTGTCATTCATTGCCTCTCTTAAAGTCCAGTAAGCTACTAACTATGTTCAACCAGCCTCCCTCTATCAGCGCATAATGAAACACACAGGCCCATGAATACCAGACACTCTGATAACGGGCCTGAGCCTCAAATGTGCACAGTTAAATCAGAGGGAGACCCTTTAAATCATGTGATACTCTATAGGTTCTACATAGGTTTGTGTTTCTAACACTGTCGTATTATCTTTCTCCTTTTCAAATATCTCATCAAGTATTTTGCTTCTCACCCATTCCTTGCATGGTAGCTTGCATGGTAGCTTCCCCCACATCCCACAGCTACAGCCTCGGCAGCACGGCTGGGCCCCCTTCCCCTCCCCTCCCCTTCCCCCTCCCCTCCCCTCCCCCTCCCCTCCCCCCCTCTCCCACCAAGCCCCCCCCTGTCCCTCACAGTGGAGGAGGTAAGGGCGGAGCTGAGGAGGCTGCACCCTGGAAAGGCGGCGGGTCCTGATGGGGTGTGCTCGCGGCTGCTGAAGGTCTGTGCAGACCAACTGGCTGAGCCCCTCCAGAAGCACTTCAACCTGAGTTTACAGTCAGGGACGGTGCCGGTTCTGTGGAAAACATCATGTCTCGTGCCAGTACCCAAAACTGGGCGCCCGGCCGAGCTCAACGACTACAGACCTGTTGCCCTCACTTCACATACTATGAAGACACTGGAGCGGCTGTTTCTGAGACATCTGAGACCACAGACTGAACATGCACGCGATCCCCTGCAGTTCGGGTACCAGGAAAGAGTTGGTGTGGATGACGCTGTCCTCTACCTCCTTCATCGTGCTTACTCCTACCTGGATGAGCCGGGAAGTCAGGTGAGGATAATGTTTTTCGACTTCTCTTAGTGCCTTTAACAGCATAGGTGAAAGTGGGCCGGAACGGTCCGGTGCTGCGTTCCGGCAAGACTTTCTGTGCCGGAACGCCGTTGGGGGAAGAGATGCAGCTGCCTGTCAATCAAAATCCGATTCCTGCAGAGTGCAGAAGCAATCACGATTCACGATCCATAATTTCCAACAAGGAAACACATGGTTGACGTTATGTTTCCTTGCGTCTATTTTAATACCTTTGAAAAGGACATGTTAACCCGCTTTACAGTAGACCCGACGCGACGCGACGTGGTTGGGTGGGCAGCACTGGGCACTGAGACAGTCCGACCGGGATTACAGTCGCGCCGTATGGAAGCATATAGTGGACTTTATTCAAATGTTAATGCAATTTGAGATTGCATTTGCATGTTCCACTTTTGCATGCATTCTTTCAGACAATATTCAAATTCAAATGCAATTCTAATGATTTTCATTTTCATGTACCTGATGTGCACATTCGCTGTCAATATTAAAATGATAATGCAAAGCCATTTGACATTTAATTTTCAAAGTCATGCGCTGCTTTGTAGCTGACAAAATTCAAAAGTTCATTCTAATGTGAAAATTACTATGCAATCCCAAAATAGCATATTCATTTGCCACTTTTGCCTGCGTTATTTGAGTCAATATTCAAATTGTAATGCAACAATGTGATACGCAATTGCATTTACATGTTCTAGTAAACACATCCGCTTTGTAGCTGACAAAATTCAAATGTTCATTCTAATGTGAAAATGACTATGCAATCCCAAAATAGCATATTCATTTGCCACTTTTGCCTGCGTTATTTGAGTCAATATTCAAATTGTAATGCAATAATGTGATTAGCAATTGCATTTATATGTTCTAGGAAACACATCCGCTCATTAGAATTGCATTTGAATTTGAATATTGTCTGAAAGAATGCATGCAAAAGTGGAACATGCAAATGCAATCTCAAATTGTATTAACATTTGAATTTAGTCCACTATATGCTTCCATAAGCAAGCCGTGTTGCCAGATTGGGCTACTTTTGGTCACACTGGACGGGTGGATTCGACAGCTTTTAGACTGGTTGGGCTGGAAATGGTCAATTCCATCTGGCAACCCTGGTAGCAAAATATGTGCATACGTATCTGGTAGCCTACTGGTACTTTCAAATCGCATGGTATTATTATTATTATTAATAATAATAATAATTACAATTTACAATACAAATACAACAATTGGGGGTCCCTCAAAGAAAATGTGGGCGCACTGCGCGCGCACAACATCAACCTCCAAGGCTTGATTCTGACCCAGGAAAAACCCTGGTATGTACTGTATAACATGATAGCCATTTATGAGCAATGCACTGTATATAAGATGATGACCAAGGGTCTTTCCGCTGCTGACCAAGGGGTTGAGTTCACTTGATGAGGCCCAATTTTGTTTTAGACTCTGTAGGCTACTGTATTTGTTTATTAAGACTTAAGATATATTATCTGAATTTCTCTTGTTTTATCAAATGTTCCAATTATTTTCATTTCTTGTGCTGGTTTAAAATTGCAGGAAACTAGCACAAATAACTGTGTGGGAGAGAGGGGCCGCCGCTACCAAAACGTGCACAGTTTTGGGTCGCTCCACCACCAAAAACTCTCACTCCAAACTTTTGGTGAAACTTGGCAGCCCTAAAGTGTTTCTAATTTCGACACCAACACCACGATGTGTGTGTTCAGGGATGCATGAAGCTGGGGGCAGGAGGAGAACAATATGAAACGATGAAGGTTGGGGTAGTAGCCTATAGTTCCTGTAAGAAACTCAAACCACTTTCACCCCTGTTTAACAGTAACAGTGTTCCCAGCTATATTTCGCTTTCGTTTTCATGCAATGAATTTAATACACCCAGACGAGGTGATACACTTAGCAGCAAGGACGTGCACAGGTACGGACTCTTTTTATTTTTATTTTTATTGAACATTAAAAATGAACAAGCAGAAACACACTCACTTTTGCCACCACAGTTGAAAACATTGCGCTAAAGTGCCCTCTTGAGTGGCGAAATCATGGGAAAACAAGGAGGCAACTGATATTCAGTATAGCAGCACGACCTCAAGTTGGGCAGCGAGGGCCAGGCTCCTCTCCTTCTCCAGGTCGGAGTTGTAAGAGACGAGGCTCCTCTTCTCCTGCTCCATAACGTGGACTTTTCTTTTGAGGTCTCTCTCTCTCTGTCTGCTTTCCTCCACCTCCCTGCCAAGCACCAGAGCCTTCTTAGCTGCCGCCAGCTTGTCCTCCAAGGCCTCTCTCTGCAGGTCGCTCTCTCTCACTCTGCCTTCTTTCACCTCCTCCCTGCAAAGGACCAGAGCCTCCTCCGCTGCCTCCTTGTCCTCCAGGGCCTCTCTCTGCAGGGCCTTGATGTGGTCCTCTGCCTCCCTGGTGGCTTCGACGGACTCCAGGAGGGTCGCCCTGACCCCGGCCAGGCTCCCCTCAGTCTCTCGCTGGGCAGCGAGGGCCTGGTTCCTCTCCTTCTCCAGGTCGGAGTTGTCACAGACAAGACTCCTCTTCTCCTCCTCCATAACGTGGACTATTCTTTTGAGGTCTCTCTCTCTCTGTCTGCTTTCCTCCACATCCCTGCCAAGCACCAGAGCCTTCTCAGCTGCCGCCAGCTTGTCCTCCAGGGCCTCTTTCTGCAGGGCCTTGATGCGGTCCTCTGCCTCCCTGGTGGCTTCGACGGACTCCAGGAGGGTCGCCCTGACCCCGGCCAGGCTCCCCTCAGTCTCTCGCTGGGCAGCGAGGGCCTGGTTCCTCTCCTTCTCCAGGTCGGAGTTGTCACAGACAAGACTCCTCTTCTCCTCCTCCATAACGTGGACTATTCTTTTGAGGTCTCTCTCTCTCTGTCTGCTTTCCTCCACCTCCCTGTCAAGCACCTGAGCCTTCTCAGCTGCCGCCAGCTTGTCCTCCAGGGCCTCTTTCTGCAGGGCCTTGATGCGGTCCTCTGCCTCCCTGGTGGCGTTGGCAGTCTCCAGGAGGGTCGCCTTGACAACGGCCAGGCTCCACTCAGTCTCTCGCTGGGCAGCGAGGGCCTGGTTCCTCTCCTTCTCCAGGTCGGAGTTGTCACAGACAAGACTCTTCTTCTCCTCCTCCATAACGTGGACTTTTCTTTTGATGGCTCTCTCTATCTGTCTGCTTAACTCCACCTCCCAGCCAAGCACCAGAGCCTTCTCAGCTGCCGCCAGCTTGTCCTCCAGGGCCTCTCTCTGCAGGGCCTTGATCTGGTCCTCTGCCTGCCTGGTGGCTTCGACGGACTCCAGGAGGGTCGCCCTGACCCCGGCCAGGCTCCCCTCAGTCTCTCGCTGGGCAGCGAGGGCCTGGTTCCTCTCCTTCTCCAGGTCGGAGTTGTCACAGACAAGACTCCTCTTCTCCTCCTCCATAACGTGGACTATTCTTTTGAGGTCTCTCTCTCTCTGTCTGCTTTCCTCCACCTCCCTGTCAAGCACCTGAGCCTTCTCAGCTGCCGCCAGCTTGTCCTCCAGGGCCTCTTTCTGCAGGGCCTTGATGCGGTCCTCTGCCTCCCTGGTGGCGTTGGCGGTCTCCAGGAGGGTCGCCCTGACCCCGGCCCTGACCCAGGCAGCGAGTCCCCTGTCAAGCACCTGAGCCTTCTCAGCTGCCGCCAGCTTGTCCTCCAGGGCCTCTCTCTGCAGGGCCTTGATGTGGTCCTCTGCCTGCCTGGTGGCTTCGACGGACTCCAGGAGGGTCGCCCTGACCCCGGCCAGGCTCCCCTCAGTCTCTCGCTGGGCAGCGAGGGCCTGGTTCCTCTCCTTCTCCAGGTCGGAGTTGTCACAGACAAGACTCCTCTTCTCCTGCTCCATAACATGGACTATGCTTTTGAGGTCGCTCTCTCTCTGTCTGCTTTCCTCCACCTCCCTGTCAAGCACCTGAGCCTTCTCAGCTGCCGCCAGCTTGTCCTCCAGGGCCTCTTTCTGCAGGGCCTTGATGCGGTCCTCTGCCTCCCTGGTGGCGTTGGCGGTCTCCAGGAGGGTCGCCCTGACCCCGGCCCTGACCCAGGCAGCGAGTCCCCTGTCAAGCACCTGAGCCTTCTCAGCTGCCGCCAGCTTGTCCTCCAGGGCCTCTCTCTGCAGGGCCTTGATCTGGTCCTCTGCCTGCCTGGTGGCTTCGACGGACTCCAGGAGGGTCGCCCTGACCCCGGCCAGGCTCCCCTCAGTCTCTCGCTGGGCAGCGAGGGCCTGGTTCCTCTCCTTCTCCAGGTCGGAGTTGTCACAGACAAGACTCCTCTTCTCCTGCTCCATAACATGGACTATGCTTTTGAGGTCGCTCTCTCTCTGTCTGCTTTCCTCCACCTCCCTGTCAAGCACCTGAGCCTTCTCAGCTGCCGCCAGCTTGTCCTCCAGGGCCTCTTTCTGCAGGTCGCTCTCCTTCTTCTTCTGCCTTCTTCTTCTTCTTCTTCTGCCTTCTTTCACCTCCTCCCTGCAAAGGACCAGAGCCTCCTCCGCTGCCTCCTTGTCCTCCAGGGCCTCTCTCTGCAGGGCCTTGATGTGGTCCTCTGCCTCCCTGGTGGCGTTGGCGGTCTCCAGGAGGGTCGCCCTGACCCCGGCCAGGCTCCCCTCACTCTCTCGCTGGGCAGCGAGGGCCTGGCTCATCAGGGCATTGATGTGGTCCTCTGCCTTCCTGGTCTCCGACCTGTAGAAGGTCTCCCTCTGTGCCCAGGCCCTCGCTGCCTGGCGCCTCTCATTCTCCAGGTCAGAGATGTTGTGGAGGAGGCTGCCCCTCTCTTGCTCCATATCGTCGACTTTTTGGAGGAGGCCTGCTCTCTGGACCTGGGGGGCTGCTCTCTGGACCTGGAGGGCTGTTCTCTGGACCTGGGGGGCTGCTCTCTGGGGTGCCTGTATCTGCGGAATGCTTACTTGCAGCACATTGGCATATGAAGTAGTAATAGTAGTAGTAATAGTAATAGTTCTATCCACCTTCAGCTTAGCAGCCTCCTCCCACCGCCTAGTAGCCTGCTGAAGGCGCGCTTTCTTTTCATGCTTCCTTCTTGTCGTTCTTGAGCTATTGTTATACATGGCTACAATATGAAAAACAAGGAAGAGAATGTGAAATGACGTATTTTAGATGTATATATTATTATTATATAATTACTTGTCCCCTAGTAATTTCTCAAAACCAACAAACTAAACTGTCAACTTCTATGCTGTCTTGCCGCAAGGCCTTCTGGGACCTGCAGTTCTACCTATTCTTAGTCAATACAACAGAAATGTACTTTGATATGATTGATTAACATGTAACATATTAATACACACACACACACACACACACACACACCTCTGAGTTGGTCCTCCGGGCTGGCTGCTCTGTGGGCCTGTGGGGCCGCTCCCTGGGCGATGTAGTCATCGTGCAATTCAGTTTCAAGCTGCCGAGCAGACTCGATATTGAAGTCATCTCCCATGGTTCTTCTTCTCATTTTGCATTTCTATAACTTTCTACAAACAACTGAACAAGGAAGAGAATGTGAAAAGACGAATTTTATATGTATATATTATTATTATTCTAGAATGACTTGTCCCCTATGAGTTCATGGATGACTGTGAGCAGAGGCGCCCCGTCCATAGAGGCAACCAAGGCAATTGCTTGGGGCCACCAAACAAAAAGGGCCTCCAAATATTTTTTCCCCCCCAAAAAAATTTCAAACATTTTTTTCAAATTTCTTTTTTTTTCCAGATGGGAGTGTTACATTAGTTTTCTTAAGATAGGATAATAAATAAATCTGTTCAATGGGCATTTGCCAAAGTAGCCTACTGTTAATCAGTATTTATCCTGTATAGAATAGAATAGAATAGACTTTATTGTCGTTGTACAGTTGTCTATACAATGAAATTGTAGTGGCTCTTCCGAAGGTGCAAAAAAACAGAAAACATATTCACATATTCACAAACATATACACATATAAGATAAACATGTATGAACATGTCTTATGTCTACTGTTCAGTGTCTACTGTATGGTGTATATGAAGATGTTATGACGTTTTATCATGAAAATAATGAACAGCAAGCTAGATCCAAAACTAGGGCCGGTGGAGGAGGGCAATTGTCACATTGGACAGACTACCAAAACAGAAAAATAAAGTATCTTAACGACAGCAAAAGTGATGGATGTCAGAAATACATTACCTGGAGATTCAATAAGGTACTTTTATATGGCAGGATATGGGTTAGGGTTATATGACACCTGTAGCGAGATAGATAGATAGAGCCAAAAGTAAAAAGTCGCTGAGAGACGCAACCAGGGTCTGGCTGGTAATTGTATGATGCGCCAAACAATCCGCTGAGATGAAAAGTATGTTTTAGAGCATTTATTGAATAGAACAATCAAACTTGGCGACGTACAAAAATAATCCATAAGCGATCAAAACCAGAAAAATAACAAACAATGCGTATAGAATATGCGTATAATGCGGTCAACAAAAATACATTGCTCCCCTCTCTCTCCACTACCACCATGCAGGTGCTTAAATTACCTTGCAATATCATCCCCCATAACCATATGACTTCTCAATACGGTGATCTAGGCAATAAACAAACAATCAAAGTAAACTCACGATAAACCCATTAGCCTGTTATACTAAATACCCCCTAAATTATATTCATACCTCCTACAACACCTCAGGCCTTTGGGTCGGGTGGTTCATGGAGGCAGACTGAAAGGACAGACATGCATTGCCTATTTCATAAATGTTCTCCATATAACGACGTCGATCATTGATCGGCAACGACACTATATAATTGTTTGCCTGACTGGCAATCGGATTTGGGCAGTCTGGGGATTTACACGGCAAATCAAATGAAGAACTACAAATCCCTGATGACAGGGAGATGACGTATGACTGCTCTGATGAATCAACCCCTAGGCTATTTCATTATTTTCTCTATATAACGACGTCGATCATTGATCGGCAACGACACTATAATATAGTTTGCCTAACTGGCCATCGGATTTGGGCTCCTAATATCTAAAAAGCACTACGGTTTTTTTATTTTATCGGATTAAAGTAGCGAAGACCAGAAATTCCCATTGACCGCCAGTCAAACTTCTCCCCTTCTATCACCCAAAAAGGGGCGTGATCATTCTGATGACAGGGAGATGACGCGCAATTGCTCTGATTAATTGTAGTTTATTGATAGCTGGCTAGTCTCGCGGTGCCAGCCGTTTCCACTTCCGCTTTGCTCTCGCTCCAAACGTCTGGAGACCTTTATCCAAAGAACGGATTCTATGTGCCGCCCGGAGCGAGCGGCAAATCTAGGACACTGATAGGCCGGACCGATGGGAAGCACCGCCCCCCCCGTCCTTCTCATTGGTTCAGCGGGGCAGTTTTTTTTTTTAAAGTTAACTATTCATTTGTTACGTATTTATTTGACATCTGGGTACAAAATACAAATAGTTAATACATAATGTAGCCTATACTAAAGCCTTTAAAAATGATTCATGATAAGATCCATCATTTACATGCGTTTACATGCATCATTTACATGCTCCATGTTGCATGTAATTTGTATGCTACTTGTGTTTCAGTATGTCGCAATGTGTACTAGGTGTGCTACTGTACCTGTGGTCATGTACTGTTTTTACTGTTTTTATGTAATGTGCTTTGCATGTTTTTATGTGCTTTTATTATGTCAAATGTAATTGTTGTATTGTGGCTGTCTTGGCCAGGGCTCCTTTGTAAAAGAGACGCTAGTCTTTCAGACTGTTTTTTTACTTACACACACACGAGCGCGCGCATATGCGCGAACTTCGTAAAACCGTATTATATTTTAGTGTCAGGGAAATAAATACATTTTAAAATGTCCACATCGTCACCCGCCTAAGACCCTTACCAGGGGCCTCCATAATGTTGTTTGCTTAGGGCCCCCAAAAGTCTAGGGGCTCCACTGACTGCTGTTTGAACTTCAAAAGTGACTGACGTTGATATTGCGTGACATTGTGATTGAAGCAACGTGCCAAAAAGCCATTCTCCTTTTCGTATTTCTACCTTCAAAAAATATGTCTAGGACGTCGGGTTGTAAAGCAAAAGCTTCTTTACATAAGAATCTCTGTTGGCATACACTTTTGATCACTTTCAAACAATAAACGAGTTAGACTTTGACACTCAGCGCGCGCGCACACACACACCCGCGCAGCCACATCCAGACCCCCGCCCCACACACACACACACACACACACACCCGCGCAGCCACATCCAGCGCTTACCTTGTGATAGCGTCTTGATCCTTGTGATACTGACATCAAACTGGCTCGATTGTCTTTTATAAACCCACATTTGATTGTGACGTTTTTATGTCACCTCGACTGTTGTGATTATGACGTCATCCGTCTGAGTTTTGTCTGCAGCCCAGCCTGGTCTCAGGAGCTCCATTTTTTTTACCCCCCAAAAATAATTTAAAAACAATTATAATCAGTGGCGGCTGGCGGTGATACTGAGTGGGGGGGCTAATAAATCCATTAGGTCTAGGGCCTATACCCATCAATAGTTCACACTGCAGCAACAGCAGCATCACATCCGAGATACAGTGCCAACTAAGTTACAGTAATAATGCTCTTTAGAGAAGTAGGCTACCTACAAAAACCTTCTGATGCCAAAAGCGCTCTCTCTTTGTTTCTCTCTCTCTCACACACACACACACACACACACACACACACACACACACACATACATACTTTTCTCAATACACATTATCCCATGCCATTTTTAACAAAAACACAATGCAAGAATGATGAAATGATTGGCTACATGAAAGAAGAGACGCTCTATCATAGCCTAAGCCAACAATATCAGAAAAGGTCCACCTAAAAGGAAAACAGAATATTCAGGCACCAGATGACCAATCAAAATATAATGTAATATAATGCAATATAAGGCTCTCAGGCATTCTGTACTTTCAAATATGTATTCTCCTTGAGCAGTCAACATCAACTATCAGCTATTTCGCTAGCAAAAACGAAAGCTAACTTATTTGCGAAACAGCGCCCCCGCCACCACGTCGGCGCAGTGCCGCAATTGCAGTTTTGTCGGAGGCGGCCGCCTCATAATTCTCTATGCATATGCACTACCAAACGTGCACTACCAAACGTGGTCCAATTGTAATATCTGCCAACAACTAAATTGTTGCTTGGGCCTACCTTATTTGAAGAGAAGCTCACATCGCCTTTCTAGGACGCAAACCGGTTAATCACCACATGTCTTGTTTGATTATGATTTTATACACACACACACACACACACACACACACACGCACACGCACACACAGACACACACGCACACGCACACACAGACACACACACACACACACACACACACACACACACACACAGACACTCACACACCACACACTCTCACACACACACACGCACAGTCACGCACTCACACTCACACACATACACAGGCCCGGATTAACCCCCTAGGGTGCCCTAGGGTGACCAGACTTGATGTGTGCCCCCCCCCCAACACACACACTTTTTATTTATTTTATTTTTTTACTTTGCAAGTGAAAATTTGATATTTACTATGGTTACAAAAACCATAGATTTACAAGAGCATATTACTACAGTACAGGCTCATCCCAGTTGGGCCTAATGCCGTAGTATAGCCTTGACACTGATGCTCAAATCTGAATGCAACTCACATCCCAATGCAACACGACTTTCTAAATATAGGCTAATTATTTCCATCATAAATGGCCTGAGACTACATGCAAAACCATAACAAAGGGGGAAAATGCACATACTGTATACTACAATAAAACAAGCTCAATACCAACCAAGTCCAAAAATGGAAATAAACAGCGCCTCTCTCTTTGCCGCTCTGCTCACCTTCGTGATGCTGTATCAGACGTAGGCTATAGCCCTGTGCATCACACAGGCCCAAATCAGCCACAGCGTCATATTAGCCCCAAATAATCATAAGTAAGCCTTACCGGTAAGGAAGAGCCTCAGTGCGACAAACACACATTGGAACGTCGTCTGTAGTCCATGTATTCTCAGGATTTGAAGCATCTCCTCTGGTGAACGGGTTGTCTCCTCCCGCACAAAATCCTTGAACTGAATAAGTTCATCTCCAAAGTTTTTGTCCAGGTCATCTGGATATGTGGAGGAGAGCGCAGTAGCGCGTTTACGCACAGAATCGCGGTCCATGTCGGAATCAAACAAAACGCCAAATAGTCCATTCAGGGCCCTGTATGCATCAATGCGCTGAACAAGACAGGATTGCTTAATTTTTCGCTTGGCAGAGCCACTCAGTTGTCGCCTGTCCATTTTGATTTCTTAGTTGATAGTTTGGCGTCACTGCGTCATCGCGCACCTGTCTGTGATTGGGGGGGGGGGGGGGGGGGGGGGGGGGGGCACTTGTCTGTGACTGGGGGTGGGGCACTCGCAATTATTTATCTTATTATTTATATGATAGCCTAAATATAACCGTTAGTTTTGTATCTGTGTGGATGTCTTCCAGTAAATATAGCCTATATTTTAAAAATGTGCCCAAAATATTTTAAAGGTCTATTCATTGTCCGAATAATTTGGTGCCCCCCCATTGGCTGGTGCCCCAGGGCATTCACCCGATGCAATATATGGATAATCCGGGTTTGATACACACCACACACTCACACACACACACACACACACACCCCAGGCCTCTCTGCGCCCCCTATATGCAGCCCTGGTCCCTGTGGTCTTAACACCATCCAGCCTCTTCTACTCAGAGAGAAGCTTTCAGGTATGGGGGTTGATCCCTCCACTACATCCTGGATCATGGACTACCTCACTGGACGGCCACAGTCAGTCAGGCTGGGGAACTGTGTCTCGGACACATTAGTGAGCAACACCGGGGCTCCGCAGGGAACTGTGCTGGCTCCCTTCCTGTTCACCCTGTACACGTCAGACTTCAACTACAACTCAGAGTCCTGCCACGTACAGAAGTACTCTGACGATACAGCCATAGTGGCGTGCGTGAGGGATGGACGGGAGGGGGAGTACAGGGATCTGACAGGAGCCTTCAGCGTCTGGAGCGAGAGGAATGGTCTGCTCCTCAATCCAACGAAGACCAAGGAGCTAGTTATAGACTTCCGCAGGTCTAAGCCACCTCGGTTGCCCATTAACATCCGGGGCGAGGATATCGAGGTGGTGATGACCTACAAGTACCTGGGGGTGCATCTGGACGACAAACTGGACTGGTCCGCCAACACAGAGGCACTCTACTAGAAGGGCCAGAGCAGGCTGTACTTCCTAAGGAGACTTAGGTCTTTTGAAGTGTGTGGAGACATGCCGGCCATAGTGATCCTAAATTGTTTTTTATATTGAGTGGGCTCTTCAACACTTAAACTTTCATAATATGAAAAAAAACAGAAAATACTTTTCTTTTTTTAAAGAAGCTTTTTGGTCATTTGCACGACTTGAGAATTGCCGACATGCAGACCTTGTCCGGACGGCATATAAATTACCTGAGGACCCCGGTAATATTTTTTTTACCTGGGGTAATTCGGTAATTTATATGCCGTCCGGACCGACCATGTCAGTGATTTACTCCAGGGACCCCAGTAATTATTCCGGCTGGAATTACCTACTGTGTTTCAGCAAACCCTGAGGTCCTCAGGTAATTTTATTACCGTCCGGATCGACATGTCAGTATTGCATGATTTTGCGCGATATTAATACTAGAATTTACCGTTTTGACCGGGGTAGCTCTGTGCAAACAATGGATGTGGATGACATTATTAACTCCCTTGAATCTCCACTATCGGATAACCAAACCACCTAAAAGGTTAATCGACGACGACAAGTGACGATGGACTGATTTCTTCTTCTGAACCAGTTCTAGCGAATTTACCTAACATTAGCTTGTAAACTGTGCAGTTTGTATGGTCTGGATCTAGCACTCTATAAATCACGGTGTCTGACAACACACAGGGATGAAGTTAGGGGTGGGAATCGCAAGGTAACTGACGTATTGATAACCGTATTACCCCCCGATAATCTATACATTGTAAGAGAAAATTCATCAACAATATATCCCAATATCTGTTAACTGATATTTCATAACGTGGTTCCAGTGTTAGCAGCATTCGGCAGAAACCTTCGTTTTCCACACCCCTGTACAGGCGAAGGTCCTTGAATGAATGAATGAATGAATGAATGAGCCCTCGGGGAGTTAAAGTTTGTTTTGAAATATAATCGTTCAAGACTTTAGATCTCGTATCTGTTTTTCCCCGCTTTGCGCCATTTCAGCCATTCATCTTCTTAATTTTAATAACATCAAAACATTCTGATAGAACATCGACATGCTAGAAACACATAACTACACATAATTAGATGCTCAGCCCCAAACGCGAACACATCCCAAAACGAAAGTATTTACAAATTATGAGTATTTCGTGATCGTTAAACTGCTGTTTATTATATCGAGTGGGTACTTTAAAACGTAAAGTTTCGTGTTATGAAAAAAACGAGTCTGCGAGTGGTGTCGGCTGCGTTCGTAAATTCGCTCTGGAAATCTGATCAGCAGTCATGGAATGCCTCTTGTCCAATCAAATGACTTGTTGTTGCTACACGTGCGTTGTGTTGTGGGTCTGACAAAATATCCGGCAGGAACAGCTTCTTCTTCTGTGATGTTAAATGGCAGCTTGCACGCGAAACGCAAACATGCATGGAGATGTTTTATTCCATCCGGATAGGTCATTAAAATCACTGGGGTCCTAGGGTAAAAAAATATTACCGAGGTCCTCAGGTAATTTATATGCCGTCCGGACAGATGGGTGAGTTTGTAAATACGCTCTGGAAATCTGCTCTGGTTTCAGAGCTCTCTGGTTTCAACTGAAATCAGTTAATTTGCGGACGGGCGTAGTTACGAACGCAACCAAGGTCACAGTATCGTTGAGAGCAATATAGTATTATATATAATTATGTAGTTGTACATCACTATGGATAATGGGCATACGGTCAGCAATAGCTTTATGATCGGTCCATCTCAAAAGCTTGATTTGATTATTAAGCTCTCTCCAACCACTAACTCAAGTCCCACAATCTCTGTTTATGTATTTCAAAGAGAGGAGATTGTTTAGGAGACCACACACCTACAGTATACAACTTTGAAACAACAACACACATTTCAGACATAGCGCGAATAACCGTTACAAAAAAATAATTCCTGTTTGAGGAACCTGATCTCCTTAGGTACATTTAAGCTCATATTCCTCACCTTGGTATCTGCCATCCTCCACACAGTAGGCCACTTTATGTGTCAGGGAAAGAAATGTAGTTTTTACCTCCTGAGAGCAACCCCTGTTAATCCTGAGGTCAAGTAGGGATAATTTTTCAGTGCGATGGTGGACCCAAAGACAGTCACTACATTCACCAGAAATGACACACTCGCTGTTCTCGGACATTCTGCCCTACAAATCAAAAATGGGGTATTCTCTGACAGGATTTGTATGATTAACATATAAATCCTGCTGTTGTGAAATGGCAGTCATTGCCCGTTTTTAATTTCAGTTGGGGGGGAAAAGGAATAGAATTCATAAGGAACCATCCATTAAGAAAATTGCTTTCATTTAACACTGCTGCTGAAATGACTATGTCATTACCAGGCAGGAGCTGCAGTACTGCCATGCTCTAAATGTCAGTACCAATGGCTACATATTTTACCTCCCTCTCCAATTTATTTGGTACAATTATCATGTAGGGAATGATCATGAGGGAAATCTAAATCTTTTCAAGCTAAGTAGTGAGCTGTTCCATTTTGAGGCATTCACTCCCATATATGAAATGAATGCAGATATACACACTGA
This sequence comes from Nansenia antarctica, assembly GCF_963989245.1. Lineage (NCBI taxonomy): Eukaryota > Metazoa > Chordata > Actinopteri > Argentiniformes > Microstomatidae > Nansenia > Nansenia antarctica. The sequence continues at coordinate 55,967,291 of NC_137690.1, read as the reverse complement.
ATTAAATTCTGCAGGTCACCTCTACTACTAGTTCAAGGTAACTAGCAATACTTTATACCATCAAAGAAACCAGTTAGAGTTCCAAAAATGTCATTCAATTGACAGTGCCTGACTCCTTATCTCACCCTCCAGAGAAATTGAGGGCAGGTCATGGAAATCTTTTGTTGGTACTGTAGCAGTAAAAAAAAAATATAGCATATATTAGATGTACTTCTCTAATTCATGTTCCTCTCGTGATGGAATAATGTCAGGTCCTTGAGAGCCATCAGGTCCTCTCTGTCGTGAATGTATGCTTTTTACAGTAGGGTCTTGGACCTTGCATTGTGCATACATTCTACTCATTATAATTAGGTTCTGACAGTGTTTCTCAATTACCTGGTCATTAGACCTCCTTCCTTACAAAGACATGTCACCAAGATAATGTATTACATTTGGAATTTAGAAATGTGTGAAATGTGTCAAACCAATGATGTCATTAAAAAGCCAAAGGTTTACCAAAAGCATAACCACACAATACATAAACCAAAACAAAATGCATGGGTTGGTGCAGGTGAGGGAAGCACAATCGGATACTGGTTAATATCTCAACGTTCACTTTTTACAAAGCAAGGCATTCAATCTGCCACATCTCCTGGGCAAACCACCCTCACACTTGCACCTTCCCCTAGGCGGCCGCATCTCAATAGAAAAGAACAGGAGTTAAAGGTTCTTCCAGCCAATGAAATTGCAGTGTCAATCTCTGTTAGTCAGCACACATCAGGTGAGATGCAAGGCAAGCAAGCACATGTATTTAAGTGGATTTGTCACACCTGAGGTATACATAGTAATTACTCTAGTAATACTATATTATAAACCTGTTGTAACACTAGATTTGATCACACCTATGTAGGAATTCGTCACACTTTTAAAAAGGTAGTTTTGTCTATCATGATTTCTCAAGCCTATTTGGCATGTCTACTTGAGTGATGACAGACTAAAGGGTTAAGGGTTGGATTGGGGGTAAGACCCTGCAACATACCAGCATTGTGACCAGGGGGTGTACTTGTATATCAAGCCGCCTCTTGCTACTGAAACAGGAGATAGGCTCCTGCCGCCTGAGGGCCATTAGGCTCGAGAACCATCGGTTCTCAAGGCTTACCTACTTACTACACTCCCACAAGAACTACAAAAAGACAACTTTGTTTACAAATAGGCCACTAGAAATGTGTTAGTAACATTAAGGAGGACAGATACTAGTTTGTTCTACTGGTGGGAAAACCTCAGCTTGGTATATGCTACCCTTAGGCAATATTATTTGTAAACACGGTGTACATTTTCAGTGTTATGCACAAGACTTAACTTTATAATTGTTAAGGAGACACCTCAAAGAAACCTTGAGAAACTCACTCTGAATCAAAACAGATCCGTTTGTTTCCATTGTGTTGGTAGCTAGCTAGCACCTAAGAAGGAACATCACTATAAACATCTAACTGCATGTTTAGCACATCACAACATGCTGATAGAACATCAACATGCTAAAAACACGTACAGTAACTACACATAATTAGATGATCACATAGTCCTAGTCCATAGTCCTACGTCCTAAAACGTAAGTTTGTTACAAGCCATGTATCACTAACCCAGTAGCCTGAAGCAGGACGGGACACAATAGTGAATTAAATTCACAAATTCTAAGTATTTAGTGATCCTAAAACTGTTGTTTGTTATATTGAGTGGGCTCTTCAACATTTAAACTTTAGTAATATGAAAAAGAAGCTTTTTGGTCATTTGCGCGACTTGAGAATTGCCGACATGCAGACCTTTTCACCAGACCGTGTCACATATTGTTTGTATTATTCTTGTTGTAAAGCACTTGGAGACAATTGTCTATGTACAAAAGTGGTATACAAATAAATTGATTGATTGCTATATAAATACATTTGAAAGCACTGATATAGCACTGAGTCATCCCAACAAATAGCACTAGTCCCCATTCTCATACATACAGTATGTTAATGTTGCTCATAACTGCTGGGTAGAATGTCACATTGATAAGCCCACTAGCCTGTGGCCATATTGAGATCTATGTCTTGTTCTCTCTTTGTATCCTCCCACAACTATAACTGCTATGGTGCAATGCAACACTCTGTATTCAGTGAATTCATACAAATTCCAACAGGGTGGAGCAGATTTGTACTCATATCTTCCTCAGGTATGTGGCGTCCATCACAGTGGAACACTAGGGTGCCACAAGTCGTCAGCCAGCTCTCTTTGGCTCACAGATTCCGAGCCACACTGCAGTGCCTCTCTGCGAGTGGTTGCCATGGAACCTGTGACTGTGACAGTGTTGGATTAAGCGGGAGTGTCACTCTCGGTTCCAGAATGAGAAACTTGAACTCTCCTGATGAGCAGTAATGTAATTGCTTGGGTGAGATGAATGATAATGTAATTGCTCTGTACTGATGGATGGTGATGTAATCTGTACGACTGATGAAGTTGTCACTGCGGCTTAGTGAACACAACCATTTGTCACCCTCCTCAACAGAGCATGTTTTTCACAGGTAATGACAGCTTTTTAATGCCATGAAAAAAGCTTGGAGGAAAGTTCTCCTTGTGGAGAAAAATCTGTGGGGGAGTAAGTTATTCATGTTTTTATTTTGAAAATGCCTACACAGACCATCGGGATGGCAATTAAGAAAATGGACACAAACATACTCTAAACCACCTCCTACCTGAAGCACGCTATCTAGCTGATATTCATTTAATTAAGGAGATGTGTTCATTGGAATATGGAGCAATGAAGATTAGGTGTCCTGTAAGAATAGACTATAAGGAATGTGCTCTAAAGCCCTAAACTGAGCGAAATACCTCTACCCTATGCTATACAGTACGTTGGCAAAGTGCCAAAATACAAATGACAATAGAAATAAATCTTGTTTTTTCATTTGTCATGCAAGGAGTTGCTCCACCAAATATCAATACATTGTTCGTACATTGCATTGATTGTTAGCACATCCTTTGACCATGCGTGAGAGAGATCTCAGAACAATGCAGGGATGTATGTATGTACGTAGTACATATAGTTGCCTCATTTAAATGAGTCTCTGTGACCTATGGGATATTGCACACCAAGGCAATAGCTGTCAGATCCAATGAGAGCCCATATGTAGGAAACAGACTCCAGCTGAATTCAATAACAGGTCCACAGCAGGACTGCCAGCAGAAACATGGGGAAAAAAACTCTAATGTCCCTGACAACAGAAACAGACAGGGGAGCAGGAAAGGTAGTGACTTCCATCCAAAGTTGTTTGGATTACGTGACCGTGCACAGAATGCTGGATTTGTGTGTGGTGAAGGCAGACATCATCAGTAGTATCGACTCAAAAGTAAAGAGTATAAAAACATAAATGAGGATAATAAAACTCAAGGCACTTTGATCTAAAGATGACAAATTAATATCCTCAGAATCTCACTGTATGACTCACTGTATGACTGGAAATACAAGCTATGAAAGGACAGGTGGTTAATTGTGTGGTGGTTAAAAAAGCAATTTGGATGTAGTCCAAGCCTGAATTGCCTAGTACAATGTAGTCATTATTATTATTAAATCACACCCTTGTCATTTGTAGTAGCCTTTACAAACCATTGATAGTACACACAGCAGCCATTATCTAATTGGACTTAGGTACATTATCAGTGAATAGCTCATAAACAGCTTCATGGTATAGTACATCAACAAAGAAATGTTAAATTATTTACAACAGGTGCCATTTCTATCTACATTATTCTAATTGATTTCCTACCAATAACACCAATTGATATCAGCTGTATACATCTTTAAAATGACAAACAACATTTCCCTTTTGGGCATTATTAATGGTAAAATAAGGTCTCTTTTCCCCATCTTATCTACCTTCCCCCTACACCAGCAAGAACAGAGGAAGTGAACTATCACAGAAAATGCATTTTAACCACAAGATGTTGAAAGACTTGTTTGCAATGATGTTAGCTGTGTGTACTATTTCTTTCAATATCAAAGTCAAGAAACCATTAGTTGCAGCCTTAATGCTTAGTCGTTTAAACTACGCCTGCCTTCCCCTTTAATGGGTCTCCTAGAACTCCCATAGGACCCCAGCAACTTCAAGCAAGCTGGTTTGTTGCCGGCAGAGTTGAGAGTTGACCAGCTAAAGCTGAACCATAATATTATTAATGATCATGCCCCAGAGTGTCTGAGATGTAATGTTGATAGGGTGGCACTATTATAACCCACAAACAAGTGTCATGTCTTGCAAAATCCATGGCACTACAAGGAGCACTTTCTTCTACACTGGCGTTCATCTCTGGAACAGTCTCCCCCGCCTATTAATAAGCAAAACCAGAATTATGGAAAGCCAGAGAATGGAAAACAGGTAAAGCTGTATCTCTAGATGACAGTTACATGGTACGATAGATCACCCCCCCCTCCCTCCCCCCCATGGGCCAGACCTCCCATGGTCATAAACATGATAAACTCACCGAATTAACAAAAAAGGAATTGGGTTTCCATGTTGATTTAAACATAAAAGGCAGACATCCTCCTACTACCACCACTGCCTCATCTTATCACCCATTTCAAATTCCCTGTACGTTCGCTCCAAGGCCTTTCAAGACATTTCTGAAACGATGTAACATGCATTTAATAAGTGATTAGATGCGTGCTTATATTTCACTTTACAAGCATAATTGGGGCTGAGGAATCCCATTAGTATTGCCGGTTAGACTACAGCACTGTGCCATCGTTAGTGGCTGTGTTTCGTGTTGTTCACCAGCGGGAGGTGCATGCTGTTTGTGCTGATCATTACAGAGTTGTGCATTGGAACATTTTCGGCAGCACGTACACACAAATATACATTCACATCAGATACACAATCTAGCCAGGCTTGTTTTCGTTACCTTTGACACAATTCAAAGGTACCTTCTCCTGAGAAAAGGTTACAATTCCTAACATTGTTGTTATCATGGCAAACTAGACTGACATGTTATTAACCCCATAATCATATTCCATACAACAATTATGATCATTAAAGCCGAAAGTAGTGATTAAGCCTCATGACAAAGTCACAGGATCAAACGGCTGTCTGAGGATGGTCATGGGAGAGCTTTGGAGATGTAACGGGATGATGAAGTAATTGCCTAATATTCTGAAAGTTGTTCCTAATAAAAAAGTAGGCAGAGAATTTTTTTATTTATTTAACCTTTATTTAACCAGGCAAACATGTAAGAACAAATTCTTATTTACAAATGCAGCCTGACCAAAAAGCAATGGCTCTTTGGCTCTAATTTACAACAATAAAACTATAAAACACTGGCAAATACAGATGCATTAAAATACTAACAGTCAGAGAGAGGGGAAAGGGAAGGAGGAGGTAGGGGTGAGGAAGAGCGGAGGTGAGGGATAGCGGGGGTAGTGGAGCAGGGGTACTTAAAATGAGGCAGTGATGGGTTATGGGATGGGTGAGAGACGGTGATCAGCAGGTGCATTGATCGACTATGGTTTGATGCAGGATTTGTTTGAAAGCAGTGAGTGAGGTGAGGGCGGTGAGTTTGAGGGTGTTCTGTAAGGTGTTCCAGTCGTGTGCTGCAGCGAACCGGAAAGCGCTGCGACCGACAACGGTACAGGCTTTGGGGATGGTGAGTCGGACAAGATCACTGGATCTTAGAACGATGACGGGGCGGTGAGAGAGGTGCAGAAGGGATGAGAGGTAGAAAGGTGTTTTGCAAAGTATGGTTCTGTTGATAAGATGAAGCCAGTGACAGAGCCGTCTGCTGTGAAGAGATGTCCAGTCTACAAGGGTGTACAGGTCACAGTGGTGAGTTGTGAAAGGCGCACCAGTGGCAAAACGAATGGCGGAGTGATGGAGTGTGTCGAGTTTCCTGAGGGCAGACTGAGATGCCATCCTATAGATGGTATCGCCATAGTCGAATATGGGCAGGATGGTCATCTTGACAAGGGTATGTTTGGCTGCACGGGTGAAGGAGGCCTTGTTCCGGTATAAAAAGCTTAGGCGAGCTTTGACTTTTGTCTGAAGGTGCTTTATGTGGGTGGTGAAGGAAAGGGATGAGTCCAGCCAAAGGCCAAGGTATTTGTAACAAGAGACAAACTCCAGCTCGGAACCGTCAACACAGAAGATCTTAGGGGGGCTGCTGACACGAGGTCTCCGGTCGAAAAGAATGCACTTTGTTTTTTTGGTGTTGAGGAGAAGGTGGAGGCGATGAAAAGACTGCTCAATGGAGGTGAGGCTGAGTTGTAGAGTGGAAGCCGCAGAGTGGAGTGAAGGGCCTGCACAATACAAGATGGTGCTGTCAGCATAAAGATGGATCTGGGATTTGCCAGCATCTTTTGCTATATCATTGATGTAGATTGAGAACAACGTTGGTCCCAAGATGGAGCCTTGAGGCACCCCTTTAGAGATGGTGAGATGGTCTGACAAGATATTTTCAGTCTTCACTTGCTGAACTCGGTCAGTTAGATAGCTGGCAAACCAGTTGCAAGAGTTTGTCGAGAGACCAATGTTGGAGAGCCTCTGTAGAAGGATGGAATGGATGACAGAATCAAAGGCCTTAGCTAGGTCGATAAAGGCAGCGATGCAGACCTGCTTGGAGTCCAAGGAAGTGAGAATGTCATCCATAACTTTCAAGGTAGCTGTGATGCACCCGTGGCCAGGCCGGAACCCAGACTGCATGTTGGACAGGATGTTGTTTGAGGCCATGAAGTGGTTGAGCTGTTTGAGAGCCAGCTTCTCCAGGACCTTGGCCAGGCACGGCAAGATGGAGATGGGCCTGTAGCAGTTGGGGTCGGAGCTAGAGCCACCTTTAATGAGGGGAAAGACCAGCGCGGATTTCCAGTCAGGAGGAAAGACAGACAGCTCAAAAGACATGTTGAATAGCCGTGTGATGGGAGCGGAAATGACAGGTGCAGCAGCTTTCAAAAACATGGGTTCGAGCCCATCAAGGCCAGCAGACTTGTTTGTGTCTAGTTTGGTTAGCTCCTCTAAAACCTCTGAGGTCAAGACAGGTTTAAAGGAGAATGTAGGAAAGGGCAGGAAGATGTGTCTTCCAAGTTTTCTAATAATAGTGCCAAACGTAATTTTTAAAATATATATATATAGGCATGATAGACCACGCCTACACGCCCAGGAGTATGGCCAATCATGACCATGTTTAAGATATTGGCTAAGACTGAACCCGAGGGCATGTGTGCCAAATGTCATGACATTTCGTGAACCACATTAAGAGAAAGATATGGCATTCATGGCGCCCCCTTTTGGTTGATTTGCATGTGGCTTTAGGGGGCATGATCCTGACATCCTAATGGACCGGCGTACCAAGTTTCATCACGATATAATTAATTGCCTTAACAGCTCTACACTGTGTCTCTAGCCCTCAAGCACTTTCCAAGGGAAATGCAGTGGAGACGGGTGGAGGTGGAAATCAAAGGACAGACTCATTGTAATGCATGGAATGGAATGAGGAATGGTATCAAACAGGTTCACCAACCTAACTGGGACACTGTTTTCTCTAACTCCCTGGATGTGGTTTGAATACGGAAACATGCTTTTTGGCACTGCTACTGCAGTTCTCCACTTGGCCACATGGTACTGTAACACTTCCTGCAGGATTGGATCCCCTGTGTGGATTAGACTAATGTTAGCTTGCGATATCTAGTTGGTTTTACGAGGTCAGGCATACAGAACCCTGTCCCACTTACTGCCCCATGGGCCTCACCAGCATGGCAATCACAGCTGCTGTTCTAATCTCTTGATGCTGGAGAACGAGAAATGATGTTATAGTGAAAGTGAGAGATCCACTCCATTGGACAACCTTGCTCAGATGGGAAAACTTGGCTACTGTCACTGGTACACTAATTGACTCATGATGGTCACTTTTAGTCTGAATTCAGACGAATAGTCAATACAGGATTTACTCAACCACCATGATGGGCATTGGTAGTAGTTTGTTCTATTTGAGATGAACTGTTATGTTTCACCTATAAACCTCTTGTGTTTACCATTAAGTCACTAGACTGAGAGTCAGACATGTTTTCATCACACAGCAATATCACCGTTAGGCTCAGGCTCCTCAGGCTTCCCAAGGCTTCTCTGCTAGATCAGCAGGCCGGCGTCAACATCCAACACTCAGGGGAACAACCGGAGAAATCTGAGAAAGTAAAAATGATTAGACCAGCATCTCATGTTATGCCTCTCAGCTGCGCTGCTTAACACATTCTGTCAGAGAAGAGCCAGGGATTGTTTTCACGCTTACATAGATCCATTCATTTGTATGGAATTACATGAATAGGTTTGATACTGCTACTCGCAATGCTATGAAGGACTGCCACATCAGAGACGGGCAGCTCTTCTGAGACACATCCCTCAGTCCTGGAGTTGGATCACTTCAGCCCTGCCAGACAATGGGTTTGGGTCTATTAGTCCCAGCTCTGTTTCTGTCTAGCTGATCTATGGGGCGCATTTAATGTAGAACCCAAGCTCAAGTCTCTGTGATGTGTTTCTGCCTCGCTGACTGCCTCGGTGTGGCTGCTCATTCATTTTCAGAGCAATCATGTTTAAAAGGGCAGGGGGTTACAGACTATGAGGGCTCTAGTGGCAGCAGGTTGTGATTAATCTTTGTGCATCAGAATAAAATGTCAGAAAAGATAACCTCACAGAGAGAGAGAAAAGAGAGAGAGAGAAAAAAGGTAGCGAGAGAGAGAGAGAGAGAGAGAGAGAGGAGAGAGAGAGAGAGATGCAGTTTAAAGGCGATTACTACATGTAAGAACAGCGACAGAAGAGAGGTCAGTATTTGTTATGCTGGTGGGATTTGTTCTCTAGGAGGGCAGGTAAATATTTGATAAGTGGTTTCCTGGGCTATGTTTCTACAAGTGGTTTCCTGGGCTATGTTTCTAAGGGGTATTGCAATAGGTCCATTGGTACAGTAAAATTGCCAAATGACGGTCTCCTTGCTTTGATTTCTGAGAAAGCTATCAATATCCAAGATACTTAATGGAACTCAGTTAAATGCATACAGAGAGCAAGTCACATTAACTCTGATCCTCCAGTGCAAGAGAATGTAATATTTGGATTATGGGGCCATCATGATTAGTTTGGTTTCAGACAGTGAACAATATTTAATTGCGTGCATGGTGCCAAATATGTACTCTCAGGGCACATTAAATATAATCCTAGTGTTTTCTTTCTTAGCTGGAAACTCAGATGCTAGTGCAAGCTGTTGCAAACCTAGATGCAATTATGATTGAATTGGATCCTTTGTTGCTTATACTGTCCTTCCTCTTCATCGACACTATGGTGAAACATGATCAGTATCTTAGTGTCGCCTCTGGATGAAAATTCCACATTAGTCAAATATGAGTTATACGGATAAGGATATTCAGAACACACTGCATATCCTAAAGGCAGTGAATTACAATTGGTTGTATGTATGCACTGTACATTTCCTGCCCAAATGTATACTGCAGGAATCCTTCACAGAAGCTCTGGAGACATCTAATGGAATACAAACACAACCAAAATCTTCCAACAATCTTCCACCAATCCTCTGGTGTACCAATACCAAACTATTGACTAACTAATTGCCACATTGTAAGATGAATACACAAGTTAAAGGTTATCGCCATGTACGTATATACAACATAATCGTTCACTACATTACTGGGACCATTTCCATCAGTGTCAATACAGACTGTACATACCGACAGTATATACTAATAACAGTAATAAGAAGAATAGACCAAAGTAAATTGAGCTGAGATAGCGTGATAACTTTAACTTGGGCTCAGGATGCTGCCCTGACTATTATCCTGTAAATAAGTGCAAAGTGAGCACCAATTACAAGATAATTGGAGAGCTGTTGAGAGAAGTAACCAGATGATAATGAAACTCCCTGGTTAACGACAGGGCGTAACGATTGCTTTTACAAATGGGGACACTTGAACGGTCTCCCTCTCTGTGAAGTGGAAAAGGCAATGTTGCTCTGATGGGGGTAAGTTCAGGAGTCCCGTTTAGTACTATTAGATTATCAATGGTGTAATAGCCTAACTGTATGAAGAACATCTTTTAAGATTGTTAAGATTTTATCACCTGTTATCCATCTAAGGGATGATGTTTTACCACCTAGGAATATGTTTCAGAGCAGGATACAAAATAATGAAACATAGGGATCATGTTTTCTGTCATAAAAAGAAAGAGTGTGTCTGGTTAATTTGAGCTTCACAGCTATAAAGACTCGCCAGCAGTTTCCAATTCATCTGGGTGACTGATTTACTAAATGGCTTGTTCAGAGGAGGCACAGCCTTGATAGCAGGAAAATAAGCTGCTAAAGTCCCTGGTATCTACAGTACAGTATGTGTTAAATAAAACAATAAAGACACAACGTAGACTAAGCAGTGTGATATGTCAAAGGAATCATTTATGAGACACGATTCATCGAGCCATTGGTTATGATGGCTTTTTCTTTTTGCTAGCTTGTCTCTTAAAACCCAAACAGTTCTAATGAGACAGTCTCCCTCTCTGGGCCTCGACATCTCTCATAAACACATGTTGTAAAAATGGAGCACTATACTTGAGATATGAATGCTGGAATGCTGGAATGCTTCTTTCACTCATCACTCGTCGTTTTCAAGTCAGTATTTCACAACTGGACATTCAGTCCAGTTGACATGATGGAGTGCCCCTTCGGGAGACATAAATGGCTTAGCGTAAAAAGAATGCATTCTAAAAAGCCTAATACAGCTCAGTCCTAAAATCAATAGGTGGAATCTTCAACCAAGTTTGAATTATGGGCCACTAGGCTGCACAAAGCTCTCCATATGAGCAAAGATAGATTTATGTTTGGATTTAGTTCTCATCCCTCTGTTGTCTCAGGTCATTAAAGCATTTTTCTTTTTTGCTCCGAGACGATTTCTCTATTGTCCTTGTACTGTGTTGTTGTCTTGTGACATTATACTTTGACAAAGGAGCTTTCTCCGAAACGTGTCAATAAAACCAAACTTTGAAGGGATCGAGTTGCAGTCCAGAACATATTTTCTTTATAACTATTTCTCTAGAGTTTAGATTAGATGTACACTTGCCTCCTCTATGTTGTCCATGGATCATAGTTTCAATGTCTTCATCATTCAAGCCCACGCTACAGAGCTATTGAGATTCTGCCATTGTTTTTAACCTTATTTACTGGCCAAGTCACCTCTGATACATGATTAATGATTTCCTCACTTGCTTTGTGTGGATGTGGTCATCTACATAATAACTCTATCACTTAAGACAGTGGAGGGCAAATCCCTATGGCTGTAGGACATAGCATTAAAGCAATGGGGTGCCTTCCAAAGGGGAATGTGTGGAGTAGGATGATAACATTATCAGGCTTTGTGCTTTTGTGAACTCACACCACTCTTTTAGAGGACATGTCTTGTATGTGGGACACCAACACAGATAACTGTGGTAGAAATGGTGTGCCCTAAGGCCTGATAATACCAACATATTTCCCTCTGACTTCACCAATGTCAGGACCATATTTGCAACAGCACACCCCTTGTTTAATTCACGTCTGAAGGCTTTTTATAGGTTTTATCTAAACACAAGTGGGTATGCCCACAAGAGGTACACCAATCAATGCCATAGCAGCAGGATGCCGGAATCACTCTGGACACCACTGTAAAGGTGAGGAAATACAACGAAATATAGGTAGTAAAACACAGCAAAAAGCTGATTTTTAGACTGGAGGCCTCACACCAATCATGGTTTTTAGACTGGAGGCCTCACACTCAATCATGAAAAAGGTTAGCAATACTACAAACTGCACTGACTGACTATATCTACAATACAGCTCCCTGCTGACAAGTCGCCTTAATAGCCATCTGACCTTTTGTACAGCTTCCCTGACTGGCAGGCTTGTTTAACTTATATACTGCCAACCTTCATCGGTAGAAGCATATGACAGGTAAACGCCAGTGTTCTGAAATGCAAGGCATAGAGCGCCTTTCATCTTTCTGAATGTATTGCTTTGATTTGACGGCTGGTGTAGTCTGCCACTCTATTCAATCCTCTGGTGTGAGAATTGATTATTAAGTTCTAGTAAATGTGTCTTACCTCCAGGGAGATATTGAGATTTGTTAAATGATGGATAACAAAAGAGATTAAAAGCAAACAAACCTTGACAGAGAATAATGGAATTTGATTGGGAAAGCACACCGCTAAGACTGCCCTTTCATGTATTCAAATCTCTCAAGGCCTTGGCTGCGCTTTTCACAATGCCTCAGAATGTATTTCCTTGGGAACTGTCTTGGTTAAATCACCCTAATCGTGTGAATATCAGTGACAGACAGAATGAGGCCTGGGTGAGAGAAGGTTCTGGATTATTGCAATGGATGATAGGCCCTGTTTCATGTTCTGTAAAAGCATAAAGCTGGTGAGGTAAAGAGAATCGCTGGCCATAATGTTGCACTGTGGAAAAAACAACATGAAGTTAATGGCTTTAACTATAAACCAGGCTGCATAGTCAGTCATGCAATACATTATATGAACACTGCATATCAATTATTTGTAATATGTTTTGACCCATTCACTATTATTCATTTTTCAAACAGAACATTAATGCAGCAAAATATGCTCAACACCGTGATAAACCACAGTAACTTCTGTTTGTTAGCTGTCCATCACTGTGAACGCAGCAGCACGGCCAGGACAGCCACTAGCCTGGCTCATCTGGAGTATTTTTTCAGAACTGACATCTGTGTTGGCTTTCCATCTACTCTGTAAATTGAATTTCAGATCTCTCCTCTCCCAGAGTGTGGGTTTTCTTTTCTATAAAAAATTAAAGACACATGTTGAATCCACAAACAGGGTTGAACTTATAAAACCCAACAATGAAATACATTTCCCTTGGTGCAGCAGATTGTACTTTTTTTCCTCTCCTGGCCCGAGGAAATATTGTTCATAATTAAGAAACATGAAGCATACCACATTTCTGACATCTAGAGGCACTATATTAGAACAGTAATTCATAGATAGGAAAAGCTACTTTCTACATTAACATTTCTAATTGGATATGGGAAGAGAGTAAAGCCTACCATACAACCTTACCTCTACATCTTCACAAGGTTATTATTTCTTGTGTTGAATGGCTCTGAAAGTGTCTACAGTCCGTTTTTTGATTAGTGAAAATGATTTAAACCTCATAATGGCAATTTTTATGGTCGTTGTTGGCAGTCCAGAACACCAATCCCATTTCACATGCCAAGGTTTAAATCAGTAGGGAGTGTGTCTATTTCAGCAACCACAGACATTGTGGAATGTAATGGGCATAGAGGCATACCCATCTTCGCATTCTGTATTTCAGCAGGAAATGTAAAATTCTATCCACAGACTCAAAGTCAAATGATGGAACAACAGTCTGGGAAGTTGACTGGATTATCTGTCACATTGTTTGTCAGGCGCTAAAAAAAGTAATGAGATTGCATCAGGTAGGGAAGGTGGAGCGACACTGGCGTCAAGTGTAGGTGTTACATTACTGATGCGCCAGTGAGGGATGGAGGACAGCTGTGGTGGGATGGCAAGAGGAGAAGTGATGGGTGACAGTGAGGCAATTCTTCATACCATAATAAAAGAAGAAAAAGGATCTTAGATGTCCCACTTCATTCCTGTGCAAACCAGGGCGATGCAAATGTCTTCATTACTCTGGAGAGCACAAGGCAAACAGGCAGCTGACTTGTTAACCAAGCAAACGCTATTTATATGAGGAAATGAAATGAAAGCTTTGCATGATTATGTTTCATCTGTCTTTCAAGACAGATGAAAGCAGGGCAGCAGAGCAGCAACATGTTGGTGTTCTACTCTCACAGAAATGAAACGTTACATTACAACCATATTGTTCAGGGCTGCTTTAGTCTTTAACATTTCTTCTGAAAACTGGATTTTGGAGGAACAGAAACCTGTCCAAGCCTTGAAGAGGTTGTTGTTCATCCTCTGCATATATACTGCATTCATCCATCTCCTATCCATGCCCATGCCAAGTGAGGTTCTCTCTCTATCATTTGACAGACATCTCAGGATTTGGAGGTAGAGTACTGAATATCCACAAGGGACCTGGTAATGCATGTCCGTTGTTTGCATACAGTCAACACACTATGTCAGTCATTTGATAATGAAAGGGCTTTGTAAAGGAATACAACTCACTCCACATTGATGGATAATGGGGATGTGTTTCTGCTGTCATTTTTACTTTATGCATCATCCTTTATGCATCATCTCACCAAACACCTGAGTCCCTGTATCCCTGTTAGTCACTTGAGTTGAGACATTTCAAGGTTTTTCAAGGTTGCAAATTACTACTGCATTGTGAGAAGACAGTGATAACACAAATGAGTTGCCACCGACATGTATTAAAACCAACCAACCCTTCACTGCAGAAGTGTTCATTCAAACATGTCCTCTCTGTAACCTTCACCTTTTAGGCCCTTAATTTCAGCTTCACAGAAGGGACATTGAGGCATTGCGCACAGAGAAATCAGTGAAGATTAAATTGGTCACACAGTCCACATAAAGGTCAGTCCAGTAGACTTTAATGTGTATGGATCTGGACCTTTATTGTACGTGACAATGACATCAGGGCTCAGAGATGGAATCAGAGTGTGGAAAAGCAGCGGAGGATGATTACTGTGTATTTGATACAGGTGGTAAACTGGGTGTTAACGCCAGACAGACCCATCTCTCATTGACACTACTGTTGGCTACGGCAATTCTAACAACTTGCCTGGGAGCGCAAGTAACTTTACTCTCAGTAAATGTTATAAGCATTAGGTCACAGGATGATTAATCTAATCGCCCAAATGTCCAGAAAGTCTTGCGGACTAACGCATCAAACTTGGCCTTCGCATAGCCATTGGCTAAATGCACTTCATCTACCAACCAATCATCTCCCACTACACCTCCCCCTAGTGCTTGCTCACCACACATGTCTGATTCTGAGCCACGCCTTGTTGCCTTGCAGTCGTTTGATTTGCTGAAATCAAATAATAATCAAACAAATACTGTACTCAGTAAATTCATTCCCACTAAGGCCAGGCTTGAGTCAATCATTATTCCAGGTTTACTCAGATTGCCCAGGGGACAAGGTTAAGGGATAATGAATATTAGATGCAAACCAAAGAATATTGACTTATTGGTAAGAAATGGAAAGAAAATGTCACTGTGGTATTGTCGGTCACATGACAATCTTGCTTGGGCAGATTATTTATTCATTAATATGATGTAGTACCTTTTTTTCCAATTGTGTTTAAATGCATAATTAATCAGTGGTATTGAATTACTGGAGGAGATTTAATGAGAGCCACAGCATATATATTCAGTATGGAATTTAGATAGCAATAAGTAAGGGGGAGGAAAATAAACAGAGAGAGAGGATGGGGGGTGGGGGGTTGGGGGGGTGGGGTGAAAGAAAAATGAGATTGCAATTCCAGACCTCAAGAGAGGTCTGCACTTTCCTATGGTGTGAGAAGTAAACGGGTTGTCACCAGCTACCCTGAGACATACATACAGATACATTCACATTCACAGGTTTTGTAGCTCATATCCAGTAAGGTTTTTGAGAGCACCTCATCTGTATTCAAAAATGCAGCTGTGTGACACAGCAGATTAGACGACGGATTTGCAGTCAGATGCATACGGTGTGTCTGAGTATAATATACTTACCTCAGATACATGTATGTATGTATGTATGTATGTATGTATGTATGTATGTATGTATGTATGTATGTATGTATCCTAATAAACAACCACCCCCCCTCCACCCCAGTTGACATGCAGAACATGAGGGCTTATAATAATAATGATGATAATAATAATAATAATAATAATAACAATAATAATAATAATACCTTTTATTTGTATAGCACTTTTCCTGCAAACGTTGCAGCTTATAAGTATGTTATGCAGTTATGCTTGCTTGAGTCAAATACAAACACACAAGAAGCTCTACAAATCTGTTCCTAGTAGGTGCACTAGTAGGTTATAGGTATATAGTTGAAATAGTTGATGGATTTAGCTGAGTGAGAAAAATTGTCTCCAATTAGAATAGAACTGAACTCACACAATTGTGAACTGAACTCTGCACAATTATTGAAACTGACACTAAGAGAGCAATTTTCCCAGTGTACTGGACTACACCATACTGACTGATATTTTTGCTTTGTTTTCAGAGTGTTCCCACATTAGTTTATTTTCATCAATGAGGCTGGCTTCAATCTCACAAAGACCAGGAGAAGAGGAAGGAACATCATTGGTCACAGAGCCATTGTAGATGTTCCTGGCCAACATGGCGGCAACATCACAATGTGTGCCAGCGTCGCCATCACACATACTAATGGTGTCCTCCACCGCCATGGTCCATACAACACAGCCCACCCCACACCATCACATTTTTGGACAGACTGCACAACTTTTGATACAGGCAGACCATGGATGAGGCAGAGCACAGATATGTTGTAGTAGGGGACAATGTCAGTTTCCATCATGCAGCCCTGGTGCAAAACTGGTTTGTTGAACACCCACAATTTCTTGTTCAACACATTCCACTCTACTCTCCATTTCTCAATCCAATTGAAGAGCTCTTTTCGGCATGGCGGTGGAAAGTGTATGACCGTCAGCCTCAGCCCTGTGTGTGCATGACTCTTCTGCAGGCAATGGAAGAGTCATGTGATGACATGAGTGTGAGTGCTATCCAGGGCTGGATATGACTCAATGCGCTTGTTCCCTCGATGTCTAGCCAGGGAAGATATTGCCTGTGATGTTGATGAAGTGCTGTGGCCAGACCCAGCTCGACGGCGAGATTCAGATTCATTGTATTCAAGTATTTTTCTTTCCAGTTTTTTTGTTTGTTTGTTTGTTTGTTGTTGTTTTTTTATTATGGATATTTTTTCCTCAAAGTTTTCTTTCCTGTTTACTGTAATTGATAGAGAACATATTTTTTGTTCACACAACTGTAATGGATATGGTATGTGCTGTGCATATGTTGCATTGATTTGTTATGGATAAAATTAAGGTTTTGTTTTAACAGTATATTTGTGTTTCTGCACATATTTCTGTAGACTTGAACACTCTCTTGCTGCAGAGTTCTCTACATACAGAACCATTTTATTATGACAAAGCCCACCAAAGATGAAAGTGCTTTTGATTGAGCACAACATTGGTTGGTTGGAATCTGGTAATATGAAGGAAGGGTGTGCCATTTGGTGCAAAAGTTAGATTTTGATAAGTGTTTATATAGTTTTGAATGCAGTGCTTCATTTTGCAGAATATATTAAGTGCTTTACACTTTGGGTGTGTGGTTTTGTGAATTGTGTTAAGTGTTTTGAGAAAATGATTGTGTTAGCAATTGAAAAAAGCTCTGTGATTTTGAGAAAGAACTCAAATAGAACTAAACAGCATAATGTGTGTGGAACATAGTGCTGGATGCAGCTTGTGGAATCACATATGACATACTTTATTATATACATTGCATCACACATACTGTATACTATAACACAAAGTAAAAGCACTATTTGATCTTTCAAATAAAACACTACAATAGCCTCCTCCTGTGTAATGGAAGCTACATGAGCCCCTGAAGAAACTCAAGTTCTCCCACATGTAACCTGAACATTGTCAAACCTGCAGGATAAATAGCCTATGTCTCCCTCAGCCTGCGTTTTTTTTTTTTTTTTTATCTCATTACGCCGGAGGTGATCACCCCCTGACGTCGACGCACAGGTCAAAACACATTACAGTCATCAGCTGTCCCAATCCCCCTAATGCTATTACCACCACATGAGACAAACAGGATGATTTCAACCTGACCAAGAGCTCCCTTCCAGGAAAGGCAAGGAGATCTTGCTGCAGCTTGGGGCTGTAGCTGTTGTACTGTACTGTCACTGTTGAGAGTGTATTACTCTATAAACAGAACCTAAGGTTCAGTGGCTATTCTATGAATGACCCAAATGACTTTTGATGTTATTATGTTAATGCTTTTTGAGAGATTGCTTTTTCTATTTTAAATTTGTATCTAAATCAAATATCAGATCTGTGCTCATTTGATTCCCTGAGGCCAAAGTGGGAGATTAATGTTCCACTATAGTATGTACTGTATGACTGGCTTCAGCTTTACATGACTGATATGGCACATATTCAATGCACATGCCCAGGCTGTAAGACTAAGTGTGTGTGTGTGTGTGTGTGTGTGTGTGTGTGTGTGTGTGTGTGTGTGTGTGTGTGTGTGTGTGTGTGTGTGTGCGTGTGTGTGTGTGTGTTTGTGTGTGTATGAGTGGTTGGGGCAAGAGGGGGGGGGGGGGGCACTAAGAATAAGAATGGAAGCAGATTTATAATGCACAGAGCACAAATGGTATACAAACGTGTATAATCCCCAGGATATGAGATTAAATTAGATCACATCTAACAGAATGATTGGTCAGAGAGTCTTTAAAGGGATAAATCCCATGTTATCAGGGACTCTACACTTCCATCTTGGAGCAAGACAACACAACACTCTTCCAGCTCTGGCTCTTTGACCGTCAATGAAGACATCTGTATCTGTTGTTTGATCTACAGGTAATAATCCATGTGTAAACAGTTAAAGAAATACTATGGGATCTTTGCAACGATGGGCAAAGTTTAAATCGTTCAGCAAAGTTTCATTTAGCATAGAGGCAGTGGTCTATGCCAGCCTCGTTGATGAAAATAAACTCATGTGGGAACGCATTAGCATCTGGAGGTATGAATTGAATCACTGTATTACCTCATTCAGCCAGGGAATCCCTAGTTATTATTAGCACCAATATTTTTAAGTGCTTCGGCAGCCACTTTGGGTTTTTAGCTTGGCTCACATGCCCATGCCTTGCGCTCAGTGGAATACCCACACCACTGATGGCAGGGCAAGCGGGCCCACTTTGTCACTCATGAGTGCTACTTTCGAACTATAGGCTGACATTATACAAATGATCCCATTCAATAATTTTAACAGTCCATCACCCATGAAGCAATAAGTCATATGTCATTATTGAAAAGAAGACAATGAGCACAGTCTATATTCTGACATGGGAAAAACCAACCCATCTCTCTCTCCAGAAAAGAGGAGAGCAATCAAGTAAACCAGATCATGCAGTGAATTGACTGCTGGCGGAAGCACATATGAAAAATAACCTCGGGGCTCAAAACAAAGTACCCATGACTTCTAATAAAATGAAGTTCCCCTGGAGCAACCTCCTCTGAAGGCATCTATCATTGCTGGGAGGTGGGGAACCCTCAGCATGCAAGACATGCAGGGAAGACATGCAAATGCAATAGGCTAGCAGCTCTCTAGTAGACCACTTTCCCTACTTTCCTTCCTCTCTCCTGTGCTCATTAGTTTTCGTTCACCATCTTCCTATTCTCGCAGGGCCAGACGTGTTGGCTTCCAGCATACATACTGTTTGGAGGCTTATTGACTTCCTCCTACCATAGACAGCTTGGGAATGACATGCACATGGAGGAAATCTGTCAGTATTCGTCCTCCGAATCTACAGTCAACACCTTACAGCTAGATAGATATCTATTTTTATTTTTTTTGAGATTGCAATTTACACCTACCCAGACTTGTGATTTTGTTGGTAAAGCTGGATCCGTTATTTCCAGACATACTGCATAAGCTGATATGGATGGCTCGAGACTACCATTTTCACATGGTCTTTAACATTATCATTCATAAACTGGATTGAAATGGAAAAAGGCCACTTGAATTGATCAGATGCAGAAACTACAAGGCAATGAGAATGTACCTTTCCAACACCCAGGACAGCTCATATAGAAAACATCTCCCAGAGGGCAACATATGCATCAAATTGCAAATACCAGAAGTGTCATAACAATATGATCCATACAAATAACTGTCTTTCTATTCAGCAGTCACCCAAAACAGGGTAGCCTACATTACGGAAGCTGTTATGACAGAGATGACACATATTTAACTCAAAAGAGGTCATGTAAGAGCAGGAAAAAAGTGAGTGCCTTTGAATGTTAATCATGTAGATGCACGCAGAGCTTTTAAGGCTCGTCATGAGGTCTCAGCGTGAGACATACTCACTCCCAGTGATGGTCTCCCATGTGTGCACGTCAAACACACTTTGATGTTCTCACCAGTCTGGAAAAATAACATTTTAGGCATTGCTGCTACACTTCAAGTCACTTTTCTTCAGAAAGTCTGGGGATTTTGAAAAAGAGAAATAGATAATTATCTGAACTCCCTAGTGGTAAAGACTTAGGGACTAATTGTATGCTTCCTTTGAAAGAAAAACATTTGGCGGAGGGGTTGGTGTTCTCTAATGTAGTGTCGAGAGAAAATACATCAGGATGTGTCAGTGTTCTCCCAATCTCATGAAACCTATTTTGGGATCTTCACACAATGCTAATAGCTCTGCAGTGCAACTGGTCATTGTAATACATGATGAATGTGCAACTCATCACAATGCTGTAGGTCCTATTTCAAATACATAAAATCTGAAATTACTATAATGGCCTCATTTGTACTGTTCAGGTGCTGCCATTGGCTTTAGCTTATTAGACTACTGTGTTCTTGTCTGGACAAGCTGAGTTAGATACCTGGTCAATCAATACTTATCAACCATATCATTGTTATGCCAGCAAGAGGGTCACAAATGACATGTTGCAACTGATCTAGCAAACAGCAAATGCCAGAGCAGAGTATTGATGGCGGAGGATAATGTTGAGACAGGGGGTTGATAACATGCTAAGAGATACACAGCAGATGGAATACAGTTAGATACCTGGTCAATCAATACCTGTCAACCTTATCATTTCTATGACAGCAAGAGGGTCACAAAGGACATGTTGCAACTGATCTAGCAAACAGCTGATAAATGCCAGAGTAGAGTATTGATGGCTGAGGATAATTTTGAGACAGGGTATAGGATACACAGCAGATGGAATACAATGGTTGAATGAATTGTTTGATTATCTCTTAGCTGTCTCCATGACAATGGGATGTGGAGAAAGTGTAATTCCCCTTTTATCAAACAGTTTACTTTCCATCTAATACCATCGCATACCATCACATGTATTCCATCTGTGCAATTAGGGCATATCTAAATGTTACCACATGCACTTGAGCCGGCAAGAACAACGCCTAAATAGGTCCAAAGAGGCGTATTGACAGAGAGAACAAGTACATGATTATAGATAAATTAATTATTTAGGCTTTCAAGCCATCTCAAAAAGAAGAAAATGATGTTGCCTTGCCTACTTCCAATTTCCCTCATTTACATGTATCTTTGTTCAGTGCCAAGAGCAAAGGTATCCCACAGGGGCTTTGAATAACTACTGAATTAGAAATAAATTAAAACTACTTATATTACTAATACTAATACTAGTATTGCCGCTTGTATTGTTTTGAAATTATTCTTCAATGAACGTTGACAATTCAAGGGAAAGTGATATATCTCTACAGTTATCAAACCTTCAAACCGACGATCCCATTCCTAGGATGTTGGCACTGGAAGCCTTAAGGAGTAACATTCAGCTGAATATATGTGGTGCAAAACCCACAGAATTAATAGTCATTACTCTATGTTAGTTGTAGTTATAGACTATGATGATTTTGTTAGCCAATTTACATGCCTTTCATTGGAAATAGGCTCATCATATTCTCATTCATGAAATGCTATGTTAGATGAAGCTGGAGGATCAAAACATGAATTTAATGAAATTGCTGACCTCAAATGTAGCCTTGGTTCACTTGCCTATCGACAAGGAGGATGTTATGGCCCAAACTTCAAAGGCAGAGGCAGATAGAAATACCCGAACCCAGGGTTCTGTCTGGGTTTGAGTGTATAGGCTACCCCCTCTTCATGTTCCCTCAGTGCTTCGGATGCTACACTGCTCACATAGATTTTGATGCCTTCCCCAGAGGCTTGGTCTTCTCTCATCTCCCTTCAGACTCAACGGGGAGTTTTCTCGCTGTTTTCATGAAGTGGCTGTTGTACAGTAAATGCTACTTTAAAATTGAATTCTCTCTCTCATTCTCTCTCTCTCTCTCTCTCCCTCTCTCCTGCTGCAAGTGGGAAAATAATTGGACAAAGATTTGAAATAACGGTCCTTCCCAGTGGAGAGATGGCTTTTCTCCTGGCAGCGGTGAATTGATAATCCCCTCTTTAAAATACTTCTGGGGTCCTCTCTCATACGAGGCTCCTGCCAAATTGGCAGACTGATTTCAGGGCCACAACAGCCTGTATCTCACACTGTCTAATCCTAATTGCCAGTGGTGAGGAAAAAATGCCCACGAAACAACCACATGTAAACACGCGATTAAAGACTTTATACATTCTGAAATTTGCTCTCTTTGTTCTTCCAAAAAATAAAGTCCAGTGGTATATCCTTACTGTCCGTTGAGACCCTCTTAAATGTCTGAGATAAAGTTCTAGAGTGCTTTGTTGGAAATGTGTACTGTTTCTGCGACTAGAAACAAAATGTTTCACTACCATATCAACAAAGTACAGTATACTTCACCTTTAACCATCTCTGCTAGATGTGTGAAGGCTGCCGATTACATTTTCTCTGAAGTACCTTTCCAAACCTGGGAGAAGCCCATTTGTCAAATTTGAGTCCAATAAATAAAACCAGGACCTGGTTTGAGTGACACCACATATCCTGTAGGCCTACAGTACTGTACTACAGACTCAGCAGAAGCAAAAGAACAGGAAAAGAGACAGCCATATACATTATGGATATGCATCACTCTGTCCTCACAGGATGTGTACATGTAAGAATGCATAAACGTCTTAATTTGCTAAAGGTACATAAGCAGAGAATTGGGATGGTGGTGGAGCGGATCTCAATAAATGCACCTTGGGCAACTGCCAGGAAGGGTTCTGGTCCATTTGCGCCAGCAAGGTCTAATCTGGTATTGATGTAGTTACGGTGTGTTTGAGAGGGATGCAAGGAGCCAGGGATACATTCCAAAACTGTTACTAAGCAAGAAGGAGAGCATAACTGAAAGAGACTACAACCGTCAACCTTCCTTCCTGTGGAAGCGATTGTTAACAAACTACATTGATAAGAAAGATTGCATTATGAGGGATGCTTGACACAATAGACTGACAAACTGCAAATCTTTTTTGCATTGTGAGATGAGATATCTGAGTTAGCCTAGTGACCTTGGTTCTCTGTGAGAAAGATATTGCCAGAGGGCTGTATGCTACATGCTGGGACACATTGATATTTGGCACACACACACTGCAGCTGAAACCAAGCATGCGCAGTATACATTGACAATGTGTTTGAGATGTAACTTACTGTGGATCTCCTATGCTTCAAATGGAACCCTTCCCTGAATGAAAATTTCATTGAGATAGGCCAGTCTGTTAATCTTCTCTCTTCCTCTCTCTCTCTCTCTCTCTCTCTCTCTCTCTCTCTCTCTCTCTCTCTCTCTCTCTCTCTCTCTCTCTCTCTCTCTCTCTCTCTCTCTCTCTCTCTCTCTCTCTCTCTCTCTCTCTCTCTCTCTCTCTCTCTCTCTCTCTCTCTGGAATATGGAATTAATTCAAATGCCACACCACACCTGTCATTTGACAGATAAGGCTGATCTTCTTTGTTTTTTAACAGAAGTTTATCTATGATGAGTTCATAAACCCCTTTAGGTATAAAATCCTCAACTTCTTTATGAACATGTCGCAATGCTCTAGGCCTACTTCAAGAACCTGTCTTCGGCATGGACTTAATTTGGAGAAAAAAAACGTATTGTAAGAATGTAAAACACTTAAGCAACCAGTTGAATGACGTGTACTATATGCAACACTGTCTACTAATTAAATCGTACTCATTCCCAATTGCGTGTTTTACGCACGAGTGCCATGATGACGCATGAGATAGATATTTGGACGATACGTCAAGATACGTGAGACGAGTAAGTACATTTACGTGACTTTCGTAAGAAGTACATTTTTATTATCCCAACATGGTTCATATCAACAAGCAATATTTTACTTGAGGCATCAAATGTGCATTCAATCAAGATTGTAGTACAACCACCAAGACGTGTTTTTTCATACCTCGCTCGGAGGTATTCCCTTTACAGCATTTTGAGTTTAGGCAAGTCGTGGACATCAGTGTTGCTCTTGTGGCTTGCTAGGTTGGAGAGGAAAATTCCACATGCATTAAATTACTAAGAATTCTGGGTGAAAATCACCAACTGTGACTGGACTGTTGAAATCCTAGATTTGAATTGCACATCTAGATAAAGCGTTCTATACCTGAGGCCTTTATTGTTCAATATCAAACTGTTAATTGGTTTGTCTGCGTTCTTCAATAATTTGACAAGTGATGACAACAGCAAAGGCAGAAGACATGTTCAGAATCTCAAGCGTTAGGTCAGGCTACACTTGGTTCTATTCATATTTCCGTAGTCTATGCATCATATTTAATTGAGGCAAAACTAGGTAGCTATAATAAAGGCTGCTGGGCTACTGGCGGTTTAATAGAACAAATAAACTAGCCTGCATGGGCACGGTCATTAAGTTCGTATTATCTTTTAGGAACAGGGCAACAGGCACGCATGTTTAGGAAGAGCAATGAGTAATTAATTCGCAGATATGTTATCTCAAAGTTGTCAGGCAATAACCTGTTGCAACCCTGACAAAAAACAACTCTATTTCTATTCAGAATTGAAAGGGGCGTTGCACTGTTATCCCTCTCCAATCCACATGGCCGCAACAGGGTCTTAAAAATCTTGGTCATTGCCAGCAGGCGAATAGCGCTGTACAGAACCGGTACATGCAACGGGAATAAAGACTCTCCTGAATAGCGCGTACATTTCCTCACGTTATCATGTGTCCACGCGCAGTAGAACGACCTTACTGTAAGAAAGTGTGAAATTTTGGATGTAAATTAGCCTACCAATGTGTAATGTACTCTACATTCGATCAATGACGGGGTGATTCCCCTCTACTCTCCTTGGATAACAGTTGTGGTGGTGCGGATAACGGAATTCCCATTCCTTACACAGAGCGGGCATGGACATCAAAGTAAGTAGGCTATAGGTGCAATAAGCTCGTTGTTTGTAAAACTGTGTAGCGTAGCCTACTGCATTTTATTAAATGCGTTCAACTCTAAGTATAGTACATTATCCGGATACTTGAATGCTGTAGTTATTTTAGGCAGAACTCTATGTACTAGGCTAGAATAAGTGACCAACTTTCCGTTAGTAATAGGCTATGTCTATTTAAATCCAGTTCTGCAACTTTTTTATTCGACAGGGTCGGAACATAAGCCTTTGCGATTAAACAAAACTGATACCCGTTTTAAACTGTATCCAACCTAATCCTAATTAGTCACACTGCAGTCATATAATTTCACTTCTACTGGTTACATTGTTGCAACATTTAAAAAATGTCTCTGTGAAATGAGTGCCACCGTGGATCCCATTTACCCCCTGCTGAGAAGACAATGAGCTATTGGTACCTGGCTCCGCTTGTGCTCTGTATTTTTAATTGGGTACAGACGTTCAGATTTTGTAGAACAGGCCAACTAGGCAACTGATACATACACGAAAAAGCTATGCATAGCTATGTGGCGGAAACCTTTTATCTTGGAAATGCAAAATGGTAAGAGAGGACTAAACATCTGTTGAACGTTTTATCCCTATAATGTTACATCCAGATGTCTCTCTGTACATACAGTACAGTACAGTCCACACAATAATGCATATCTGACATTATGTGCTATTATTATTATTATTATTATTATACAGTTATATATACAGTTATTATACAGTTATGTACAGTTGTTATTATTATACAGTTCCTGGAATTAGAACCATGGTTTGTATATGGACTTCAACATTTTTTCCAGTATTGCTCCGTCCCTATGGGAAATGACTTCATACACTAATGATACTTCATATCAGTGATGAGGTTTCATTTTCCATTGAAACTCCTCGACCATTAGAAGTAATAAGCTAGTAGAATGTGGTGCAACCTCAGCAAATTACGCTTCACTTCTGCAGTCAAATTAGGATGTGGTGTGACCTTGGGGGACCACTGTGCAGCATTCAGATACTGTAGATGGAGGTGGGGCATGGGGGGACAGGGGTGACCGTGTCCTTACAGTAGATATGATGGAATATTATTCCAACACGGTCTTGTGATGAAGTTTGTGGTCAAATACACCATCTTTCATCAACTTGCTGTGGTAACATCATGTACATGAAGGCTACATTATATTACCAACTAAGCAAGTCGGTGTGTTGTTAATTCAAATAACTATTAATCATTCATTTCCAATTGTTTTTGTGTGGGGTTATTGTGCTCTCATGGTTGTACATACTTTCTAACATGTTTTACAACAAGAGTCTCAACATGTCATGGAATTGTTGAGATTGTATAACTTTTCAAGAGAGAAAATGTAAGTTTCATGATTATTTCTTCAACCCCATTTAATTGAGAAATGTTATCCCCCTCGGTGGGCTTTCAGTCAAGTGGAACATTTTTAGTTCAGTGACCCAATGCTTTGCTCACTATGATCAGCCATGTCACCGTCTGTCAAACTCACTCCGAGGATAAGGGGTAGGGGGTAGTGGTGGTCTAGTGGATAGTGAGTTGGACTTGTGATCGGAAGGTTGTGAGTTCAAATCCCGCCTGAAACCACACCACTACTAGTGTGCCCTTGAGTAAGGCACTTAGCCCTCAGTTACTCCAGGGGGAATGTCCCTGTAATTCGTAATTGTAAATAGCTTTGGATTAAAAGCGTCTGCTAAATGGCAAAATTAATTAATTAATTGGATAACTGTCCTAGAGGAACCAAGCATCAGAACAGAGATATATTTACTCTTGTTGCCTCAAAGTTACACTATCACCTAGGTTTTACAATTTCTACGTTTTTCCCATGGCACTATCGAGTATTCCCTTGATAAAACAACTGTTTTCCAATGTTAACGACAACTCTTAAGAAAACCATGACTGAGCACCAGACCTTACTGTAATCTATAGAGCCAGCTCATGTGTTTTAGTTCTCTATGCTAGACAGTGGAGACGCCACGCCTCACCACTGAGCCTGTCAGAGCGTTTCAGCACATGATTATACTGCCTGGCCTGGGCACCAACCATTCAGTGGAGACAGTGTCAGTTCCCTGAACATTCAGGCCTCATAGCTGTGGTCTGTCAGTGTCTCAAGTGGTTGCAGTATGTTTAAGTTATATATTTCACTAGGAATCCAAGTGTCCATTTAGACCACTCTGAGTAGTCACAGACACTATGTTTTCCTCCACAGAGTTCTCTTAGGAATTCTCTCTGGGCTTTTGATTTGCCCTCTGTTTCCACTTAAGAGTCCTGGCTGTTTTCCAAAAACACCTCAACACTGTACTCTCTACATACCAGGATCCACAGCATTTTGCTTTTTGGTGTTAAAATACATACCTGGACGTGGTTATTTTCCAAGATGTTGTGTTTGATGACTTTTCCATTTAGAATGTGTAATGGGTAATTACAAACTCCTAAACTCCTATTGATTGACATTCCAAATTACTGGGTTTCTTCAAACATTACAACAAGATTCCTCTAGTTCCTGATTGCAATTTAAACCAGTGCAGTCAACACATTTTTTTTTTCATTTCATTTATTTATTTTTGCACATGAGATTATCATACATGTCATAAACATTTTTTAAACCACATCTCTCAATTATACTTGTCAAAGAACTGCTGAACCATTGTCTGAGATACAGTACCACCTTAAGTTGATCATGCCAGCAGGCAGGAGAGATTCTTCTTTGGAGAATGTGAAAAAGCAACCTACAGCTGGTGTGTTTCAAGTGGGATGGATGCATTATGTAAAATGGTAGATTGCAGCAGATGTTTTATCCTTTTGATGGCTGTGCAAGGTCCATACACATGTCACATTTCATAGCTATTGCTGTTTGAGATGAGCTGGGGGGTTTTTCTCTTCCTTATGATGATGGACTGATGTCCATGTCCTTGACTTACCTCATTCCCCTGTCTGTCTAGACATTTTCTCCCGTGAGTGGCGATAGGGTGAGAACAACTTAAAACTTTCTCATAGACCATTTATTTTGTATTTTAGCCATGTTGACAGGATTGCAGAGTTCAGCAGAGTTCCCTGTCAGGTATATAACATAAATTCCTTCCTCCCTTTAATTGTATCATGACTCGCTTATGCACAGATATTGAACACGTCGACACTGAACGTGTGGACACTGAACGTTTACAGTATCCCACACAATCCCAACAGATTACAATCCGCAAAGAACACATTTATCTGTTGCTTTTTTTGGTCTTGACTAGAATTTTCACAAATGATGTGCAGGGTATAAAATTACATTCATAAAGTTAAAAAAAACATATAATTTCAGAGGACTTCAACAATAAAATGTTTACACAACTATCTCGTGCTTTTTGATGGTTGATTTTCGGAAAGGCTAATCGTGATGCCTCTGGGATGCATTGTTAATTATAACTATATCTGTGGAAACTCTCATATGGTCAGCTCTCTAATTGGCAGTCAAAGCTGTGCACCACCTGTCCTAGCCTTTAACACTGCAGGTGTTGCCGGCAGAGCTGAAGTCTTGGTTCTGAGTGAATGTAACCTTTTTTTTAAAGGAAGATGAATAGAACCGCACCATGCGTGACAACTTAAAATGGTTGAGGTGGAAAGCACTGATATTGTTTTACACTATCTAAACCAGAGGTGGGAAGACGAGAATATAACAGCACAGTCACAGAGATCAATGTAATCCCATTGGACACATACACAACGTCATACATTATTACATCATCATACCTCATACAGAACACATTGTCTTGGATCTCTGATATAGTACAAACACATACCGTATAGTTAATTACAGAAACAATACAGGACATATATATAAGTTAGAGTTTATTTTGTTTTGGGAGACTAAAAACTCAGAATTGTTCTCGGCTATTGCATGTTTTTGCATGTGTTTACACCCATCAAAAGAAAAGATGTATTATATAAAGAACAAGTGTGACATCCACATCCTTATAGCTGATCTGCAATTGTTCTTTTTGTGCTGAAGGCTTTTGTATAATGACATTGTTGTCTTGTTTATACACATTTGTCTTTTTATTGTTCACCATGACAATGGACTTTTGTCATTTCTAAGCAAAAAGTCAATAGAGAGCTTTGTGCAGCTATAAATCCATTGGCTTGATTTCAGCATCCCAAATCCCCCCAAACGATTCCTCATGTCTCTATTGTTTCTTCCTCGTTCTTCAACCATATCAATAGGACCTTTTAAATAGGCTTTTGGAGTTTGACAAGTGTACACCCTGTGTGTCATATCCTTGTCTGTGATCCTTAAATCTAAGCATTTAATCTAAGGATTTAAGACCATTATTAAGGATTAACAAATGAATGTATTTGACAAATGAATGTATTTGTTAAAAGGTTGCTTAGGATCATAACACATTTGCAGTGTTGCTTTGATTGATTTTCTTTGTATGAAATGTGTCCATAACTGTCTGTCTTTGCGACTGGTTGGCTAGTTCACTGCTACTGTTTTCTACCGTGGTCGGGTGTGTGTGTGTGTGTGTGTGTGTGTGTGTGTGTGTGTGTGTGTGTGTGTGTGTGTGTGCGTGTGTGTGTGTGTGTGTGTGTGTATGTGTGTGTGTTCTTTATCAGATACAGACATACATATGGAGAATTAGAATTTAGAAGTGATATGGTTTGTACCAGTACTAGTGTCAATCTGCCTCCAGCCTCCCCCACCTTGGGATCATTCCCTTCTCTAGAATGAGAGGCGTCCTGCCCTCCCCTATGATTAATGGGAGACAGCCAGCCATCTCATACTGGGTCTTGATAACATCCTTGGCAGAAAGCTTCAACATGGAAACTGCTTAGCATTATTTCTTTTGACACAATTTGCTATGAAATCAAGGGACATTTTCAGCAGCATGTGATCAATTCTGTGAGGTCATGAAATAAGATCACAAATGTTTCACACTGTAACACTGAACATCCCCCAAATACAGAGTGAGTACATTGCTCACAGACCTCTGTACACACATGGTTTTAGATCATCAAAAGGCTACTAGGGTTCTTGTGTGGCTTAAGATGCTATCAACTGGCTACTGTTATCTGTAAGGATCTGGACTCAAACTGTCAATACATTTCTTCCTAAAGGTTTGATTTGTTTTGAAAAAAACAAATGTTTGATAGAATAAATGATTGATTAATGTAATTTGGTAACTTCATTTGGTCACATAATGTATTTTGCATGCAAGTACTGTATGTACTTTTCCTTTGGAGCATTTCTTTCTATTCGTTATCTTCAATATACTGTACAGAACTGTAAACATGCTGTCAGGCCTCAAAGGAAGTAATAAAAAAGGGTTTCTGGAATACATCACTGCGGAAGTTTGAGAGCAAGAAACAAGCCAGACCAAAAAAAACTATTTCCACAGAACACAAACTAGAGCCGATTTCTGTTACTCTACCCTGTAAAGTTGATGACTTCTCTAAACCGAGATTAGAGGAGGAAAAACTATGACTCCACAGCTCACACACTCCCCTCCCCCCTCTCTCTACTCTGCCCCCCCTCACTTTCTCTCTCTCTCTCTCTCGTGCTCTCTCTCTCTCTCTCGTGCTCTCTGAAGTTTACACAGATGCTATGCTGCCTCAGCTTTGGAAACTTTGATCAATGCAAAACTGCCAACCTCCAGCAGGACAAGGTCAGAGAACAAGATGACTGTCCAAACATGGGGAGGCACCATCTGTTCCTGACTCAATCCTGTTCACTCTGTCATCTACAGTACCTGGCCCTTTCTTTTACCAAGGGCTCTGGTGCTGAGCTAACGACCTCTCACATGAAATTGTCCATTAACCCCACCTACATCGCTGTCAACCTGCCTGCTCGAGACAACAACCAACCACATGTTCCTAATTAGCATATCTAATGGTATGCAAATGAGATGTCACCCTTTTTGGAGGTTGACTACCCATATGCCAACATAATCCTGCGAAAAAAGGGAATGTGTAGCAATTATGTCACGTAGACTGTACTGTGATCTTGATGTGCATGTGTGAGTCAGTGCTGCTCTGACAGTGAGAGTGAGATGTTTTTCTCAGACAAAACTATCCATTGAGCATTCTTCCTCAGTCAGTCTTCACCCCAATGTCCCCACTTCACCCACAAATGTCCTGGTTGGTTCCTAATCAAAAAACACCCACAGCGTTTGTCTCTTAGTATTGGAGATTTGCAAAACTGCCATGCGCCTGCCACGAGTGTTCACAATAAAGAAGAACAAAGGGGAAGTGGGTTTGTAGTATGTGCTGCTCACACAGGTTAGGTCACTCTGTGGTTTGAAAAGAGATTTCTCTATCTTGACTGTGGACGTGGCCTTAATGTGAACGTTTCTGTGCAGCTGTGTCCTTCAACAAATGGAATGTAGGCAGCTCAATGGTGGAGAGATGCCCTTTCGATGAATGAATGAATGAATGAATGGTCTTTATTGTCATTGCTATAGTACAGGTACCAAACAACGAAATTTAGGAGGGGTGGCTCCCCTGGTGCTAGAAAAAAATAAAAAATAAATAAAAAATAAAAAATTAAAAAAAAGGGAATGAGCTGGTTTACATAAATAAAGGCTATGTACACTATCCACTATACTATACTGTACAGATAGACGACTAGGGTTGTCATATTGCACATAGTGTTATTGCACATTCATTTGAAGTGTCGCAGTTTGCAGGCTAGAAATGCAAATAAACCCCCAGGAGGTCTTGCTGTTTGTTGTTGTTTAGAGAAGTAAGTTCTGGGAATACTTAAGTTAAAAGTGATAGGAAGAGTTGCATAATATTTGATCATCATTGTTCCCAGTGTGTGTCCTTACAATGTTTCCTGTTTACCTTGTAGGTGGAGAGTTGAACACATACTGTCATTGACCCCATAAAGTCAACAGTAGAAGAGCAGTTGAATCTAGTTACCCTGCGGACATCTTGGATTGTCTACCACCTGCCTTTGGGATAGAAGAATGCTCCTCAAGGATTCCACATATATGGAAACTGTATTTAAGGACTATGTTTTGTCTCGACAAACAATTGTCTACAGAATGGCATCGTTTGTTTCACAATTAGAATTAAAAAGGAACAAATATTTTTAGTAGCAAAAAGAAGCATGAAGTCAATCATGTAATGATGATGAAGACATTTTTATCTAGTGACAACAGCATACTGTATACTGCACATTTGTTTATCAGAGGAATGGAGTGTTCAGCCTGTTTGCACCATGCAGTCTCCAAGGGATGAAATATTGTCATACTTCACTTGGAAATCAGAATTTTCAATAAGGAGCTTTTTGTTTTTCGTTTCCCTCTGGTTCCCAGGAAACTGATTCAGAATGCACCCAATGTCTCTCTTCAAGCGTAGAAAGATCCGGGCTTTTACTCTGTTGTTGTTTTGCATCATCACTTTTACAATGTTCTTGTTCAGTTACACTTTTCGAGATCCGTCTCTGTACTTCTTCAAACATGCTTTTCGCTTGTCGGACAACTTCTTCTCAAAAGGACTCTGTGCCTGTCGGCAGTGCATGACAGAGCTGGAGGATGACCCCTGGTTTGTAGAGCACTTCAACCAGTCTGTTCACCCACTTCTGACCAAGAGGAACAGTTTGCTCTCTGATGAAACCTACAGATGGTGGCAGGTAAGACTTATTTTATAACAGGCTAATCTCAGAATACATTTTCCTGACATGTGGTTATTTATACCATCTCCTAAATTCTCATCCTCTTGACAGTAGATGTAATGTCAGATTGCACAAGAGAGGACTGGATAACTGTCTCCACCACTCCACTCATGAGTCCTGATTTCTAGTTGATAAGATTACCATCCTCTTCCTCTTGCTGTATATCACGGTTGAAATCCATATGTTTATCCTCTTCTGTGCCATGCTCGCCACAGATCACAATAGCTTGCTCTTGGTTTTCCGGAAGCAAGGTCATGCCTGAAAAAAGAATTAATTACCAATCTCTTAGCAACTGCACCCTGAGCTAAGTATAATTGTATCAAATCAAATGTGACACATTGTTTCTGAACTGTAGGTAGGTACTGTAGGACTATGCTGGATTGCTTAGATTCAAACATGAACAACCGGCGCACCCCCTTTAAATGTTGGTTAGGTTCGGAGCACTTTCTTCTAAATTGGAATTGATTCCTGGGCTATTATCCAGGTTGCTGTGAACGTGACTTAATAGCATTAAGCCACAAGACACATTTGGAGGTACAAGGATCATAGGATGCATGCAAGGCCCTACACATTCTCATCCATGTTTCACTATTATGTCCTGTCAGGGAGGAGCCCTCTGTAGTAGAGGTTATCACATTCGCCTGGACACCGTGTTTAATTAGAGGAAAGAATAGAACAATTACAGGAAGGTTGGCTCCTGTCACTACTCATTTCAAAAGAGGTTTCTCACATGGGGCTTGACCTTGGGGTCTATCGGTGAAGTCATCTAGTCACAGATGGCGGTGCTGAAAGATGTGTTGATGCAAGAGATGGATTGTTTATTTGTCTTCTTCATTCTTTTTCTGCATATGTGCCGTGACAACCTGCCACTTACTGTGTGTGTGTAAGCATGTTTGTGGGCGTATGGGTGTGTGTGCATATGTGCGTAAGATACAGTAGGTGTGTGTGTGTGCTATAGAAAGGTTAGAATGTTCTGCATCGGTGCGTGTTTTCTTATACTGAAAAAAATATGTTTCCCCACTTATTTGTCGGTACATACCAGTAAATACACTGTGTTAGAGCCCCCTGCTTTCATTTGTTGTGTATCTTAATACAGAAGGCCATCAGGGGATGGGGTTAAGATCCCAGAGAAACCATACAGTAGATAACCTCCCTGAGGTTATTTGAAAAATGTGTTCTGTGTCTTGTGCTGAAGGCCAGCTCTGCTGCCCGTGTTAAATCACTTCTACTTAAAGCAGCCCTGGAGTCAGAGCCTAGTCTGAGGGTTCTCTCTGCTGTGTCACCAGTGGTTGCAGTCAGAGAGGCAGCCAGCCAACTTCAGCGAAGTGGTGGAGAGCCTGTTTCAAGTCATTCCAGACGATGAGCTCTACATGGATGCAGGTCCTGACCGCTGTAGGACCTGTGCTGTGGTGGGGAACTCTGGGAATCTCAAGGGATCCCGGTACAGAGACCTCATTGACTCCAGTGACATCATCATAAGGTGACTGATCATCACGCTTGTTATTTTTTTTGTTATATACAGGTTGGAGACACCTGGTAAGATTAAGAATGTCATTGCTTTTTTTCACTGACCATGGGTGGCCTGTCAGTTGGATTACTAATATGAATACAATTATATTAACTTCAAACATGTACATTTATAAGTGTGTGTGTGTAATTTAAATAAATAAATGTCATGAACTATTTGGCATCAATCATCATCATCATCATCTACAATGGCAATGAGTTGAGCTGCTTGAGCAAATAGTGCTGAGCAGAATACAGCATAATTGTTATTGAACCGTCTTAAACAATGTTTTGGAGAAAACGGTAATTGAACCAGAGTTGTAGTAAACAGTCTGAAAATACATTGCATAATAAATGCATTTAGTCGTGGTATTCTAAACTGCAATTGGATTATGTCTCATTGCTTCTATTAGAAATATTATGTTAAGGAGGAGTTTTTTGCTCATGCAAATTGGAGTCCATTATCTTACATCACCACAGTATCACTACTACTCTATAGACACTAGATGTCAGCCTTGTGCCATTTATCGCAGGAGAGAACCACCTTTAATAC
Source organism: Nansenia antarctica (assembly GCF_963989245.1). NCBI lineage: Eukaryota > Metazoa > Chordata > Actinopteri > Argentiniformes > Microstomatidae > Nansenia > Nansenia antarctica. The sequence goes on along the minus strand of NC_137690.1, from coordinate 55,932,476 downwards.
ACAAACCATTGTGCATTTCGGCCTAAGCCTAGCAAAAGGATGCTTTTGTTAGTGAGTGAGTACAGTACATCTAGGCATATTAAAACACATTCTTTATAATGTGATAAGCAGTTATGTTTTCGCACATCATTATGCTATACAAATCCCAAATAACTGACATGCACATTCAATATAAGTTCTGAACAAGGAACAAAAAGTAGCATCATATCCACTGCCCTATTCGGGTATTAAGAATACAGCTTAATAAACTGTCATAAATTAACAACACTACAATCTTTTAGTGTAGGAGTATGAAAATCATGTATAAAGCATACATGAAGATGCTATGAATTCAGTAGATCTAGACCACAGGAGAAAGATGCGTTACAAAGGTATTGTAAATGAAAATACCACCACCACTTTTGCCCAACGGGATCTAAAACAATATGAATGTAAGTATATCCTTTCAGCATGAGCCCTACATAACAAGGGAATTATGCTCTATATAAATATTTTGTGAATCAACCACCACTTATATGCTAACGTGTATACATTGAGCATTTCATGAATGATTCATAGAAGTCTTTAAGGTATGCATTAGTCATGACAATTCACCAATACAGTATGTAGGCTGATTAAGCATACATACACACGTGGGTGTTTCCACACGTTTCACAAGTCAGTCATCCATGGACAAAACTATATCACAGTGCAAATAAGGTGTATTTAACCAATATTATTTGATCTTAGAAAATTATATAAATCATTTAATGATTATTAAACATTTTATAAAATTATTGAATTATATATATTTAAATTATACACACAAAATAGCAGAATAGAATGTGATATAAGCAATGTAATATAACATAAGCATTCAATGCCAACTTGTGATTGTTTTCATGACATTCTTATGCACTACTTCTGAATGCACTATGAAGCAGTTATGCATGTGACCTAGTGTCATTACGTCAATACCCTTCAAATAAAGTGTTACCAAAAATACTTACGTTTAATCACCATCCTTGAGTTTTAGTGACATTATACTTGATTTCCACCATGCATTCCAGTGAGATGGAAGTTGGTGGTGCCACTACATTTACATTACATTTTTACCATTTAGCTTACACTTTTATCCGAAGTTACTTACAATTAGAGATTACAGGGACAGTCTCCCTGGAGTAAATTAAGGCTAAGTGTCTTACTCAAGGGCACACTAGTGGATGTTGTTCCCCAAGTGGGATTCGAACTCATGACCTTCTGATCACTAGTCCAACTCGCTATCCACCAGTTTCCTGTCTGCTCCAAATCCACAAGCAAAAAATGAAAAAGGAGGGCTTTGTATTTATCTATAGGCAACACTAACATGCTAGCCTTGGCTGATGCTGCCTTATAGTCAGTGATGTTCTGCCTCTTGGTGTCAGTGTTGTTCTTTTTCCCAGTACAGGTTGTATACTAGTGTGCCTTGATCTGGGGTTTACACTCATTATGTACCCAAATGGCAGAGCATTTTTACTGCTATGGAAAGGAAGGCTTATCGAATCACATATATGTAGATATCAAAGTCAGGAATCCAGTAGATGTTAGTAGATTATCCAGTAGATCCACTGGCGGACTCAGGGGGGGCGACGATCACAAACAATGAGAGGACGTGCCCTATTGGTGCCCCTCCAGTGGTCTAAACTTGACCATGTGCCCCCACCGTTGAAAAACGTCGCACTAAAGTGCCCTTTTGAATGGCAAAATTAGAGGATGTGCCCTATTGGCTGCCCTTCCAATGGTCTAAACCTGACCATGTGCACTGATGGGGTCCCATGTTGTGCAGTAGGTGCCCTTTTTTTCTTTTCGCCCCTGCCCCTCAAACAGCCTGAGTCCACCACTGAGTAGATCTATAATGTTTTTTTATTCCAAATCTCATGAACATATTTCATGAAAGTAGGATGCAGGATAATTACCTGCATGAATTATAAATGACATCTATCTATCTTAATCAGTGTAGTTTTGTGTATAACCTTGTCCCCAGGCTATTGTGCATAATAACTCAAACCTGGCCTTAGTGTGAATGAATTTACTGAGTAAATAAGTATTTGTCATTATTTGATTTAATCTAATCACATGACTGCAAGACGTGGCCCTGAATCAGAAATGTGTAGTGCACAAGCACTGGGATATACCACTCTGACTGGGGGATTGGTTGCTAGATTAAGCAGGTTAAACCAATGGTTATGTGATCGGCAGATTCTCCCGGTCCTTGTATTGTAAACGAAAGCCAAATTGGATGCGTTGGTCCACTAGACCGTCTAAGCATTTCGGCAGAAGAGTCTGGGAACGAGCATGTTGTGCACGACATGAGAATGATGGACATACTAGCCGAACAGGCATTAAGAGGTCATGCTTTTGACTCTAATTTCCAAACCCAGCAGTTTTGGGTTGAACTACATCCATTCTGTCCTTGAGTTGGGTGCCATAATGATGCTCTATTCAGACTACTGTATACATGCAGCAGTTTCCTCTTACTAACTATAAAATTAATCAGCTGAAAATAAATGTGAAAATATGCTCACTGTCTTAATAAAACACAACCTTCGATGGGTTGTGTTACTTCCGTCAGAGGGTTGCCCCTGGTCATCCTCTATTTGGTTTAAAATAAAAGTGAGGAGTGTGTTTTGGATTTGTAGTGTCACTCTTGTTTTGAACTAAGAATTAGTTGACCAGGGCCCAACAGCTGTTTATTAAAACAGGTGGCAAGCCAAAGAGAGTGGAGACCCCCAGAGGGAGGCCCTCGACCCCTTGAAAACGGCAGCAATCTTCAATCTCCCTTTAATTGGCCTTCAGATGGAGGGGGTAGTTGTGTGTCCCTTCACACTGTGCATGTTGTGAATCAGCATTGGGCATGTTCTTTGCTTTGTGACTGACACCACAGATTGGTTTACTCTTACTTGTGTTTTCCTACAGAAGCAACCAAGAGCCTTTTCCCTCAATTAATCTCTCACGTTTAATAAATGCTTTTTGATTAATGTATGCTGAAATGTTTTGGTTTTATTTCCATGTAAGTGTTTGTAATATTTTTCAAATTGATGCAAATCTAATTGTTGAAGGCACATGCATGTGTATTTGTTTTTCTAAATATAGAAAATATAACAACAAAATAGAAAAAGAAGATAGATTTAGAAATGCCATCACAAATTACAGGTACTGTAGGCTTACTTGTCGAAAATGTCTAACAGTGCTCAGTGTAATAACATAACTCCATGTTACAGTTAAAGGTGCAATCTCTAATTCAAACAACAACAAAGTGACTGCCTGCCACTTTTTGGTAAACAGCTGATGGATGAGGTGGAAGATATGTAACCATTCACAGTGTCTGTGTAGACTGTAGAGAGAACTATGGATGCAAGGAAGGAACCTCCATGAGTTCAAAGTTATATTTTAACCATACCGTGTTTGTTTCCAATTTCATTGATTACACACAATGGAGTAAAAACAACACTTACTTACATACATTACATAGCCAAAAGTATGTGAACACAATTATGGTCTGGGCTAGGTCCCTTAGTTCCAGTGAATGGAAATGTTAATGCTACATAGAATGCCTAAAATGCATAAAATGACATTCTAGAGAATTGTATGCTTCCAACTTTGTGACAACAGTTTGGGGAATTAAGGCCCTTTCCTGTTTCAGCATGACTATGCTCCCATGCGCAAAGCGATGTCCATAATGACATGGTTTGTCGCGTTTGGTGTAGAAGAACTTGACTGGCACCTCAACCCCATTGAATACCTTTGGGATAATTTGGAATGCCTACTGCGAGCCAGGCCTTCTCGCCCAACAAATCTAGAGGGAAGGACTAACTCCATATTAATGCAGATGGTTTTGGAATGAGATGTTCAACAAGCACATGAGTGATATTCAGGTGTCCACATACTTTTGGACATGTAGTGTATTTTGGGTTCTGATGGGGTAAGAGATGATGTGATCTAAGCTCATGAGGCATTTACTGTATCCAAAATATTCTCAAAAATGAACCCTTTTTCGGGGCGGGGAACATAGGACCTTTTTTAGAAAAGGTAAATGCTTATGTAACGAACGGTAATGTTGTGTGGAATCAAAAATAGTGATTCATTCGAACTGCACATCACTCATATTTAGCAGCTTGATGTATGGATGCTGTATGATAATGTCGCTGATTCGTAGATTTGCTGTAGAATAATACTGTGGATTAAAATGATTTCACTAGCCTACTTATTTCTGTGCAGTATGTGTATACAGGATGACTTCAACAAGTACAGTAGCCTACACTATGTTCATGAGAGTCTATGAAAGCATGCAAGCCTACACTATAGAAGTGTCCACACCTCTGACCTGACATTTGTCTTACAGAATGACAAGGTGAGAGGTTCTGAGAGAACCAGCCCCTCCCGCTCCTCCTGCACCCAAGCCACACGACGACCCCGCCCCAGCGCCGTGCCCCCCCCCCCCAATGCTGCTTTTCCTCCTTCTCTCCAGTGGACGCTGCCCAGGTCGCCAGGCTGGTCACCCTGGCCAAGACCTCAACCTGCTCACTGGACCCCATGCCCACAGCCCTGGTCAAGGACTGCTTACCCGCCCTCTGCCCCTACATTGTGGATATTATTAATACCTCCCTGCTATCTGGCATAGTCCCCACCAGCTTCAAAACTGCCTCAGTCACCCCCATCCTCAAGAAACCTGGTCTGGACCCTGATGACCTCCACAACCACCGGCTGATCTCCAACCTTCCCTTCCTGAGTAAAACCCTGGAAAGAGCAGCCGCTGGTCAAATCCATCAGTATATGTCCAACCATGAGCTCTATGAGCCCCTACAATCCGGCTTCAGATCCCACCACAGCACGGAAACCGCCCTCATTAAAATCACCAATGATCTCCTCATTGCTGCTGACTTGGACCGTTTCAGTATCCTCATCCTCCAGGACCTCTCTGCTGCCTTCGACACTGTCTCCCACACCATCCTCCTCAACCGCCTCTCCACCCACCTGGGTGTCACTGGTACAGCCCTCTCCTGGTTCACATCATACCTCTCGAACAGGGAACAGTTTGTCTCCACCCACGGCTCAAGCTCCCCCCCAGCCCCAGTCAACCAAGGCGTCCCCCAAGGCTCTGTACTCGGACCCCTCCTCTTCACCATTTACATGCTCCCCCTCGGCCAGATCCTCCGTCGTCACGGCCTTAACTACCACTGCTACGCCGACGACACCCAAATCTACCTCAGCTCCACCCCATTCTCACCGCTCCCCCCCCAGTCCCTCATCAACTGCCTGCTCGAAATAAAAACCTGGATGACATCTAACCTTCTCAAACTTAACACCAAGAAAACAGAGCTCATGGTTGTGGCACCCAAGGCGCTGCTCCGGAAGGTTGGGGACTTCATCCTCGAGGTCGACGGATGCTCCATCTCCCCATCCCCCGAAGTCCGAAACCTGGGCGACATCCTGGACTCCACCCTCTCCTTCCACTCCCACTTAAAATCCATCACTAAATCCGTCTTTTTCCACCTCAGAAACATCACGGCCAGATTACGACCTTCCCTCACTGACTCCGTTGCCGAAACCCTCATCCACGCCTTCGTCACCTCCCGTCTGGACTATTGTAATGGAGTCCTGTTCGGGGTTCCCAACAAAGCCCTGGACAGGCTCCAGTACGTGCAGAACTCAGCTGCCAGGATCCTCACCCACACCAATCCTCACCTCCACCGGCTCCCGGTCAAGTCCCGCATCACATTCAAAATCCTCCTCCTCACCTACAAATCCGCAGACATGGGCCTGCTATCCACCCCCTGCACCAACCTACAGACCTTTGGGGACAGAGCCTTCAGTGTGGCCACACCTACTCTCTGGAACTCCCTCCCTATAGTGATCCGCAACGCCCCCACCCTGGACTCCTTCAAATTAGCCCTCAAAACACATCTGTTCTCCAAGGCCTTTGGCCCCTAGTCATTGTTTCAGTTTTTGCTTTGTTTTCTGTTTTGTCTGTCCGTTCATTCCCTTGTAAAGCGTCCTTGGGTTTTTGAAAGGCGCTATATAAATGTAAGTTATTATTATTATTATTATTATTATTATTATTATTATTATTATTATTATTATTAGATGAGACCTTGATGTGAGTCACGCACTTTAGGTATTTGTCATTGTATTAGCAATTCTATTTTATGAACATAGTAGTATTTCGTAAACATGGTGTATTGGTAACAGTGGGCAATCATTTTAAGCATTTTAAGTATTTTAAAGGAGCTACACCCCCACTAGATGCATTATGGACTAAATAAATGCATACACACAGACACAACATTATTATTGTTACCTTTTGCCAGTTTCTTTTCTCTTGCTGCTACATTGTTGACTGAAATTGAAGCCATAACAATTTTACTCTCTTGTACTTGTATAATGGGATGTAAATAAACTTTTGGCACACATGGCAAAAAAAATCATGAATCATGAAAGTTTGTTGCCTGAGGGTTAGCTGATAACCCCACTGACAAATGACAGGTAGATAATGACAGGTAGCGTAATGGGGGAGTGGTTGTCCTGGGGGAGTGTTTGGGGGGAAAGTTAACCAGCTACTGTTCCCACCCATTACCTGCCTGTGAAAAGTGTCTGTGAAAACCTTGAGGCTGAATTTCTCTTTTTGTTGATTTGGGGGTTATCAACATTCAAATACGTATATCTTCTTCAACTTGTTTCAGATACATAATTTTAAAGCTTACAATCTGCCTTTTCATAAACTGGGAAAACAGAAAAATGACCTTCATTAAAAATATTTTCATTGCAGCTATTCACATGAAACATTCCAATCCATACCTTTTCTTCTGCACTATAGTCGGCTAGTATTAGACTTCGTGTCTGTGATCTTTGATCTGATTAATTAAATTAAATAGCATACAAATCAAACAAGCCCGCTAGATGTATTAATTTGTTACATGTTTTAACAAATAGTTAAAAGTGGTTGTCAACTGTTACAAACACAAATATCAAACTCATATATATTTTGTGTTCTTAAACTGAGTATCACTGGACATTATATTTAAAAACACATTTGATTTGTGTGCACTTGCTTCTTCCCACATCTGATAATGGTACATCAACATTCTCGTTGTCACACTTAATCATCAGCATTTATATGCCATTGAGCTGACGCTTTTATCCAAAGCGATTTACATTACAGTGAGCTACCGACTGAGCCACAGAGGACCACATTTAAATACAACTATAGAATGAAGTATATATGAGCACTAATAGCGTATACTAGTAGTCCTAGAATATGTGACAGGGTCTGGTGAAAAAGTCCCCAAGTAGGGCACGGTCATTTTTCAGTTTTTTGCAGATTATGAAAGTGCAGATTGTAAGCTTTCAAATGATGTGCCATACATTGAAACCTCAAACCAAATACCAGAGAAACTCACTGAATCAAAACAGACGTGTTTGCTACCATACTGTTGGTAGCTAGCTAGCATGCTAAGAAGGAACATCGCTTGATTGATTGATTGAAAACTTTATTAGAAGGTTTGCAGAAGTAGGTACATGAAAGTACATATTACATACAAGGTCAACTAAAAGGATAAAAACCCAAGAAAGCCACTGGCTTATTTCAATTGGGGTCCTTGATTTTCAATTCATCGTTACATGTAAGACAGACATAAGAAAAGAACTAGTACTATCTACATGATAATACAGACAAATAACTATTACTATCTACAAGATAAACGTACATCCATCATGGGAAGAACAATACAACAAAACATAAGGTATGTACAGCGGGTAGGACAGGTGGGGACATACACCACAGGTGGGGGCGGGGGACAAAACACAAAGTATGTACAGTGGGTAGTTCGGGTCTTTTAATCTGATTTTTGTTTTAGAGGGTCCAGTTACGGATTGCAGCCTCCTGTAAATGTTTTTTGAGAGTGGTTTTGAAGGTGGGCAGTGTTTTGCACTCCTTTAAGATTATAGGAAGGGCGTTCCACATCTTTACTGCATAGTTTGCAAACGAGTTTAACCCCTTGTTTGTGGTGCAACGCGGTTGAACGTGGTTCGTGGAGCTTCCTCTGGTGTTGTATGTGTGGACGTTGTTCACTTTTTGGAAGTATGTTGCCAGGTACTTGGGTGTCTTTGTGGTGTAACGTATCTTGAAGACCAGGCCCAGTGCAAGCTGCTGCACTCTGTCAACTACTCGTAGCCAATCAAGGCTCAAAAAATGAGCAGCGGTTAGATGTGTCCTAGGGTTGAGGCCTAGCAGAAGCCTAACCAGTTTATTTTGGGCTGTCTGGAGTCTTATTTTATGGGCCTTTGTGGTTCTATAGTACCATGATGTTACGGCATAGTCGAAGTGACATTGAATGAGAGCTCCTGATAGGGTCCTCAGTGTGTTTTTACTGACAAGTGAGGATATCCTGTACAAGAATCTAGTTCTATGGTTCACTTTTTTGATTACTTTTGCTGCCATTTTATCTCCGGAAAGATTTGCCTCTAAGATGGAGCCCAGGTATGTAATATCCTCTTTTCTTGTGATATTAATGTTACCCACTTTTATTTTAAAATTTTCAGCCTTTCTGAGTTTAGATGGGGATCCGTATAGGATGGTTTCAGTTTTACCTAGGTGTATTGATAGTTTATTGTCAGCTAGCCAGATGCAGATTCTACTCAGTTCAGTGCTTAGCGCTTTTTCCACCTGCAATATGTCCCTGTCAGAGACCAGCAGAGCCGAGTCATCCGCGAACAGGAACAAATTGCAATTACATGCTGATGACATGTCATTCACATATATTAGGAACAGTAAAGGTCCCAATATGCTTCCTTGTGGAACGCCGCAGGTCACTGGGAGGGGGGGGGACAGTGTTCCGTTCACACTAACCACCTGTTCACTCCCCTCTAAGTAGGATTGCATCCAGCCCACCGATGTTCTATCGAACCCAATTGAACATCTAACCGCTATGAACATCTAACTGCATGTTTAGCACATCACAACATCCTGACAGAACATCAACATGCTAAAGACACATAAATACACATAATTAGATGATCACACAGTCCTTGCTTTTGAACAAGTCCTAAAACAGACTTTTGTTTACAAGCCATGTATCACTAACCCAGTAGCCTGAAGGAAGACAGGACGTGATACAGTGAATCCCTTCGGCCCGGTTCGGGACGGCACGCTTCGGGTCGGGTCGCTTCGGCCCGCTTTTGAACAGTTCTGGTTTTCCACTATACACAACAGACCAGGAACTAGTAGGAGGAGGAGGAGATAGTAGGCGGAGTTACGCGTCATAAAAGCGCGCCATGGTGGTGACGTATATTTTCACGAGACACAACACAGCCACAACAATAGCGACATGGAGGAACTTGAAGCTATCGTATACTTTTTCCTCGGCATGTGGTATATTACTAACCGTGATTTTTTGGGAGAGAAAGAGAAAGAGAGAGAGGAAGCTATGTACACATAATAAAGTCATGTTTTTTGAACCCTTAAAACCACTGCCTTCACTTGTCTGCTTTATGAACTGTAGTATCATTGTGTGCCGTGTTATTCACGGACAAACACGGTGCCCTTTGCGGGTTAATAACTTCGGTTTACCGTGGGTTAGGATAACAATTTAAAAGTGTCCGGATAGGGGAGAGGACAGGGAATCTGAAACCATTTGAATGGTGTCGATACGACACTGTTATCACGGTTGACACCGATGGTGAAGTTAGCAAAGGAGTATTGTGTTTGTAACACCTCCGGTGTTATTCACGGGCAAAGACGGTAAACGGAGGCACCATTTGCGGGTTAATAACTTCGGTTTACCGTGGGTTAGGATAACAATTTAAACGTGTCCGGATAGGGGAGAGGACAGGGAATCCGAAACCATTTGAATGGTGTCGATACGACACTGTTATCACGGTCTATGACACAGCGCGGAGCGAATTCCCTGGTAGAAATTGTCTCTCCACCTCCACAGCCGGTGTCATTCACGGGCAAAGACGGTAAACGGAGGCACCCTTTGCGGGTTAATAACTTCGGTTTACCGTGGGTTAGGATAACAATTCAAACGTGTCCGGATAGGAGAGAGGACAGGGAATCCAAAACCATTTGAATGGTGTCGATACGACACTGTTATCACGGTCTATGACACAGCGCGGAGCGAATTCCCTGGTAGAAATTGTCTCTCCACCTCCACAGCCGGTGTCATTCATGGGCAAAGACGGTAAACGGAGGCACCCTTTGCGGGTTAATAACTTCGGTTTACCGTGGGTTAGGATAACAATTCAAACGTGTCCGGATAGGAGAGAGGACAGGGAATCCAAAACCATTTGAATGGTGTCGATACGACACTGTTATCACGGTCTATGACACAGCGCGGAGCGAATTCCCTGGTAGAAATTGTCTCTCCACCTCCACAGCCGGTGTCATTCACGGGCAAAGACGGTAAACGGAGGCACCCTTTGCAGGTTAATAACTTCGGTTTACCGTGGGTTAGGATAACAATTCAAACGTGTCCGGATAGGAGAGAGGACAGGGAATCCAAAACCATTTGAATGGTGTCGATACGACACTGTTATCACGGTCTATGACACAGCGCAGAGCGAATTCCCTGGTAGAAATTGTCTCTCCACCTCCACAGCCGGTGTCATTCACGGGCAAAGACGGTGCATAATAGCGATTTTTGTGTTATGCTTGTTGTAAATAAAAGTTCTATGATGCATTGAAATGACATTAAACTAAGATAATACGATGGTCAGCATCATTTTTCGAATCTTTATCAATAAGCTATTACAGAAACTGTAGTGACATTTTCCAAGAGCGAATGTGGTATTTCAAGATGGCGGTTAGCGAAGAAATCTATGAACATGGGATGACGATTTCCATTGACCAATCAACGGTGTGCAGCGTCACACGTCACACGCAGCCTGGCAAAAAGGTTCCGGGTCTAAATTTAGACCCTGATATCGAAGGGGAGCTAAAGAAGCGCGCCGAACCGACCTGACCCGACCCGGGCCGACAAATGGAAAAGCGCCAAAGAAGCAGGCCAGCCCCGATAGTGGAAAAGGGTCAGTCCATTTACCATTGATATAGACTGGTGGAGGGGCCCTGTAATTGAATGGCTGAGGCCATGTGTTTCTCTGATCGTCTCACCCGAAAAACGTGAAGATTAAAAGTGATGATTAAAGGCCAGTGCTAGAACCAGAAACATAGTACAAATGCATGTTTTGATGACATCATGAGCATAGCACTCTTGCAAAACAAATTTTAAACATTTTCTATCTCTTCTCTTCTGTCAGCCTGTTTTTGCACAAAGCAAAATTTCACATTTTTAACACTGCAGTTTTTACCCTATTGAATTTCATTCATTCATCATAGGTGGCAAGGAGAGGATAACTGACACATTTCTCCTCAAGCAACAGCAATTTAATTGCAGCATTCATCCCCCACCTGCTTTACCATACACTTGCAATTTATTTGAACAGTTTGACACTACTCACAGTGTTTGTGTTCAACTGGTGTGGACGACAGCTACAGAAAATCAATTGGGGAATGATGCTGCAATTCAAATGCTTTATCCCCATGTTGAGGAGGTGGTGGTTGCTGTCATTCATTGCCTCTCTTAAAGTCCAGTAAGCTACTAACTATGTTCAACCAGCCTCCCTCTATCAGCGCATAATGAAACACACAGGCCCATGAATACCAGACACTCTGATAACGGGCCTGAGCCTCAAATGTGCACAGTTAAATCAGAGGGAGACCCTTTAAATCATGTGATACTCTATAGGTTCTACATAGGTTTGTGTTTCTAACACTGTCGTATTATCTTTCTCCTTTTCAAATATCTCATCAAGTATTTTGCTTCTCACCCATTCCTTGCATGGTAGCTTGCATGGTAGCTTCCCCCACATCCCACAGCTACAGCCTCGGCAGCACGGCTGGGCCCCCTTCCCCTCCCCTCCCCTTCCCCCTCCCCTCCCCTCCCCCTCCCCTCCCCCCCTCTCCCACCAAGCCCCCCCCTGTCCCTCACAGTGGAGGAGGTAAGGGCGGAGCTGAGGAGGCTGCACCCTGGAAAGGCGGCGGGTCCTGATGGGGTGTGCTCGCGGCTGCTGAAGGTCTGTGCAGACCAACTGGCTGAGCCCCTCCAGAAGCACTTCAACCTGAGTTTACAGTCAGGGACGGTGCCGGTTCTGTGGAAAACATCATGTCTCGTGCCAGTACCCAAAACTGGGCGCCCGGCCGAGCTCAACGACTACAGACCTGTTGCCCTCACTTCACATACTATGAAGACACTGGAGCGGCTGTTTCTGAGACATCTGAGACCACAGACTGAACATGCACGCGATCCCCTGCAGTTCGGGTACCAGGAAAGAGTTGGTGTGGATGACGCTGTCCTCTACCTCCTTCATCGTGCTTACTCCTACCTGGATGAGCCGGGAAGTCAGGTGAGGATAATGTTTTTCGACTTCTCTTAGTGCCTTTAACAGCATAGGTGAAAGTGGGCCGGAACGGTCCGGTGCTGCGTTCCGGCAAGACTTTCTGTGCCGGAACGCCGTTGGGGGAAGAGATGCAGCTGCCTGTCAATCAAAATCCGATTCCTGCAGAGTGCAGAAGCAATCACGATTCACGATCCATAATTTCCAACAAGGAAACACATGGTTGACGTTATGTTTCCTTGCGTCTATTTTAATACCTTTGAAAAGGACATGTTAACCCGCTTTACAGTAGACCCGACGCGACGCGACGTGGTTGGGTGGGCAGCACTGGGCACTGAGACAGTCCGACCGGGATTACAGTCGCGCCGTATGGAAGCATATAGTGGACTTTATTCAAATGTTAATGCAATTTGAGATTGCATTTGCATGTTCCACTTTTGCATGCATTCTTTCAGACAATATTCAAATTCAAATGCAATTCTAATGATTTTCATTTTCATGTACCTGATGTGCACATTCGCTGTCAATATTAAAATGATAATGCAAAGCCATTTGACATTTAATTTTCAAAGTCATGCGCTGCTTTGTAGCTGACAAAATTCAAAAGTTCATTCTAATGTGAAAATTACTATGCAATCCCAAAATAGCATATTCATTTGCCACTTTTGCCTGCGTTATTTGAGTCAATATTCAAATTGTAATGCAATAATGTGATACGCAATTGCATTTACATGTTCTAGTAAACACATCCGCTTTGTAGCTGACAAAATTCAAATGTTCATTCTAATGTGAAAATGACTATGCAATCCCAAAATAGCATATTCATTTGCCACTTTTGCCTGCGTTATTTGAGTCAATATTCAAATTGTAATGCAATAATGTGATTAGCAATTGCATTTATATGTTCTAGGAAACACATCCGCTCATTAGAATTGCATTTGAATTTGAATATTGTCTGAAAGAATGCATGCAAAAGTGGAACATGCAAATGCAATCTCAAATTGTATTAACATTTGAATTTAGTCCACTATATGCTTCCATAAGCAAGCCGTGTTGCCAGATTGGGCTACTTTTGGTCACACTGGACGGGTGGATTCGACAGCTTTTAGACTGGTTGGGCTGGAAATTGTCAATTCCATCTGGCAACCCTGGTAGCAAAATATGTGCATACGTATCTGGTAGCCTACTGGTACTTTCAAATCGCATGGTATTATTATTATTATTAATAATAATAATAATTACAATTTACAATACAAATACAACAATTGGGGGTCCCTCAAAGAAAATGTGGGCGCACTGCGCGCGCACAACATCAACCTCCAAGGCTTGATTCTGACCCAGGAAAAACCCTGGTATGTACTGTATAACATGATAGCCATTTATGAGCAATGCACTGTATATAAGATGATGACCAAGGGTCTTTCCGCTGCTGACCAAGGGGTTGAGTTCACTTGATGAGGCCCAATTTTGTTTTAGACTCTGTAGGCTACTGTATTTGTTTATTAAGACTTAAGATATATTATCTGAATTTCTCTTGTTTTATCAAATGTTCCAATTATTTTCATTTCTTGTGCTGGTTTAAAATTGCAGGAAACTAGCACAAATAATTGTGTGGGAGAGAGGGGCCGCCGCTACCAAAACGTGCACAGTTTTGGGTCGCTCCACCACCAAAAACTCTCACTCCAAACTTTTGGTGAAACTTGGCAGCCCTAAAGTGTTTCTAATTTCGACACCAACACCACGATGTGTGTGTTCAGGGATGCATGAAGCTGGGGGCAGGAGGAGAACAATATGAAACGATGAAGGTTGGGGTAGTAGCCTATAGTTCCTGTAAGAAACTCAAACCACTTTCACCCCTGTTTAACAGTAACAGTGTTCCCAGCTATATTTCGCTTTCGTTTTCATGCAATGAATTTAATACACCCAGACGAGGTGATACACTTAGCAGCAAGGACGTGCACAGGTACGGACTCTTTTTATTTTTATTTTTATTGAACATTAAAAATGAACAAGCAGAAACACACTCACTTTTGCCACCACAGTTGAAAACATTGCGCTAAAGTGCCCTCTTGAGTGGCGAAATCATGGGAAAACAAGGAGGCAACTGATATTCAGTATAGCAGCACGACCTCAAGTTGGGCAGCGAGGGCCAGGCTCCTCTCCTTCTCCAGGTCGGAGTTGTAAGAGACGAGGCTCCTCTTCTCCTGCTCCATAACGTGGACTTTTCTTTTGAGGTCTCTCTCTCTCTGTCTGCTTTCCTCCACCTCCCTGCCAAGCACCAGAGCCTTCTTAGCTGCCGCCAGCTTGTCCTCCAAGGCCTCTCTCTGCAGGTCGCTCTCTCTCACTCTGCCTTCTTTCACCTCCTCCCTGCAAAGGACCAGAGCCTCCTCCGCTGCCTCCTTGTCCTCCAGGGCCTCTCTCTGCAGGGCCTTGATGTGGTCCTCTGCCTCCCTGGTGGCTTCGACGGACTCCAGGAGGGTCGCCCTGACCCCGGCCAGGCTCCCCTCAGTCTCTCGCTGGGCAGCGAGGGCCTGGTTCCTCTCCTTCTCCAGGTCGGAGTTGTCACAGACAAGACTCCTCTTCTCCTCCTCCATAACGTGGACTATTCTTTTGAGGTCTCTCTCTCTCTGTCTGCTTTCCTCCACCTCCCTGTCAAGCACCTGAGCCTTCTCAGCTGCCGCCAGCTTGTCCTCCAGGGCCTCTTTCTGCAGGGCCTTGATGCGGTCCTCTGCCTCCCTGGTGGCTTCGACGGACTCCAGGAGGGTCGCCCTGACCCCGGCCAGGCTCCCCTCAGTCTCTCGCTGGGCAGCGAGGGCCTGGTTCCTCTCCTTCTCCAGGTCGGAGTTGTCACAGACAAGACTCCTCTTCTCCTCCTCCATAACGTGGACTATTCTTTTGAGGTCTCTCTCTCTCTGTCTGCTTTCCTCCACCTCCCTGTCAAGCACCTGTGCCTTCTCAGCTGCCGCCAGCTTGTCCTCCAGGGCCTCTTTCTGCAGGGCCTTGATGCGGTCCTCTGCCTCCCTGGTGGCGTTGGCGGTCTCCAGGAGGGTCGCCTTGACAACGGCCAGGCTCCACTCAGTCTCTCGCTGGGCAGCGAGGGCCTGGTTCCTCTCCTTCTCCAGGTCGGAGTTGTCACAGACAAGACTCTTCTTCTCCTCCTCCATAACGTGGACTTTTCTTTTGATGGCTCTCTCTATCTGTCTGCTTAACTCCACCTCCCAGCCAAGCACCAGAGCCTTCTCAGCTGCCGCCAGCTTGTCCTCCAGGGCCTCTCTCTGCAGGGCCTTGATCTGGTCCTCTGCCTGCCTGGTGGCTTCGACGGACTCCAGGAGGGTCGCCCTGACCCCGGCCAGGCTCCCCTCAGTCTCTCGCTGGGCAGCGAGGGCCTGGCTCCTCTCCTTCTCCAGGTCGGAGTTGTCACACCTCTTCTCCTCCTCCATAACGTGGACTTTTCTTTTGAGGTCTCTCTCTCTCTGTCTGCTTTCCTCCACCTCCCTGTCAAGCACCTGAGCCTTCTCAGCTGCCCACAGCTTGTCCGCCAGGGCCTCTCTCTGCAGGTCGCTCTCTCTCACTCTGCCTTCTTTCACCTCCTCCCTGCAAAGGACCAGAGCCTCCTCCGCTGCCTCCTTGTCCTCCAGGGCCTCTCTCTGCAGGGCCTTGATGTGGTCCTCTGCCTCCCTGGTGGCGTTGGCGGTCTCCAGGAGGGTCGCCCTGACCCCGGCCCTGACCCAGGCAGCGAGGCCCCTGTCAAGCACCTGAGCCTTCTCAGCTGCCGCCAGCTTGTCCTCCAGGGCCTCTTTCTGCAGGGCCTTGATGTGGTCCTCTGCCTCCCTGGTGGCGTTGGCGGTCTCCAGGAGGGTCGCCTTGACAACGGCCAGGCTCCACTCAGTCTCTCGCTGGGCAGCGAGGGCCTGGCTCCTCTCCTTCTCCAGGTCGGAGTTGTCACAGACAAGACTCTTCTTCTCCTGCTCCATAACGTCGACTTTTCTTTTGAGGTCACTCTCTCTCTGTCTGCTTTCCTCCACCTCCCTGCCAAGCACCAGAGCCTTCTCAACTGCCGCCAGCTTGTCCGCCAGGGCCTCTCTCTGCAGGTCGCTCTCTCTCACTCTGCCTTCTTTCACCTCCTCCCTGCAAAGGACCAGAGCCTCCTCCGCTGCCTCCTTGTCCTCCAGGGCCTCTCTCTGCAGGGCCTTGATGTGGTCCTCTGCCTCCCTGGTGGCGTTGGCGGTCTCCAGGAGGGTCGCCCTGACCCCGGCCCTGACCCAGGCAGCGAGTCCCCTGTCAAGCACCTGAGCCTTCTCAGCTGCCGCCAGCTTGTCCTCCAGGGCCTCTCTCTGCAGGGCCTTGATGTGGTCCTCTGCCTCCCTGGTGGCTTCGACGGACTCCAGGAGGGTCGCCCTGACCCCGGCCAGGCTCCCCTCAGTCTCTCGCTGGGCAGCGAGGGCCTGGCTCCTCTCCTTCTCCAGGTCGGAGTTGTCACAGACAAGACTCCTCTTCTCCTGCTCCATAACATGGACTATGCTTTTGAGGTCGCTCTCTCTCTGTCTGCTTTCCTCCACCTCCCTGTCAAGCACCTGAGCCTTCTCAGCTGCCGCCAGCTTGTCCTCCAGGGCCTCTTTCTGCAGGTCGCTCTCCTTCTTCTTCTGCCTTCTTCTTCTTCTTCTTCTGCCTTCTTTCACCTCCTCCCTGCAAAGGACCAGAGCCTCCTCCGCTGCCTCCTTGTCCTCCAGGGCCTCTCTCTGCAGGGCCTTGATGTGGTCCTCTGCCTCCCTGGTGGCGTTGGCGGTCTCCAGGAGGGTCGCCCTGACCCCGGCCAGGCTCCCCTCGGTCTCCAGGAGGGTCGCCCTGACCCCGGCCAGGCTCCCCTCAGTCTCTCGCTGGGCAGCGAGGGCCTGGCTCATCAGGGCATTGATGTGGTCCTCTGCCTTCCTGGTCTCCGACCTGTAGAAGGAGAGGCGCCAGGCAGCGAGGGCCTTGGCATTCTCCAGGTCAGAGATGTTGTGGAGGAGGCTGCCCCTCTCTTGCTCCATATCGTCGACTTTTTGGAGGAGGCCTTTCTCTCTCTGTCGGCCCTCCTCCAGCTCCTCCAGAGCGCTGCTGGCCTTCTCGGCCTCCAGCTCCTGGACCTGGGGGGCTGCTCTCTGGGGTGCCTGTATCTGCGGAATGCTTACTTGCAGCACATTGGCATATGAAGTAGTAATAGTAGTAGTAATAGTAATAGTTCTATCCACCTTCAGCTTAGCAGCCTCCTCCCACCGCCTAGTAGCCTGCTGAAGGCGCGCTTTCTTTTCATGCTTCCTTCTTGTCGTTCTTGAGCTATTGTTATACATGGCTACAATATGAAAAACAAGGAAGAGAATGTGAAATGACGTATTTTAGATGTATATATTATTATTATATAATTACTTGTCCCCTAGTAATTTCTCAAAACCAACAAACTAAACTGTCAACTTCTATGCTGTCTTGCCGCAAGGCCTTCTGGGACCTGCAGTTCTACCTATTCTTAGTCAATACAACAGAAATGTACTTTGATATGATTGATTAACATGTAACATATTAATACACACACACACACACACACACACACACACACCTCTGAGTTGGTCCTCCGGGCTGGCTGCTCTGTGGGCCTGTGGGGCCGCTCCCTGGGCGATGTAGTCATCGTGCAATTCAGTTTCAAGCTGCCGAGCAGACTCGATATTGAAGTCATCTCCCATGGTTCTTCTTCTCATTTTGCATTTCTATAACTTTCTACAAACAACTGAACAAGGAAGAGAATGTGAAAAGACGAATTTTATATGTATATATTATTATTATTCTAGAATGACTTGTCCCCTATGAGTTCATGGATGACTGTGAGCAGAGGCGCCCCGTCCATAGAGGCAACCAAGGCAATTGCTTGGGGCCACCAAACAAAAAGGGCCTCCAAATATTTTTTCCCCCCCAAAAAAATTTCAAACATTTTTTGCAAAAATTTTTTTTTCCAGATGGGAGTGTTACATTAGTTTTCTTAAGATAGGATAATAAATAAATCCGTTCAATGGGCATTTGCCAAAGTAGCCTACTGTTAATCAGTATTTATCCTGTATAGAATAGAATAGAATAGACTTTATTGTCGTTGTACAGTTGTCTATACAATGAAATTGTAGTGGCTCTTCCGAAGGTGCAAAAAAACAGAAAACATATTCACATATTCACAAACATATACACATATAAGATAAACATGTATGAACATGTCTTATGTCTACTGTTCAGTGTCTACTGTATGGTGTATATGAAGATGTTATGACGTTTTATCATGAAAATAATGAACAGCAAGCTAGATCCAAAACTAGGGCCGGTGGAGGAGGGCAATTGTCACATTGGACAGACTACCAAAACAGAAAAATAAAGTATCTTAACGACAGCAAAAGTGATGGATGTCAGAAATACATTACCTGGAGATTCAATAAGGTACTTTGGCAGGATATGGGTTAGGGTTATATGACACCTGTAGCGAGATAGATAGATAGAGCCAAAAGTAAAAAGTCGCTGAGAGACGCAACCAGGGTCTGGCTGGTAATTGTATGACGCGCCAAACAATCCGCTGAGATGAAAAGTATGTTTTAGAGCATTTATTGAATAGAACAATCAAACTTGGCGACGTACAAAAATAATCCATAAGCGATCAAAACCAGAAAAATAACAAACAATGCGTATAGAATATGCGTATAATGCGGTCAACAAAAATACATCGCTCCCCTCTCTCTCCACTACCACCATGCAGGTGCTTAAATTACCTTGCAATATCATCCCCCACAACCATATGACTTCTCAATACGGTGATCTAGGCAATAAACAAACAATCAAAGTAAACTCACGATAAACCCATTAGCCTGTTATACTAAATACCCCCTAAATTATATTCATACCTCCTACAACACCTCAGGCCTTTGGGTCGGGTGGTTCATGGAGGCAGACTGAAAGGACAGACATGCATTGCCTATTTCATAAATGTTCTCCATATAACGACGTCGATCATTGATCGGCAACGACACTATATAATTGTTTGCCTGACTGGCAATCGGATTTGGGCAGTCTGGGGATTTACACGGCAAATCAAATGAAGAACTACAAATCCCTGATGACAGGGAGATGACGTATGACTGCTCTGATGAATCAACCCCTAGGCTATTTCATTATTTTCTCTATATAACGACGTCGATCATTGATCGGCAACGACACTATAATATAGTTTGCCTAACTGGCCATCGGATTTGGGCTCCTAATATCTAAAAAGCACTACGGTTTTTTTATTTTATCGGATTAAAGTAGCGAAGACCAGAAATTCCCATTGACCGCCAGTCAAACTTCTCCCCTTCTATCACCCAAAAAGGGGCGTGATCATTCTGATGACAGGGAGATGACGCGCAATTGCTCTGATGAATTGTAGTTTATTGATAGCTGGCTAGTCTCGCGGTGCCAGCCGTTTCCACTTCCGCTTTGCTCTCGCTCCAAACGTCTGGAGACCTTTATCCAAAGAACGGATTCTATGTGCCGCCCGGAGCGAGCGGCAAATCTAGGACACTGATAGGCCGGACCGATGGGAAGCACCGCCCCCCCCGTCCTTCTCATTGGTTCAGCGGGGCAGTTTTTTTTTTTAAAGTTAACTATTCATTTGTTACGTATTTATTTGACATCTGGGTACAAAATACAAATAGTTAATACATAATGTAGCCTATACTAAAGCCTTTAAAAATGATTCATGATAAGATCCATCATTTACATGCGTTTACATGCATCATTTACATGCTCCATGTTGCACGTAATTTGTATGCTACTTGTGGTCCAGTATGTCGCAATGTGTACTAGGTGTGCTACTGTACCTGTGGTCATGTACTGTTTTTACTGTTTTTATGTAATGTGCTTTGCATGTTTTTATGTGCTTTTATTATGTCAAATGTAATTGTTGTATTGTGGCTGTCTTGGCCAGGGCTCCTTTGTAAAAGAGACGCTAGTCTTTCAGACTGTTTTTTTACTTACACACACACGAGCGCGCGCATATGCGCGAACTTCGTAAAACCGTATTATATTTTAGTGTCAGGGAAATAAATACATTTAAAAATGTCCACATCGTCACCCGCCTAAGACCCTTACCAGGGGCCTCCATAATGTTGTTTGCTTAGGGCCCCCAAAAGTCTAGGGGCTCCACTGACTGCTGTTTGAACTTCAAAAGTGACTGACGTTGATATTGCGTGACATTGTGATTGAAGCAACGTGCCAAAAAGCCATTCTCCTTTTCGTATTTCTACCTTCAAAAAATATGTCTAGGACGTCGGGTTGTAAAGCAAAAGCTTCTTTACATAAGAATCTCTGTTGGCATACACTTTTGATCACTTTCAAACAATAAACGAGTTAGACTTTGACACTCAGCGCGCGCGCACACACACACCCGCGCAGCCACATCCAGACCCCCGCCCCACACACACACACACACACACACACACCCGCGCAGCCACATCCAGCGCTTACCTTGTGATAGCGTCTTGATCCTTGTGATACTGACATCAAACTGGCTCGATTGTCTTTTATAAACCCACATTTGATTGTGACGTTTTTATGTCATCTCGACTGTTGTGATTATGACGTCATCCGTCTGAGTTTTGTCTGCAGCCCAGCCTGGTCTCAGGAGCTCCATTTTTTTTACCCCCCAAAAATAATTTAAAAACAATTATAATCAGTGGCGGCTGGCGGTGATACTGAGTGGGGGGGCTAATAAATCCATTAGGTCTAGGGCCTATACCCATCAATAGTTCACACTGCAGCAACAGCAGCATCACATCCGAGATACAGTGCCAACTAAGTTACAGTAATAATGCTCTTTAGAGAAGTAGGCTACCTACAAAAACCTTCTGATGCCAAAAGCGCTCTCTCTTTGTTTCTCTCTCTCTCTCTCACACACACACACACACACACACACACACACACACACACACACACACACACACACACACACACACACACACACACACACACATACATACTTTTCTCAATACACATTATCCCATGCCATTTTTAACAAAAACACAATGCAAGAATGATGAAATGATTGGCTACATGAAAGAAGAGACGCTCTATCATAGCCTAAGCCAACAATATCAGAAAAGGTCCACCTAAAAGGAAAACAGAATATTCAGGCACCAGATGACCAATCAAAATATAATGTAATATAATGCAATATAAGGCTCTCAGGCATTCTGTACTTTCAAATATGTATTCTCCTTGAGCAGTCAACATCAACTATCAGCTATTTCGCTAGCAAAAACGAAAGCTAACTTATTTGCGAAACAGCGCCCCCGCCACCACGTCGGCGCAGTGCCGCAATTGCAGTTTTGTCGGAGGCGGCCGCCTCATAATTCTCTATGCATATGCACTACCAAACGTGCACTACCAAACGTGGTCCAATTGTAATATCTGCCAACAACTAAATTGTTGCTTGGGCCTACCTTATTTGAAGAGAAGCTCACATCGCCTTTCTAGGACGCAAACCGGTTAATCACCACATGTCTTGTTTGATGATGATTTTATACACACACACACACACACACACACACACGCACACGCACACACAGACACACACGCACACGCACACACAGACACACACACACACACACACACACACACACACACACACACACACACACACACACACAGACACTCACACACCACACACTCTCACACACACACACGCACAGTCACGGTTTTGGTTTTGGTTTTTGGTTTTGGGTTGTACTACATCCATTCTGTCCTTGAGTTGGGTGCCATAATGATGCTCTATTCAGACTACTGTATACATGCAGCAGTTTCCTCTTACTAACTATAAAATTAATCAGCTGAAAATAAATGTGAAAATATGCTCACTGTCTTAATAAAACACAACCTTCGATGGGTTGTGTTACTTCCGTCAGAGGGTTGCCCCTGGTCATCCTCTATTTGGTTTAAAATAAAAGTGAGGAGTGTGTTTTGGATTTGTAGTGTCACTCTTGTTTTGAACTAAGAATTAGTTGACCAGGGCCCAACAGCTGTTTATTAAAACAGGTGGCAAGCCAAAGAGAGTGGAGACCCCCAGAGGGAGGCCCTCGACCCCTTGAAAACGGCAGCAATCTTCAATCTCCCTTTAATTGGCCTTCAGATGGAGGGGGTAGTTGTGTGTCCCTTCACACTGTGCATGTTGTGAATCAGCATTGGGCATGTTCTTTGCTTTGTGACTGACACCACAGATTGGTTTACTCTTACTTGTGTTTTCCTACAGAAGCAACCAAGAGCCTTTTCCCTCAATTAATCTCTCACGTTTAATAAATGCTTTTTGATTAATGTATGCTGAAATGTTTTGGTTTTATTTCCATGTAAGTGTTTGTAATATTTTTCAAATTGATGCAAATCTAATTGTTGAAGGCACATGCATGTGTATTTGTTTTTCTAAATATAGAAAATATAACAACAAAATAGAAAAAGAAGATAGATTTAGAAATGCCATCACAAATTACAGGTACTGTAGGCTTACTTGTCGAAAATGTCTAACAGTGCTCAGTGTAATAACATAACTCCATGTTACAGTTAAAGGTGCAATCTCTAATTCAAACAACAACAAAGTGACTGCCTGCCACTTTTTGGTAAACAGCTGATGGATGAGGTGGAAGATATGTAACCATTCACAGTGTCTGTGTAGACTGTAGAGAGAACTATGGATGCAAGGAAGGAACCTCCATGAGTTCAAAGTTATATTTTAACCATACCGTGTTTGTTTCCAATTTCATTGATTACACACAATGGAGTAAAAACAACACTTACTTACATACATTACATAGCCAAAAGTATGTGAACACAATTATGGTCTGGGCTAGGTCCCTTAGTTCCAGTGAATGGAAATGTTAATGCTACATAGAATGCCTAAAATGCATAAAATGACATTCTAGAGAATTGTATGCTTCCAACTTTGTGACAACAGTTTGGGGAATTAAGGCCCTTTCCTGTTTCAGCATGACTATGCTCCCATGCGCAAAGCGATGTCCATAATGACATGGTTTGTCGCGTTTGGTGTAGAAGAACTTGACTGGCACCTCAACCCCATTGAATACCTTTGGGATAATTTGGAATGCCTACTGCGAGCCAGGCCTTCTCGCCCAACAAATCTAGAGGGAAGGACTAACTCCATATTAATGCAGATGGTTTTGGAATGAGATGTTCAACAAGCACATGAGTGATATTCAGGTGTCCACATACTTTTGGACATGTAGTGTATTTTGGGTTCTGATGGGGTAAGAGATGATGTGATCTAAGCTCATGAGGCATTTACTGTATCCAAAATATTCTCAAAAATGAACCCTTTTTCGGGGCGGGGAACATAGGACCTTTTTTAGAAAAGGTAAATGCTTATGTAACGAACGGTAATGTTGTGTGGAATCAAAAATAGTGATTCATTCGAACTGCACATCACTCATATTTAGCAGCTTGATGTATGGATGCTGTATGATAATGTCGCTGATTCGTAGATTTGCTGTAGAATAATACTGTGGATTAAAATGATTTCACTAGCCTACTTATTTCTGTGCAGTATGTGTATACAGGATGACTTCAACAAGTACAGTAGCCTACACTATGTTCATGAGAGTCTATGAAAGCATGCAAGCCTACACTATAG
The DNA here is from genome assembly GCF_963989245.1 of Nansenia antarctica. Taxonomy (NCBI): domain Eukaryota; kingdom Metazoa; phylum Chordata; class Actinopteri; order Argentiniformes; family Microstomatidae; genus Nansenia; species Nansenia antarctica. Next base: position 55,908,388 of record NC_137690.1, on the reverse strand, counting down.
AAGTGTCCACACCTCTGACCTGACATTTGTCTTACAGAATGACAAGGTGAGAGGTTCTGAGAGAACCAGCCCCTCCCGCTCCTCCTGCACCCAAGCCACACGACGACCCCGCCCCAGCGCCGTGCCCCCCCCCCCAATGCTGCTTTTCCTCCTTCTCTCCAGTGGACGCTGCCCAGGTCGCCAGGCTGGTCACCCTGGCCAAGACCTCAACCTGCTCACTGGACCCCATGCCCACAGCCCTGGTCAAGGACTGCTTACCCGCCCTCTGCCCCTACATTGTGGATATTATTAATACCTCCCTGCTATCTGGCATAGTCCCCACCAGCTTCAAAACTGCCTCAGTCACCCCCATCCTCAAGAAACCTGGTCTGGACCCTGATGACCTCCACAACCACCGGCTGATCTCCAACCTTCCCTTCCTGAGTAAAACCCTGGAAAGAGCAGCCACTGGTCAAATCCATCAGTATATGTCCAACCATGAGCTCTATGAGCCCCTACAATCCGGCTTCAGATCCCACCACAGCACGGAAACCGCCCTCATTAAAATCACCAATGATCTCCTCATTGCTGCTGACTTGGGCCGTTTCAGTATCCTCATCCTCCAGGACCTCTCTGCTGCCTTCGACACTGTCTCCCACACCATCCTCCTCAACCGCCTCTCCACCCACCTGGGTGTCACTGGTACAGCCCTCTCCTGGTTCACATCATACCTCTCGAACAGGGAACAGTTTGTCTCCACCCACGGCTCAAGCTCCCCCCCAGCCCCAGTCAACCAAGGCGTCCCCCAAGGCTCTGTACTCGGACCCCTCCTCTTCACCATTTACATGCTCCCCCTCGGCCAGATCCTCCGTCGTCACGGCCTTAACTACCACTGCTACGCCGACGACACCCAAATCTACCTCAGCTCCACCCCATTCTCGCCGCTCCCCCCCCAGTCCCTCATCAACTGCCTGCTCGAAATAAAAACCTGGATGACATCTAACCTTCTCAAACTTAACACCAAGAAAACAGAGCTCATGGTTGTGGCACCCAAGGCGCTGCTCCGGAAGGTTGGGGACTTCATCCTCGAGGTCGACGGATGCTCCATCTCCCCATCCCCCGAAGTCCGAAACCTGGGCGACATCCTGGACTCCACCCTCTCCTTCCACTCCCACTTAAAATCCATCACTAAATCCGTCTTTTTCCACCTCAGAAACATCACGGCCAGATTACGACCTTCCCTCACTGACTCCGTTGCCGAAACCCTCATCCACGCCTTCGTCACCTCCCGTCTGGACTATTGTAATGGAGTCCTGTTCGGGGTTCCCAACAAAGCCCTGGACAGGCTCCAGTACGTGCAGAACTCAGCTGCCAGGATCCTCACCCACACCAATCCTCACCTCCACCGGCTCCCGGTCAAGTCCCGCATCACATTCAAAATCCTCCTCCTCACCTACAAATCCGCAGACATGGGCCTGCTATCCACCCCCTGCACCAACCTACAGACCTTTGGGGACAGAGCCTTCAGTGTGGCCACACCTACTCTCTGGAACTCCCTCCCTATAGTGATCCGCAACGCCCCCACCCTGGACTCCTTCAAATTAGCCCTCAAAACACATCTGTTCTCCAAGGCCTTTGGCCCCTAGTCATTGTTTCAGTTTTTGCTTTGTTTTCTGTTTTGTCTGTCCGTTCATTCCCTTGTAAAGCGTCCTTGGGTTTTTGAAAGGCGCTATATAAATGTAAGTTATTATTATTATTATTATTATTATTATTATTATTATTATTATTATTATTAGATGAGACCTTGATGTGAGTCACGCACTTTAGGTATTTGTCATTGTATTAGCAATTCTATTTTATGAACATAGTAGTATTTCGTAAACATGGTGTATTGGTAACAGTGGGCAATCATTTTAAGCATTTTAAGTATTTTAAAGGAGCTACACCCCCACTAGATGCATTATGGACTAAATAAATGCATACACACAGACACAACATTATTATTGTTACCTTTTGCCAGTTTCTTTTCTCTTGCTGCTACATTGTTGACTGAAATTGAAGCCATAACAATTTTACTCTCTTGTACTTGTATAATGGGATGTAAATAAACTTTTGGCACACATGGCAAAAAAAATCATGAATCATGAAAGTTTGTTGCCTGAGGGTTAGCTGATAACCCCACTGACAAATGACAGGTAGATAATGACAGGTAGCGTAATGGGGGAGTGGTTGTCCTGGGGGAGTGTTTGGGGGGAAAGTTAACCAGCTACTGTTCCCACCCATTACCTGCCTGTGAAAAGTGTCTGTGAAAACCTTGAGGCTGAATTTCTCTTTTTGTTGATTTGGGGGTTATCAACATTCAAATACGTATATCTTCTTCAACTTGTTTCAGATACATAATTTTAAAGCTTACAATCTGCCTTTTCATAAACTGGGAAAACAGAAAAATGACCTTCATTAAAAATATTTTCATTGCAGCTATTCACATGAAACATTCCAATCCATACCTTTTCTTCTGCACTATAGTCGGCTAGTATTAGACTTCGTGTCTGTGATCTTTGATCTGATTAATTAAATTAAATAGCATACAAATCAAACAAGCCCGCTAGATGTATTAATTTGTTACATGTTTTAACAAATAGTTAAAAGTGGTTGTCAACTGTTACAAACACAAATATCAAACTCATATATATTTTGTGTTCTTAAACTGAGTATCACTGGACATTATATTTAAAAACACATTTGATTTGTGTGCACTTGCTTCTTCCCACATCTGATAATGGTACATCAACATTCTCGTTGTCACACTTAATCATCAGCATTTATATGCCATTGAGCTGACGCTTTTATCCAAAGCGATTTACATTACAGTGAGCTACCGACTGAGCCACAGAGGACCACATTTAAATACAACTATAGAATGAAGTATATATGAGCACTAATAGCGTATACTAGTAGTCCTAGAATATGTGACAGGGTCTGGTGAAAAAGTCCCCAAGTAGGGCACGGTCATTTTTCAGTTTTTTGCAGATTATGAAAGTGCAGATTGTAAGCTTTCAAATGATGTGCCATACATTGAAACCTCAAACCAAATACCAGAGAAACTCACTGAATCAAAACAGACGTGTTTGCTACCATACTGTTGGTAGCTAGCTAGCATGCTAAGAAGGAACATCGCTTGATTGATTGATTGAAAACTTTATTAGAAGGTTTGCAGAAGTAGGTACATGAAAGTACATATTACATACAAGGTCAACTAAAAGGATAAAAACCCAAGAAAGCCACTGGCTTATTTCAATTGGGGTCCTTGATTTTCAATTCATCGTTACATGTAAGACAGACATAAGAAAAGAACTAGTACTATCTACATGATAATACAGACAAATAACTATTACTATCTACAAGATAAACGTACATCCATCATGGGAAGAACAATACAACAAAACATAAGGTATGTACAGCGGGTAGGACAGGTGGGGACATACACCACAGGTGGGGGCGGGGGACAAAACACAAAGTATGTACAGTGGGTAGTTCGGGTCTTTTAATCTGATTTTTGTTTTAGAGGGTCCAGTTACGGATTGCAGCCTCCTGTAAATGTTTTTTGAGAGTGGTTTTGAAGGTGGGCAGTGTTTTGCACTCCTTTAAGATTATAGGAAGGGCGTTCCACATCTTTACTGCATAGTTTGCAAACGAGTTTAACCCCTTGTTTGTGGTGCAACGCGGTTGAACGTGGTTCGTGGAGCTTCCTCTGGTGTTGTATGTGTGGACGTTGTTCACTTTTTGGAAGTATGTTGCCAGGTACTTGGGTGTCTTTGTGGTGTAACGTATCTTGAAGACCAGGCCCAGTGCAAGCTGCTGCACTCTGTCAACTACTCGTAGCCAATCAAGGCTCAAAAAATGAGCAGCGGTTAGATGTGTCCTAGGGTTGAGGCCTAGCAGAAGCCTAACCAGTTTATTTTGGGCTGTCTGGAGTCTTGTTTTATGGGCCTTTGTGGTTCTATAGTACCATGATGTTACGGCATAGTCGAAGTGACATTGAATGAGAGCTCCTGATAGGGTCCTCAGTGTGTTTTTACTGACAAGTGAGGATATCCTGTACAAGAATCTAGTTCTATGGTTCACTTTTTTGATTACTTTCGCTGCCATTTTATCTCCGGAAAGATTTGCCTCTAAGATGGAGCCCAGGTATGTAATATCCTCTTTTCTTGTGATATTAATGTTACCCACTTTTATTTTAAAATTTTCAGCCTTTCTGAGTTTAGATGGGGATCCGTATAGGATGGTTTCAGTTTTACCTAGGTGTATTGATAGTTTATTGTCAGCTAGCCAGATGCAGATTCTACTCAGTTCAGTGCTTAGCGCTTTTTCCACCTGCAATATGTCCCTGTCAGAGACCAGCAGAGCCGAGTCATCCGCGAACAGGAACAAATTGCAATTACATGCTGATGACATGTCATTCACATATATTAGGAACAGTAAAGGTCCCAATATGCTTCCTTGTGGAACGCCGCAGGTCACTGGGAGGGGGGGGGACAGTGTTCCGTTCACACTAACCACCTGTTCACTCCCCTCTAAGTAGGATTGCATCCAGCCCACCGATGTTCTATCGAACCCAATTGAACATCTAACCGCTATGAACATCTAACTGCATGTTTAGCACATCACAACATCCTGACAGAACATCAACATGCTAAAGACACATAAATACACATAATTAGATGATCACACAGTCCTTGCTTTTGAACAAGTCCTAAAACAGACTTTTGTTTACAAGCCATGTATCACTAACCCAGTAGCCTGAAGGAAGACAGGACGCGATACAGTGAATCCCTTCGGCCCGGTTCGGGACGGCACGCTTCGGGTCGGGTCGCTTCGGCCCGCTTTTGAACAGTTCTGGTTTTCCACTATACACAACAGACCAGGAACTAGTAGGAGGAGGAAGAGATAGTAGGCGGAGTTACGCGTCATAAAAGCGCGCCATGGTGGTGACGTATATTTTCACGAGACACAACACAGCCACAACAATAGCGACATGGAGGAACTTGAAGCTATCGTATACTTTTTCCTCAGCATGTGGTATATTACTAACCGTGATTTTTTGGGAGAGAAAGAGAAAGAGAGAGAGGAAGCTATGTACACATAATAAAGTCATGTTTTTTGAACCCTTAAAACCACTGCCTTCACTTGTCTGCTTTATGAACTGTAGTATCATTGTGTGCCTCACGGACAAACACGGTGCCCTTTGCGGGTTAATAACTTCGGTTTACCGTGGGTTAGGATAACAATTTAAAAGTGTCCGGATAGGGGAGAGGACAGGGAATCTGAAACCATTTGAATGGTGTCGATACGACACTGTTATCACGGTTGACACCGATGGTGAAGTTAGCAAAGGAGTATTGTGTTTGTAACACCTCCGGTGTTATTCACGGGCAAAGACGGTAAACGGAGGCACCATTTGCGGGTTAATAACTTCGGTTTACCGTGGGTTAGGATAACAATTTAAACGTGTCCGGATAGGGGAGAGGACAGGGAATCCGAAACCATTTGAATGGTGTCGATACGACACTGTTATCACGGTCTATGACACAGCGCGGAGCGAATTCCCTGGTAGAAATTGTCTCTCCACCTCCACAGCCGGTGTCATTCACGGGCAAAGACGGTAAACGGAGGCACCCTTTGCGGGTTAATAACTTCGGTTTACCGTGGGTTAGGATAACAATTCAAACGTGTCCGGATAGGAGAGAGGACAGGGAATCCAAAACCATTTGAAAGGTGTCGATACGACACTGTTATCACGGTCTATGACACAGCGCGGAGCGAATTCCCTGGTAGAAATTGTCTCTCCACCTCCACAGCCGGTGTCATTCACGGGCAAAGACGGTAAACGGAGGCACCCTTTGCAGGTTAATAACTTCGGTTTACCGTGGGTTAGGATAACAATTCAAACGTGTCCGGATAGGAGAGAGGACAGGGAATCCAAAACCATTTGAATGGTGTCGATACGACACTGTTATCACGGTCTATGACACAGCGCAGAGCGAATTCCCTGGTAGAAATTGTCTCTCCACCTCCACAGCCGGTGTCATTCACGGGCAAAGACGGTGCATAATAGCGATTTTTGTGTTATGCTTGTTGTAAATAAAAGTTCTATGATGCATTGAAATGACATTAAACTAAGATAATACGATGGTCAGCATCATTTTTCGAATCTTTATCAATAAGCTATTACAGAAACTGTAGTGACATTTTCCAAGAGCGAATGTGGTATTTCAAGATGGCGGTTAGCGAAGAAATCTATGAACATGGGATGACGATTTCCATTGACCAATCAACGGTGTGCAGCGTCACACGTCACACGCAGCCTGGCAAAAAGGTTCCGGGTCTAAATTTAGACCCTGGTATCGAAGGGGAGCTAAAGAAGCGCGCCGAACCGACCTGACCCGACCCGGGCCGACAAATGGAAAAGCGCCAAAGAAGCAGGCCAGCCCCGATAGTGGAAAAGGGTCAGTCCATTTACCATTGATATAGACTGGTGGAGGGGCCCTGTAATTGAATGGCTGAGGCCATGTGTTTCTCTGATCGTCTCACCCGAAAAACGTGAAGATTAAAAGTGATGATTAAAGGCCAGTGCTAGAACCAGAAACATAGTACAAATGCATGTTTTGATGACATCATGAGCATAGCACTCTTGCAAAACAAATTTTAAACATTTTCTATCTCTTCTCTTCTGTCAGCCTGTTTTTGCACAAAGCAAAATTTCACATTTTTAACACTGCAGTTTTTACCCTATTGAATTTCATTCATTCATCATAGGTGGCAAGGAGAGGATAACTGACACATTTCTCCTCAAGCAACAGCAATTTAATTGCAGCATTCATCCCCCACCTGCTTTACCATACACTTGCAATTTATTTGAACAGTTTGACACTACTCACAGTGTTTGTGTTCAACTGGTGTGGACGACAGCTACAGAAAATCAATTGGGGAATGATGCTGCAATTCAAATGCTTTATCCCCATGTTGAGGAGGTGGTGGTTGCTGTCATTCATTGCCTCTCTTAAAGTCCAGTAAGCTACTAACTATGTTCAACCAGCCTCCCTCTATCAGCGCATAATGAAACACACAGGCCCATGAATACCAGACACTCTGATAACGGGCCTGAGCCTCAAATGTGCACAGTTAAATCAGAGGGAGACCCTTTAAATCATGTGATACTCTATAGGTTCTACATAGGTTTGTGTTTCTAACACTGTCGTATTATCTTTCTCCTTTTCAAATATCTCATCAAGTATTTTGCTTCTCACCCATTCCTTGCATGGTAGCTTGCATGGTAGCTTCCCCCACATCCCACAGCTACAGCCTCGGCAGCACGGCTGGGCCCCCTTCCCCTCCCCTCCCCTTCCCCCTCCCCTCCCCTCCCCCTCCCCTCCCCCCCTCTCCCACCAAGCCCCCCCCTGTCCCTCACAGTGGAGGAGGTAAGGGCGGAGCTGAGGAGGCTGCACCCTGGAAAGGCGGCGGGTCCTGATGGGGTGTGCTCGCGGCTGCTGAAGGTCTGTGCAGACCAACTGGCTGAGCCCCTCCAGAAGCACTTCAACCTGAGTTTACAGTCAGGGACGGTGCCGGTTCTGTGGAAAACATCATGTCTCGTGCCAGTACCCAAAACTGGGCGCCCGGCCGAGCTCAACGACTACAGACCTGTTGCCCTCACTTCACATACTATGAAGACACTGGAGCGGCTGTTTCTGAGACATCTGAGACCACAGACTGAACATGCACGCGATCCCCTGCAGTTCGGGTACCAGGAAAGAGTTGGTGTGGATGACGCTGTCCTCTACCTCCTTCATCGTGCTTACTCCTACCTGGATGAGCCGGGAAGTCAGGTGAGGATAATGTTTTTCGACTTCTCTTAGTGCCTTTAACAGCATAGGTGAAAGTGGGCCGGAACGGTCCGGTGCTGCGTTCCGGCAAGACTTTCTGTGCCGGAACGCCGTTGGGGGAAGAGATGCAGCTGCCTGTCAATCAAAATCCGATTCCTGCAGAGTGCAGAAGCAATCACGATTCACAATCCATAATTTCCAACAAGGAAACACATGGTTGACGTTATGTTTCCTTGCGTCTATTTTAATACCTTTGAAAAGGACATGTTAACCCGCTTTACAGTAGACCCGACGCGACGCGACGTGGTTGGGTGGGCAGCACTGGGCACTGAGACAGTCCGACCGGGATTACAGTCGCGCCGTATGGAAGCATATAGTGGACTTTATTCAAATGTTAATGCAATTTGAGATTGCATTTGCATGTTCCACTTTTGCATGCATTCTTTCAGACAATATTCAAATTCAAATGCAATTCTAATGATTTTCATTTTCATGTACCTGATGTGCACATTCGCTGTCAATATTAAAATGATAATGCAAAGCCATTTGACATTTAATTTTCAAAGTCATGCGCTGCTTTGTAGCTGACAAAATTCAAAAGTTCATTCTAATGTGAAAATTACTATGCAATCCCAAAATAGCATATTCATTTGCCACTTTTGCCTGCGTTATTTGAGTCAATATTCAAATTGTAATGCAATAATGTGATACGCAATTGCATTTACATGTTCTAGTAAACACATCCGCTTTGTAGCTGACAAAATTCAAATGTTCATTCTAATGTGAAAATGACTATGCAATCCCAAAATAGCATATTCATTTGCCACTTTTGCCTGCGTTATTTGAGTCAATATTCAAATTGTAATGCAATAATGTGATTAGCAATTGCATTTATATGTTCTAGGAAACACATCCGCTCATTAGAATTGCATTTGAATTTGAATATTGTCTGAAAGAATGCATGCAAAAGTGGAACATGCAAATGCAATCTCAAATTGTATTAACATTTGAATTTAGTCCACTATATGCTTCCATAAGCAAGCCGTGTTGCCAGATTGGGCTACTTTTGGTCACACTGGACGGGTGGATTCGACAGCTTTTAGACTGGTTGGGCTGGAAATTGTCAATTCCATCTGGCAACCCTGGTAGCAAAATATGTGCATACGTATCTGGTAGCCTACTGGTACTTTCAAATCGCATGGTATTATTATTATTATTAATAATAATAATAATTACAATTTACAATACAAATACAACAATTGGGGGTCCCTCAAAGAAAATGTGGGCGCACTGCGCGCGCACAACATCAACCTCCAAGGCTTGATTCTGACCCAGGAAAAACCCTGGTATGTACTGTATAACATGATAGCCATTTATGAGCAATGCACTGTATATAAGATGATGACCAAGGGTCTTTCCGCTGCTGACCAAGGGGTTGAGTTCACTTGATGAGGCCCAATTTTGTTTTAGACTCTGTAGGCTACTGTATTTGTTTATTAAGACTTAAGATATATTATCTGAATTTCTCTTGTTTTATCAAATGTTCCAATTATTTTCATTTCTTGTGCTGGTTTAAAATTGCAGGAAACTAGCACAAATAATTGTGTGGGAGAGAGGGGCCGCCGCTACCAAAACGTGCACAGTTTTGGGTCGCTCCACCACCAAAAACTCTCACTCCAAACTTTTGGTGAAACTTGGCAGCCCTAAAGTGTTTCTAATTTCGACACCAACACCACGATGTGTGTGTTCAGGGATGCATGAAGCTGGGGGCAGGAGGAGAACAATATGAAACGATGAAGGTTGGGGTAGTAGCCTATAGTTCCTGTAAGAAACTCAAACCACTTTCACCCCTGTTTAACAGTAACAGTGTTCCCAGCTATATTTCGCTTTCGTTTTCATGCAATGAATTTAATACACCCAGACGAGGTGATACACTTAGCAGCAAGGACGTGCACAGGTACGGACTCTTTTTATTTTTATTTTTATTGAACATTAAAAATGAACAAGCAGAAACACACTCACTTTTGCCACCACAGTTGAAAACATTGCGCTAAAGTGCCCTCTTGAGTGGCGAAATCATGGGAAAACAAGGAGGCAACTGATATTCAGTATAGCAGCACGACCTCAAGTTGGGCAGCGAGGGCCAGGCTCCTCTCCTTCTCCAGGTCGGAGTTGTAAGAGACGAGGCTCCTCTTCTCCTGCTCCATAACGTGGACTTTTCTTTTGAGGTCTCTCTCTCTCTGTCTGCTTTCCTCCACCTCCCTGCCAAGCACCAGAGCCTTCTTAGCTGCCGCCAGCTTGTCCTCCAAGGCCTCTCTCTGCAGGTCGCTCTCTCTCACTCTGCCTTCTTTCACCTCCTCCCTGCAAAGGACCAGAGCCTCCTCCGCTGCCTCCTTGTCCTCCAGGGCCTCTCTCTGCAGGGCCTTGATGTGGTCCTCTGCCTCCCTGGTGGCTTCGACGGACTCCAGGAGGGTCGCCCTGACCCCGGCCAGGCTCCCCTCAGTCTCTCGCTGGGCAGCGAGGGCCTGGTTCCTCTCCTTCTCCAGGTCGGAGTTGTCACAGACAAGACTCCTCTTCTCCTCCTCCATAACGTGGACTATTCTTTTGAGGTCTCTCTCTCTCTGTCTGCTTTCCTCCACCTCCCTGTCAAGCACCTGAGCCTTCTCAGCTGCCGCCAGCTTGTCCTCCAGGGCCTCTTTCTGCAGGGCCTTGATGCGGTCCTCTGCCTCCCTGGTGGCTTCGACGGACTCCAGGAGGGTCGCCCTGACCCCGGCCAGGCTCCCCTCAGTCTCTCGCTGGGCAGCGAGGGCCTGGTTCCTCTCCTTCTCCAGGTCGGAGTTGTCACAGACAAGACTCCTCTTCTCCTCCTCCATAACGTGGACTATTCTTTTGAGGTCTCTCTCTCTCTGTCTGCTTTCCTCCACCTCCCTGTCAAGCACCTGAGCCTTCTCAGCTGCCGCCAGCTTGTCCTCCAGGGCCTCTTTCTGCAGGGCCTTGATGCGGTCCTCTGCCTCCCTGGTGGCGTTGGCGGTCTCCAGGAGGGTCGCCTTGACAACGGCCAGGCTCCACTCAGTCTCTCGCTGGGCAGCGAGGGCCTGGTTCCTCTCCTTCTCCAGGTCGGAGTTGTCACAGACAAGACTCTTCTTCTCCTCCTCCATAACGTGGACTTTTCTTTTGATGGCTCTCTCTATCTGTCTGCTTAACTCCACCTCCCAGCCAAGCACCAGAGCCTTCTCAGCTGCCGCCAGCTTGTCCTCCAGGGCCTCTCTCTGCAGGGCCTTGATCTGGTCCTCTGCCTGCCTGGTGGCTTCGACGGACTCCAGGAGGGTCGCCCTGACCCCGGCCAGGCTCCCCTCAGTCTCTCGCTGGGCAGCGAGGGCCTGGCTCCTCTCCTTCTCCAGGTCGGAGTTGTCACACCTCTTCTCCTCCTCCATAACGTGGACTTTTCTTTTGAGGTCTCTCTCTCTCTGCCTGCTTTCCTCCACCTCCCTGTCAAGCACCTGAGCCTTCTCAGCTGCCCACAGCTTGTCCGCCAGGGCCTCTCTCTGCAGGTCGCTCTCTCTCACTCTGCCTTCTTTCACCTCCTCCCTGCAAAGGACCAGAGCCTCCTCCGCTGCCTCCTTGGCCTCCAGGGCCTCTCTCTGCAGGGCCTTGATGTGGTCCTCTGCCTCCCTGGTGGCGTTGGCGGTCTCCAGGAGGGTCGCCCTGACCCCGGCCCTGACCCAGGCAGCGAGTCCCCTGTCAAGCACCTGAGCCTTCTCAGCTGCCGCCAGCTTGTCCTCCAGGGCCTCTCTCTGCAGGGCCTTGATGTGGTCCTCTGCCTCCCTGGTGGCTTCGACGGACTCCAGGAGGGTCGCCCTGACCCCGGCCAGGCTCCCCTCAGTCTCTCGCTGGGCAGCGAGGGCCTGGCTCCTCTCCTTCTCCAGGTCGGAGTTGTCACAGACAAGACTCCTCTTCTCCTGCTCCATAACATGGACTATGCTTTTGAGGTCGCTCTCTCTCTGTCTGCTTTCCTCCACCTCCCTGTCAAGCACCTGAGCCTTCTCAGCTGCCGCCAGCTTGTCCTCCAGGGCCTCTTTCTGCAGGTCGCTCTCCTTCTTCTTCTGCCTTCTTCTTCTTCTTCTTCTGCCTTCTTTCACCTCCTCCCTGCAAAGGACCAGAGCCTCCTCCGCTGCCTCCTTGTCCTCCAGGGCCTCTCTCTGCAGGGCCTTGATGTGGTCCTCTGCCTCCCTGGTGGCGTTGGCGGTCTCCAGGAGGGTCGCCCTGACCCCGGCCAGGCTCCCCTCGGTCTCCAGGAGGGTCGCCCTGACCCCGGCCAGGCTCCCCTCAGTCTCTCGCTGGGCAGCGAGGGCCTGGCTCATCAGGGCATTGATGTGGTCCTCTGCCTTCCTGGTCTCCGACCTGTAGAAGGAGAGGCGCCAGGCAGCGAGGGCCTTGGCATTCTCCAGGTCAGAGATGTTGTGGAGGAGGCTGCCCCTCTCTTGCTCCATATCGTCGACTTTTTGGAGGAGGCCTTTCTCTCTCTGTCGGCCCTCCTCCAGCTCCTCCAGAGCGCTGCTGGCCTTCTCGGCCTCCAGCTCCTGGACCTGGGGGGCTGCTCTCTGGGGTGCCTGTATCTGCGGAATGCTTACTTGCAGCACATTGGCATATGAAGTAGTAATAGTAGTAGTAATAGTAATAGTTCTATCCACCTTCAGCTTAGCAGCCTCCTCCCACCGCCTAGTAGCCTGCTGAAGGCGCGCTTTCTTTTCATGCTTCCTTCTTGTCGTTCTTGAGCTATTGTTATACATGGCTACAATATGAAAAACAAGGAAGAGAATGTGAAATGACGTATTTTAGATGTATATATTATTATTATATAATTACTTGTCCCCTAGTAATTTCTCAAAACCAACAAACTAAACTGTCAACTTCTATGCTGTCTTGCCGCAAGGCCTTCTGGGACCTGCAGTTCTACCTATTCTTAGTCAATACAACAGAAATGTACTTTGATATGATTGATTAACATGTAACATATTAATACACACACACACACACACACACACACACACACACACCTCTGAGTTGGTCCTCCGGGCTGGCTGCTCTGTGGGCCTGTGGGGCCGCTCCCTGGGCGATGTAGTCATCGTGCAATTCAGTTTCAAGCTGCCGAGCAGACTCGATATTGAAGTCATCTCCCATGGTTCTTCTTCTCATTTTGCATTTCTATAACTTTCTACAAACAACTGAACAAGGAAGAGAATGTGAAAAGACGAATTTTATATGTATATATTATTATTATTCTAGAATGACTTGTCCCCTATGAGTTCATGGATGACTGTGAGCAGAGGCGCCCCGTCCATAGAGGCAACCAAGGCAATTGCTTGGGGCCACCAAACAAAAAGGGCCTCCAAATATTTTTTCCCCCCCAAAAAAATTTCAAACATTTTTTGCAAAATTTTTTTTTTCCAGATGGGAGTGTTACATTAGTTTTCTTAAGATAGGATAATAAATAAATCCGTTCAATGGGCATTTGCCAAAGTAGCCTACTGTTAATCAGTATTTATCCTGTATAGAATAGAATAGAATAGACTTTATTGTCGTTGTACAGTTGTCTATACAATGAAATTGTAGTGGCTCTTCCGAAGGTGCAAAAAAACAGAAAACATATTCACATATTCACAAACATATACACATATAAGATAAACATGTATGAACATGTCTTATGTCTACTGTTCAGTGTCTACTGTATGGTGTATATGAAGATGTTATGACGTTTTATCATGAAAATAATGAACAGCAAGCTAGATCCAAAACTAGGGCCGGTGGAGGAGGGCAATTGTCACATTGGACAGACTACCAAAACAGAAAAATAAAGTATCTTAACGACAGCAAAAGTGATGGATGTCAGAAATACATTACCTGGAGATTCAATAAGGTACTTTTATATGGCAGGATATGGGTTAGGGTTATATGACACCTGTAGCGAGATAGATAGATAGAGCCAAAAGTAAAAAGTCGCTGAGAGACGCAACCAGGGTCTGGCTGGTAATTGTATGACGCGCCAAACAATCCGCTGAGATGAAAAGTATGTTTTAGAGCATTTATTGAATAGAACAATCAAACTTGGCGACGTACAAAAATAATCCATAAGCGATCAAAACCAGAAAAATAACAAACAATGCGTATAGAATATGCGTATAATGCGGTCAACAAAAATACATCGCTCCCCTCTCTCTCCACTACCACCATGCAGGTGCTTAAATTACCTTGCAATATCATCCCCCACAACCATATGACTTCTCAATACGGTGATCTAGGCAATAAACAAACAATCAAAGTAAACTCACGATAAACCCATTAGCCTGTTATACTAAATACCCCCTAAATTATATTCATACCTCCTACAACACCTCAGGCCTTTGGGTCGGGTGGTTCATGGAGGCAGACTGAAAGGACAGACATGCATTGCCTATTTCATAAATGTTCTCCATATAACGACGTCGATCATTGATCGGCAACGACACTATATAATTGTTTGCCTGACTGGCAATCGGATTTGGGCAGTCTGGGGATTTACACGGCAAATCAAATGAAGAACTACAAATCCCTGATGACAGGGAGATGACGTATGACTGCTCTGATGAATCAACCCCTAGGCTATTTCATTATTTTCTCTATATAACGACGTCGATCATTGATCGGCAACGACACTATAATATAGTTTGCCTAACTGGCCATCGGATTTGGGCTCCTAATATCTAAAAAGCACTACGGTTTTTTTATTTTATCGGATTAAAGTAGCGAAGACCAGAAATTCCCATTGACCGCCAGTCAAACTTCTCCCCTTCTATCACCCAAAAAGGGGCGTGATCATTCTGATGACAGGGAGATGACGCGCAATTGCTCTGATGAATTGTAGTTTATTGATAGCTGGCTAGTCTCGCGGTGCCAGCCGTTTCCACTTCCGCTTTGCTCTCGCTCCAAACGTCTGGAGACCTTTATCCAAAGAACGGATTCTATGTGCCGCCCGGAGCGAGCGGCAAATCTAGGACACTGATAGGCCGGACCGATGGGAAGCACCGCCCCCCCCGTCCTTCTCATTGGTTCAGCGGGGCAGTTTTTTTTTTTAAAGTTAACTATTCATTTGTTACGTATTTATTTGACATCTGGGTACAAAATACAAATAGTTAATACATAATGTAGCCTATACTAAAGCCTTTAAAAATGATTCATGATAAGATCCATCATTTACATGCGTTTACATGCATCATTTACATGCTCCATGTTGCACGTAATTTGTATGCTACTTGTGGTCCAGTATGTCGCAATGTGTACTAGGTGTGCTACTGTACCTGTGGTCATGTACTGTTTTTACTGTTTTTATGTAATGTGCTTTGCATGTTTTTATGTGCTTTTATTATGTCAAATGTAATTGTTGTATTGTGGCTGTCTTGGCCAGGGCTCCTTTGTAAAAGAGACGCTAGTCTTTCAGACTGTTTTTTTACTTACACACACACGAGCGCGCGCATATTATGCGCGAACTTCGTAAAACCGTATTATATTTTAGTGTCAGGGAAATAAATACATTTAAAAATGTCCACATCGTCACCCGCCTAAGACCCTTACCAGGGGCCTCCATAATGTTGTTTGCTTAGGGCCCCCAAAAGTCTAGGGGCTCCACTGACTGCTGTTTGAACTTCAAAAGTGACTGACGTTGATATTGCGTGACATTGTGATTGAAGCAACGTGCCAAAAAGCCATTCTCCTTTTCGTATTTCTACCTTCAAAAAATATGTCTAGGACGTCGGGTTGTAAAGCAAAAGCTTCTTTACATAAGAATCTCTGTTGGCATACACTTTTGATCACTTTCAAACAATAAACGAGTTAGACTTTGACACTCAGCGCGCGCGCACACACACACCCGCGCAGCCACATCCAGACCCCCGCCCCACACACACACACACACACACACACACACACCCGCGCAGCCACATCCAGCGCTTACCTTGTGATAGCGTCTTGATCCTTGTGATACTGACATCAAACTGGCTCGATTGTCTTTTATAAACCCACATTTGATTGTGACGTTTTTATGTCATCTCGACTGTTGTGATTATGACGTCATCCGTCTGAGTTTTGTCTGCAGCCCAGCCTGGTCTCAGGAGCTCCATTTTTTTTACCCCCCAAAAATAATTTAAAAACAATTATAATCAGTGGCGGCTGGCGGTGATACTGAGTGGGGGGGCTAATAAATCCATTAGGTCTAGGGCCTATACCCATCAATAGTTCACACTGCAGCAACAGCAGCATCACATCCGAGATACAGTGCCAACTAAGTTACAGTAATAATGCTCTTTAGAGAAGTAGGCTACCTACAAAAACCTTCTGATGCCAAAAGCGCTCTCTCTTTGTTTCTCTCTCTCTCACACACACACACACACACACACACACACACACACACACACACACACACACACACATACATACTTTTCTCAATACACATTATCCCATGCCATTTTTAACAAAAACACAATGCAAGAATGATGAAATGATTGGCTACATGAAAGAAGAGACGCTCTATCATAGCCTAAGCCAACAATATCAGAAAAGGTCCACCTAAAAGGAAAACAGAATATTCAGGCACCAGATGACCAATCAAAATATAATGTAATATAATGCAATATAAGGCTCTCAGGCATTCTGTACTTTCAAATATGTATTCTCCTTGAGCAGTCAACATCAACTATCAGCTATTTCGCTAGCAAAAACGAAAGCTAACTTATTTCTGAAACAGCGCCCCCGCCACCACGTCGGCGCAGTGCCGCAATTGCAGTTTTGTCGGAGGCGGCCGCCTCATAATTCTCTATGCATATGCACTACCAAACGTGCACTACCAAACGTGGTCCAATTGTAATA
Source organism: Nansenia antarctica (assembly GCF_963989245.1). NCBI lineage: Eukaryota > Metazoa > Chordata > Actinopteri > Argentiniformes > Microstomatidae > Nansenia > Nansenia antarctica. The sequence continues at coordinate 55,891,631 of NC_137690.1, read as the reverse complement.
TCTGCCAACAACTAAATTGTTGCTTGGGCCTACCTTATTTGAAGAGAAGCTCACATCGCCTTTCTAGGACGCAAACCGGTTAATCACCACATGTCTTGTTTGATTATGATTTTATACACACACACACACACACACACGCACACGCACACACAGACACACACGCACACACAGACACACACACACACACACACACACACACACACACACACACACACACACACACAGACACTCACACACCACACACTCTCACACACACACACGCACAGTCACGGTTTTGGTTTTGGTTTTTGGTTTTGGGTTGTACTACATCCATTCTGTCCTTGAGTTGGGTGCCATAATGATGCTCTATTCAGACTACTGTATACATGCAGCAGTTTCCTCTTACTAACTATAAAATTAATCAGCTGAAAATAAATGTGAAAATATGCTCACTGTCTTAATAAAACACAACCTTCGATGGGTTGTGTTACTTCCGTCAGAGGGTTGCCCCTGGTCATCCTCTATTTGGTTTAAAATAAAAGTGAGGAGTGTGTTTTGGATTTGTAGTGTCACTCTTGTTTTGAACTAAGAATTAGTTGACCAGGGCCCAACAGCTGTTTATTAAAACAGGTGGCAAGCCAAAGAGAGTGGAGACCCCCAGAGGGAGGCCCTCGACCCCTTGAAAACGGCAGCAATCTTCAATCTCCCTTTAATTGGCCTTCAGATGGAGGGGGTAGTTGTGTGTCCCTTCACACTGTGCATGTTGTGAATCAGCATTGGGCATGTTCTTTGCTTTGTGACTGACACCACAGATTGGTTTACTCTTACTTGTGTTTTCCTACAGAAGCAACCAAGAGCCTTTTCCCTCAATTAATCTCTCACGTTTAATAAATGCTTTTTGATTAATGTATGCTGAAATGTTTTGGTTTTATTTCCATGTAAGTGTTTGTAATATTTTTCAAATTGATGCAAATCTAATTGTTGAAGGCACATGCATGTGTATTTGTTTTTCTAAATATAGAAAATATAACAACAAAATAGAAAAAGAAGATAGATTTAGAAATGCCATCACAAATTACAGGTACTGTAGGCTTACTTGTCGAAAATGTCTAACAGTGCTCAGTGTAATAACATAACTCCATGTTACAGTTAAAGGTGCAATCTCTAATTCAAACAACAACAAAGTGACTGCCTGCCACTTTTTGGTAAACAGCTGATGGATGAGGTGGAAGATATGTAACCATTCACAGTGTCTGTGTAGACTGTAGAGAGAACTATGGATGCAAGGAAGGAACCTCCATGAGTTCAAAGTTATATTTTAACCATACCGTGTTTGTTTCCAATTTCATTGATTACACACAATGGAGTAAAAACAACACTTACTTACATACATTACATAGCCAAAAGTATGTGAACACAATTATGGTCTGGGCTAGGTCCCTTAGTTCCAGTGAATGGAAATGTTAATGCTACATAGAATGCCTAAAATGCATAAAATGACATTCTAGAGAATTGTATGCTTCCAACTTTGTGACAACAGTTTGGGGAATTAAGGCCCTTTCCTGTTTCAGCATGACTATGCTCCCATGCGCAAAGCGATGTCCATAATGACATGGTTTGTCGCGTTTGGTGTAGAAGAACTTGACTGGCACCTCAACCCCATTGAATACCTTTGGGATAATTTGGAATGCCTACTGCGAGCCAGGCCTTCTCGCCCAACAAATCTAGAGGGAAGGACTAACTCCATATTAATGCAGATGGTTTTGGAATGAGATGTTCAACAAGCACATGAGTGATATTCAGGTGTCCACATACTTTTGGACATGTAGTGTATTTTGGGTTCTGATGGGGTAAGAGATGATGTGATCTAAGCTCATGAGGCATTTACTGTATCCAAAATATTCTCAAAAATGAACCCTTTTTCGGGGCGGGGAACATAGGACCTTTTTTAGAAAAGGTAAATGCTTATGTAACGAACGGTAATGTTGTGTGGAATCAAAAATAGTGATTCATTCGAACTGCACATCACTCATATTTAGCAGCTTGATGTATGGATGCTGTATGATAATGTCGCTGATTCGTAGATTTGCTGTAGAATAATACTGTGGATTAAAATGATTTCACTAGCCTACTTATTTCTGTGCAGTATGTGTATACAGGATGACTTCAACAAGTACAGTAGCCTACACTATGTTCATGAGAGTCTATGAAAGCATGCAAGCCTACACTATAGAAGTGTCCACACCTCTGACCTGACATTTGTCTTACAGAATGACAAGGTGAGAGGTTCTGAGAGAACCAGCCCCTCCCGCTCCTCCTGCACCCAAGCCACACGACGACCCCGCCCCAGCGCCGTGCCCCCCCCCGCCAATGCTGCTTTTCCTCCTTCTCTCCAGTGGACGCTGCCCAGGTCGCCAGGCTGGTCACCCTGGCCAAGACCTCAACCTGCTCACTGGACCCCATGCCCACAGCCCTGGTCAAGGACTGCTTACCCGCCCTCTGCCCCTACATTGTGGATATTATTAATACCTCCCTGCTATCTGGCATAGTCCCCACCAGCTTCAAAACTGCCTCAGTCACCCCCATCCTCAAGAAACCTGGTCTGGACCCTGATGACCTCCACAACCACCGGCTGATCTCCAACCTTCCCTTCCTGAGTAAAACCCTGGAAAGAGCAGCCGCTGGTCAAATCCATCAGTATATGTCCAACCATGAGCTCTATGAGCCCCTACAATCCGGCTTCAGATCCCACCACAGCACGGAAACCGCCCTCATTAAAATCACCAATGATCTCCTCATTGCTGCTGACTTGGGCCGTTTCAGTATCCTCATCCTCCAGGACCTCTCTGCTGCCTTCGACACTGTCTCCCACACCATCCTCCTCAACCGCCTCTCCACCCACCTGGGTGTCACTGGTACAGCCCTCTCCTGGTTCACATCATACCTCTCGAACAGGGAACAGTTTGTCTCCACCCACGGCTCAAGCTCCCCCCCAGCCCCAGTCAACCAAGGCGTCCCCCAAGGCTCTGTACTCGGACCCCTCCTCTTCACCATTTACATGCTCCCCCTCGGCCAGATCCTCCGTCGTCACGGCCTTAACTACCACTGCTACGCCGACGACACCCAAATCTACCTCAGCTCCACCCCATTCTCGCCGCTCCCCCCCCAGTCCCTCATCAACTGCCTGCTCGAAATAAAAACCTGGATGACATCTAACCTTCTCAAACTTAACACCAATAAAACAGAGCTCATGGTTGTGGCACCCAAGGCGCTGCTCCGGAAGGTTGGGGACTTCATCCTCGAGGTCGACGGATGCTCCATCTCCCCATCCCCCGAAGTCCGAAACCTGGGCGACATCCTGGACTCCACCCTCTCCTTCCACTCCCACTTAAAATCCATCACTAAATCCGTCTTTTTCCACCTCAGAAACATCACGGCCAGATTACGACCTTCCCTCACTGACTCCGTTGCCGAAACCCTCATCCACGCCTTCGTCACCTCCCGTCTGGACTATTGTAATGGAGTCCTGTTCGGGGTTCCCAACAAAGCCCTGGACAGGCTCCAGTACGTGCAGAACTCAGCTGCCAGGATCCTCACCCACACCAATCCTCACCTCCACCGGCTCCCGGTCAAGTCCCGCATCACATTCAAAATCCTCCTCCTCACCTACAAATCCGCAGACATGGGCCTGCTATCCACCCCCTGCACCAACCTACAGACCTTTGGGGACAGAGCCTTCAGTGTGGCCACACCTACTCTCTGGAACTCCCTCCCTATAGTGATCCGCAACGCCCCCACCCTGGACTCCTTCAAATTAGCCCTCAAAACACATCTGTTCTCCAAGGCCTTTGGCCCCTAGTCATTGTTTCAGTTTTTGCTTTGTTTTCTGTTTTGTCTGTCCGTTCATTCCCTTGTAAAGCGTCCTTGGGTTTTTGAAAGGCGCTATATAAATGTAAGTTATTATTATTATTATTATTATTATTATTATTATTATTATTATTAGATGAGACCTTGATGTGAGTCACGCACTTTAGGTATTTGTCATTGTATTAGCAATTCTATTTTATGAACATAGTAGTATTTCGTAAACATGGTGTATTGGTAACAGTGGGCAATCATTTTAAGCATTTTAAGTATTTTAAAGGAGCTACACCCCCACTAGATGCATTATGGACTAAATAAATGCATACACACAGACACAACATTATTATTGTTACCTTTTGCCAGTTTCTTTTCTCTTGCTGCTACATTGTTGACTGAAATTGAAGCCATAACAATTTTACTCTCTTGTACTTGTATAATGGGATGTAAATAAACTTTTGGCACACATGGCAAAAAAAATCATGAATCATGAAAGTTTGTTGCCTGAGGGTTAGCTGATAACCCCACTGACAAATGACAGGTAGATAATGACAGGTAGCGTAATGGGGGAGTGGTTGTCCTGGGGGAGTGTTTGGGGGGAAAGTTAACCAGCTACTGTTCCCACCCATTACCTGCCTGTGAAAAGTGTCTGTGAAAACCTTGAGGCTGAATTTCTCTTTTTGTTGATTTGGGGGTTATCAACATTCAAATACGTATATCTTCTTCAACTTGTTTCAGATACATAATTTTAAAGCTTACAATCTGCCTTTTCATAAACTGGGAAAACAGAAAAATGACCTTCATTAAAAATATTTTCATTGCAGCTATTCACATGAAACATTCCAATCCATACCTTTTCTTCTGCACTATAGTCGGCTAGTATTAGACTTCGTGTCTGTGATCTTTGATCTGATTAATTAAATTAAATAGCATACAAATCAAACAAGCCCGCTAGATGTATTAATTTGTTACATGTTTTAACAAATAGTTAAAAGTGGTTGTCAACTGTTACAAACACAAATATCAAACTCATATATATTTTGTGTTCTTAAACTGAGTATCACTGGACATTATATTTAAAAACACATTTGATTTGTGTGCACTTGCTTCTTCCCACATCTGATAATGGTACATCAACATTCTCGTTGTCACACTTAATCATCAGCATTTATATGCCATTGAGCTGACGCTTTTATCCAAAGCGATTTACATTACAGTGAGCTACCGACTGAGCCACAGAGGACCACATTTAAATACAACTATAGAATGAAGTATATATGAGCACTAATAGCGTATACTAGTAGTCCTAGAATATGTGACAGGGTCTGGTGAAAAAGTCCCCAAGTAGGGCACGGTCATTTTTCAGTTTTTTGCAGATTATGAAAGTGCAGATTGTAAGCTTTCAAATGATGTGCCATACATTGAAACCTCAAACCAAATACCAGAGAAACTCACTGAATCAAAACAGACGTGTTTGCTACCATACTGTTGGTAGCTAGCTAGCATGCTAAGAAGGAACATCGCTTGATTGATTGATTGAAAACTTTATTAGAAGGTTTGCAGAAGTAGGTACATGAAAGTACATATTACATACAAGGTCAACTAAAAGGATAAAAACCCAAGAAAGCCACTGGCTTATTTCAATTGGGGTCCTTGATTTTCAATTCATCGTTACATGTAAGACAGACATAAGAAAAGAACTAGTACTATCTACATGATAATACAGACAAATAACTATTACTATCTACAAGATAAACGTACATCCATCATGGGAAGAACAATACAACAAAACATAAGGTATGTACAGCGGGTAGGACAGGTGGGGACATACACCACAGGTGGGGGCGGGGGACAAAACACAAAGTATGTACAGTGGGTAGTTCGGGTCTTTTAATCTGATTTTTGTTTTAGAGGGTCCAGTTACGGATTGCAGCCTCCTGTAAATGTTTTTTGAGAGTGGTTTTGAAGGTGGGCAGTGTTTTGCACTCCTTTAAGATTATAGGAAGGGCGTTCCACATCTTTACTGCATAGTTTGCAAACGAGTTTAACCCCTTGTTTGTGGTGCAACGCGGTTGAACGTGGTTCGTGGAGCTTCCTCTGGTGTTGTATGTGTGGACGTTGTTCACTTTTTGGAAGTATGTTGCCAGGTACTTGGGTGTCTTTGTGGTGTAACGTATCTTGAAGACCAGGCCCAGTGCAAGCTGCTGCACTCTGTCAACTACTCGTAGCCAATCAAGGCTCAAAAAATGAGCAGCGGTTAGATGTGTCCTAGGGTTGAGGCCTAGCAGAAGCCTAACCAGTTTATTTTGGGCTGTCTGGAGTCTTGTTTTATGGGCCTTTGTGGTTCTATAGTACCATGATGTTACGGCATAGTCGAAGTGACATTGAATGAGAGCTCCTGATAGGGTCCTCAGTGTGTTTTTACTGACAAGTGAGGATATCCTGTACAAGAATCTAGTTCTATGGTTCACTTTTTTGATTACTTTTGCTGCCATTTTATCTCCGGAAAGATTTGCCTCTAAGATGGAGCCCAGGTATGTAATATCCTCTTTTCTTGTGATATTAATGTTACCCACTTTTATTTTAAAATTTTCAGCCTTTCTGAGTTTAGATGGGGATCCGTATAGGATGGTTTCAGTTTTACCTAGGTGTATTGATAGTTTATTGTCAGCTAGCCAGATGCAGATTCTACTCAGTTCAGTGCTTAGCGCTTTTTCCACCTGCAATATGTCCCTGTCAGAGACCAGCAGAGCCGAGTCATCCGCGAACAGGAACAAATTGCAATTACATGCTGATGACATGTCATTCACATATATTAGGAACAGTAAAGGTCCCAATATGCTTCCTTGTGGAACGCCGCAGGTCACTGGGAGGGGGGGGGACAGTGTTCCGTTCACACTAACCACCTGTTCACTCCCCTCTAAGTAGGATTGCATCCAGCCCACCGATGTTCTATCGAACCCAATTGAACATCTAACCGCTATGAACATCTAACTGCATGTTTAGCACATCACAACATCCTGACAGAACATCAACATGCTAAAGACACATAAATACACATAATTAGATGATCACACAGTCCTTGCTTTTGAACAAGTCCTAAAACAGACTTTTGTTTACAAGCCATGTATCACTAACCCAGTAGCCTGAAGGAAGACAGGATGCGATACAGTGAATCCCTTCGGCCCGGTTCGGGACGGCACGCTTCGGGTCGGGTCGCTTCGGCCCGCTTTTGAACAGTTCTGGTTTTCCACTATACACAACAGACCAGGAACTAGTAGGAGGAGGAGGAGATAGTAGGCGGAGTTACGCGTCATAAAAGCGCGCCATGGTGGTGACGTATATTTTCACGAGACACAACACAGCCACAACAATAGCGACATGGAGGAACTTGAAGCTATCGTATACTTTTTCCTCGGCATGTGGTATATTACTAACCGTGATTTTTTGGGAGAGAAAGAGAAAGAGAGAGAGGAAGCTATGTACACATAATAAAGTCATGTTTTTTGAACCCTTAAAACCACTGCCTTCACTTGTCTGCTTTATGAACTGTAGTATCATTGTGTGCCGTGTTATTCACGGACAAACACGGTGCCCTTTGCGGGTTAATAACTTCGGTTTACCGTGGGTTAGGATAACAATTTAAAAGTGTCCGGATAGGGGAGAGGACAGGGAATCTGAAACCATTTGAATGGTGTCGATACGACACTGTTATCACGGTTGACACCGATGGTGAAGTTAGCAAAGGAGTATTGTGTTTGTAACACCTCCGGTGTTATTCACGGGCAAAGACGGTAAACGGAGGCACCATTTGCGGGTTAATAACTTCGGTTTACCGTGGGTTAGGATAACAATTTAAACGTGTCCGGATAGGGGAGAGGACAGGGAATCCGAAACCATTTGAATGGTGTCGATACGACACTGTTATCACGGTCTATGACACAGCGCGGAGCGAATTCCCTGGTAGAAATTGTCTCTCCACCTCCACAGCCGGTGTCATTCACGGGCAAAGACGGTAAACGGAGGCACCCTTTGCGGGTTAATAACTTCGGTTTACCGTGGGTTAGGATAACAATTCAAACGTGTCCGGATAGGAGAGAGGACAGGGAATCCAAAACCATTTGAATGGTGTCGATACGACACTGTTATCACGGTCTATGACACAGCGCGGAGCGAATTCCCTGGTAGAAATTGTCTCTCCACCTCCACAGCCGGTGTCATTCATGGGCAAAGACGGTAAACGGAGGCACCCTTTGCGGTTTAATAACTTCGGTTTACCGTGGGTTAGGATAACAATTCAAACGTGTCCGGATAGGAGAGAGGACAGGGAATCCAAAACCATTTGAATGGTGTCGATACGACACTGTTATCACGGTCTATGACACAGCGCGGAGCGAATTCCCTGGTAGAAATTGTCTCTCCACCTCCACAGCCGGTGTCATTCACGGGCAAAGACGGTAAACGGAGGCACCCTTTGCAGGTTAATAACTTCGGTTTACCGTGGGTTAGGATAACAATTCAAACGTGTCCGGATAGGAGAGAGGACAGGGAATCCAAAACCATTTGAATGGTGTCGATACGACACTGTTATCACGGTCTATGACACAGCGCAGAGCGAATTCCCTGGTAGAAATTGTCTCTCCACCTCCACAGCCGGTGTCATTCACGGGCAAAGACGGTGCATAATAGCGATTTTTGTGTTATGCTTGTTGTAAATAAAAGTTCTATGATGCATTGAAATGACATTAAACTAAGATAATACGATGGTCAGCATCATTTTTCGAATCTTTATCAATAAGCTATTACAGAAACTGTAGTGACATTTTCCAAGAGCGAATGTGGTATTTCAAGATGGCGGTTAGCGAAGAAATCTATGAACATGGGATGACGATTTCCATTGACCAATCAACGGTGTGCAGCGTCACACGTCACACGCAGCCTGGCAAAAAGGTTCCGGGTCTAAATTTAGACCCTGGTATCGAAGGGGAGCTAAAGAAGCGCGCCGAACCGACCTGACCCGACCCGGGCCGACAAATTGAAAAGCGCCAAAGAAGCAGGCCAGCCCCGATAGTGGAAAAGGGTCAGTCCATTTACCATTGATATAGACTGGTGGAGGGGCCCTGTAATTGAATGGCTGAGGCCATGTGTTTCTCTGATCGTCTCACCCGAAAAACGTGAAGATTAAAAGTGATGATTAAAGGCCAGTGCTAGAACCAGAAACATAGTACAAATGCATGTTTTGATGACATCATGAGCATAGCACTCTTGCAAAACAAATTTTAAACATTTTCTATCTCTTCTCTTCTGTCAGCCTGTTTTTGCACAAAGCAAAATTTCACATTTTTAACACTGCAGTTTTTACCCTATTGAATTTCATTCATTCATCATAGGTGGCAAGGAGAGGATAACTGACACATTTCTCCTCAAGCAACAGCAATTTAATTGCAGCATTCATCCCCCACCTGCTTTACCATACACTTGCAATTTATTTGAACAGTTTGACACTACTCACAGTGTTTGTGTTCAACTGGTGTGGACGACAGCTACAGAAAATCAATTGGGGAATGATGCTGCAATTCAAATGCTTTATCCCCATGTTGAGGAGGTGGTGGTTGCTGTCATTCATTGCCTCTCTTAAAGTCCAGTAAGCTACTAACTATGTTCAACCAGCCTCCCTCTATCAGCGCATAATGAAACACACAGGCCCATGAATACCAGACACTCTGATAACGGGCCTGAGCCTCAAATGTGCACAGTTAAATCAGAGGGAGACCCTTTAAATCATGTGATACTCTATAGCAGGGGTAGGCAACCTTTTTTATATGAAGTGCCATTTTTAAATTTTCTTGTTAGTCAGTGTGCCAACCACTATATCAACATTAATTATGACTCGACATCAAACCAAACCAAACAGACCAACAGATCTGCAATTTTATTCCACAACATGAACAACAATTTTCAGCAAAGAACTATGTATGCAAAGCCATGTATGCTAAATAAACAGGCCTAACAGTCAACTAACTGAAACTTGAACAAAATTACCAACATAACATCTAAGACAACTAAAACGTTGTGATGCGTAGCACAACTTTAAGCAAATTGGTGCGGTCAATTTCTAACAAAGTTGCTAACTGCGCTCCCTATGGTTATCATTTTAATAAGTAGCCCTAACTGGATGGTGATTATACAAGGGTCTTACTTGTATGAATTATAATTTATATTTATATAATTATTTGGTTGTTACTTACATTTTACCACAACAAACATTATATTATTTTTTTTGCAAAGAGCTATGTATGCAAAGCCAGTCCTAACAATCAATGTGATCCCTGGCCCTGTTTTCCTTTGCTCAACTCCATTATCTGGGGGTGGTACTTGGTCACTTTAAGTAACAGACAAACTGGTCGAAAACTTTCCTGCAGCTTAGCCACCTAACCGCACACTGGGTTCAACGTCATAAAGGGACCAGGTAATTTGATTGGACAAGAGGCATTCCATGAGTGCTGATCAGATTTCCAGGGCGAATTTACGAACGCAGCTAGCGAACAGAACACGAAAAAACCGTCAGATCAGATATATAAACAGGTTATTTGGATAAACTGGACACATTTTGGGAATATATATGGTTACTTTCTCGCCTGAAAACATATTAAAACTTCATAAAATGACATAACACTTGTATTGCCAAAATTACAGCTTTTAGCCAATGGAGGTTAAAATGGACGATTTAAATTGCCCGCTGCTAGCCGGTGCGAAATGCATTCTGGGAAAAAGGCGGTGGCTGCGCTTTTTTCCCATGGGTTGTATGTAAAAAGACGGCGAAAAGGCGCTGAAGACGGCGCTTTTTTCTAAAAAAAGACGTCAAGTGTGAACACCCCATAACACTTGTATCGAATCGAATTCAGAATTTTACTTTGAAAATTGGCGCCAGAATACGACTCTCGTGGAGTGGATGAGAGACTAGGGCTGCATTCGTAAATTCGCCCTGAGAGCGTCGGAGCGTCCCTGAGACCGCCTCTAGTCCAATCAAATTACTTGGTCCCATTGTGAGGTTGAACCCAGTGTGCGCGAATTTACGAACGCGGCCAACATAAAAAAAAAAAAAACATTCTCCCATTCTCGCACTTATTGCTTGCGTGCCACTGTTTAAGCTGTCGCGTGCCACTGCTGGCACGCGTGCCATAGGTTGCCGACCCCTGCTCTATAGGTTCTACATAGGTTTGTGTTTCTAACACTGTCGTATTATCTTTCTCCTTTTCAAATATCTCATCAAGTATTTTGCTTCTCACCCATTCCTTGCATGGTAGCTTGCATGGTAGCTTCCCCCACATCCCACAGCTACAGCCTCGGCAGCACGGCTGGGCCCCCTTCCCCTCCCCTCCCCTTCCCCCTCCCCTCCCCTCCCCCTCCCCTCCCCCCCTCTCCCACCAAGCCCCCCCCTGTCCCTCACAGTGGAGGAGGTAAGGGCGGAGCTGAGGAGGCTGCACCCTGGAAAGGCGGCGGGTCCTGATGGGGTGTGCTCGCGGCTGCTGAAGGTCTGTGCAGACCAACTGGCTGAGCCCCTCCAGAAGCACTTCAACCTGAGTTTACAGTCAGGGACGGTGCCGGTTCTGTGGAAAACATCATGTCTCGTGCCAGTACCCAAAACTGGGCGCCCGGCCGAGCTCAACGACTACAGACCTGTTGCCCTCACTTCACATACTATGAAGACACTGGAGCGGCTGTTTCTGAGACATCTGAGACCACAGACTGAACATGCACGCGATCCCCTGCAGTTCGGGTACCAGGAAAGAGTTGGTGTGGATGACGCTGTCCTCTACCTCCTTCATCGTGCTTACTCCTACCTGGATGAGCCAGGAAGTCAGGTGAGGATAATGTTTTTCGACTTCTCTTAGTGCCTTTAACAGCATAGGTGAAAGTGGGCCGGAACGGTCCGGTGCTGCGTTCCGGCAAGACTTTCTGTGCCGGAACGCCGTTGGGGGAAGAGATGCAGCTGCCTGTCAATCAAAATCCGATTCCTGCAGAGTGCAGAAGCAATCACGATTCACAATCCATAATTTCCAACAAGGAAACACATGGTTGACGTTATGTTTCCTTGCGTCTATTTTAATACCTTTGAAAAGGACATGTTAACCCGCTTTACAGTAGACCCGACGCGACGCGACGTGGTTGGGTGGGCAGCACTGGGCACTGAGACAGTCCGACCGGGATTACAGTCGCGCCGTATGGAAGCATATAGTGGACTTTATTCAAATGTTAATGCAATTTGAGATTGCATTTGCATGTTCCACTTTTGCATGCATTCTTTCAGACAATATTCAAATTCAAATGCAATTCTAATGATTTTCATTTTCATGTACCTGATGTGCACATTCGCTGTCAATATTAAAATGATAATGCAAAGCCATTTGACATTTAATTTTCAAAGTCATGCGCTGCTTTGTAGCTGACAAAATTCAAAAGTTCATTCTAATGTGAAAATTACTATGCAATCCCAAAATAGCATATTCATTTGCCACTTTTGCCTGCGTTATTTGAGTCAATATTCAAATTGTAATGCAATAATGTGATACGCAATTGCATTTACATGTTCTAGTAAACACATCCGCTTTGTAGCTGACAAAATTCAAATGTTCATTCTAATGTGAAAATGACTATGCAATCCCAAAATAGCATATTCATTTGCCACTTTTGCCTGCGTTATTTGAGTCAATATTCAAATTGTAATGCAATAATGTGATTAGCAATTGCATTTATATGTTCTAGGAAACACATCCGCTCATTAGAATTGCATTTGAATTTGAATATTGTCTGAAAGAATGCATGTAAAAGTGGAACATGCAAATGCAATCTCAAATTGTATTAACATTTGAATTTAGTCCACTATATGCTTCCATAAGCAAGCCGTGTTGCCAGATTGGGCTACTTTTGGTCACACTGGACGGGTGGATTCGACAGCTTTTAGACTGGTTGGGCTGGAAATTGTCAATTCCATCTGGCAACCCTGGTAGCAAAATATGTGCATACGTATCTGGTAGCCTACTGGTACTTTCAAATCGCATGGTATTATTATTATTATTAATAATAATAATAATTACAATTTACAATACAAATACAACAATTGGGGGTCCCTCAAAGAAAATGTGGGCGCACTGCGCGCGCACAACATCAACCTCCAAGGCTTGATTCTGACCCAGGAAAAACCCTGGTATGTACTGTATAACATGATAGCCATTTATGAGCAATGCACTGTATATAAGATGATGACCAAGGGTCTTTCCGCTGCTGACCAAGGGGTTGAGTTCACTTGATGAGGCCCAATTTTGTTTTAGACTCTGTAGGCTACTGTATTTGTTTATTAAGACTTAAGATATATTATCTGAATTTCTCTTGTTTTATCAAATGTTCCAATTATTTTCATTTCTTGTGCTGGTTTAAAATTGCAGGAAACTAGCACAAATAATTGTGTGGGAGAGAGGGGCCGCCGCTACCAAAACGTGCACAGTTTTGGGTCGCTCCACCACCAAAAACTCTCACTCCAAACTTTTGGTGAAACTTGGCAGCCCTAAAGTGTTTCTAATTTCGACACCAACACCACGATGTGTGTGTTCAGGGATGCATGAAGCTGGGGGCAGGAGGAGAACAATATGAAACGATGAAGGTTGGGGTAGTAGCCTATAGTTCCTGTAAGAAACTCAAACCACTTTCACCCCTGTTTAACAGTAACAGTGTTCCCAGCTATATTTCGCTTTCGTTTTCATGCAATGAATTTAATACACCCAGACGAGGTGATACACTTAGCAGCAAGGACGTGCACAGGTACGGACTCTTTTTATTTTTATTTTTATTGAACATTAAAAATGAACAAGCAGAAACACACTCACTTTTGCCACCACAGTTGAAAACATTGCGCTAAAGTGCCCTCTTGAGTGGCGAAATCATGGGAAAACAAGGAGGCAACTGATATTCAGTATAGCAGCACGACCTCAAGTTGGGCAGCGAGGGCCAGGCTCCTCTCCTTCTCCAGGTCGGAGTTGTAAGAGACGAGGCTCCTCTTCTCCTGCTCCATAACGTGGACTTTTCTTTTGAGGTCTCTCTCTCTCTGTCTGCTTTCCTCCACCTCCCTGCCAAGCACCAGAGCCTTCTTAGCTGCCGCCAGCTTGTCCTCCAAGGCCTCTCTCTGCAGGTCGCTCTCTCTCACTCTGCCTTCTTTCACCTCCTCCCTGCAAAGGACCAGAGCCTCCTCCGCTGCCTCCTTGTCCTCCAGGGCCTCTCTCTGCAGGGCCTTGATGTGGTCCTCTGCCTCCCTGGTGGCTTCGACGGACTCCAGGAGGGTCGCCCTGACCCCGGCCAGGCTCCCCTCAGTCTCTCGCTGGGCAGCGAGGGCCTGGTTCCTCTCCTTCTCCAGGTCGGAGTTGTCACAGACAAGACTCCTCTTCTCCTCCTCCATAACGTGGACTATTCTTTTGAGGTCTCTCTCTCTCTGTCTGCTTTCCTCCACCTCCCTGTCAAGCACCTGAGCCTTCTCAGCTGCCGCCAGCTTGTCCTCCAGGGCCTCTTTCTGCAGGGCCTTGATGCGGTCCTCTGCCTCCCTGGTGGCTTCGACGGACTCCAGGAGGGTCGCCCTGACCCCGGCCAGGCTCCCCTCAGTCTCTCGCTGGGCAGCGAGGGCCTGGTTCCTCTCCTTCTCCAGGTCGGAGTTGTCACAGACAAGACTCCTCTTCTCCTCCTCCATAACGTGGACTATTCTTTTGAGGTCTCTCTCTCTCTGTCTGCTTTCCTCCACCTCCCTGTCAAGCACCTGAGCCTTCTCAGCTGCCGCCAGCTTGTCCTCCAGGGCCTCTTTCTGCAGGGCCTTGATGCGGTCCTCTGCCTCCCTGGTGGCGTTGGCGGTCTCCAGGAGGGTCGCCTTGACAACGGCCAGGCTCCACTCAGTCTCTCGCTGGGCAGCGAGGGCCTGGTTCCTCTCCTTCTCCAGGTCGGAGTTGTCACAGACAAGACTCTTCTTCTCCTCCTCCATAACGTGGACTTTTCTTTTGATGGCTCTCTCTATCTGTCTGCTTAACTCCACCTCCCAGCCAAGCACCAGAGCCTTCTCAGCTGCCGCCAGCTTGTCCTCCAGGGCCTCTCTCTGCAGGGCCTTGATCTGGTCCTCTGCCTGCCTGGTGGCTTCGACGGACTCCAGGAGGGTCGCCCTGACCCCGGCCAGGCTCCCCTCAGTCTCTCGCTGGGCAGCGAGGGCCTGGCTCCTCTCCTTCTCCAGGTCGGAGTTGTCACACCTCTTCTCCTCCTCCATAACGTGGACTTTTCTTTTGAGGTCTCTCTCTCTCTGTCTGCTTTCCTCCACCTCCCTGTCAAGCACCTGAGCCTTCTCAGCTGCCCACAGCTTGTCCGCCAGGGCCTCTCTCTGCAGGTCGCTCTCTCTCACTCTGCCTTCTTTCACCTCCTCCCTGCAAAGGACCAGAGCCTCCTCCGCTGCCTCCTTGGCCTCCAGGGCCTCTCTCTGCAGGGCCTTGATGTGGTCCTCTGCCTCCCTGGTGGCGTTGGCGGTCTCCAGGAGGGTCGCCCTGACCCCGGCCCTGACCCAGGCAGCGAGTCCCCTGTCAAGCACCTGAGCCTTCTCAGCTGCCGCCAGCTTGTCCTCCAGGGCCTCTCTCTGCAGGGCCTTGATGTGGTCCTCTGCCTCCCTGGTGGCTTCGACGGACTCCAGGAGGGTCGCCCTGACCCCGGCCAGGCTCCCCTCAGTCTCTCGCTGGGCAGCGAGGGCCTGGCTCCTCTCCTTCTCCAGGTCGGAGTTGTCACAGACAAGACTCCTCTTCTCCTGCTCCATAACATGGACTATGCTTTTGAGGTCGCTCTCTCTCTGTCTGCTTTCCTCCACCTCCCTGTCAAGCACCTGAGCCTTCTCAGCTGCCGCCAGCTTGTCCTCCAGGGCCTCTTTCTGCAGGTCGCTCTCCTTCTTCTTCTGCCTTCTTCTTCTTCTTCTTCTGCCTTCTTTCACCTCCTCCCTGCAAAGGACCAGAGCCTCCTCCGCTGCCTCCTTGTCCTCCAGGGCCTCTCTCTGCAGGGCCTTGATGTGGTCCTCTGCCTCCCTGGTGGCGTTGGCGGTCTCCAGGAGGGTCGCCCTGACCCCGGCCAGGCTCCCCTCGGTCTCCAGGAGGGTCGCCCTGACCCCGGCCAGGCTCCCCTCAGTCTCTCGCTGGGCAGCGAGGGCCTGGCTCATCAGGGCATTGATGTGGTCCTCTGCCTTCCTGGTCTCCGACCTGTAGAAGGAGAGGCGCCAGGCAGCGAGGGCCTTGGCATTTTCCAGGTCAGAGATGTTGTGGAGGAGGCTGCCCCTCTCTTGCTCCATATCGTCGACTTTTTGGAGGAGGCCTTTCTCTCTCTGTCGGCCCTCCTCCAGCTCCTCCAGAGCGCTGCTGGCCTTCTCGGCCTCCAGCTCCTGGACCTGGGGGGCTGCTCTCTGGGGTGCCTGTATCTGCGGAATGCTTACTTGCAGCACATTGGCATATGAAGTAGTAATAGTAGTAGTAATAGTAATAGTTCTATCCACCTTCAGCTTAGCAGCCTCCTCCCACCGCCTAGTAGCCTGCTGAAGGCGCGCTTTCTTTTCATGCTTCCTTCTTGTCGTTCTTGAGCTATTGTTATACATGGCTACAATATGAAAAACAAGGAAGAGAATGTGAAATGACGTATTTTAGATGTATATATTATTATTATATAATTACTTGTCCCCTAGTAATTTCTCAAAACCAACAAACTAAACTGTCAACTTCTATGCTGTCTTGCCGCAAGGCCTTCTGGGACCTGCAGTTCTACCTATTCTTAGTCAATACAACAGAAATGTACTTTGATATGATTGATTAACATGTAACATATTAATACACACACACACACACACACACACACACACACACACCTCTGAGTTGGTCCTCCGGGCTGGCTGCTCTGTGGGCCTGTGGGGCCGCTCCCTGGGCGATGTAGTCATCGTGCAATTCAGTTTCAAGCTGCCGAGCAGACTCGATATTGAAGTCATCTCCCATGGTTCTTCTTCTCATTTTGCATTTCTATAACTTTCTACAAACAACTGAACAAGGAAGAGAATGTGAAAAGACGAATTTTATATGTATATATTATTATTATTCTAGAATGACTTGTCCCCTATGAGTTCATGGATGACTGTGAGCAGAGGCGCCCCGTCCATAGAGGCAACCAAGGCAATTGCTTGGGGCCACCAAACAAAAAGGGCCTCCAAATATTTTTTCCCCCCCAAAAAAATTTCAAACATTTTTTGCAAAAAATTTTTTTTCCAGATGGGAGTGTTACATTAGTTTTCTTAAGATAGGATAATAAATAAATCCGTTCAATGGGCATTTGCCAAAGTAGCCTACTGTTAATCAGTATTTATCCTGTATAGAATAGAATAGAATAGACTTTATTGTCGTTGTACAGTTGTCTATACAATGAAATTGTAGTGGCTCTTCCGAAGGTGCAAAAAAACAGAAAACATATTCACATATTCACAAACATATACACATATAAGATAAACATGTATGAACATGTCTTATGTCTACTGTTCAGTGTCTACTGTATGGTGTATATGAAGATGTTATGACGTTTTATCATGAAAATAATGAACAGCAAGCTAGATCCAAAACTAGGGCCGGTGGAGGAGGGCAATTGTCACATTGGACAGACTACCAAAACAGAAAAATAAAGTATCTTAACGACAGCAAAAGTGATGGATGTCAGAAATACATTACCTGGAGATTCAATAAGGTACTTTTATATGGCAGGATATGGGTTAGGGTTATATGACACCTGTAGCGAGATAGATAGATAGAGCCAAAAGTAAAAAGTCGCTGAGAGACGCAACCAGGGTCTGGCTGGTAATTGTATGACACGCCAAACAATCCGCTGAGATGAAAAGTATGTTTTAGAGCATTTATTGAATAGAACAATCAAACTTGGCGACGTACAAAAATAATCCATAAGCGATCAAAACCAGAAAAATAACAAACAATGCGTATAGAATATGCGTATAATGCGGTCAACAAAAATACATCGCTCCCCTCTCTCTCCACTACCACCATGCAGGTGCTTAAATTACCTTGCAATATCATCCCCCACAACCATATGACTTCTCAATACGGTGATCTAGGCAATAAACAAACAATCAAAGTAAACTCACGATAAACCCATTAGCCTGTTATACTAAATACCCCCTAAATTATATTCATACCTCCTACAACACCTCAGGCCTTTGGGTCGGGTGGTTCATGGAGGCAGACTGAAAGGACAGACATGCATTGCCTATTTCATAAATGTTCTCCATATAACGACGTCGATCATTGATCGGCAACGACACTATATAATTGTTTGCCTGACTGGCAATCGGATTTGGGCAGTCTGGGGATTTACACGGCAAATCAAATGAAGAACTACAAATCCCTGATGACAGGGAGATGACGTATGACTGCTCTGATGAATCAACCCCTAGGCTATTTCATTATTTTCTCTATATAACGACGTCGATCATTGATCGGCAACGACACTATAATATAGTTTGCCTAACTAGCCATCGGATTTGGGCTCCTAATATCTAAAAAGCACTACGGTTTTTTTATTTTATCGGATTAAAGTAGCGAAGACCAGAAATTCCCATTGACCGCCAGTCAAACTTCTCCCCTTCTATCACCCAAAAAGGGGCGTGATCATTCTGATGACAGGGAGATGACGCGCAATTGCTCTGATGAATTGTAGTTTATTGATAGCTGGCTAGTCTCGCGGTGCCAGCCGTTTCCACTTCCGCTTTGCTCTCGCTCCAAACGTCTGGAGACCTTTATCCAAAGAACGGATTCTATATGCCGCCCGGAGCGAGCGGCAAATCTAGGACACTGATAGGCCGGACCGATGGGAAGCACCGCCCCCCCCGTCCTTCTCATTGGTTCAGCGGGGCAGTTTTTTTTTTTTAAAGTTAACTATTCATTTGTTACGTATTTATTTGACATCTGGGTACAAAATACAAATAGTTAATACATAATGTAGCCTATACTAAAGCCTTTAAAAATGATTCATGATAAGATCCATCATTTACATGCGTTTACATGCATCATTTACATGCTCCATGTTGCACGTAATTTGTATGCTACTTGTGGTCCAGTATGTCGCAATGTGTACTAGGTGTGCTACTGTACCTGTGGTCATGTACTGTTTTTACTGTTTTTATGTAATGTGCTTTGCATGTTTTTATGTGCTTTTATTATGTCAAATGTAATTGTTGTATTGTGGCTGTCTTGGCCAGGGCTCCTTTGTAAAAGAGACGCTAGTCTTTCAGACTGTTTTTTTACTTACACACACACGAGCGCGCGCATATTATGCGCGAACTTCGTAAAACCGTATTATATTTTAGTGTCAGGGAAATAAATACATTTAAAAATGTCCACATCGTCACCCGCCTAAGACCCTTACCAGGGGCCTCCATAATGTTGTTTGCTTAGGGCCCCCAAAAGTCTAGGGGCTCCACTGACTGCTGTTTGAACTTCAAAAGTGACTGACGTTGATATTGCGTGACATTGTGATTGAAGCAACGTGCCAAAAAGCCATTCTCCTTTTCGTATTTCTACCTTCAAAAAATATGTCTAGGACGTCGGGTTGTAAAGCAAAAGCTTCTTTACATAAGAATCTCTGTTGGCATACACTTTTGATCACTTTCAAACAATAAACGAGTTAGACTTTGACACTCAGCGCGCGCGCACACACACACCCGCGCAGCCACATCCAGACCCCCGCCCCACACACACACACACACACACACACCCGCGCAGCCACATCCAGCGCTTACCTTGTGATAGCGTCTTGATCCTTGTGATACTGACATCAAACTGGCTCGATTGTCTTTTATAAACCCACATTTGATTGTGACGTTTTTATGTCATCTCGACTGTTGTGATTATGACGTCATCCGTCTGAGTTTTGTCTGCAGCCCAGCCTGGTCTCAGGAGCTCCATTTTTTTTACCCCCCAAAAATAATTTAAAAACAATTATAATCAGTGGCGGCTGGCGGTGATACTGAGTGGGGGGGCTAATAAATCCATTAGGTCTAGGGCCTATACCCATCAATAGTTCACACTGCAGCAACAGCAGCATCACATCCGAGATACAGTGCCAACTAAGTTACAGTAATAATGCTCTTTAGAGAAGTAGGCTACCTACAAAAACCTTCTGATGCCAAAAGCGCTCTCTCTTTGTTTCTCTCTCTCTCTCTCTCTCACACACACACACACACACACACACACACACACACACACACACACACACACACACACACACACACACACACACACACATACATACTTTTCTCAATACACATTATCCCATGCCATTTTTAACAAAAACACAATGCAAGAATGATGAAATGATTGGCTACATGAAAGAAGAGACGCTCTATCATAGCCTAAGCCAACAATATCAGAAAAGGTCCACCTAAAAGGAAAACAGAATATTCAGGCACCAGATGACCAATCAAAATATAATGTAATATAATGCAATATAAGGCTCTCAGGCATTCTGTACTTTCAAATATGTATTCTCCTTGAGCAGTCAACATCAACTATCAGCTATTTCGCTAGCAAAAACGAAAGCTAACTTATTTCTGAAACAGCGCCCCCGCCACCACGTCGGCGCAGTGCCGCAATTGCAGTTTTGTCGGAGGCGGCCGCCTCATAATTCTCTATGCATATGCACTACCAAACGTGCACTACCAAACGTGGTCCAATTGTAATATCTGCCAACAACTAAATTGTTGCTTGGGCCTACCTTATTTGAAGAGAAGCTCACATCGCCTTTCTAGGACGCAAACCGGTTAATCACCACATGTCTTGTTTGATTATGATTTTATACACACACACACACACACACGCACACGCACACACAGACACACACGCACACGCACACACAGACACACACACACACACACACACACACACACACACACACACACACACACACACACAGACACTCACACACCACACACTCTCACACACACACACGCACAGTCACGGTTTTGGTTTTGGTTTTTGGTTTTGGGTTGTACTACATCCATTCTGTCCTTGAGTTGGGTGCCATAATGATGCTCTATTCAGACTACTGTATACATGCAGCAGTTTCCTCTTACTAACTATAAAATTAATCAGCTGAAAATAAATGTGAAAATATGCTCACTGTCTTAATAAAACACAACCTTCGATGGGTTGTGTTACTTCCGTCAGAGGGTTGCCCCTGGTCATCCTCTATTTGGTTTAAAATAAAAGTGAGGAGTGTGTTTTGGATTTGTAGTGTCACTCTTGTTTTGAACTAAGAATTAGTTGACCAGGGCCCAACAGCTGTTTATTAAAACAGGTGGCAAGCCAAAGAGAGTGGAGACCCCCAGAGGGAGGCCCTCGACCCCTTGAAAACGGCAGCAATCTTCAATCTCCCTTTAATTGGCCTTCAGATGGAGGGGGTAGTTGTGTGTCCCTTCACACTGTGCATGTTGTGAATCAGCATTGGGCATGTTCTTTGCTTTGTGACTGACACCACAGATTGGTTTACTCTTACTTGTGTTTTCCTACAGAAGCAACCAAGAGCCTTTTCCCTCAATTAATCTCTCACGTTTAATAAATGCTTTTTGATTAATGTATGCTGAAATGTTTTGGTTTTATTTCCATGTAAGTGTTTGTAATATTTTTCAAATTGATGCAAATCTAATTGTTGAAGGCACATGCATGTGTATTTGTTTTTCTAAATATAGAAAATATAACAACAAAATAGAAAAAGAAGATAGATTTAGAAATGCCATCACAAATTACAGGTACTGTAGGCTTACTTGTCGAAAATGTCTAACAGTGCTCAGTGTAATAACATAACTCCATGTTACAGTTAAAGGTGCAATCTCTAATTCAAACAACAACAAAGTGACTGCCTGCCACTTTTTGGTAAACAGCTGATGGATGAGGTGGAAGATATGTAACCATTCACAGTGTCTGTGTAGACTGTAGAGAGAACTATGGATGCAAGGAAGGAACCTCCATGAGTTCAAAGTTATATTTTAACCATACCGTGTTTGTTTCCAATTTCATTGATTACACACAATGGAGTAAAAACAACACTTACTTACATACATTACATAGCCAAAAGTATGTGAACACAATTATGGTCTGGGCTAGGTCCCTTAGTTCCAGTGAATGGAAATGTTAATGCTACATAGAATGCCTAAAATGCATAAAATGACATTCTAGAGAATTGTATGCTTCCAACTTTGTGACAACAGTTTGGGGAATTAAGGCCCTTTCCTGTTTCAGCATGACTATGCTCCCATGCGCAAAGCGATGTCCATAATGACATGGTTTGTCGCGTTTGGTGTAGAAGAACTTGACTGGCACCTCAACCCCATTGAATACCTTTGGGATAATTTGGAATGCCTACTGCGAGCCAGGCCTTCTCGCCCAACAAATCTAGAGGGAAGGACTAACTCCATATTAATGCAGATGGTTTTGGAATGAGATGTTCAACAAGCACATGAGTGATATTCAGGTGTCCACATACTTTTGGACATGTAGTGTATTTTGGGTTCTGATGGGGTAAGAGATGATGTGATCTAAGCTCATGAGGCATTTACTGTATCCAAAATATTCTCAAAAATGAACCCTTTTTCGGGGCGGGGAACATAGGACCTTTTTTAGAAAAGGTAAATGCTTATGTAACGAACGGTAATGTTGTGTGGAATCAAAAATAGTGATTCATTCGAACTGCACATCACTCATATTTAGCAGCTTGATGTATGGATGCTGTATGATAATGTCGCTGATTCGTAGATTTGCTGTAGAATAATACTGTGGATTAAAATGATTTCACTAGCCTACTTATTTCTGTGCAGTATGTGTATACAGGATGACTTCAACAAGTACAGTAGCCTACACTATGTTCATGAGAGTCTATGAAAGCATGCAAGCCTACACTATAGAAGTGTCCACACCTCTGACCTGACATTTGTCTTACAGAATGACAAGGTGAGAGGTTCTGAGAGAACCAGCCCCTCCCGCTCCTCCTGCACCCAAGCCACACGACGACCCCGCCCCAGCGCCGTGCCCCCCCCCCCCAATGCTGCTTTTCCTCCTTCTCTCCAGTGGACGCTGCCCAGGTCGCCAGGCTGGTCACCCTGGCCAAGACCTCAACCTGCTCACTGGACCCCATGCCCACAGCCCTGGTCAAGGACTGCTTACCCGCCCTCTGCCCCTACATTGTGGATATTATTAATACCTCCCTGCTATCTGGCATAGTCCCCACCAGCTTCAAAACTGCCTCAGTCACCCCCATCCTCAAGAAACCTGGTCTGGACCCTGATGACCTCCACAACCACCGGCTGATCTCCAACCTTCCCTTCCTGAGTAAAACCCTGGAAAGAGCAGCCGCTGGTCAAATCCATCAGTATATGTCCAACCATGAGCTCTATGAGCCCCTACAATCCGGCTTCAGATCCCACCACAGCACGGAAACCGCCCTCATTAAAATCACCAATGATCTCCTCATTGCTGCTGACTTGGGCCGTTTCAGTATCCTCATCCTCCAGGACCTCTCTGCTGCCTTCGACACTGTCTCCCACACCATCCTCCTCAACCGCCTCTCCACCCACCTGGGTGTCACTGGTACAGCCCTCTCCTGGTTCACATCATACCTCTCGAACAGGGAACAGTTTGTCTCCACCCACGGCTCAAGCTCCCCCCCAGCCCCAGTCAACCAAGGCGTCCCCCAAGGCTCTGTACTCGGACCCCTCCTCTTCACCATTTACATGCTCCCCCTCGGCCAGATCCTCCGTCGTCACGGCCTTAACTACCACTGCTACGCCGACGACACCCAAATCTACCTCAGCTCCACCCCATTCTCGCCGCTCCCCCCCCAGTCCCTCATCAACTGCCTGCTCGAAATAAAAACCTGGATGACATCTAACCTTCTCAAACTTAACACCAAGAAAACAGAGCTCATGGTTGTGGCACCCAAGGCGCTGCTCCGGAAGGTTGGGGACTTCATCCTCGAGGTCGACGGATGCTCCATCTCCCCATCCCCCGAAGTCCGAAACCTGGGCGACATCCTGGACTCCACCCTCTCCTTCCACTCCCACTTAAAATCCATCACTAAATCCGTCTTTTTCCACCTCAGAAACATCACGGCCAGATTACGACCTTCCCTCACTGACTCCGTTGCCGAAACCCTCATCCACGCCTTCGTCACCTCCCGTCTGGACTATTGTAATGGAGTCCTGTTCGGGGTTCCCAACAAAGCCCTGGACAGGCTCCAGTACGTGCAGAACTCAGCTGCCAGGATCCTCACCCACACCAATCCTCACCTCCACCGGCTCCCGGTCAAGTCCCGCATCACATTCAAAATCCTCCTCCTCACCTACAAATCCGCAGACATGGGCCTGCTATCCACCCCCTGCACCAACCTACAGACCTTTGGGGACAGAGCCTTCAGTGTGGCCACACCTACTCTCTGGAACTCCCTCCCTATAGTGATCCGCAACGCCCCCACCCTGGACTCCTTCAAATTAGCCCTCAAAACACATCTGTTCTCCAAGGCCTTTGGCCCCTAGTCATTGTTTCAGTTTTTGCTTTGTTTTCTGTTTTGTCTGTCCGTTCATTCCCTTGTAAAGCGTCCTTGGGTTTTTGAAAGGCGCTATATAAATGTAAGTTATTATTATTATTATTATTATTATTATTATTATTATTAGATGAGACCTTGATGTGAGTCACGCACTTTAGGTATTTGTCATTGTATTAGCAATTCTATTTTATGAACATAGTAGTATTTCGTAAACATGGTGTATTGGTAACAGTGGGCAATCATTTTAAGCATTTTAAGTATTTTAAAGGAGCTACACCCCCACTAGATGCATTATGGACTAAATAAATGCATACACACAGACACAACATTATTATTGTTACCTTTTGCCAGTTTCTTTTCTCTTGCTGCTACATTGTTGACTGAAATTGAAGCCATAACAATTTTACTCTCTTGTACTTGTATAATGGGATGTAAATAAACTTTTGGCACACATGGCAAAAAAAATCATGAATCATGAAAGTTTGTTGCCTGAGGGTTAGCTGATAACCCCACTGACAAATGACAGGTAGATAATGACAGGTAGCGTAATGGGGGAGTGGTTGTCCTGGGGGAGTGTTTGGGGGGAAAGTTAACCAGCTACTGTTCCCACCCATTACCTGCCTGTGAAAAGTGTCTGTGAAAACCTTGAGGCTGAATTTCTCTTTTTGTTGATTTGGGGGTTATCAACATTCAAATACGTATATCTTCTTCAACTTGTTTCAGATACATAATTTTAAAGCTTACAATCTGCCTTTTCATAAACTGGGAAAACAGAAAAATGACCTTCATTAAAAATATTTTCATTGCAGCTATTCACATGAAACATTCCAATCCATACCTTTTCTTCTGCACTATAGTCGGCTAGTATTAGACTTCGTGTCTGTGATCTTTGATCTGATTAATTAAATTAAATAGCATACAAATCAAACAAGCCCGCTAGATGTATTAATTTGTTACATGTTTTAACAAATAGTTAAAAGTGGTTGTCAACTGTTACAAACACAAATATCAAACTCATATATATTTTGTGTTCTTAAACTGAGTATCACTGGACATTATATTTAAAAACACATTTGATTTGTGTGCACTTGCTTCTTCCCACATCTGATAATGGTACATCAACATTCTCGTTGTCACACTTAATCATCAGCATTTATATGCCATTGAGCTGACGCTTTTATCCAAAGCGATTTACATTACAGTGAGCTACCGACTGAGCCACAGAGGACCACATTTAAATACAACTATAGAATGAAGTATATATGAGCACTAATAGCGTATACTAGTAGTCCTAGAATATGTGACAGGGTCTGGTGAAAAAGTCCCCAAGTAGGGCACGGTCATTTTTCAGTTTTTTGCAGATTATGAAAGTGCAGATTGTAAGCTTTCAAATGATGTGCCATACATTGAAACCTCAAACCAAATACCAGAGAAACTCACTGAATCAAAACAGACGTGTTTGCTACCATACTGTTGGTAGCTAGCTAGCATGCTAAGAAGGAACATCGCTTGATTGATTGATTGAAAACTTTATTAGAAGGTTTGCAGAAGTAGGTACATGAAAGTACATATTACATACAAGGTCAACTAAAAGGATAAAAACCCAAGAAAGCCACTGGCTTATTTCAATTGGGGTCCTTGATTTTCAATTCATCGTTACATGTAAGACAGACATAAGAAAAGAACTAGTACTATCTACATGATAATACAGACAAATAACTATTACTATCTACAAGATAAACGTACATCCATCATGGGAAGAACAATACAACAAAACATAAGGTATGTACAGCGGGTAGGACAGGTGGGGACATACACCACAGGTGGGGGCGGGGGACAAAACACAAAGTATGTACAGTGGGTAGTTCGGGTCTTTTAATCTGATTTTTGTTTTAGAGGGTCCAGTTACGGATTGCAGCCTCCTGTAAATGTTTTTTGAGAGTGGTTTTGAAGGTGGGCAGTGTTTTGCACTCCTTTAAGATTATAGGAAGGGCGTTCCACATCTTTACTGCATAGTTTGCAAACGAGTTTAACCCCTTGTTTGTGGTGCAACGCGGTTGAACGTGGTTCGTGGAGCTTCCTCTGGTGTTGTATGTGTGGACGTTGTTCACTTTTTGGAAGTATGTTGCCAGGTACTTGGGTGTCTTTGTGGTGTAACGTATCTTGAAGACCAGGCCCAGTGCAAGCTGCTGCACTCTGTCAACTACTCGTAGCCAATCAAGGCTCAAAAAATGAGCAGCGGTTAGATGTGTCCTAGGGTTGAGGCCTAGCAGAAGCCTAACCAGTTTATTTTGGGCTGTCTGGAGTCTTGTTTTATGGGCCTTTGTGGTTCTATAGTACCATGATGTTACGGCATAGTCGAAGTGACATTGAATGAGAGCTCCTGATAGGGTCCTCAGTGTGTTTTTACTGACAAGTGAGGATATCCTGTACAAGAATCTAGTTCTATGGTTCACTTTTTTGATTACTTTTGCTGCCATTTTATCTCCGGAAAGATTTGCCTCTAAGATGGAGCCCAGGTATGTAATATCCTCTTTTCTTGTGATATTAATGTTACCCACTTTTATTTTAAAATTTTCAGCCTTTCTGAGTTTAGATGGGGATCCGTATAGGATGGTTTCAGTTTTACCTAGGTGTATTGATAGTTTATTGTCAGCTAGCCAGATGCAGATTCTACTCAGTTCAGTGCTTAGCGCTTTTTCCACCTGCAATATGTCCCTGTCAGAGACCAGCAGAGCCGAGTCATCCGCGAACAGGAACAAATTGCAATTACATGCTGATGACATGTCATTCACATATATTAGGAACAGTAAAGGTCCCAATATGCTTCCTTGTGGAACGCCGCAGGTCACTGGGAGGGGGGGGGACAGTGTTCCGTTCACACTAACCACCTGTTCACTCCCCTCTAAGTAGGATTGCATCCAGCCCACCGATGTTCTATCGAACCCAATTGAACATCTAACCGCTATGAACATCTAACTGCATGTTTAGCACATCACAACATCCTGACAGAACATCAACATGCTAAAGACACATAAATACACATAATTAGATGATCACACAGTCCTTGCTTTTGAACAAGTCCTAAAACAGACTTTTGTTTACAAGCCATGTATCACTAACCCAGTAGCCTGAAGGAAGACAGGACGTGATACAGTGAATCCCTTCGGCCCGGTTCGGGACGGCACGCTTCGGGTCGGGTCGCTTCGGCCCGCTTTTGAACAGTTCTGGTTTTCCACTATACACAACAGACCAGGAACTAGTAGGAGGAGGAGGAGATAGTAGGCGGAGTTACGCGTCATAAAAGCGCGCCATGGTGGTGACGTATATTTTCACGAGACACAACACAGCCACAACAATAGCGACATGGAGGAACTTGAAGCTATCGTATACTTTTTCCTCGGCATGTGGTATATTACTAACCGTGATTTTTGGGGAGAGAAAGAGAAAGAGAGAGAGGAAGCTATGTACACATAATAAAGTCATGTTTTTTGAACCCTTAAAACCACTGCCTTCACTTGTCTGCTTTATGAACTGTAGTATCATTGTGTGCCGTGTTATTCACGGACAAACACGGTGCCCTTTGCGGGTTAATAACTTCGGTTTACCGTGGGTTAGGATAACAATTTAAAAGTGTCCGGATAGGGGAGAGGACAGGGAATCTGAAACCATTTGAATGGTGTCGATACGACACTGTTATCACGGTTGACACCGATGGTGAAGTTAGCAAAGGAGTATTGTGTTTGTAACACCTCCGGTGTTATTCACGGGCAAAGACGGTAAACGGAGGCACCATTTGCGGGTTAATAACTTCGGTTTACCGTGGGTTAGGATAACAATTTAAACGTGTCCGGATAGGGGAGAGGACAGGGAATCCGAAACCATTTGAATGGTGTCGATACGACACTGTTATCACGGTCTATGACACAGCGCGGAGCGAATTCCCTGGTAGAAATTGTCTCTCCACCTCCACAGCCGGTGTCATTCACGGGCAAAGACGGTAAACGGAGGCACCCTTTGCGGGTTAATAACTTCGGTTTACCGTGGGTTAGGATAACAATTCAAACGTGTCCGGATAGGAGAGAGGACAGGGAATCCAAAACCATTTGAATGGTGTCGATACGACACTGTTATCACGGTCTATGACACAGCGCGGAGCGAATTCCCTGGTAGAAATTGTCTCTCCACCTCCACAGCCGGT
Organism: Nansenia antarctica; assembly: GCF_963989245.1. NCBI lineage: Eukaryota > Metazoa > Chordata > Actinopteri > Argentiniformes > Microstomatidae > Nansenia > Nansenia antarctica. Next base: position 55,862,950 of record NC_137690.1, on the reverse strand, counting down.
GTCATTCATGGGCAAAGACGGTAAACGGAGGCACCCTTTGCGGGTTAATAACTTCGGTTTACCGTGGGTTAGGATAACAATTCAAACGTGTCCGGATAGGAGAGAGGACAGGGAATCCAAAACCATTTGAATGGTGTCGATACGACACTGTTATCACGGTCTATGACACAGCGCGGAGCGAATTCCCTGGTAGAAATTGTCTCTCCACCTCCACAGCCGGTGTCATTCACGGGCAAAGACGGTAAACGGAGGCACCCTTTGCAGGTTAATAACTTCGGTTTACCGTGGGTTAGGATAACAATTCAAACGTGTCCGGATAGGAGAGAGGACAGGGAATCCAAAACCATTTGAATGGTGTCGATACGACACTGTTATCACGGTCTATGACACAGCGCAGAGCGAATTCCCTGGTAGAAATTGTCTCTCCACCTCCACAGCCGGTGTCATTCACGGGCAAAGACGGTGCATAATAGCGATTTTTGTGTTATGCTTGTTGTAAATAAAAGTTCTATGATGCATTGAAATGACATTAAACTAAGATAATACGATGGTCAGCATCATTTTTCGAATCTTTATCAATAAGCTATTACAGAAACTGTAGTGACATTTTCCAAGAGCGAATGTGGTATTTCAAGATGGCGGTTAGCGAAGAAATCTATGAACATGGGATGACGATTTCCATTGACCAATCAACGGTGTGCAGCGTCACACGTCACACGCAGCCTGGCAAAAAGGTTCCGGGTCTAAATTTAGACCCTGGTATCGAAGGGGAGCTAAAGAAGCGCGCCGAACCGACCTGACCCGACCCGGGCCGACAAATGGAAAAGCGCCAAAGAAGCAGGCCAGCCCCGATAGTGGAAAAGGGTCAGTCCATTTACCATTGATATAGACTGGTGGAGGGGCCCTGTAATTGAATGGCTGAGGCCATGTGTTTCTCTGATCGTCTCACCCGAAAAACGTGAAGATTAAAAGTGATGATTAAAGGCCAGTGCTAGAACCAGAAACATAGTACAAATGCATGTTTTGATGACATCATGAGCATAGCACTCTTGCAAAACAAATTTTAAACATTTTCTATCTCTTCTCTTCTGTCAGCCTGTTTTTGCACAAAGCAAAATTTCACATTTTTAACACTGCAGTTTTTACCCTATTGAATTTCATTCATTCATCATAGGTGGCAAGGAGAGGATAACTGACACATTTCTCCTCAAGCAACAGCAATTTAATTGCAGCATTCATCCCCCACCTGCTTTACCATACACTTGCAATTTATTTGAACAGTTTGACACTACTCACAGTGTTTGTGTTCAACTGGTGTGGACGACAGCTACAGAAAATCAATTGGGGAATGATGCTGCAATTCAAATGCTTTATCCCCATGTTGAGGAGGTGGTGGTTGCTGTCATTCATTGCCTCTCTTAAAGTCCAGTAAGCTACTAACTATGTTCAACCAGCCTCCCTCTATCAGCGCATAATGAAACACACAGGCCCATGAATACCAGACACTCTGATAACGGGCCTGAGCCTCAAATGTGCACAGTTAAATCAGAGGGAGACCCTTTAAATCATGTGATACTCTATAGGTTCTACATAGGTTTGTGTTTCTAACACTGTCGTATTATCTTTCTCCTTTTCAAATATCTCATCAAGTATTTTGCTTCTCACCCATTCCTTGCATGGTAGCTTGCATGGTAGCTTCCCCCACATCCCACAGCTACAGCCTCGGCAGCACGGCTGGGCCCCCTTCCCCTCCCCTCCCCTTCCCCCTCCCCTCCCCTCCCCCTCCCCTCCCCCCCTCTCCCACCAAGCCCCCCCCTGTCCCTCACAGTGGAGGAGGTAAGGGCGGAGCTGAGGAGGCTGCACCCTGGAAAGGCGGCGGGTCCTGATGGGGTGTGCTCGCGGCTGCTGAAGGTCTGTGCAGACCAACTGGCTGAGCCCCTCCAGAAGCACTTCAACCTGAGTTTACAGTCAGGGACGGTGCCGGTTCTGTGGAAAACATCATGTCTCGTGCCAGTACCCAAAACTGGGCGCCCGGCCGAGCTCAACGACTACAGACCTGTTGCCCTCACTTCACATACTATGAAGACACTGGAGCGGCTGTTTCTGAGACATCTGAGACCACAGACTGAACATGCACGCGATCCCCTGCAGTTCGGGTACCAGGAAAGAGTTGGTGTGGATGACGCTGTCCTCTACCTCCTTCATCGTGCTTACTCCTACCTGGATGAGCCGGGAAGTCAGGTGAGGATAATGTTTTTCGACTTCTCTTAGTGCCTTTAACAGCATAGGTGAAAGTGGGCCGGAACGGTCCGGTGCTGCGTTCCGGCAAGACTTTCTGTGCCGGAACGCCGTTGGGGGAAGAGATGCAGCTGCCTGTCAATCAAAATCCGATTCCTGCAGAGTGCAGAAGCAATCACGATTCACAATCCATAATTTCCAACAAGGAAACACATGGTTGACGTTATGTTTCCTTGCGTCTATTTTAATACCTTTGAAAAGGACATGTTAACCCGCTTTACAGTAGACCCGACGCGACGCGACGTGGTTGGGTGGGCAGCACTGGGCACTGAGACAGTCCGACCGGGATTACAGTCGCGCCGTATGGAAGCATATAGTGGACTTTATTCAAATGTTAATGCAATTTGAGATTGCATTTGCATGTTCCACTTTTGCATGCATTCTTTCAGACAATATTCAAATTCAAATGCAATTCTAATGATTTTCATTTTCATGTACCTGATGTGCACATTCGCTGTCAATATTAAAATGATAATGCAAAGCCATTTGACATTTAATTTTCAAAGTCATGCGCTGCTTTGTAGCTGACAAAATTCAAAAGTTCATTCTAATGTGAAAATTACTATGCAATCCCAAAATAGCATATTCATTTGCCACTTTTGCCTGCGTTATTTGAGTCAATATTCAAATTGTAATGCAATAATGTGATACGCAATTGCATTTACATGTTCTAGTAAACACATCCGCTTTGTAGCTGACAAAATTCAAATGTTCATTCTAATGTGAAAATGACTATGCAATCCCAAAATAGCATATTCATTTGCCACTTTTGCCTGCGTTATTTGAGTCAATATTCAAATTGTAATGCAATAATGTGATTAGCAATTGCATTTATATGTTCTAGGAAACACATCCGCTCATTAGAATTGCATTTGAATTTGAATATTGTCTGAAAGAATGCATGCAAAAGTGGAACATGCAAATGCAATCTCAAATTGTATTAACATTTGAATTTAGTCCACTATATGCTTCCATAAGCAAGCCGTGTTGCCAGATTGGGCTACTTTTGGTCACACTGGACGGGTGGATTCGACAGCTTTTAGACTGGTTGGGCTGGAAATTGTCAATTCCATCTGGCAACCCTGGTAGCAAAATATGTGCATACGTATCTGGTAGCCTACTGGTACTTTCAAATCGCATGGTATTATTATTATTATTAATAATAATAATAATTACAATTTACAATACAAATACAACAATTGGGGGTCCCTCAAAGAAAATGTGGGCGCACTGCGCGCGCACAACATCAACCTCCAAGGCTTGATTCTGACCCAGGAAAAACCCTGGTATGTACTGTATAACATGATAGCCATTTATGAGCAATGCACTGTATATAAGATGATGACCAAGGGTCTTTCCGCTGCTGACCAAGGGGTTGAGTTCACTTGATGAGGCCCAATTTTGTTTTAGACTCTGTAGGCTACTGTATTTGTTTATTAAGACTTAAGATATATTATCTGAATTTCTCTTGTTTTATCAAATGTTCCAATTATTTTCATTTCTTGTGCTGGTTTAAAATTGCAGGAAACTAGCACAAATAATTGTGTGGGAGAGAGGGGCCGCCGCTACCAAAACGTGCACAGTTTTGGGTCGCTCCACCACCAAAAACTCTCACTCCAAACTTTTGGTGAAACTTGGCAGCCCTAAAGTGTTTCTAATTTCGACACCAACACCACGATGTGTGTGTTCAGGGATGCATGAAGCTGGGGGCAGGAGGAGAACAATATGAAACGATGAAGGTTGGGGTAGTAGCCTATAGTTCCTGTAAGAAACTCAAACCACTTTCACCCCTGTTTAACAGTAACAGTGTTCCCAGCTATATTTCGCTTTCGTTTTCATGCAATGAATTTAATACACCCAGACGAGGTGATACACTTAGCAGCAAGGACGTGCACAGGTACGGACTCTTTTTATTTTTATTTTTATTGAACATTAAAAATGAACAAGCAGAAACACACTCACTTTTGCCACCACAGTTGAAAACATTGCGCTAAAGTGCCCTCTTGAGTGGCGAAATCATGGGAAAACAAGGAGGCAACTGATATTCAGTATAGCAGCACGACCTCAAGTTGGGCAGCGAGGGCCAGGCTCCTCTCCTTCTCCAGGTCGGAGTTGTAAGAGACGAGGCTCCTCTTCTCCTGCTCCATAACGTGGACTTTTCTTTTGAGGTCTCTCTCTCTCTGTCTGCTTTCCTCCACCTCCCTGCCAAGCACCAGAGCCTTCTTAGCTGCCGCCAGCTTGTCCTCCAAGGCCTCTCTCTGCAGGTCGCTCTCTCTCACTCTGCCTTCTTTCACCTCCTCCCTGCAAAGGACCAGAGCCTCCTCCGCTGCCTCCTTGTCCTCCAGGGCCTCTCTCTGCAGGGCCTTGATGTGGTCCTCTGCCTCCCTGGTGGCTTCGACGGACTCCAGGAGGGTCGCCCTGACCCCGGCCAGGCTCCCCTCAGTCTCTCGCTGGGCAGCGAGGGCCTGGTTCCTCTCCTTCTCCAGGTCGGAGTTGTCACAGACAAGACTCCTCTTCTCCTCCTCCATAACGTGGACTATTCTTTTGAGGTCTCTCTCTCTCTGTCTGCTTTCCTCCACCTCCCTGTCAAGCACCTGAGCCTTCTCAGCTGCCGCCAGCTTGTCCTCCAGGGCCTCTTTCTGCAGGGCCTTGATGCGGTCCTCTGCCTCCCTGGTGGCTTCGACGGACTCCAGGAGGGTCGCCCTGACCCCGGCCAGGCTCCCCTCAGTCTCTCGCTGGGCAGCGAGGGCCTGGTTCCTCTCCTTCTCCAGGTCGGAGTTGTCACAGACAAGACTCCTCTTCTCCTCCTCCATAACGTGGACTATTCTTTTGAGGTCTCTCTCTCTCTGTCTGCTTTCCTCCACCTCCCTGTCAAGCACCTGAGCCTTCTCAGCTGCCGCCAGCTTGTCCTCCAGGGCCTCTTTCTGCAGGGCCTTGATGCGGTCCTCTGCCTCCCTGGTGGCGTTGGCGGTCTCCAGGAGGGTCGCCTTGACAACGGCCAGGCTCCACTCAGTCTCTCGCTGGGCAGCGAGGGCCTGGTTCCTCTCCTTCTCCAGGTCGGAGTTGTCACAGACAAGACTCTTCTTCTCCTCCTCCATAACGTGGACTTTTCTTTTGATGGCTCTCTCTATCTGTCTGCTTAACTCCACCTCCCAGCCAAGCACCAGAGCCTTCTCAGCTGCCGCCAGCTTGTCCTCCAGGGCCTCTCTCTGCAGGGCCTTGATCTGGTCCTCTGCCTGCCTGGTGGCTTCGACGGACTCCAGGAGGGTCGCCCTGACCCCGGCCAGGCTCCCCTCAGTCTCTCGCTGGGCAGCGAGGGCCTGGCTCCTCTCCTTCTCCAGGTCGGAGTTGTCACACCTCTTCTCCTCCTCCATAACGTGGACTTTTCTTTTGAGGTCTCTCTCTCTCTGTCTGCTTTCCTCCACCTCCCTGTCAAGCACCTGAGCCTTCTCAGCTGCCCACAGCTTGTCCGCCAGGGCCTCTCTCTGCAGGTCGCTCTCTCTCACTCTGCCTTCTTTCACCTCCTCCCTGCAAAGGACCAGAGCCTCCTCCGCTGCCTCCTTGGCCTCCAGGGCCTCTCTCTGCAGGGCCTTGATGTGGTCCTCTGCCTCCCTGGTGGCGTTGGCGGTCTCCAGGAGGGTCGCCCTGACCCCGGCCCTGACCCAGGCAGCGAGTCCCCTGTCAAGCACCTGAGCCTTCTCAGCTGCCGCCAGCTTGTCCTCCAGGGCCTCTCTCTGCAGGGCCTTGATGTGGTCCTCTGCCTCCCTGGTGGCTTCGACGGACTCCAGGAGGGTCGCCCTGACCCCGGCCAGGCTCCCCTCAGTCTCTCGCTGGGCAGCGAGGGCCTGGCTCCTCTCCTTCTCCAGGTCGGAGTTGTCACAGACAAGACTCCTCTTCTCCTGCTCCATAACATGGACTATGCTTTTGAGGTCGCTCTCTCTCTGTCTGCTTTCCTCCACCTCCCTGTCAAGCACCTGAGCCTTCTCAGCTGCCGCCAGCTTGTCCTCCAGGGCCTCTTTCTGCAGGTCGCTCTCCTTCTTCTTCTGCCTTCTTCTTCTTCTTCTTCTGCCTTCTTTCACCTCCTCCCTGCAAAGGACCAGAGCCTCCTCCGCTGCCTCCTTGTCCTCCAGGGCCTCTCTCTGCAGGGCCTTGATGTGGTCCTCTGCCTCCCTGGTGGCGTTGGCGGTCTCCAGGAGGGTCGCCCTGACCCCGGCCAGGCTCCCCTCGGTCTCCAGGAGGGTCGCCCTGACCCCGGCCAGGCTCCCCTCAGTCTCTCGCTGGGCAGCGAGGGCCTGGCTCATCAGGGCATTGATGTGGTCCTCTGCCTTCCTGGTCTCCGACCTGTAGAAGGAGAGGCGCCAGGCAGCGAGGGCCTTGGCATTTTCCAGGTCAGAGATGTTGTGGAGGAGGCTGCCCCTCTCTTGCTCCATATCGTCGACTTTTTGGAGGAGGCCTTTCTCTCTCTGTCGGCCCTCCTCCAGCTCCTCCAGAGCGCTGCTGGCCTTCTCGGCCTCCAGCTCCTGGACCTGGGGGGCTGCTCTCTGGGGTGCCTGTATCTGCGGAATGCTTACTTGCAGCACATTGGCATATGAAGTAGTAATAGTAGTAGTAATAGTAATAGTTCTATCCACCTTCAGCTTAGCAGCCTCCTCCCACCGCCTAGTAGCCTGCTGAAGGCGCGCTTTCTTTTCATGCTTCCTTCTTGTCGTTCTTGAGCTATTGTTATACATGGCTACAATATGAAAAACAAGGAAGAGAATGTGAAATGACGTATTTTAGATGTATATATTATTATTATATAATTACTTGTCCCCTAGTAATTTCTCAAAACCAACAAACTAAACTGTCAACTTCTATGCTGTCTTGCCGCAAGGCCTTCTGGGACCTGCAGTTCTACCTATTCTTAGTCAATACAACAGAAATGTACTTTGATATGATTGATTAACATGTAACATATTAATACACACACACACACACACACACACACACACACACACACACACACACACCTCTGAGTTGGTCCTCCGGGCTGGCTGCTCTGTGGGCCTGTGGGGCCGCTCCCTGGGCGATGTAGTCATCGTGCAATTCAGTTTCAAGCTGCCGAGCAGACTCGATATTGAAGTCATCTCCCATGGTTCTTCTTCTCATTTTGCATTTCTATAACTTTCTACAAACAACTGAACAAGGAAGAGAATGTGAAAAGACGAATTTTATATGTATATATTATTATTATTCTAGAATGACTTGTCCCCTATGAGTTCATGGATGACTGTGAGCAGAGGCGCCCCGTCCATAGAGGCAACCAAGGCAATTGCTTGGGGCCACCAAACAAAAAGGGCCTCCAAATATTTTTTCCCCCCCAAAAAAATTTCAAACATTTTTTGCAAAAAAATTTTTTTCCAGATGGGAGTGTTACATTAGTTTTCTTAAGATAGGATAATAAATAAATCCGTTCAATGGGCATTTGCCAAAGTAGCCTACTGTTAATCAGTATTTATCCTGTATAGAATAGAATAGAATAGACTTTATTGTCGTTGTACAGTTGTCTATACAATGAAATTGTAGTGGCTCTTCCGAAGGTGCAAAAAAACAGAAAACATATTCACATATTCACAAACATATACACATATAAGATAAACATGTATGAACATGTCTTATGTCTACTGTTCAGTGTCTACTGTATGGTGTATATGAAGATGTTATGACGTTTTATCATGAAAATAATGAACAGCAAGCTAGATCCAAAACTAGGGCCGGTGGAGGAGGGCAATTGTCACATTGGACAGACTACCAAAACAGAAAAATAAAGTATCTTAACGACAGCAAAAGTGATGGATGTCAGAAATACATTACCTGGAGATTCAATAAGGTACTTTTATATGGCAGGATATGGGTTAGGGTTATATGACACCTGTAGCGAGATAGATAGATAGAGCCAAAAGTAAAAAGTCGCTGAGAGACGCAACCAGGGTCTGGCTGGTAATTGTATGACGCGCAAACAATCCGCTGAGATGAAAAGTATGTTTTAGAGCATTTATTGAATAGAACAATCAAACTTGGCGACGTACAAAAATAATCCATAAGCGATCAAAACCAGAAAAATAACAAACAATGCGTATAGAATATGCGTATAATGCGGTCAACAAAAATACATCGCTCCCCTCTCTCTCCACTACCACCATGCAGGTGCTTAAATTACCTTGCAATATCATCCCCCACAACCATATGACTTCTCAATACGGTGATCTAGGCAATAAACAAACAATCAAAGTAAACTCACGATAAACCCATTAGCCTGTTATACTAAATACCCCCTAAATTATATTCATACCTCCTACAACACCTCAGGCCTTTGGGTCGGGTGGTTCATGGAGGCAGACTGAAAGGACAGACATGCATTGCCTATTTCATAAATGTTCTCCATATAACGACGTCGATCATTGATCGGCAACGACACTATATAATTGTTTGCCTGACTGGCAATCGGATTTGGGCAGTCTGGGGATTTACACGGCAAATCAAATGAAGAACTACAAATCCCTGATGACAGGGAGATGACGTATGACTGCTCTGATGAATCAACCCCTAGGCTATTTCATTATTTTCTCTATATAACGACGTCGATCATTGATCGGCAACGACACTATAATATAGTTTGCCTAACTGGCCATCGGATTTGGGCTCCTAATATCTAAAAAGCACTACGGTTTTTTTATTTTATCGGATTAAAGTAGCGAAGACCAGAAATTCCCATTGACCGCCAGTCAAACTTCTCCCCTTCTATCACCCAAAAAGGGGCGTGATCATTCTGATGACAGGGAGATGACGCGCAATTGCTCTGATGAATTGTAGTTTATTGATAGCTGGCTAGTCTCGCGGTGCCAGCCGTTTCCACTTCCGCTTTGCTCTCGCTCCAAACGTCTGGAGACCTTTATCCAAAGAACGGATTCTATGTGCCGCCCGGAGCGAGCGGCAAATCTAGGACACTGATAGGCCGGACCGATGGGAAGCACCGCCCCCCCCGTCCTTCTCATTGGTTCAGCGGGGCAGTTTTTTTTTTTTAAAGTTAACTATTCATTTGTTACGTATTTATTTGACATCTGGGTACAAAATACAAATAGTTAATACATAATGTAGCCTATACTAAAGCCTTTAAAAATGATTCATGATAAGATCCATCATTTACATGCGTTTACATGCATCATTTACATGCTCCATGTTGCATGTAATTTGTATGCTACTTGTGGTCCAGTATGTCGCAATGTGTACTAGGTGTGCTACTGTACCTGTGGTCATGTACTGTTTTTACTGTTTTTATGTAATGTGCTTTGCATGTTTTTATGTGGTTTTATTATGTCAAATGTAATTGTTGTATTGTGGCTGTCTTGGCCAGGGCTCCTTTGTAAAAGAGACGCTAGTCTTTCAGACTGTTTTTTTACTTACACACACACGAGCGCGCGCATATGCGCGAACTTCGTAAAACCGTATTATATTTTAGTGTCAGGGAAATAAATACATTTAAAAATGTCCACATCGTCACCCGCCTAAGACCCTTACCAGGGGCCTCCATAATGTTGTTTGCTTAGGGCCCCCAAAAGTCTAGGGGCTCCACTGACTGCTGTTTGAACTTCAAAAGTGACTGACGTTGATATTGCGTGACATTGTGATTGAAGCAACGTGCCAAAAAGCCATTCTCCTTTTCGTATTTCTACCTTCAAAAAATATGTCTAGGACGTCGGGTTGTAAAGCAAAAGCTTCTTTACATAAGAATCTCTGTTGGCATACACTTTTGATCACTTTCAAACAATAAACGAGTTAGACTTTGACACTCAGCGCGCGCGCACACACACACCCGCGCAGCCACATCCAGACCCCCGCCCCACACACACACACACACACACACACACACACACCCGCGCAGCCACATCCAGCGCTTACCTTGTGATAGCGTCTTGATCCTTGTGATACTGACATCAAACTGGCTCGATTGTCTTTTATAAACCCACATTTGATTGTGACGTTTTTATGTCATCTCGACTGTTGTGATTATGACGTCATCCGTCTGAGTTTTGTCTGCAGCCCAGCCTGGTCTCAGGAGCTCCATTTTTTTTACCCCCCAAAAATAATTTAAAAACAATTATAATCAGTGGCGGCTGGCGGTGATACTGAGTGGGGGGGCTAATAAATCCATTAGGTCTAGGGCCTATACCCATCAATAGTTCACACTGCAGCAACAGCAGCATCACATCCGAGATACAGTGCCAACTAAGTTACAGTAATAATGCTCTTTAGAGAAGTAGGCTACCTACAAAAACCTTCTGATGCCAAAAGCGCTCTCTCTTTGTTTCTCTCTCTCTCACACACACACACACACACACACACACACACACACACACACACACACACACACACACACACACACATACATACTTTTCTCAATACACATTATCCCATGCCATTTTTAACAAAAACACAATGCAAGAATGATGAAATGATTGGCTACATGAAAGAAGAGACGCTCTATCATAGCCTAAGCCAACAATATCAGAAAAGGTCCACCTAAAAGGAAAACAGAATATTCAGGCACCAGATGACCAATCAAAATATAATGTAATATAATGCAATATAAGGCTCTCAGGCATTCTGTACTTTCAAATATGTATTCTCCTTGAGCAGTCAACATCAACTATCAGCTATTTCGCTAGCAAAAACGAAAGCTAACTTATTTGCGAAACAGCGCCCCCGCCACCACGTCGGCGCAGTGCCGCAATTGCAGTTTTGTCGGAGGCGGCCGCCTCATAATTCTCTATGCATATGCACTACCAAACGTGCACTACCAAACGTGGTCCAATTGTAATATCTGCCAACAACTAAATTGTTGCTTGGGCCTACCTTATTTGAAGAGAAGCTCACATCGCCTTTCTAGGACGCAAACCGGTTAATCACCACATGTCTTGTTTGATTATGATTTTATACACACACACACACACACACACACGCACACGCACACACAGACACACACGCACACGCACACACAGACACACACACACACACACACACACAGACACTCACACACCACACACTCTCACACACACACACGCACAGTCACGCACTCACACTCACACACATACACAGGCCCGGATTAACCCCCTAGGGTGCCCTAGGGTGACCAGACTTGATGTGTGCCCCCCCCCCAACACACACACTTTTTATTTATTTTATTTTTTTACTTTTAAAATTTGATATTTACTATGGTTACAAAAACCATAGATTTACAAGAGCATATTACTACAGTACAGGCTCATCCCAGTTGGGCCTAATGCCGTAGTATAGCCTTGACACTGATGCTCAAATCTGAATGCAACTCACATCCCAATGCAACACGACTTTCTAAATATAGGCTAATTATTTCCATCATAAATGGCCTGAGACTACATGCAAAACCATAACAAAGGGGGAAAATGCACATACTGTATACTACAATAAAACAAGCTCAATACCAACCAAGTCCAAAAATGGAAATAAACAGCGCCTCTCTCTTTGCCGCTCTGCTCACCTTCGTGATGCTGTATCAGACGTAGGCTATAGCCCTGTGCATCACACAGGCCCAAATCAGCCACAGCGTCATATTAGCCCCAAATAATCATAAGTAAGCCTTACCGGTAAGGAAGAGCCTCAGTGCGACAAACACACATTGGAACGTCGTCTGTAGTCCATGTATTCTCAGGATTTGAAGCATCTCCTCTGGTGAACGGGTTGTCTCCTCCCGCACAAAATCCTTGAACTGAATAAGTTCATCTCCAAAGTTTTTGTCCAGGTCATCTGGATATGTGGAGGAGAGCGCAGTAGCGCGTTTACGCACAGAATCGCGGTCCATGTCGGAATCAAACAAAACGCCAAATAGTCCATTCAGGGCCCTGTATGCATCAATGCGCTGAACAAGACAGGATTGCTTAATTTTTCGCTTGGCAGAGCCACTCAGTTGTCGCCTGTCCATTTTGATTTCTTAGTTGATAGTTTGGCGTCACTGCGTCATCGCGCACCTGTCTGTGATTGGGGGGGGGGGGGGGGGGGGGGCACTTGTCTGTGACTGGGGGTGGGGCACTCGCAATTATTTATCTTATTATTTATATGATAGCCTAAATATAACCGTTAGTTTTGTATCTGTGTGGATGTCTTCCAGTAAATATAGCCTATATTTTAAAAATGTGCCCAAAATATTTTAAAGGTCTATTCATTGTCCGAATAATTTGGTGCCCCCCCATTGGCTGGTGCCCCAGGGCATTCACCCGATGCAATATATGGATAATCCGGGTTTGATACACACCACACACTCACACACACACACACACCCCAGGCCTCTCTGCGCCCCCTATATGCAGCCCTGGTCCCTGTGGTCTTAACACCATCCAGCCTCTTCTACTCAGAGAGAAGCTTTCAGGTATGGGGGTTGATCCCTCCACTACATCCTGGATCATGGACTACCTCACTGGACGGCCACAGTCAGTCAGGCTGGGGAACTGTGTCTCGGACACATTAGTGAGCAACACCGGGGCTCCGCAGGGAACTGTGCTGGCTCCCTTCCTGTTCACCCTGTACACGTCAGACTTCAACTGCAACTCAGAGTCCTGCCACGTACAGAAGTACTCTGACGATACAGCCATAGTGGCGTGCGTGAGGGATGGACGGGAGGGGGAGTACAGGGATCTGACAGGAGCCTTCAGCGTCTGGAGCGAGAGGAATGGTCTGCTCCTCAATCCAACGAAGACCAAGGAGCTAGTTATAGACTTCCGCAGGTCTAAGCCACCTCGGTTGCCCATTAACATCCGGGGCGAGGATATCGAGGTGGTGAAGACCTACAAGTACCTGGGGGTGCATCTGGACGACAAACTGGACTGGTCCGCCAACACAGAGGCACTCTACTAGAAGGGCCAGAGCAGGCTGTACTTCCTAAGGAGACTTAGGTCTTTTGAAGTGTGTGGAGACATGCCGGCCATAGTGATCCTAAATTGTTTTTTATATTGAGTGGGCTCTTCAACACTTAAACTTTCATAATATGAAAAAAAACAGAAAATACTTTTCTTTTTTTAAAGAAGCTTTTTGGTCATTTGCACGACTTGAGAATTGCCGACATGCAGACCTTGTCCGGACGGCATATAAATTACCTGAGGACCCCGGCAATATTTTTTTTACCTGGGGTAATTCGGTAATTTATATGCCGTCCGGACCGACCATGTCAGTGATTTACTCCAGGGACCCCAGTAATTATTCCGGCTGGAATTACCTACTGTGTTTCAGCAAACCCTGAGGTCCTCAGGTAATTTTATTACCCTCCGGATCGACATGTCAGTATTGCATGATTTTGCGCGATATTAATACTAGAATTTACCGTTTTGACCGGGGTAGCTCTGTGCAAACAATGGATGTGGATGACATTATTAACTCCCTTGAATCTCCACTATCGGATAACCAAACCACCTAAAAGGTTAATCGACGACGACAAGTGACGATGGACTGATTTCTTCTTCTGAACCAGTTCTAGCGAATTTACCTAACATTAGCTTGTAAACTGTGCAGTTTGTATGGTCTGGATCTAGCACTCTATAAATCACGGTGTCTGACAACACACAGGGATGAAGTTAGGGGTGGGAATCGCAAGGTAACTGACGTATTGATAACCGTATTACCCCCCGATAATCTATACATTGTAAGAGAAAATTCATCAACAATATATCCCAATATCTGTTAACTGATATTTCATAACGTGGTTCCAGTGTTAGCAGCATTCGGCAGAAACCTTCGTTTTCCACACCCCTGTACAGGCGAAGGTCCTTGAATGAATGAATGAATGAATGAGCCCTCGGGGAGTTAAAGTTTGTTTTGAAATATAATCGTTCAAGACTTTAGATCTCGTATCTGTTTTTCCCCGCTTTGCGCCATTTCAGCCATTCATCTTCTTAATTTTAATAACATCAAAACATTCTGATAGAACATCGACATGCTAGAAACACATAACTACACATAATTAGATGCTCAGCCCCAAACGCGAACACATCCCAAAACGAAAGTATTTACAAATTATGAGTATTTCGTGATCGTTAAACTGCTGTTTATTATATCGAGTGGGTACTTTAAAACGTAAAGTTTCGTGTTATGAAAAAAACGAGTCTGCGAGTGGTGTCGGCTGCGTTCGTAAATTCGCTCTGGAAATCTGATCAGCAGTCATGGAATGCCTCTTGTCCAATCAAATGACTTGTTGTTGCTACACGTGCGTTGTGTTGTGGGTCTGACAAAATATCCGGCAGGAACAGCTTCTTCTTCTGTGATGTTAAATGGCAGCTTGCACGCGAAACGCAAACATGCATGGAGATGTTTTATTCCATCCGGATAGGTCATTAAAATCACTGGGGTCCTAGGGTAAAAAAATATTACCGAGGTCCTCAGGTAATTTATATGCCGTCCGGACAGATGGGTGAGTTTGTAAATACGCTCTGGAAATCTGCTCTGGTTTCAGAGCTCTCTGGTTTCAACTGAAATCAGTTAATTTGCGGACGGGCGTAGTTACGAACGCAACCAAGGTCACAGTATCGTTGAGAGCAATATAGTATTATATATAATTATGTAGTTGTACATCACTATGGATAATGGGCATACGGTCAGCAATAGCTTTATGATCGGTCCATCTCAAAAGCTTGATTTGATTATTAAGCTCTCTCCAACCACTAACTCAAGTCCCACAATCTCTGTTTATGTATTTCAAAGAGAGGAGATTGTTTAGGAGACCACACACCTACAGTATACAACTTTGAAACAACAACACACATTTCAGACATAGCGCGAATAACCGTTACAAAAAAATAATTCCTGTTTGAGGAACCTGATCTCCTTAGGTACATTTAAGCTCATATTCATCACCTTGGTATCTGCCATCCTCCACACAGTAGGCCACTTTATGTGTCAGGGAAAGAAATGTAGTTTTACCTCCTGAGAGCAACCCCTGTTAATCCTGAGGTCAAGTAGGGATAATTTTTCAGTGCGATGGTGGACCCAAAGACAGTCACTACATTCACCAGAAATGACACACTCGCTGTTCTCGGACATTCTGCCCTACAAATCAAAAATGGGGTATTCTCTGACAGGATTTGTATGATTAACATATAAATCCTGCTGTTGTGAAATGGCAGTCATTGCCCGTTTTTAATTTCAGTTGGGGGGGAAAAGGAATAGAATTCATAAGGAACCATCCATTAAGAAAATTGCTTTCATTTAACACTGCTGCTGAAATGACTATGTCATTACCAGGCAGGAGCTGCAGTACTGCCATGCTCTAAATGTCAGTACCAATGGCTACATATTTTACCTCCCTCTCCAATTTATTTGGTACAATTATCATGTAGGGAATGATCATGAGGGAAATCTAAATCTTTTCAAGCTAAGTAGTGAGCTGTTCCATTTTGAGGCATTCACTCCCATATATGAAATGAATGCAGATATACACACTGAATTAAATTCTGCAGGTCACCTCTACTACTAGTTCAAGGTAACTAGCAATACTTTATACCATCAAAGAAACCAGTTAGAGTTCCAAAAATGTCATTCAATTGACAGTGCCTGACTCCTTATCTCACCCTCCAGAGAAATTGAGGGCAGGTCATGGAAATCTTTTGTTGGTACTGTAGCAGTAAAAAAAAAATATAGCATATATTAGATGTACTTCTCTAATTCATGTTCCTCTCGTGATGGAATAATGTCAGGTCCTTGAGAGCCATCAGGTCCTCTCTGTCGTGAATGTATGCTTTTTACAGTAGGGTCTTGGACCTTGCATTGTGCATACATTCTACTCATTATAATTAGGTTCTGACAGTGTTTCTCAATTACCTGGTCATTAGACCTCCTTCCTTACAAAGACATGTCACCAAGATAATGTATTACATTTGGAATTTAGAAATGTGTGAAATGTGTCAAACCAATGATGTCATTAAAAAGCCAAAGGTTTACCAAAAGCATAACCACACAATACATAAACCAAAACAAAATGCATGGGTTGGTGCAGGTGAGGGAAGCACAATCGGATACTGGTTAATATCTCAACGTTCACTTTTTACAAAGCAAGGCATTCAATCTGCCACATCTCCTGGGCAAACCACCCTCACACTTGCACCTTCCCCTAGGCGGCCGCATCTCAATAGAAAAGAACAGGAGTTAAAGGTTCTTCCAGCCAATGAAATTGCAGTGTCAATCTCTGTTAGTCAGCACACATCAGGTGAGATGCAAGGCAAGCAAGCACATGTATTTAAGTGGATTTGTCACACCTGAGGTATACATAGTAATTACTCTAGTAATACTATATTATAAACCTGTTGTAACACTAGATTTGATCACACCTATGTAGGAATTCGTCACACTTTAAAAAAGGTAGTTTTGTCTATCATGATTTCTCAAGCCTATTTGGCATGTCTACTTGAGTGATGACAGACTAAAGGGTTAAGGGTTGGATTGGGGGTAAGACCCTGCAACATACCAGCATTGTGACCAGGGGGTGTACTTGTATATCAAGCCGCCTCTTGCTACTGAAACAGGAGATAGGCTCCTGCCGCCTGAGGGCCATTAGGCTCGAGAACCATCGGTTCTCAAGGCTTACCTACTTACTACACTCCCACAAGAACTACAAAAAGACAACTTTGTTTACAAATAGGCCACTAGAAATGTGTTAGTAACATTAAGGAGGACAGATACTAGTTTGTTCTACTGGTGGGAAAACCTCAGCTTGGTATATGCTACCCTTAGGCAATATTATTTGTAAACACGGTGTACATTTTCAGTGTTATGCACAAGACTTAACTTTATAATTGTTAAGGAGACACCTCAAAGAAACCTTGAGAAACTCACTCTGAATCAAAACAGATCCGTTTGTTTCCATTGTGTTGGTAGCTAGCTAGCACCTAAGAAGGAACATCACTATAAACATCTAACTGCATGTTTAGCACATCACAACATGCTGATAGAACATCAACATGCTAAAAACACGTACAGTAACTACACATAATTAGATGATCACATAGTCCTAGTCCATAGTCCTACGTCCTAAAACGTAAGTTTGTTACAAGCCATGTATCACTAACCCAGTAGCCTGAAGCAGGACGGGACACAATAGTGAATTAAATTCACAAATTCTAAGTATTTAGTGATCCTAAAACTGTTGTTTGTTATATTGAGTGGGCTCTTCAACATTTAAACTTTAGTAATATGAAAAAGAAGCTTTTTGGTCATTTGCGCGACTTGAGAATTGCCGACATGCAGACCTTTTCACCAGACCGTGTCACATATTGTTTGTATTATTCTTGTTGTAAAGCACTTGGAGACAATTGTCTATGTACAAAAGTGGTATACAAATAAATTGATTGATTGCTATATAAATACATTTGAAAGCACTGATATAGCACTGAGTCATCCCAACAAATAGCACTAGTCCCCATTCTCATACATACAGTATGTTAATGTTGCTCATAACTGCTGGGTAGAATGTCACATTGATAAGCCCACTAGCCTGTGGCCATATTGAGATCTATGTCTTGTTCTCTCTTTGTATCCTCCCACAACTATAACTGCTATGGTGCAATGCAACACTCTGTATTCAGTGAATTCATACAAATTCCAACAGGGTGGAGCAGATTTGTACTCATATCTTCCTCAGGTATGTGGCGTCCATCACAGTGGAACACTAGGGTGCCACAAGTCGTCAGCCAGCTCTCTTTGGCTCACAGATTCCGAGCCACACTGCAGTGCCTCTCTGCGAGTGGTTGCCATGGAACCTGTGACTGTGACAGTGTTGGATTAAGCGGGAGTGTCACTCTCGGTTCCAGAATGAGAAACTTGAACTCTCCTGATGAGCAGTAATGTAATTGCTTGGGTGAGATGAATGATAATGTAATTGCTCTGTACTGATGGATGGTGATGTAATCTGTACGACTGATGAAGTTGTCACTGCGGCTTAGTGAACACAACCATTTGTCACCCTCCTCAACAGAGCATGTTTTTCACAGGTAATGACAGCTTTTTAATGCCATGAAAAAAGCTTGGAGGAAAGTTCTCCTTGTGGAGAAAAATCTGTGGGGGAGTAAGTTATTCATGTTTTTATTTTGAAAATGCCTACACAGACCATCGGGATGGCAATTAAGAAAATGGACACAAACATACTCTAAACCACCTCCTACCTGAAGCACGCTATCTAGCTGATATTCATTTAATTAAGGAGATGTGTTCATTGGAATATGGAGCAATGAAGATTAGGTGTCCTGTAAGAATAGACTATAAGGAATGTGCTCTAAAGCCCTAAACTGAGCGAAATACCTCTACCCTATGCTATACAGTATGTTGGCAAAGTGCCAAAATACAAATGACAATAGAAATAAATCTTGTTTTTTCATTTGTCATGCAAGGAGTTGCTCCACCAAATATCAATACATTGTTCGTACATTGCATTGATTGTTAGCACATCCTTTGACCATGCGTGAGAGAGATCTCAGAACAATGCAGGGATGTATGTATGTACGTAGTACATATAGTTGCCTCATTTAAATGAGTCCCTGTGACCTATGGGATATTGCACACCAAGGCAATAGCTGTCAAATCCAATGAGAGCCCATATGTAGGAAACAGACTCCAGCTGAATTCAATAACAGGTCCACAGCAGGACTGCCAGCAGAAACATGGGAAAAAAACTCTAATGTCCCTGACAACAGAAACAGACAGGGGAGCAGGAAAGGTAGTGACTTCCATCCAAAGTTGTTTGGATTACGTGACCGTGCACAGAATGCTGGATTTGTGTGTGGTGAAGGCAGACATCATCAGTAGTATCGACTCAAAAGTAAAGAGTATAAAAACATAAATGAGGATAATAAAACTCAAGGCACTTTGATCTAAAGATGACAAATTAATATCCTCAGAATCTCACTGTATGACTCACTGTATGACTGGAAATACAAGCTATGAAAGGACAGGTGGTTAATTGTGTGGTGGTTAAAAAAGCAATTTGGATGTAGTCCAAGCCTGAATTGCCTAGTACAATGTAGTCATTATTATTATTAAATCACACCCTTGTCATTTGTAGTAGCCTTTACAAACCATTGATAGTACACACAGCAGCCATT
Source organism: Nansenia antarctica (assembly GCF_963989245.1). Taxonomy (NCBI): domain Eukaryota; kingdom Metazoa; phylum Chordata; class Actinopteri; order Argentiniformes; family Microstomatidae; genus Nansenia; species Nansenia antarctica. The sequence goes on along the minus strand of NC_137690.1, from coordinate 55,843,502 downwards.
ATCTAATTGGACTTAGGTACATTATCAGTGAATAGCTCATAAACAGCTTCATGGTATAGTACATCAACAAAGAAATGTTAAATTATTTACAACAGGTGCCATTTCTATCTACATTATTCTAATTGATTTCCTACCAATAACACCAATTGATATCAGCTCTATACATCTTTAAAATGACAAACAACATTTCCCTTTTGGGCATTATTAATGGTAAAATAAGGTCTCTTTTCCCCATCTTATCTACCTTCCCCCTACACCAGCAAGAACAGAGGAAGTGAACTATCACAGAAAATGCATTTTAACCACAAGATGTTGAAAGACTTGTTTGCAATGATGTTAGCTGTGTGTACTATTTCTTTCAATATCAAAGTCAAGAAACCATTAGTTGCAGCCTTAATGCTTAGTCGTTTAAACTACGCCTGCCTTCCCCTTTAATGGGTCTCCTAGAACTCCCATAGGACCCCAGCAACTTCAAGCAAGCTGGTTTGTTGCCGGCAGAGTTGAGAGTTGACCAGCTAAAGCTGAACCATAATATTATTAATGATCATGCCCCAGAGTGTCTGAGATGTAATGTTGATAGGGTGGCACTATTATAACCCACAAACAAGTGTCATGTCTTGCAAAATCCATGGCACTACAAGGAGCACTTTCTTCTACACTGGCGTTCATCTCTGGAACAGTCTCCCCCGCCTATTAATAAGCAAAGCCAGAATTATGGAAAGCCAGAGAATGGAAAACAGGTAAAGCTGTATCTCTAGATGACAGTTACATGGTACGATAGATCACCCCCCCCCTCCCTCCCCCCCATGGGCCAGACCTCCCATGGTCATAAACATGATAAACTCACCGAATTAACAAAAAAGGAATTGGGTTTCCATGTTGATTTAAACATAAAAGGCAGACATCCTCCTACTACCACCACTGCCTCATCTTATCACCCATTTCAAATTCCCTGTACGTTCGCTCCAAGGCCTTTCAAGACATTTCTGAAACGATGTAACATGCATTTAATAAGTGATTAGATGCGTGCTTATATTTCACTTTACAAGCATAATTGGGGCTGAGGAATCCCATTAGTATTGCCGGTTAGACTACAGCACTGTGCCATCGTTAGTGGCTGTGTTTCGTGTTGTTCACCAGCGGGAGGTGCATGCTGTTTGTGCTGATCATTACAGAGTTGTGCATTGGAACATTTTCGGCAGCACGTACACACAAATATACATTCACATCAGATACACAATCTAGCCAGGCTTGTTTTCGTTACCTTTGACACAATTCAAAGGTACCTTCTCCTGAGAAAAGGTTACAATTCCTAACATTTTTGTTATCATGGCAAACTAGACTGACATGTTATTAACCCCATAATCATATTCCATACAACAATTATGATCATTAAAGCCGAAAGTAGTGATTAAGCCTCATGACAAAGTCACAGGATCAAACGGCTGTCTGAGGATGGTCATGGGAGAGCTTTGGAGATGTAACGGGATGATGAAGTAATTGCCTAATATTCTGAAAGTTGTTCCTAATAAAAAAGTAGGCAGAGAATTTTTTTATTTATTTAACCTTTATTTAACCAGGCAAACATGTAAGAACAAATTCTTATTTACAAATGCAGCCTGACCAAAAAGCAATGGCTCTTTGGCTCTAATTTACAACAATAAAACTATAAAACACTGGCAAATACAGATGCATTAAAATACTAACAGTCAGAGAGAGGGGAAAGGGAAGGAGGAGGTAGGGGTGAGGAAGAGCGGAGGTGAGGGATAGCGGGGGTAGTGGAGCAGGGGTACTTAAAATGAGGCAGTGATGGGTTATGGGATGGGTGAGAGACGGTGATCAGCAGGTGCATTGATCGACTATGGTTTGATGCAGGATTTGTTTGAAAGCAGTGAGTGAGGTGAGGGCGGTGAGTTTGAGGGTGTTCTGTAAGGTGTTCCAGTCGTGTGCTGCAGCGAACCGGAAAGCGCTGCGACCGACAACGGTACAGGCTTTGGGGATGGTGAGTCGGACAAGATCACTGGATCTTAGAACGATGACGGGGCGGTGAGAGAGGTGCAGAAGGGATGAGAGGTAGAAAGGTGTTTTGCAAAGTATGGTTCTGTTGATAAGATGAAGCCAGTGACAGAGCCGTCTGCTGTGAAGAGATGTCCAGTCTACAAGGGTGTACAGGTCACAGTGGTGAGTTGTGAAAGGCGCACCAGTGGCAAAACGAATGGCGGAGTGATGGAGTGTGTCGAGTTTCCTGAGGGCAGACTGAGATGCCATCCTATAGATGGTATCGCCATAGTCGAATATGGGCAGGATGGTCATCTTGACAAGGGTATGTTTGGCTGCACGGGTGAAGGAGGCCTTGTTCCGGTATAAAAAGCTTAGGCGAGCTTTGACTTTTGTCTGAAGGTGCTTTATGTGGGTGGTGAAGGAAAGGGATGAGTCCAGCCAAAGGCCAAGGTATTTGTAACAAGAGACAAACTCCAGCTCGGAACCGTCAACACAGAAGATCTTAGGGGGGCTGCTGACACGAGGTCTCCGGTCGAAAAGAATGCACTTTGTTTTTTTGGTGTTGAGGAGAAGGTGGAGGCGATGAAAAGACTGCTCAATGGAGGTGAGGCTGAGTTGTAGAGTGGAAGCCGCAAAGTGGAGTGAAGGGCCTGCACAATACAAGATGGTGCTGTCAGCATAAAGATGGATCTGGGATTTGCCAGCATCTTTTGCTATATCATTGATGTAGATTGAGAACAACGTTGGTCCCAAGATGGAGCCTTGAGGCACCCCTTTAGAGATGGTGAGATGGTCTGACAAGATATTTTCAGTCTTCACTTGCTGAACTCGGTCAGTTAGATAGCTGGCAAACCAGTTGCAAGAGTTTGTCGAGAGACCAATGTTGGAGAGCCTCTGTAGAAGGATGGAATGGATGACAGAATCAAAGGCCTTAGCTAGGTCGATAAAGGCAGCGATGCAGACCTGCTTGGAGTCCAAGGAAGTGAGAATGTCATCCATAACTTTCAAGGTAGCTGTGATGCACCCGTGGCCAGGCCGGAACCCAGACTGCATGTTGGACAGGATGTTGTTTGAGGCCATGAAGTGGTTGAGCTGTTTGAGAGCCAGCTTCTCCAGGACCTTGGCCAGGCACGGCAAGATGGAGATGGGCCTGTAGCAGTTGGGGTCGGAGCTAGAGCCACCTTTAATGAGGGGAAAGACCAGCGCGGATTTCCAGTCAGGAGGAAAGACAGACAGCTCAAAAGACATGTTGAATAGCCGTGTGATGGGAGCGGAAATGACAGGTGCAGCAGCTTTCAAAAACATGGGTTCGAGCCCATCAAGGCCAGCAGACTTGTTTGTGTCTAGTTTGGTTAGCTCCTCTAAAACCTCTGAGGTCAAGACAGGTTTAAAGGAGAATGTAGGAAAGGGCAGGAAGATGTGTCTTCCAAGTTTTCTAATAATAGTGCCAAACGTAATTTTTTAAATATATATATATAGGCATGATAGACCACGCCTACACGCCCAGGAGTATGGCCAATCATGACCATGTTTAAGATATTGGCTAAGACTGAACCCGAGGGCATGTGTGCCACATTAAGAGAAAGATATGGCATTCATGGCGCCCCCTTTTGGTTGATTTGCATGTGGCTTTAGGGGGCATGATCCTGACAGCCTAATGGACCGGCGTACCAAGTTTCATCACGATATAATTAATTGCCTTAACAGCTCTACACTGTGTCTCTAGCCCTCAAGCACTTTCCAAGGGAAATGCAGTGGAGACTGGTGGAGGTGGAAATCAAAGGACAGACTCATTGTAATGCATGGAATGGAATGAGGAATGGTATCAAACAGGTTCACCAACCTAACTGGGACACTGTTTTCTCTAACTCCCTGGATGTGGTTTGAATACGGAAACATGCTTTTTGGCACTGCTACTGCAGTTCTCCACTTGGCCACATGGTACTGTAACACTTCCTGCAGGATTGGATCCCCTGTGTGGATTAGACTAATGTTAGCTTGCGATATCTAGTTGGTTTTACGAGGTCAGGCATACAGAACCCTGACCCACTTACTGCCCCATGGGCCTCACCAGCATGGCAATCACAGCTGCTGTTCTAATCTCTTGATGCTGGAGAACGAGAAATGATGTTATAGTGAAAGTGAGAGATCCACTCCATTGGACAACCTTGCTCAGATGGGAAAACTTGGCTACTGTCACTGGTACACTAATTGACTCATGATGGTCACTTTTAGTCTGAATTCAGACGAATAGTCAATACAGGATTTACTCAACCACCATGATGGGCGTTGGTAGTAGTTTGTTCTATTTGAGATGAACTGTTATGTTTCACCTATAAACCTCTTGTGTTTACCATTAAGTCACTAGACTGAGAGTCAGACATGTTTTCATCACACAGCAATATCACCGTTAGGCTCAGGCTCCTCAGGCTTCCCAAGGCTTCTCTGCTAGATCAGCAGGCCGGCGTCAACATCCAACACTCAGGGGAACAACCGGAGAAATCTGAGAAAGTAAAAATGATTAGACCAGCATCTCATGTTATGCCTCTCAGCTGCGCTGCTTAACACATTCTGTCAGAGAAGAGCCAGGGATTGTTTTCACGCTTACATAGATCCATTCATTTGTATGGAATTACATGAATAGGTTTGATACTGCTACTCGCAATGCTATGAAGGACTGCCACATCAGGGACGGGCAGCTCTTCTGAGACACATCCCTCAGTCCTGGAGTTGGATCACTTCAGCCCTGCCAGACAATGGGTTTGGGTCTATTAGTCCCAGCTCTGTTTCTGTCTAGCTGATCTATGGGGCGCATTTAATGTAGAACCCAAGCTCAAGTCTCTGTGATGTGTTTCTGCCTCGCTGACTGCCTCGGTGTGGCTGCTCATTCATTTTCAGAGCAATCATGTTTAAAAGGGCAGGGGGTTACAGACTATGAGGGCTCTAGTGGCAGCAGGTTGTGATTAATCTTTGTGCATCAGAATAAAATGTCAGAAAAGATAACCTCACAGAGAGAGAGAAAAGAGAGAGAGAGAAAAAAGGTAGCGAGAGAGAGAGAGAGAGAGAGAGAGAGAGAGAGAGAGAGAGAGAGAGGAGAGAGAGAGAGAGATGCAGTTTAAAGGCGATTACTACATGTAAGAACAGCGACAGAAGAGAGGTCAGTATTTGTTATGCTGGTGGGATTTGTTCTCTAGGAGGGCAGGTAAATATTTGATAAGTGGTTTCCTGGGCTATGTTTCTACAAGTGGTTTCCTGGGCTATGTTTCTAAGGGGTATTGCAATAGGTCCATTGGTACAGTAAAATTGCCAAATGACGGTCTCCTTGCTTTGATTTCTGAGAAAGCTATCAATATCCAAGATACTTAATGGAACTCAGTTAAATGCATACAGAGAGCAAGTCACATTAACTCTGATCCTCCAGTGCAAGAGAATGTAATATTTGGATTATGGGGCCATCATGATTAGTTTGGTTTCAGACAGTGAACAATATTTAATTGCGTGCATGGTGCCAAATATGTACTCTCAGGGCACATTAAATATAATCCTAGTGTTTTCTTTCTTAGCTGGAAACTCAGATGCTAGTGCAAGCTGTTGCAAACCTAGATGCAATTATGATTGAATTGGATCCTTTGTTGCTTATACTGTCCTTCCTCTTCATCGACACTATGGTGAAACATGATCAGTATCTTAGTGTCGCCTCTGGATGAAAATTCCACATTAGTAAAATATGAGTTATACGGATAAGGATATTCAGAACACACTGCATATCCTAAAGGCAGTGAATTACAATTGGTTATATGTATGCACTGTACATTTCCTGCCCAAATGTATACTGCAGGAATCCTTCACAGAAGCTCTGGAGACATCTAATGGAATACAAACACAACCAAAATCTTCCAACAATCTTCCACCAATCCTCTGGTGTACCAATACCAAACTATTGACTAACTAATTGCCACATTGTAAGATGAATACACAAGTTAAAGGTTATCGCCATGTACGTATATACAACATAATCGTTCACTACATTACTGGGACCATTTCCATCAGTGTCAATACAGACTGTACATACCGACAGTATATACTAATAACAGTAATAAGAAGAATAGACCAAAGTAAATTGAGCTGAGATAGCGTGATAACTTTAACTTCTGCTCAGGATGCTGCCCTGACTATTATCCTGTAAATAAGTGCAAAGTGAGCACCAATTACAAGATAATTGGAGAGCTGTTGAGAGAAGTAACCAGATGATAATGAAACTCCCTGGTTAACGACAGGGCGTAACGATTGCTTTTACAAATGGGGACACTTGAACGGTCTCCCTCTCTGTGAAGTGGAAAAGGCAATGTTGCTCTGATGGGGGTAAGTTCAGGAGTCCCGTTTAGTACTATTAGATTATCAATGGTGTAATAGCCTAACTGTATGAAGAACATCTTTTAAGATTGTTAAGATTTTATCACCTGTTATCCATCTAAGGGATGATGTTTTACCACCTAGGAATATGTTTCAGAGCAGGATACAAAATAATGAAACATAGGGATCATGTTTTCTGTCATAAAAAGAAAGAGTGTGTCTGGTTAATTTGAGCTTCACAGCTATAAAGACTCGGCAGCAGTTTCCAATTCATCTGGGTGACTGATTTACTAAATGGCTTGTTCAGAGGAGGCACAGCCTTGATAGCAGGAAAATAAGCTGCTAAAGTCCCTGGTATCTACAGTACGGTATGTGTTAAATAAAACAATAAAGACACAACGTAGACTAAGCAGTGTGATATGTCAAAGGAATCATTTATGAGACACGATTCATCGAGCCATTGGTTATGATGGCTTTTTTTCTTTGCTAGCTTGTCTCTTAAAACCCAAACAGTTCTAATGAGACAGTCTCCCTCTCTGGGCCTCGACATCTCTCATAAACACATGTTGTAAAAATGGAGCACTATACTTGAGATATGAATGCTGGAATGCTGGAATGCTTCTTTCACTCATCACTCGTCGTTTTCAAGTCAGTATTTCACAACTGGACATTCAGTCCAGTTGACATGATGGAGTGCCCCTTCGGGAGACATAAATGGCTGAGCGTGAAAAGAATGCATTCTAAAAAGCCTAATACAGCTCAGTCCTAAAATCAATAGGTGGAATCTTCAACCAAGTTTGAATTATGGGCCACTGGGCTGCACAAAGCTCTCCATATGAGCAAACATAGATTTATGTTTGGATTTAGTTCTCATCCCTCTGTTGTCTCAGGTCATTAAAGCATTTTTCTTTTGCTCCGAGACGATTTCTCTATTGTCCTTGTACTGTGTTGTTGTCTTGTGACATTATACTTTGACAAAGGAGCTTTCTCCGAAACGTGTCAATAAAACCAAACTTTGAAAGGATCAAGTTGCAGTCCAGAACATATTTTCTTTATAACTATTTCTCTAGAGTTTAGATTAGATGTACACTTGCCTCCTCTATGTTGTCCATGGATCATAGTTTCAATGTCTTCATCATTCAAGCCCACGCTACAGAGCTATTGAGATTCTGCCATTGTTTTTAACCTTATTTACTGGCCAAGTCACCTCTGATACATGATTAATGATTTCCTCACTTGCTTTGTGTGGATGTGGTCATCTACATAATAACTCTATCACTTAAGACAGTGGAGGGCAAATCCCTATGGCTGTAGGACATAGCATTAAAGCAATGGGGTGCCTTCCAAAGGGGAATGTGTGGAGTAGGATGATAACATTATCAGGCTTTGTGCTTTTGTGAACTCACACCACTCTTTTAGAGGACATGTCTTGTATGTGGGACACCAACACAGATAACTGTGGTAGAAATGGTGTGCCCTAAGGCCTGATAATACCAACATATTTCCCTCTGACTTCACCAATGTCAGGACCATATTTGCAACAGCACACCCCTTGTTTAATTCATGTCTGAAGGCTTTTTATAGGTTTTATCTAAACACAAGTGGGTATGCCCACAAGAGGTACACCAATCAATGCCATTGCAGCAGGATGCCGGAATCACTCTGGACACCACTGTAAAGGTGAGGAAATACAACGAAATATAGGTAGTAAAACACAGCAAAAAGCTGATTTTTAGACTGGAGGCCTCACACCAATCATGGTTTTTAGACTGGAGGCCTCACACTCAATCATGAAAAAGGTTAGCAATACTACAAACTGCACTGACTGACTATATCTACAATACAGCTCCCTGCTGACAAGTCGCCTTAATAGCCATCTGACCTTTTGTACAGCTTCCCTGACTGGCAGGCTGGTTTAACTTATATACTGCCAACCTTCATCGGTAGAAGCATATGACAGGTAAACGCCAGTGTTCTGAAATGCAAGGCATAGAGCGCCTTTCATCTTTCTGAATGTATTGCTTTGATTTGACGGCTGGTGTAGTCTGCCACTCTATTCAATCCTCTGGTGTGAGAATTGATTATTAAGTTCTAGTAAATGTGTCTTACCTCCAGGGAGATATTGAGATTTGTTAAATGATGGATAACAAAAGAGATTAAAAGCAAACAAACCTTGACAGAGAATAATGGAATTTGATTGGGAAAGCACACCGCTAAGACTGCCCTTTCATGTATTCAAATCTCTCAAGGCCTTGGCTGCGCTTTTCACAATGCCTCAGAATGTATTTCCTTGGGAACTGTCTTGGTTAAATCACCCTAATCGTGTGAATATCAGTGACAGACAGAATGAGGCCTGGGTGAGAGAAGGTTCTGGATTATTGCAATGGATGATAGGCCCTGTTTCATGTTCTGTAAAAGCATAAAGCTGGCGAGGTAAAGAGAATCGCTGGCCATAATGTTGCACTGTGGAAAAAACAACATGAAGTTAATGGCTTTAACTATAAACCAGGCTGCATAGTCAGTCATGCAATACATTATATGAACACTGCATATCAATTATTTGTAATATGTTTTGACCCATTCACTATTATTCATTTTTCAAACCGAACATTAATGCAGCAAAATATGCTCAACACCGTGATAAACCACAGTAACTTCTGTTTGTTAGCTGTCCATCACTGTGAACGCAGCAGCACGGCCAGGACAGCCACCAGCCTGGCTCATCTGGAGTATTTTTTCAGAACTGACATCTGTGTTGGCTTTCCATCTACTCTGTAAATTGAATTTCAGATCTCTCCTCTCCCAGAGTGTGGGTTTTCTTTTCTATAGAAAATTAAAGACACATGTTGAATCCACAAACAGGGTTGAACTTGTAAAACCCAACAATGAAATACATTTCCCTTGGTGCAGCAGATTGTACTTTTTTTCCTCTCCTGGCCCGAGGAAATATTGTTCATAATTAAGAAACATGAAGCATACCACATTTCTGACATCTAGAGGCACTATTTTAGAACAGTAATTCATAGATAGGAAAAGCTACTTTCTACATTAACATTTCTAATTGGATATGGGAAGAGAGTAAAGCCTACCATACAACCTTACCTCTACATCTTCACAAGGTTATTATTTCTTGTGTTGAATGGCTCTGAAAGTGTCTACAGTCCGTTTTTTGATTAGTGAAAATGATTTAAACCTCATAATGGCAATTTTTATGGTCGTTGTTGGCAGTCCAGAACACCAATCCCATTTCACATGCCAAGGTTTAAATCAGTAGGGAGTGTGTCTATTTCAGCAACCACAGACATTGTGGAATGTAATGGGCATAGAGGCATACCCATCTTCGCATTCTGTATTTCAGCAGGAAATGTAAAATGCTATCCACAGACTCAAAGTCAAATGATGGAACAACAGTCTGGGAAGTTGACTGGATTATCTGTCACATTGTTTGTCAGGCGCTAAAAAAAGTAATGAGATTGCATCAGGTAGGGAAGGTGGAGCGACACTGGCGTCAAGTGTAGGTGTTACATTACTGATGCGCCAGTGAGGGATGGAGAACAGCTGTGGTGGGATGGCAAGAGGAGAAGTGATGGGTGACAGTGAGGCAATTCTTCATACCATAATAAAAGAAGAAAAAGGATCTTAGATGTCCCACTTCATTCCTGTGCAAACCAGGGCGATGCAAATGTCTTCATTACTCTGGAGAGCACAAGGCAAACAGGCAGCTGACTTGTTAACCAAGCAAACGCTATTTATATGAGGAAATGAAATGAAAGCTTTGCATGATTATGTTTCATCTGTCTTTCAAGACAGATGAAAGCAGGGCAGCAGAGCAGCAACATGTTGGTGTTCTACTCTCACAGAAATGAAACGTTACATTACAACCATATTGTTCAGGGCTGCTTTAGTCTTTAACATTTCTTCTGAAAACTGGATTTTGGAGGAACAGAAACCTGTCCAAGCCTTGAAGAGGTTGTTGTTCATCCTCTGCATATATACTGCATTCATCCATCTCCTATCCATGCCCATGCCAAGTGAGGTTCTCTCTCTATCATTTGACAGACATCTCAGGATTTGGAGGTAGAGTACTGAATATCCACAAGGGACCTGGTAATGCATGTCCGTTTTTTGCATACAGTCAACACACTGTCAGTCATTTGATAATGAAAGGGCTTTGTAAAGGAATACAACTCACTCCACATTGATGGATAATGGGGATGTGTTTCTGCTGTCATTTTTACTTTATGCATCATCCTTTATGCATCATCTCACCAAACACCTGAGTCCCTGTATCCCTGTTAGTCACTTGAGTTGAGACACTTCAAGGTGTTTCAAGGTTGCAAATTACTACTGTATTGTGAGAAGACAGTGATAACACAAATGAGTTGCCACCGACATGTATTAAAACCAACCAACCCTTCACTGCAGAAGTGTTCATTCAAACATGTCCTCTCTGTAACCTTCACCTTTTAGGCCCTTAATTTCAGCTTCACAGAAGGGACATTGAGGCATTGCGCACAGAGAAATCAGTGAAGATTAAATTGGTCACACAGTCCACATAAAGGTCAGTCCAGTAGACTTTAATGTGTATGGATCTGGACCTTTATTGTACGTGACAGACATCAGGGCTCAGAGATGGAATCAGAGTGTGGAAAAGCAGCGGAGGATGATTACTGTGTATTTGATACTGGTGGTCAACTGGGTGTTAACGCCAGACAGACCCATCTCTCATTGACACTACTGTTGGCTACGGCAATTCTAACAACTTGCCTGGGAGCGCAAGTAACTTTACTCTCAGTAAATGTTATAAGCATTAGGTCACAGGATGATTACCGTAATCTTATTCGCAGACACTTTCGCCCAAATGTCCAGAAAGTCTTGCGGACTAAAGCATCAAACTTGGCCTTCGCATAGCCATTGGCTAAATGCACTTCATCTACCAACCAATCATCTCCCACTACACCTCCCCCTAGTGCTTGCTCACCACACATGTCTGATTCTGAGCCACGCCTTGTTGCCTTGCAGTCGTTTGATTTGCTGAAATCAAATAATAATCAAACAAATACTGTACTCAGTAAATTCATTCCCACTAAGGCCAGGCTTGAGTCAATCATTATTCCAGGTTTACATATATTGCCCAGGGGACAAGGTTATGGGATAATGAATATTAGATGCAAACCAAAGAATATTGACTTATTGGTAAGAAATGGAAAGAAAATGTCACTGTGGTATTGTCGGTCACATGACAATCTTGCTTGGGCAGATTATTTATTCATTAATATGATGTAGTACCTTTTTTTCCAATTGTGTTTAAATGCATAATTAATCAGTGGTATTGAATTACTGGAGGAGATTTAATGAGAGGCACAGCATATATATTCAGTATGGAATTTAGATAGCAATAAGTAAGGGGGAGGAAAATAAACAGAGAGAGAGGATGGGGGGTGGGGGTGAAAGAAAAATGAGATTGCAATTCCAGACCTCAAGAGAAATAAATTGACTGCTGCACTTTCCTATGGTGTGAGAAGTAAACGGGTTGTCACCAGCTACCCTGAGACATACATACAGATACATTCACATTCACAGGTTTTGTAGCTCATATCCAGTAAGGTTTTTGAGAACACCTCATCTGTATTCAAAAATGCAGCTGTGTGACACAGCAGATTAGACGACGGATTTGCAGTCAGATGCATACGGTGTGTCTGAGTATAATATACTTACCTCAGAAACATGTATGTATGTTGTATGTATGTATGTATTTATGTATGTATGTATGTATGTATGTATCCTAATAAACAACCACCCCCCCTCCACCCCAGTTGACATGCAGAACATGAGGGCTTATAATAATAATAATGATGATAATAATAATAATAATAACAATAACAATAATAATAATAATAATAATAATAATAACTTTTATTTTTATAGCACTTTTCCTGCAAACGTTGCAGCTTATGTTATGCAGTTATGCTTGCTTGAGTCAAATACAAACACACAAGAAGCTCTACAAATCTGTTCCTAGTAGGTGCACTAGTAGGTTATAGGTATATAGTTGAAATAGTTGATGGATTTAGCTGAGTGAGAAAAATTGTCTCCAATTAGAATAGAACTGAACTAAATGTTTTCAATTGCAATCACACTAAAATTACGCACAATTACTGAAACTGACACTAAGAGAGCAATTTTCCCAGTGTACTGGACTACACCATACTGACTGATATTTTTGCTTTGTTTTCAGAGTGTTCCCACATTAGTTTATTTTCATCAATGAGGCTGGCTTCAATCTCACAAAGACCAGGAGAAGAGGAAGGAACATCATTGGTCACAGAGCCATTGTAGATGTTCCTGGCCAACATGGCGGCAACATCACAATGTGTGCCAGCGTCGCCATCACACATACTAATGGTGTCCTCCACCGCCATGGTCCATACAACACAGCCCACCCCACACCATCACATTTTTGGACAGACTGCACAACTTTTGATACAGGCAGACCATGGATGAGGCAGAGCACAGATATGTTGTAGTAGGGGACAATGTCAGTTTCCATCATGCAGCCCTGGTGCAAAACTGGTTTGTTGAACACCCACAATTTCTTGTTCAACACATTCCACTCTACTCTCCATTTCTCAATCCAATTGAAGAGCTCTTTTCGGCATGGCGGTGGAAAGTGTATGACCGTCAGCCTCAGCCCTGTGTGTGCATGACTCTTCTGCAGGCAATGGAAGATGACATGAGTGTGAGTGCTATCCAGGGCTGGATATGACTCAATGCGCTTGTTCCCTCGATGTCTAGCCAGGGAAGATATTGCCTGTGATGTTGATGAGGTGCTGTGGCCAGACCCAGCTAGACGGCGAGATTCAGATTCATTGTATTCAAGTATTTTTCTTTCCAGTTTTTTTGTTTGTTTGTTTGTTTGTTTGTTGTTGTTTTTTTATTATGGATATTTTTTCCTCAAAGTTTTCTTTCCTGTTTACTGTAATTGATAGAGAACATATTTTTTGTTCACACAACTGTAATGGATATGGTATGTGCTGTGCATATGTTGCATTGATTTGTTATGGATAAAATTAAGGTTTTGTTTTAACAGTATATTTGTGTTTCTGCACATATGTCTGTAGACTTGAACACTCTCTTGCTGCAGAGTTCTCTACATACAGAACCATTTTATTATGACAAAGCCCACCAAAGATGAAAGTGCTTTTGATTGAGCACAACATTGGTTGGTTGGAATCTGGTAATATGAAGGAAGTGTGTGCCATTTGGTGCAAAAGTTAGATTTTGATAAGTGTTTATATAGTTTTGAATGCAGTGCTTCATTTTGCAGAATATATTAAGTGTTTTACACTTTGGGTGTGTGGTTTTGTGAATTGTGTTAAGTGTTTTGAGAAAATGATTGTGTTAGCAATTGAAAAAAGCTGTGTGATTTTGAGAAAGAACTAAAATAGAACTAAACAGCATAATGTGTGTGGAACATAGTGCTGGATGCAGCTTGTGGAATCACATATGACATACTTTATTACATACATTGCATCACACATACTGTATACTATAACACAAAGTAAAAGCACTATTTGATCTTTCAAATAAAACACTACAATAGCCTCCTCCTGTGTAATGGAAGCTACATGAGCCCCTGAAGAAACAGTTCTCCCACATGTAACCTGAACATTGTCAAACCTGCAGGATAAATAGCCTATGTCTCCCTCAGCCTGCGTTTTATTTTTATTTTTTTTTATCTCATTACGCCGGAGGTGATCACCCCCTGACGTCGACGCACAGGTCAAAACACATTACAGTCATCAGCTGTCCCAATCCCCCTAATGCTATTACCACCACATGAGACAAACAGGATGATTTCAACCTGACCAAGAGCTCCCTTCCAGGAAAGGCAAGGAGATCTTGCTGCAGCTTGGGGCTGTAGCTGTTGTACTGTACTGTCACTGTTGAGAGTGTATTACTCTATAAACAGAACCTAAGGTTCAGTGGCTATTCTATGAATGACCCAAATGACTTTTGATGTTATTATGTTAATGCTTTTTTGAGAGATTGCTTTTTCTATTTTAAATTTGTATCTAAATCAAATATCAGATCTGTGCTCATTTGATTCCCTGAGGCCAAAGTGGGAGATTAATGTTCCACTATAGTATGTACTGTATGACTGGCTTCAGCTTTACATGACTGATATGGCACATATTCAATGCACATGCCCAGGCTGTAAGACTAAGTGTGTGTGTGTGTGTGTGTGTGTGTGTGTGTGTGTGTGTGTGTGTGTGTGTGTGTGTGTGTGTGTGTGTGTGTGTGTGTTTGTGTGTGTGTGTTTGTGTGAGTATGAGTGGTTGGGGCAAGAGGGGGGGGGGCACTAAGAATAAGAATGGAAGCAGATTTATAATGCACAGAGCACAAATGGTATACAAACGTGTATAATCCCCAGGATATGAGATTAAATTAGATCACATCTAACAGAATGATCAGAGAGTCTTTAAAGGGATAAATCCCATGTTATCAGGGACTCTACACTTCCATCTTGGAGCAAGACAACACAACACTCTTCCAGCTCTGGCTCTTTGACTGTCAATGAAGACATCAGTATCTGTTATTTGATCTACAGGTAATAATCCATGTGTAAACAGTTAAAGAAATACTATGGGATCTTTGCAACGATGGGCAAAGTTTAAATCGTTCAGCAAAGTTTCATTTAGCATAGAGGCAGTGGTCTATGCCAGCCTCGTTGATGAAAATAAACTCATGTGGGAACGCATTAGCATCTGGAGGTATGAATTGAATCACTGTATTACCCCATTCAGCCAGGGAATCCCTAGTTATTATTAGCACCAATATTTTTAAGTGCTTCGGCAGCCACTTTGGGTTTTTAGCTTGGCTCACATGCCCATGCCTTGCGCTCAGAGGAATCCCCACCCCACTGATGGCAGGGCAAGCGGGCCCACTTTGTCACTCATGAGTGCTACTTTCGAACTATAGGCTGACATTATACAAATGATCCCATTCAATAATTTTAACAGTCCATCACCCATGAAGCAATAAGTCATATGTCATTATTGAAAAGAAGACAATGAGCACAGTCTATATTCTGACATGGGAAAAACCAACCCATCTCTCTCTCCAAAAAAGAGGAGAGCAATCAAGTAAACCAGATCATGCAGTGAATTGACTGCTGGCGGAAGCACATATGAAAAATAACCTCGGGGCTCAAAACAAAGTACCCATGACTTCTAATAAAATGAAGTTCCCCTGGAGCAACCTCCTCTGAAGGCATCTATCATTGCTGGGAGGTGGGGAACCCTCAGCATGCAAGACATGCAGGGAAGACATGCAAATGCAATAGGCTAGCAGCTCTCTAGTAGACCACTTTCCCTACTTTCCTTCCTCTCTCCTGTGCTCATTAGTTTTCGTTCACCATCTTCCTATTCTCGCAGGGCCAGACGTGTTGGCTTCCAGCATACATACTGTTTGGAGGCTTATTGACTTCCTCCTACCATAGACAGATTGGGAATGACATGTACATGGAGGAAATCTGTCGGTATTCGTCCTCCGAATCTACAGTCAACACCTCACAGCTAGATATATATCTATTTTTATTTTTTTTGAGATTGCAATTTACACCTACCCAGACTTGTGATTTTGTTGGTAAAGCTGGATCCGTTATTTCCAGACATACTGCATAAGCTGATATGGATGGCTCGAGACTACCATTTTCACATGGTCTTTAACATTATCATTCATAAACTGGATTGAAATGGAAAAAGGCCACTTGAATTGATCAGATGCAGAAACTACAAGGCAATGAATATGTACCTTTCCAACACCCAGGACAGCTCATATAGAAAACATCTCCCAGAGGGCAACATATGCATCAAATTGCAAATACCAGAAGTGTCATAACAATATGATCCATACAAATAACTGTCTTTCTATTCAGCGGTCACCCAAAACAGGGTAGCCTACATTACGGAAGCTGTTATGACAGAGATGACACATATTTAATTCAAAAGAGGTCATGTAAGAGCAGGAAAAAAGTGAGTGCCTTTGAATGTTAATCATGTAGATGCACGCAGAGCTTTTAAGGCTCGTCATGAGGTCTCAGCGTGAGACATACTCACTCCCAGTGATGGTCTCCCATGTGTGCACGTCAAACACACTTTGATGTTCTCACCAGTCTGGAAAAATAACATTTTAGGCATTGCTGCTACACTTCAACTCACTTTTCTTCAGAAAGTCTGGGGATTTTGAAAAAGAGAAATAGATAATTATCTGAACTCCCTAGTGGTAAAGACTTAGGGACTAATTGTATGCTTCCTTTGAAAGAAAAACATTTGGCGGAGGGGTTGGTGTTCTCTAATGTAGTGTCGAGAGAAAATACATCAGGATGTGTCAGTGTTCTCCCAATCTCATGAAACCTATTTTGGGATCTTCACACAATGCTAATAGCTCTGCAGTGCAACTGGTCATTGTAATACATGATGAATGTGCAACTCATCACAATGCTATTTCAAATACATAAAATCGGAAATGACTATAATGGCCTCATTTGTACTGTTCAGGTGCTGCCATTGGCTTTAGCTTATTAGACTACTGTGTTCTTGTCTGGACAAGCTGAGCTAGATACCTGGTCAATCAATACTTATCAACCATATCATTGTTATGACAGCAAGAGGGTCACAAATGACATGTTGCAACTGATCTAGCAAACAGCAAATGCCAGAGCAGAGTATTGATGGCGGAGGATAATGTTGAGACAGGGGGTTGATAACATGCTAAGAGATACACAGCAGATGGAATACAGTTAGATACCTGGTCAATCAATACCTGTCAACCTTATCATTTCTATGACAGCAAGAGGGTCACAAAGGACATGTTGCAACTGATCTAGCAAACAGCTGATAAATGCCAGAGTAGAGTATTGATGGCTGAGGATAATTTTGAGACAGGGTAAAGGATACACAGCAGATGGAATACAATGGTTGAATGAATTGTTTGATTATCTCTTAGCTGTCTCCATGACAATGGGATGTGGAGAAAGTGTAATTCCCATTTTATCAAACAGTTTACTTTCCATCTAATACCATCGCATACCATCACATGTATTCCATCTGTGCAATTAGGGCATATCTAAATGTTACCACATGCACTTGAGCCGGCAAGAACAACGCCTAAAGAGGCGTATTGACAGAGAGAACAAGTACATGATTATAGATAAATTAATTATTTAGGCTTTCAAGCCATCTCAAAAAGAAGAAAATGATGTTGCCTTGCCTACTTCCAATTTCCCTCATTTACATGTATCTTTGTTCAGTGCCAAGAGCAAAGGTATCCCACAGGGGCTTTGAATAACTACTGAATTAGAAATTAAAACTACTTATATTACTAATACTAATACTAGTATTGCCGCTTGTATTGTTTTGAAATTATTCTTCAATGAACGTTGACAATTCAAGGGAAAGTGATAAATCTCTACAGTTATCAAACCTTCAAACCGACGATCCCATTCCTAGGATGTTGGCACTGGAAGCCTTAAGGAGTAACATTCAGCTGAATATATGTGGTGCAAAACCCACAGAATTAATAGTCATTACTCTATGTTAGTTGTAGTTATAGACTATGATGATTTTGTTAGCCAATTTACATGCCTTTCATTGGAAATAGGCTCATCATATTCTCATTCATGAAATGCTATGTTAGATGAAGCTGGAGGATCAAAACATGAATTTAATGAAATTGCTGGCCTCAAATGTAGCCTTGGTTCACTTGCCTATCGACAAGGAGGATGTTATGGCCCAAACTTCAAAGGCAGAGGCAGATAGAAATACCCGAACCCAGGGTTCTGTCTGGGTTTGAGTGTATAGGCTACCCCCTCTTCATGTTCCCTCAGTGCTTCGGATGCTACACTGCTCACATAGATTTTGATGCCTTCCCCAGAGGCTTGGTCTTCTCTCATCTCCCTTCAGACTCAACGGGGAGTTTTCTCGCTGTTTTCATGAAGTGGCTGTTGTACAGTAAATGCTACTTTAAAATTGAATTCTCTCTCTCATTCTCTCTCTCTCTCTCTCTCCCTCTCTCCTGCTGCAAGTGGGAAAATAATTGGACAAAGATTTGAAATAACGGTCCTTCCCAGTGGAGAGATGGCTTTTCTCCTGGCAGCGGTGAATTGATAATCCCCTCTTTAAAATACTTCTGGGGTCCTCTCTCATACGAGGCTCCTGCCAAATTGGCAGACTGATTTCAGGGCCACAACAGCCTGTATCTCACACTGTCTAATCCTAATTGCCAGTGGTGAGGAAAAAATGCCCACGAAACAACCACATGTAAACACGCGATTAAAGACTTTATACATTCTGAAATTTGGTCTCTTTGTTCTTCCAAAAAATAAAGTCCAGTGGTATATCCTTACTGTCCGTTGAGACCCTCTTAAATGTCTGAGATAAAGTTCTAGAGTGCTTTGTTGGAAATGTGTACTGTTTCTGCGACTAGAAACAGAATGTTTCACTACCATATCAACAAAGTACAGTATACTTCACCTTTAACCATCTCTGCTAGATGTGTGAAGGCTGCCGATTACATTTTCTCTGAAGTACCTTTCCAAACCTGGGAGAAGCCCATTTGTCAAATTTGAGTCCAATAAATAAAACCAGGACCTGGTTTGAGTGACACCACATATCCTGTAGGCCTACAGTGCTGTACTACAGACTCAGCAGAAGCAAAATAACAGGAAAAGAGACAGCCATATACATTATGGATATGCATCACCCTGTCCTCACAGGATGTGTACATGTAAGAAAGCATAAACGTCTTAATTTGCTAAAGGTACATAAGCAGAGAATTGGGATGGTGGTGGAGCGGATCTCAATAAATGCACCTTGGGCAACTGCCAGGAAGGGTTCTGGTCCATTTGCGCCAGCAAGGTCTAATCTGGTATTGATGTAGTTACGGTGTGTGTTTGAGAGGGATGCAAGGAGCCAGGGATACATTCCAAAACTGTTACTAAGCAAGAAGGAGAGCATAACTGAAAGAGACTACAACCGACAACCTTCCTCCCTGTGGAAGCGATTGTTAACGAACTACATTGATAAGAAAGATTGCATTATGAGGGATGCTTGACACAATAGACTGACAAACTGCAAATCTTTTTTGCATTGTGAGATGAGATATCTGAGTTAGCCTAGTGACCTTGGTTCTCTGTGAGAAAGATATTGCCAGAGGGCTGTATGCTACATGCTGGGACACATTGATATTTGGCACACACACACTGCAGCTGAAACCAAGCATGCGCAGTATACATTGACAATGTGTTTGAGATGTAACTTACTGTGGATCTCCTATGCTTCAAATGGAACCCTTCCCTGAATGAAAATTTCATTGAGATAGGCCAGTCTGTTAATCTTCTCTCTTCCACTCTTTCTTTCTTTCTCTCTCTCTCTCTCTCTCTCTCTCTCTCTCTCTCTCTCTCTCTCTCTCTCTCTCTCTCTCTCTCTCTCTCTCTCTCTCTCTCTCTCTCTCTCTCTCTCTCTCTCTCTCTGGAATATGGAATTAATTCAAATGCCACACCACACCTGTCATTTGACAGATAAGGCTGATCTTCTTTGTTTTTTAACAGAAGTTTATCTATGATGAGTTCATAAACCCCTTTAGGTATAAAATCCTCAACTTCTTTATGAACATGTCGCAATGCTCTAGGCCTACTTCAAGAACCTGTCTTCGGCATGGACTTAATTTGGAGGAAAAAACGTATTGTAAGAATGTAAAACACTTAAGCAATCAGTTGAATGACGTGTACTATATGCAACACTGTCTACTAATTAAATCGTACTCATTCCCAATTGCGTGTTTTACGCACGAGTCCCTGATGACGCATGAGATACGATATTTGGACGATACGTCAAGATACGTGAGAGTAAGTACATTTACGTGACTTTCGTAAGAAGTGCATTTTTATTATCCCAACATGGTTCATATCAACAAGCAATATTTTACTTGAGGCATCAAATGTGGTTGGAGAGGAAAATTCCACATGCATTAAATTACTAAGAATTCTGGGTGAAAATCACCAACTGTGACTGGACTGTTGAAATCCTAGATTTGAATTGCACATCTAGATAAAGCGTTCTATAGCCTACCTGAGGCCTTTATTGTTCAATATCAAACTGTTAATTGGTTTGTCTGCGTTCTTCAATAATTTGACAAGTGATGACAACAGCAAAGGCAGAAGACATGTTCAGAATCTCAAGCGTTAGGTCAGGCTACACTTGGTTCTATTAATATTTCCGTAGTCTATGCATCATATTTAATAGAGGCAAAACTAGGTAGCTATAATAAGGCTGCTGGGCTACTGGCGGTTTAATAGAACAAATAAACTAGACTGCATGGGCACGGTCATTAAGTTCGTATTATCTTTTAGGAACAGGGCAACAGGCACGCATGTTTAGGAAGAGCAATGAGTAATTCATTCGCAGATATGTTATCTCAAAGTTGTCAGGCAATACCCTTTTGCAACCCTGACAAAAAAAACAACTCTATTTCTATTCAGAATTGAAAGGGGCGTTGCACTGTTATCCCTCTCCAATCCACATGGCCGCAACAGGGTCTTAAAAATCTTGGTCATTGCCAGCAGGCGAATAGCGCTGTACAGAACCGGTACATGCAACGGGAATAAAGACACTCCTGAATAGCGCGTACATTTAGTGTCCACGCGCAGTAGAACGACCTTACTGTAAGAAAGTGTGAAATTTTGGATGTAAATTAGCCTACCAATTTGTAATGTACTCTACATTCGATCAATGACGGGGTGATTCCCCTCTACTCTCCTTGGATAACAGTTGTGGTGGTGCGGATAACGGAATTCCCATTCCTTACACAGAGCGGGCATGGACATCAAAGTAAGTAGGCTATAGGTGCAATAAGCTCGTTGTTTGTAAAACTGTGTAGCGTAGCCTTAGCCTACTGTATTTTATTAAATGCGTTCAACTCTAAGTATAGTACATTATCCGGATACTTGAATGCTGTAGTTATTTTAGGCAGAACTCTATGTACTAGGCTAGAATAAGTGACCAACTTTCCGTTAGTAATAGGCTATGTCTATTTAAATCCAGTTCTGCAACTTTTTTATTCGACAGGGTCGGAACATAAGCCTTTGCGATTAAACAAAACTGATACCCGTTTAAACTGTATCCAACCTAATCCTAATTAGTCACACTGCAGTCATATAATTTCACTTCTACTGGTTACATTGTTGCAACATTTTAAAAATGTCTCTGTGAAATGAGTGCCACCGTGGATCCCATTTACCCCCTGCTGAGAAGACAATGAGCTATTGGTACCTGGCTCCGCTTGTGCTCTGTATTTTTAATTGGGTACAGACGTTCAGATTTTGTAGAACAGGCCAACTAGGCAACTGATACATACACGAAAACGAAAAGCTATGCATATATGTGGCATTTTCTCTTGAAAATGCAAAATTGTAAGCGAGGACTAAACATCTGTTGAACGTTTTATCCCTAATGTTACATCCAGATGTCTCTCTGTACATACAGTACAGTCCACACAATAATGCATATCTGACATTATGTGCTATTATTATTATTATACAGTTATATATACAGTTATTATACAGTTATGTACAGTTGTTATTATTATACAGTTCCTGGAATTAGAACCATGGTTTGTATATATGGACTTCAAATTTTTTTCCAGTATTGCTCCGTCCCTATGGGAAATGACTTCATACACTAATGATACTACATATCAGTGATGAGGTTTCATTTTCCATTGAAACTCCTCGACCATTAGAAGTAATAAGCTAGTAGAATGTGGTGCAACCTCAGCAAATTACGCTTCACTTCTGCAGTCAAATTAGGATGTGGTGTGACCTTGGGGGACCACTGTGCAGCATTCAGATACTGTAGATGGAGGTGGGGCATGGGGGGACAGGGGTGACCGTGTCCTTACAGTAGATATGATGGAATATTATTCCAACACGGTCTTGTGATGAAGTTTGTGGTCAAATACACCATCTTTCATCAACTTGCTGTGGTAACATCATGTACATGAAGGCTACATTATATTACCAACTAAGCAAGTCGGTGTGTTGTTAATTCAAATAACTATGAATCATTCATTTCCAATTGTTTTTGTGTGGGGTTATTGTGCTCTCATGGTTGTACATACTTTCTAACGTGTTTTACAACAAGAGTCTCAACATGTCATGGAATTGTTGAGATTGTATAACTTTTCAAGAGAGAAAATGTAAGTTTCATGATTATTTCTTCAACCCCATTTAATTGAGAAATGTTATCCCCCTCGGTGGGCTTTCAGTCAAGTGGAACATTTTTAGTTCAATGACCCAATGCTTTGCTCACTATGATCAGCCATGTCACCGTCTGTCAAACTCACTCCGAGGATAACTGTCCTAGAGGAACCAAGCATCAGAACAGAGATATATTTACTCTTGTTGCCTCAAAGTTACACTATCACCTAGGTTTTACAATTTCTACGTTTTTCCCATGGCACTATCGAGTATTCCCTTGATAAAACAACTGTTTTCCAATGTTAACGACAACTCTTAAGAAAACCATGACTGAGCACCAGACCTTACTGTAATCTATAGAGCCAGCTCATGTGTTTTAGTTCTCTATGCTAGACAGTGGAGACGCCACGCCTCACACCACTGAGCCTGTCAGAGCGTTTCAGCACATGATTATACTGCCTGGCCTGGGCACCAACCATTCAGTGGAGACAGTGTCAGTTCCCTGAACATTCAGGCCTCATAGCTGTGGTCTGTCAGTGTCTCAAGTGGTTGCAGTATGTTTAAGTTATATATTTCACTAGGAATCCAAGTGTCCATTTAGACCACTCTGAGTAGTCACAGACACTATGTTTTCCTCCACAGAGTTCTCTTAGGAATTCTCTCTGGGCTTTTGATTTGCCCTCTGTTTCCACTTAAGAGTCCTGGCTGTTTTCCAAAAACACCTCAACACTGCACATACTACATACCAGGATCCACAGCATTTTGCTTTTTGGTGTTAAGATACATACCTGGAGGTGGTTATTTTCCAAGATGTTGTGTTTGATGACTTTTCCATTTAGAATGTGTAATGGGTAATTACAAACTCCTAAACTCCTATTGATTGACATTCCAAATTACTGGGTTTCTTCAAACATTACAACAAGATTCCTCTAGTTCCTGATTGCAATTTAAACCAGTGCAGTCAACATTTTTTTTTTTTTCATTTCATGTATTTATTTTTGCAAATGAGATTATCATACATGTCATAAACATTTTTGAAACCACATCTCTCAATTATACTTGTCAAAGTACTGCTGAACCATTGTCTGAGATACAGTACCACCGTAAGTTGATCATGCTAGCAGGCAGGAGAGATTCTTCTTTGGAGAATGTGAAAAAGCAACCTACAGCTGGTGTGTTTCAAGTGGGATGGATGCATTATGTAAAATTGTAGATTGCAGCAGATGTTTTATCCTTTTGATGGCTGTGCAAGGTCCATACACATGTCACATTTCATAGCTATTGCTGTTTGAGATGAGCTGTTTTTCTCTTCCTTATGATGATGGACTGATGTCCATGTCCTTGACTTACCTCATTCCCCTGTCTGTCTAGACATTTTCTCCCGTGAGTGGCGATAGGGTGAGAACAACTTAAAACTTTCTCATAGACCATTTATTTTGTATTTTAGCCATGTTGACAGGATTGCAGAGTTCAGCAGAGTTCCCTGTCAGGTATATAACATAAATTCCTTCCTCCCTTTAATTGTATCATGACTCGCTTATGCACAGATATTGAACACGTCGACACTGAACGTGTGGACACTGAACGTTTACAGTATCCCACACAATCCCAACAGATTACAATCCGCAAAGAACACATTTATCTGTTGCTTTTTTTGGTCTTGACTAGAATTTTCACAAATGATGTGCAGGGTATAAAATGACATTCATAAAGTAAAACATATATATAATTTCAGAGGACTTAGTGCTCTTCAACAATAAAATGTTTACACAACTATCTCGTGCTTTTTGATGGTTGATTTTCGGAAAGGCTAATCGTGATGCCTCTGGGATGCATTGTTAATTATAACTATATCTGTGGAAACTCTCATATGGTCAGCTCTCTAATTGGCAGTCAAAGCTGTGCACCACCTGTCCTAGCCTTTAACACTGCAGGTGTTGCCGGCAGAGCTGAAGTCTTGGTTCTGAGTGAATGTAACCTTTTTTTTTAAAGGAAGATGAATAGAACCGCACCATGCGTGACAACTTAAAATGGTTGAGGTGGAAAGCACTGATATTGTTTTACACTACGTATCTAAACCAGAGGTGGGAAGACGAGAATATAACAGCACAGTCACAGAGATCAATGTAATCCCATTGGACACATACACAACGTCATACATTATTACATCATCATACCTCATACAGAACACATTGTCTTGGATCTCTGATATAGTACAAACACATACCGTATAGTTAATTACAGAAACAATACAGGACATATATATAAGTTAGAGTTTATTTTGTTTTGGGAGACTAAAAACTCAGAATTGTTCTCGGCTATTGCATGTTTTTGCATGTGTTTACACCCATCAAAAGAAAAGATGTATTATATAAAGAACAAGTGTGACATCCACATCCTTATAGCTGATCTGCAATTGTTCTTTTTGTGCTGAAGGCTTTTGTATAATGACATTGTTGTCTTGTTTATACACATTTGTCTTTTTATTGTTCACCATGACAATGGACTTTTGTCATTTCTAAGCAAAAAGTCAATAGAGAGCTTTGTGCAGCTATAAATCCATTGGCTTGATTTCAGCATCCCAAATCCCCCCAAAACGATTCCTCATGTCTCTATTGTTTCTTCCTCGTTCTTCAACCATATCAATAGGACCTTTTAAATAGGCTTTTGGAGTTTGACAAGTGTACAACACCCTGTGTGTCATATCCTTGTCTGTGATCCTTAAATCTAAGAATTTAATCTAAGGATTTAAGACCATTATTAAGGATTAACAAATGAATGTATTTGACAAATGAATGTATTTGTTAAAAGGTTGCTTAGGATCATAACACATTTGCAGTGTTGCTTTGATTGATTTTCTTTGTATGAAATGTGTCCATAACTGTCTGTCTTTGCGACTGGTTGGCTAGTTCACTGCTACTGTTTTCTACCGTGGTCGGGGGTGTGTGTGTGTGTGTGTGTGTGTGTGTGTGTGTGTGTGTGTGTGTGTGTGTGTGTGTGTGTGTGTGTGTGTATGTATGTGTGTTCTTTATCAGATACAGACATACATATGGAGAATTAGAATTTAGAAGTGATATGGTTTGTACCAGTACTAGTGTCAATCTGCCTCCAGCCTCCCCCACCTTGGGATCATTCCCTTCTCTAGAATGAGAGGCGTCCTGCCCTCCCCTATGATTAATGGGAGACAGCCAGCCATCTCATACTGGGTCTTGATAACATCCTTGGCAGAAAGCTTCAACATGGAAACTGCTTAGCATTATTTCTTTTGACACAATTTGCTATGAAATCAAGGGACATTTTCAGCAGCATGTGATCAATTCTGTGAGGTCATGAAATAAGATCACAAATGTTTCACACTGTAACACTGAACATCCCCCAAATACAGAGTGAGTACATTGCTCACAGACCTCTGTACACACATGGTTTTAGATCATCAAAAGGCTACTAGGGTTCTTGTGTGGCTTAAGATGCTATCAACTGGCTACTGTTATCTGTAAGGATCTGGACTCAAACTGTCAATACATTTCTTCCTAAAGGTTTGATTTGTTTTGAAAAAAACAAACGTTTGATAGAATAAATGATTGATTAATGTAATTTGGTAACTTAATTTGGTCACATAATGTATTTTGCATGCAAGTACTGTATGTACTTTTCCTTTGGAGCATTTCTTTCTATTCGTTATCTTCAATATACTGTACAGAACTGTAAACATGCTGTCAGGCCTCAAAGGAAGTAATAAAAAAGGGTTTCTGGAATACATCACTGCGGAAGTTTGAGAGCAAGAAACAAGCCAGACAAAAAAATACTATTTCCACAGAACACAAACTAGAGCCGATTTCTGTTACTCTACCCTGTAAAGTTGATGACTTCTCTAAACCGAGATTAGAGGAGGAAAAACTATGACTCCACAGCTCACACACTCCCCTCCCCCCTCTCTCTACTCTGCCCCCCCTCACTTTCTCTCTCTCTCTCTCTCGTGCTCTCTCTCTCTCTCTCGTGCTCTCTGAAGTTTACACAGATGCTATGCTGTCTCAGCTTTGGAAACTTTGATCAATGCAAAACTGCCAACCTCCAGCAGGACAAGGTCAGAGAACAAGATGACTGTCCAAACATGGGGAGGCACCATCTGTTCCTGACTCAATCCTGTTCACTCTGTCATCTACAGTACCTGGCCCTTTCTTTTACCAAGGGCTCTGGTGCTGAGCTAACGACCTCTCACATGAAATTGTCCATTAACCCCACCTACATCGCTGTCAACC
Source organism: Nansenia antarctica (assembly GCF_963989245.1). Taxonomy (NCBI): domain Eukaryota; kingdom Metazoa; phylum Chordata; class Actinopteri; order Argentiniformes; family Microstomatidae; genus Nansenia; species Nansenia antarctica. The sequence continues at coordinate 55,816,631 of NC_137690.1, read as the reverse complement.
TGCCTGCTCGAGACAACAACCAACCACATGTTCCTAATTAGCATATCTAATGGTATGCAAATGAGATGTCACCCTTTTTGGAGGTTGACTACCCATATGCCAACATAATCCTGCGAAAAAAGGGAATGTGTAGCAATTATGTCACGTAGACTGTACTGTGATCTTGATGTGCATGTGTGAGTCAGTGCTGCTCTGACAGTGAGAGTGAGATGTTTTTCTCAGACAAAACTATCCATTGAGCATTCTTCCTCAGTCAGTCTTCACCCCAATGTCCCCACTTCACCCACAAATGTCCTGGTTGGTTCCTAATCAAAAAACACCCACAGCGTTTGTCTCTTAGTATTGGAGATTTGCAAAACTGCCATGCGCCTGCCACGAGTGTTCACAATAAAGAAGAACAAAGGGGAAGTGGGTTTGTAGTATGTGCTGCTCACACAGGTTAGGTCACTCTGTGGTTTGAAAAGAGATTTCTCTATCTTGACTGTGGACGTGGCCTTAATGTGAACGTTTCTGTGCAGCTGTGTCCTTCAACAAATGGAATGTAGGCAGCTCAATGGTGGAGAGATGCCCTTTCGATGAATGAATGAATGAATGAATGGTCTTTATTGTCATTGCTATAGTACAGGTACCAAACAACGAAATTTAGGAGGGGTGGCTCCCCTGGTGCTAGAAAAAAATAAAAAATAAATAAAAAATTAAAAAATTAAAAAAAGGGAATGAGCTGGTTTACATAAATAAAGGCTATGTACACTATCCACTATACTATACTGTACAGATAGACGACTAGGGTTGTCATATTGCACATAGTGTTATTGCACATTCATTTGAAGTGTCGCAGTTTGCAGGCTAGAAATGCAAATAAACCCCCAGGAGGTCTTGCTGTTTGTTGTTGTTTAGAGAAGTAAGTTCTGGGAATACTTAAGTTAAAAGTGATAGGAAGAGTTGCATAATATTTGATCATCATTGTTCCCAGTGTGTGTCCTTACAATGTTTCCTGTTTACCTTGTAGGTGGAGAGTTGAATACATACTGTCATTGACCCCATAAAGTCAACAGTAGAAGAGCAGTTGAATCTAGTTACCCTGCGGACATCTTGGATTGTCTACCACCTGCCTTTGGGATAGAAGAATGCTCCTCAAGGATTCCACATATATGGAAACTGTATTTAAGGACTATGTTTTGTCTCGACAAACAATTGTCTACAGAATGGCATCGTTTGTTTCACAATTAGAATTAAAAAGGAACAAATATTTTTAGTAGCAAAAAGAAGCATGAAGTCAATCATGTAATGATGATGAAGACATTTTTATCTAGTGACAACAGCATACTGTATACTGCACATTTGTTTATCAGAGGAATGGAGTGTTCAGCCTGTTTGCACCATGCAGTCTCCAAGGGATGAAATATTGTCATACTTCACTTGGAAATCAGAATTTTCAATAAGGAGCTTTTTGTTTTTCGTTTCCCTCTGGTTCCCAGGAAACTGATTCAGAATGCACCCAATGTCTCTCTTCAAGCGTAGAAAGATCCGGGCTTTTACTCTGTTGTTGTTTTGCATCATCACTTTTACAATGTTCTTGTTCAGTTACACTTTTCGAGATCCGTCTCTGTACTTCTTCAAACATGCTTTTCGCTTGTCGGACAACTTCTTCTCAAAAGGACTCTGTGCCTGTCGGCAGTGCATGACAGAGCTGGAGGATGACCCCTGGTTTGTAGAGCACTTCAACCAGTCTGTTCACCCACTTCTGACCAAGAGGAACAGTTTGCTCTCTGATGAAACCTACAGATGGTGGCAGGTAAGACTTATTTTATAACAGGCTAATCTCAGAATACATTTTCCTGACATGTGGTTATTTATACCATCTCCTAAATTCTCATCCTCTTGACAGTAGATGTAATGTCAGATTGCACAAGAGAGGACTGGATAACTGTCTCCACCACTCCACTCATGAGTCCTGATTTCTAGTTGATAAGATTACCATCCTCTTCCTCTTGCTGTATATCACGGTTGAAATCCATATGTTTATCCTCTTCTGTGCCATGCTCGCCACAGATCACAATAGCTTGCTCTTGGTTTTCCGGAAGCAAGGTCATGCCTGAAAAAAGAATTAATTACCAATCTCTTAGCAACTGCACCCTGAGCTAAGTATAATTGTATCAAATCAAATGTGACACATTGTTTCTGAACTGTAGGTAGGTACTGTAGGACTATGCTGGATTGCTTAGATTCAAACATGAACAACCGGCGCACCCCCTTTAAATGTTGGTTAGGTTCGGAGCACTTTCTTCTAAATTGGAATTGATTCCTGGGCTATTATCCAGGTTGCTGTGAACGTGACTTAATAGCATTAAGCCACAAGACACATTTGGAGGTACAAGGATCATAGGATGCATGCAAGGCCCTACACATTCTCATCCATGTTTCACTATTATGTCCTGTCAGGGAGGAGCCCTCTGTAGTAGAGGTTATCACATTCGCCTGGACACCGTGTTTAATTAGAGGAAAGAATAGAACAATTACAGGAAGGTTGGCTCCTGTCACTACTCATTTCAAAAGAGGTTTCTCACATGGGGCTTGACCTTGGGGTCTATCGGTGAAGTCATCTAGTCACAGATGGCGGTGCTGAAAGATGTGTTGATGCAAGAGATGGATTGTTTATTTGTCTTCTTCATTCTTTTTCTGCATATGTGCCGTGACAACCTGCCACTTACTGTGTGTGTGTAAGCATGTTTGTGGGCGTATGGGTGTGTGTGCATATGTGCGTAAGATACAGTAGGTGTGTGTGAGTGCTATAGAAAGGTTAGAATGTTCTGCATCGGTGCGTGTTTTCTTATACTGAAAAAAATATGTTTCCCCACTTATTTGTCGGTACATACCAGTAAATACACTGTGTTAGAGCCCCCTGCTTTCATTTGTTGTGTATCTTAATACAGAAGGCCATCAGGGGAGGGGGTTAAGATCCCAGAGAAACCATACAGTAGATAACCTCCCTGAGGTTATTTGAAACATGTGTTCTGTGTCTTGTGCTGAATGCCAGCTCTGCTGCCCGTGTTAAATCACTTCTACTTAAAGCAGCCCTGGAGTCAGAGCCTAGTCTGAGGGTTCTCTCTGCTGTGTCACCAGTGGTTGCAGTCAGAGAGGCAGCCAGCCAACTTCAGCGAAGTGGTGGAGAGCCTGTTTCAAGTCATTCCAGACGATGAGCTCTACATGGATGCAGGTCCTGACCGCTGTAGGACCTGTGCTGTGGTGGGGAACTCTGGGAATCTCAAGGGATCCCGGTACAGAGACCTCATTGACTCCAGTGACATCATCATAAGGTGACTGATCATCACGCTTGTTATTTTTTTTTGTTATATACAGGTTGGAGACACCTGGTAAGATTAAGAATGTCATTGCTTTTTTTCACTGACCATGGGTGGCCTGTCAGTTGGATTACTAATATGAATACAATTATATTAACTTCAAACATGCACATTTATAAGTGTGTGTGTGTAATTTAAATAAATAAATGTCATGAACTATTTGGCATCAATCATCATCATCATCATCTACAATGGCAATGAGTTGAGCTGCTTGAGCAAATAGTGCTGAGCAGAATACAGCATAATTGTTATTGAACCGTCTTAAACAATGTTTTGGAGAAAACGGTAATTGAACCAGAGTTGTAGTAAACAGTCTGAAAATACATTGCATAATAAATGCATTTAGTCGTGGTATTCGAAACTGCAATTGGATTATGTCTCATTGCTTCTATTAGAAATATTATGTTAAGGAGGAGTTTTTTGCTCATGCAAATTGGAGTCCATTATCTTACATCACCACAGTATCACTACTACTCTATAGACACTAGATGTCAGCCTTGTGCCATTTATCGCAGGAGAGAACCACCTTTAATACACAAACCATTGTGCATTTCGGCCTAAGCCTAGCAAAAGGATGCTTTTGTTAGTGAGTGAGTACAGTACATCTAGGCATATTAAAACACATTCTTTATAATGTGATAAGCAGTTATGTTTTCGCACATCATTATGCTATACAAATCCCAAATAACTGACATGCACATTCAATATAAGTTCTGAACAAGGAACAAAAAGTAGCATCATATCCACTGCCCTATTCGGGTATTAAGAATACAGCTTAATAAACTGTCATAAATTAACAACACTACAATCTTTTAGTGTAGGAGTATGAAAATCATGTATAAAGCATACATGAAGATGCTATGAATTCAGTAGATCTAGACCACAGGAGAAAGATGCGTTACAAAGGTATTGTAAATGAAAATACCACCACCACTTTTGCCCAACGGGATCTAAAACAATATGAATGTAAGTATATCCTTTCAGCATGAGCCCTACATAACAAGGGAATTATGCTCTATATAAATATTTTGTGAATCAACCACCACTTATATGCTAACGTGTATACATTGAGCATTTCATGAATGATTCATAGAAGTCTTTAAGGTATGCATTAGTCATGACAATTCACCAATACAGTATGTAGGCTGATTAAGCATACATACACACGTGGGTGTTTCCACACGTTTCACAAGTCAGTCATCCATGGACAAAACTATATCACAGTGCAAATAAGGTGTATTTAACCAATATTATTTGATCTTAGAAAATTATATAAATCATTTAATGATTATTAAACATTTTATAAAATTATTGAATTATATATATTTAAATTATACACACAAAATAGCAGAATAGGATGTGATATAAGCAATGTAATATAACATAAGCATTCAATGCCAACTTGTGATTGTTTTCATGACATTCTTATGCACTACTTCTGAATGCACTATGAAGCAGTTATGCATGTGACCTAGTGTCATTACGTCAATACCCTTCAAATAAAGTGTTACCAAAAATACTTACGTTTAATCACCATCCTTGAGTTTTAGTGACATTATACTTGATTTCCACCATGCATTCCAGTGAGATGGAAGTTGGTGGTGCCACTACATTTACATTACATTTTTACCATTTAGCTTACACTTTTATCCGAAGTTACTTACAATTAGAGATTACAGGGACAGTCTCCCTGGAGTAAATTAAGGCTAAGTGTCTTACTCAAGGGCACACTAGTGGATGTTGTTCCCCAAGTGGGATTCGAACTCATGACCTTCTGATCACTAGTCCAACTCGCTATCCACCAGTTTCCTGTCTGCTCCAAATCCACAAGCAAAAAATGAAAAAGGAGGGCTTTGTATTTATCTATAGGCAACACTAACATGCTAGCCTTGGCTGATGCTGCCTTATAGTCAGTGATGTTCTGCCTCTTGGTGTCAGTGTTGTTCTTTTTCCCAGTACAGGTTGTATACTAGTGTGCCTTGATCTGGGGTTTACACTCATTATGTACCCAAATGGCAGAGCATTTTTACTGCTATGGAAAGGAAGGCTTATCGAATCACATATATGTAGATATCAAAGTCAGGAATCCAGTAGATGTTAGTAGATTATCCAGTAGATCCACTGGCGGACTCAGGGGGGGCGACGATCACAAACAATGAGAGGACGTGCCCTATTGGTGCCCCTCCAGTGGTCTAAACTTGACCATGTGCCCCCACCGTTGAAAAACGTCGCACTAAAGTGCCCTTTTGAATGGCAAAATTAGAGGATGTGCGCTATTGGCTGCCCTTCCAATGGTCTAAACCTGACCATGTGCACTGATGGGGTCCCATGTTGTGCAGTAGGTGCCCTTTTTTTCTTTTCGCCCCTGCCCCTCAAACAGCCTGAGTCCACCACTGAGTAGATCTATAATGTTTTTTTATTCCAAATCTCATGAACATATTTCATGAAAGTAGGATGCAGGATAATTACCTGCATGAATTATAAATGACATCTATCTATCTTAATCAGTGTAGTTTTGTGTATAACCTTGTCCCCAGGCTATTGTGCATAATAACTCAAACCTGGCCTTAGTGTGAATGAATTTACTGAGTAAATAAGTATTTGTCATTATTTGATTTAATCTAATCACATGACTGCAAGACGTGGCCCTGAATCAGAAATGTGTAGTGCACAAGCACTGGGATATACCACTCTGACTGGGGGATTGGTTGCTAGATTAAGCAGGTTAAACCAATGGTTATGTGATCGGCAGATTCTCCCGGTCCTTGTATTGTAAACGAAAGCCAAATTGGATGCGTTGGTCCACTAGACCGTCTAAGCATTTCGGCAGAAGAGTCTGGGAACGAGCATGTTGTGCACGACATGAGAATGATGGACATACTAGCCGAACAGGCATTAAGAGGTCATGCTTTTGACTCTAATATCCGAACCCAGCAGTTTTGGGTTGTACTACATCCATTCTGTCCTTGAGTTGGGTGCCATAATGATGCTCTATTCAGACTACTGTATAAATGCAGCAGTTTCCTCTTACTAACTATAAAATTAATCAGCTGAAAATAAATGTGAAAATATGCTCACTGTCTTAATAAAACACAACCTTCGATGGGTTGTGTTACTTCCGTCAGAGGGTTGCCCCTGGTCATCCTCTATTTGGTTTAAAATAAAAGTGAGGAGTGTGTTTTGGATTTGTAGTGTCACTCTTGTTTTGAACTAAGAATTAGTTGACCAGGGCCCAACAGCTGTTTATTAAAACAGGTGGCAAGCCAAAGAGAGTGGAGACCCCCAGAGGGAGGCCCTCGACCCCTTGAAAACGGCAGCAATCTTCAATCTCCCTTTAATTGGCCTTCAGATGGAGGGGGTAGTTGTGTGTCCCTTCACACTGTGCATGTTGTGAATCAGCATTGGGCATGTTCTTTGCTTTGTGACTGACACCACAGATTGGTTTACTCTTACTTGTGTTTTCCTACAGAAGCAACCAAGAGCCTTTTCCCTCAATTAATCTCTCACGTTTAATAAATGCTTTTTGATTAATGTATGCTGAAATGTTTTGGTTTTATTTCCATGTAAGTGTTTGTAATATTTTTCAAATTGATGCAAATCTAATTGTTGAAGGCACATGCATGTGTATTTGTTTTTCTAAATATAGAAAATATAACAACAAAATAGAAAAAGAAGATAGATTTAGAAATGCCATCACAAATTACAGGTACTGTAGGCTTACTTGTCGAAAATGTGTAACAGTGCTCAGTGTAATAACATAACTCCATGTTACAGTTAAAGGTGCAATCTCTAATTCAAACAACAACAAAGTGACTGCCTGCCACTTTTTGGTAAACAGCTGATGGATGAGGTGGAAGATATGTAACCATTCACAGTGTCTGTGTAGACTGTAGAGAGAACTATGGATGCAAGGAAGGAACCTCCATGAGTTCAAAATTATATTTTAACCATACCGTGTTTGTTTCCAATTGCATTGATTACACACAATGGAGTAAAAACAATCATTTTTCAGTTTTTTGCAGATTATGAAAGTGCAGATTGTAAGCTTTCAAATGATGTGCCATACATTGAAACCTCAAACCAAATACCAGAGAAACTCACTGAATCAAAACAGACGTGTTTGCTACCATACTGTTGGTAGCTAGCTAGCATGCTAAGAAGGAACATCGCTTGATTGATTGATTGAAAACTTTATTAGAAGGTTTGCAGAAGTAGGTACATGAAAGTACATATTACATACAAGGTCAACTAAAAGGATAAAAACCCAAGAAAGCCACTGGCTTATTTCAATTGGGGTCCTTGATTTTCAATTCATCGTTACATGTAAGACAGACATAAGAAAAGAACTAGTACTATCTACATGATAATACAGACAAATAACTATTACTATCTACAAGATAAACGTACATCCATCATGGGAAGAACAATACAACAAAACATAAGGTATGTACAGCGGGTAGGACAGGTGGGGACATACACCACAGGTGGGGGCGGGGGACAAAACACAAAGTATGTACAGTGGGTAGTTCGGGTCTTTTAATCTGATTTTTGTTTTAGAGGGTCCAGTTACGGATTGCAGCCTCCTGTAAATGTTTTTTGAGAGTGGTTTTGAAGGTGGGCAGTGTTTTGCACTCCTTTAAGATTATAGGAAGGGCGTTCCACATCTTTACTGCATAGTTTGCAAACGAGTTTAACCCCTTGTTTGTGGTGCAACGCGGTTGAACGTGGTTCGTGGAGCTTCCTCTGGTGTTGTATGTGTGGACGTTGTTCACTTTTTGGAAGTATGTTGCCAGGTACTTGGGTGTCTTTGTGGTGTAACGTATCTTGAAGACCAGGCCCAGTGCAAGCTGCTGCACTCTGTCAACTACTCGTAGCCAATCAAGGCTCAAAAAATGAGCAGCGGTTAGATGTGTCCTAGGGTTGAGGCCTAGCAGAAGCCTAACCAGTTTATTTTGGGCTGTCTGGAGTCTTGTTTTATGGGCCTTTGTGGTTCTATAGTACCATGATGTTACGGCATAGTCGAAGTGACATTGAATGAGAGCTCCTGATAGGGTCCTCAGTGTGTTTTTACTGACAAGTGAGGATATCCTGTACAAGAATCTAGTTCTATGGTTCACTTTTTTGATTACTTTTGCTGCCATTTTATCTCCGGAAAGATTTGCCTCTAAGATGGAGCCCAGGTATGTAATATCCTCTTTTCTTGTGATATTAATGTTACCCACTTTTATTTTAAAATTTTCAGCCTTTCTGAGTTTAGATGGGGATCCGTATAGGATGGTTTCAGTTTTACCTAGGTGTATTGATAGTTTATTGTCAGCTAGCCACTAGCCAGATGCAGATTCTACTCAGTTCAGTGCTTAGCGCTTTTTCCACCTGCAATATGTCCCTGTCAGAGACCAGCAGAGCCGAGTCATCCGCGAACAGGAACAAATTGCAATTACATGCTGATGACATGTCATTCACATATATTAGGAACAGTAAAGGTCCCAATATGCTTCCTTGTGGAACGCCGCAGGTCACTGGGAGGGGGGGGGGACAGTGTTCCGTTCACACTAACCACCTGTTCACTCCCCTCTAAGTAGGATTGCATCCAGCCCACCGATGTTCTATCGAACCCAATTGAACATCTAACCGCTATGAACATCTAACTGCATGTTTAGCACATCACAACATCCTGACAGAACATCAACATGCTAAAGACACATAAATACACATAATTAGATGATCACACAGTCCTTGCTTTTGAACAAGTCCTAAAACAGACTTTTGTTTACAAGCCATGTATCACTAACCCAGTAGCCTGAAGGAAGACAGGACGCGATACAGTGAATCCCTTCGGCCCGGTTCGGGACGGCACGCTTCGGGTCGGGTCGCTTCGGCCCGCTTTTGAACAGTTCTGGTTTTCCACTATACACAACAGACCAGGAACTAGTAGTAGGAGGAGGAGATAGTAGGCGGAGTTACGCGTCATAAAAGCGCGCCATGGTGGTGACGTATATTTTCACGAGACACAACACAGCCACAACAATAGCGACATGGAGGAACTTGAAGCTATCGTATACTTTTTCCTCGGCATGTGGTATATTACTAACCGTGATTTTTTGGGAGAGAAAGAGAAAGAGAGAGAGGAAGCTATGTACACATAATAAAGTCATGTTTTTTGAACCCTTAAAACCACTGCCTTCACTTGTCTGCTTTATGAACTGTAGTATCATTGTGTGCCGTGTTATTCACGGACAAACACGGTGCCCTTTGCGGGTTAATAACTTCGGTTTACCGTGGGTTAGGATAACAATTTAAAAGTGTCCGGATAGGGGAGAGGACAGGGAATCTGAAACCATTTGAATGGTGTCGATACGACACTGTTATCACGGTTGACACCGATGGTGAAGTTAGCAAAGGAGTATTGTGTTTGTAACACCTCCGGTGTTATTCACGGGCAAAGACGGTAAACGGAGGCACCATTTGCGGGTTAATAACTTCGGTTTACCGTGGGTTAGGATAACAATTTAAACGTGTCCGGATAGGGGAGAGGACAGGGAATCCGAAACCATTTGAATGGTGTCGATACGACACTGTTATCACGGTCTATGACACAGCGCGGAGCGAATTCCCTGGTAGAAATTGTCTCTCCACCTCCACAGCCGGTGTCATTCACGGGCAAAGACGGTAAACGGAGGCACCCTTTGCGGGTTAATAACTTCGGTTTACCGTGGGTTAGGATAACAATTCAAACGTGTCCGGATAGGAGAGAGGACAGGGAATCCAAAACCATTTGAATGGTGTCGATACGACACTGTTATCACGGTCTATGACACAGCGCGGAGCGAATTCCCTGGTAGAAATTGTCTCTCCACCTCCACAGCCGGTGTCATTCATGGGCAAAGACGGTAAACGGAGGCACCCTTTGCGGGTTAATAACTTCGGTTTACCGTGGGTTAGGATAACAATTCAAACGTGTCCGGATAGGAGAGAGGACAGGGAATCCAAAACCATTTGAATGGTGTCGATACGACACTGTTATCACGGTCTATGACACAGCGCGGAGCGAATTCCCTGGTAGAAATTGTCTCTCCACCTCCACAGCCGGTGTCATTCACGGGCAAAGACGGTAAAAGGAGGCACCCTTTGCAGGTTAATAACTTCGGTTTACCGTGGGTTAGGATAACAATTCAAACGTGTCCGGATAGGAGAGAGGACAGGGAATCCAAAACCATTTGAATGGTGTCGATACGACACTGTTATCACGGTCTGTGACACAGCGCAGAGCGAATTCCCTGGTAGAAATTGTCTCTCCACCTCCACAGCCGGTGTCATTCACGGGCAAAGACGGTGCATAATAGCGATTTTTGTGTTATGCTTGTTGTAAATAAAAGTTCTATGATGCATTGAAATGACATTAAACTAAGATAATACGATGGTCAGCATCATTTTTCGAATCTTTATCAATAAGCTATTACAGAAACTGTAGTGACATTTTCCAAGAGCGAATGTGGTATTTCAAGATGGCGGTTAGCGAAGAAATCTATGAACATGGGATGACGATTTCCATTGACCAATCAACGGTGTGCAGCGTCACACGTCACACGCAGCCTGGCAAAAAGGTTCCGGGTCTAAATTTAGACCCTGGTATCGAAGGGGAGCTAAAGAAGCGCGCCGAACCGACCTGACCCGACCCGGGCCGACAAATGGAAAAGCGCCAAAGAAGCAGGCCAGCCCCGATAGTGGAAAAGGGTCAGTCCATTTACCATTGATATAGACTGGTGGAGGGGCCCTGTAATTGAATGGCTGAGGCCATGTGTTTCTCTGATCGTCTCACCCGAAAAACGTGAAGATTAAAAGTGATGATTAAAGGCCAGTGCTAGAACCAGAAACATAGTACAAATGCATGTTTTGATGACATCATGAGCATAGCACTCTTGCAAAGCAAATTTTAAACATTTTCTATCTCTTCTCTTCTGTCAGCCTGTTTTTGCACAAAGCAAAATTTCACATTTTTACGTTTTTACCCTATTGAATTTCATTCATTCATCATAGGTGGCAAGGAGAGGATAACTGACACATTTCTCCTCAAGCAACAGCAATTTAATTGCAGCATTCATCCCCCACCTGCTTTACCATACACTTGCAATTTATTTGAACAGTTTGACACTACTCACAGTGTTTGTGTTCAACTGGTGTGGACGACAGCTACAGAAAATCAATTGGGGAATGATGCTGCAATTCAAATGCTTTATCCCCATGTTGAGGAGGTGGTGGTTGCTGTCATTCATTGCCTCTCTTAAAGTCCAGTAAGCTACTAACTATGTTCAACCAGCCTCCCTCTATCAGCGCATAATGAAACACACAGGCCCATGAATACCAGACACTCTGATAACGGGCCTGAGCCTCAAATGTGCACAGTTAAATCAGAGGGAGACCCTTTAAATCATGTGATACTCTATAGGTTCTACATAGGTTTGTGTTTCTAACACTGTCGTATTATCTTTCTCCTTTTCAAATATCTCATCAAGTATTTTGCTTCTCACCCATTCCTTGCATGGTAGCTTGCATGGTAGCTTCCCCCACATCCCACAGCTACAGCCTCGGCAGCACGGCTGGGCCCCCTTCCCCTCCCCTCCCCTTCCCCCTCCCCTCCCCTCCCCCTCCCCTCCCCCCCTCTCCCACCAAGCCCCCCCACTGTCCCTCACAGTGGAGGAGGTAAGGGCGGAGCTGAGGAGGCTGCACCCTGGAAAGGCGGCGGGTCCTGATGGGGTGTGCTCGCGGCTGCTGAAGGTCTGTGCAGACCAACTGGCTGAGCCCCTCCAGAAGCACTTCAACCTGAGTTTACAGTCAGGGACGGTGCCGGTTCTGTGGAAAACATCATGTCTCGTGCCAGTACCCAAAACTGGGCGCCCGGCCGAGCTCAACGACTACAGACCTGTTGCCCTCACTTCACATACTATGAAGACACTGGAGCGGCTGTTTCTGAGACATCTGAGACCACAGACTGAACATGCACGCGATCCCCTGCAGTTCGGGTACCAGGAAAGAGTTGGTGTGGATGACGCTGTCCTCTACCTCCTTCATCGTGCTTACTCCTACCTGGATGAGCCGGGAAGTCAGGTGAGGATAATGTTTTTCGACTTCTCTTAGTGCCTTTAACAGCATAGGTGAAAGTGGGCCGGAACGGTCCGGTGCTGCGTTCCGGCAAGACTTTCTGTGCCGGAACGCCGTTGGGGGAAGAGATGCAGCTGCCTGTCAATCAAAATCCGATTCCTGCAGAGTGCAGAAGCAATCACGATTCACGATCCATAATTTCCAACAAGGAAACACATGGTTGACGTTATGTTTCCTTGCGTCTATTTTAATACCTTTGAAAAGGACATGTTAACCCGCTTTACAGTAGACCCGACGCGACGCGACGTGGTTGGGTGGGCAGCACTGGGCACTGAGACAGTCCGACCGGGATTACAGTCGCGCCGTATGGAAGCATATAGTGGACTTTATTCAAATGTTAATGCAATTTGAGATTGCATTTGCATGTTCCACTTTTGCATGCATTCTTTCAGACAATATTCAAATTCAAATGCAATTCTAATGATTTTCATTTTCATGTACCTGATGTGCACATTCGCTGTCAATATTAAAATGATAATGCAAAGCCATTTGACATTTAATTTTCAAAGTCATGCGCTGCTTTGTAGCTGACAAAATTCAAAAGTTAATTCTAATGTGAAAATTACTATGCAATCCCAAAATAGCATATTCATTTGCCACTTTTGCCTGCGTTATTTGAGTCAATATTCAAATTGTAATGCAATAATGTGATACGCAATTGCATTTACATGTTCTAGTAAACACATCCGCTTTGTAGCTGACAAAATTCAAATGTTCATTCTAATGTGAAAATGACTATGCAATCCCAAAATAGCATATTCATTTGCAATCCCAAAATAGCATATTCATTTGCCACTTTTGCCTGCGTTATTTGAGTCAATATTCAAATTGTAATGCAATAATGTGATTAGCAATTGCATTTATATGTTCTAGGAAACACATCCGCTCATTAGAATTGCATTTGAATTTGAATATTGTCTGAAAGAATGCATGCAAAAGTGGAACATGCAAATGCAATCTCAAATTGTATTAACATTTGAATTTAGTCCACTATATGCTTCCATAAGCAAGCCGTGTTGCCAGATTGGGCTACTTTTGGTCACACTGGACGGGTGGATTCGACAGCTTTTAGACTGGTTGGGCTGGAAATGGTCAATTCCATCTGGCAACCCTGGTAGCAAAATATGTGCATACGTATCTGGTAGCCTACTGGTACTTTCAAATCGCATGGTATTATTATTATTATTAATAATAATAATAATTACAATTTACAATACAAATACAACAATTGGGGGTCCCTCAAAGAAAATGTGGGCGCACTGCGCGCGCACAACATCAACCTCCAAGGCTTGATTCTGACCCAGGAAAAACCCTGGTATGTACTGTATAACATGATAGCCATTTATGAGCAATGCACTGTATATAAGATGATGACCAAGGGTCTTTCCGCTGCTGACCAAGGGGTTGAGTTCACTTGATGAGGCCCAATTTTGTTTTAGACTCTGTAGGCTACTGTATTTGTTTATTAAGACTTAAGATATATTATCTGAATTTCTCTTGTTTTATCAAATGTTCCAATTATTTTCATTTCTTGTGCTGGTTTAAAATTGCAGGAAACTAGCACAAATAATTGTGTGGGAGAGAGGGGCCGCCGCTACCAAAACGTGCACAGTTTTGGGTCGCTCCACCACCAAAAACTCTCACTCCAAACTTTTGGTGAAACTTGGCAGCCCTAAAGTGTTTCTAATTTCGACACCAACACCACGATGTGTGTGTTCAGGGATGCATGAAGCTGGGGGCAGGAGGAGAACAATATGAAACGATGAAGGTTGGGGTAGTAGCCTATAGTTCCTGTAAGAAACTCAAACCACTTTCACCCCTGTTTAACAGTAACAGTGTTCCCAGCTATATTTCGCTTTCGTTTTCATGCAATGAATTTAATACACCCAGACGAGGTGATACACTTAGCAGCAAGGACGTGCACAGGTACGGACTCTTTTTATTTTTATTTTTATTGAACATTAAAAATGAACAAGCAGAAACACACTCACTTTTGCCACCACAGTTGAAAACATTGCGCTAAAGTGCCCTCTTGAGTGGCGAAATCATGGGAAAACAAGGAGGCAACTGATATTCAGTATAGCAGCACGACCTCAAGTTGGGCAGCGAGGGCCAGGCTCCTCTCCTTCTCCAGGTCGGAGTTGTAAGAGACGAGGCTCCTCTTCTCCTGCTCCATAACGTGGACTTTTCTTTTGAGGTCTCTCTCTCTCTGTCTGCTTTCCTCCACCTCCCTGCCAAGCACCAGAGCCTTCTTAGCTGCCGCCAGCTTGTCCTCCAAGGCCTCTCTCTGCAGGTCGCTCTCTCTCACTCTGCCTTCTTTCACCTCCTCCCTGCAAAGGACCAGAGCCTCCTCCGCTGCCTCCTTGTCCTCCAGGGCCCCTCTCTGCAGGGCCTTGATGTGGTCCTCTGCCTCCCTGGTGGCTTCGACGGACTCCAGGAGGGTCGCCCTGACCCCGGCCAGGCTCCCCTCAGTCTCTCGCTGGGCAGCGAGGGCCTGGTTCCTCTCCTTCTCCAGGTCGGAGTTGTCACAGACAAGACTCCTCTTCTCCTCCTCCATAACGTGGACTATTCTTTTGAGGTCTCTCTCTCTCTGTCTGCTTTCCTCCACCTCCCTGTCAAGCACCTGAGCCTTCTCAGCTGCCGCCAGCTTGTCCTCCAGGGCCTCTTTCTGCAGGGCCTTGATGCGGTCCTCTGCCTCCCTGGTGGCTTCGACGGACTCCAGGAGGGTCGCCCTGACCCCGGCCAGGCTCCCCTCAGTCTCTCGCTGGGCAGCGAGGGCCTGGTTCCTCTCCTTCTCCAGGTCGGAGTTGTCACAGACAAGACTCCTCTTCTCCTCCTCCATAACGTGGACTATTCTTTTGAGGTCTCTCTCTCTCTGTCTGCTTTCCTCCACCTCCCTGTCAAGCACCTGAGCCTTCTCAGCTGCCGCCAGCTTGTCCTCCAGGGCCTCTTTCTGCAGGGCCTTGATGCGGTCCTCTGCCTCCCTGGTGGCGTTGGCAGTCTCCAGGAGGGTCGCCTTGACAACGGCCAGGCTCCACTCAGTCTCTCGCTGGGCAGCGAGGGCCTGGTTCCTCTCCTTCTCCAGGTCGGAGTTGTCACAGACAAGACTCTTCTTCTCCTCCTCCATAACGTGGACTTTTCTTTTGATGGCTCTCTCTATCTGTCTGCTTAACTCCACCTCCCAGCCAAGCACCAGAGCCTTCTCAGCTGCCGCCAGCTTGTCCTCCAGGGCCTCTCTCTGCAGGGCCTTGATCTGGTCCTCTGCCTGCCTGGTGGCTTCGACGGACTCCAGGAGGGTCGCCCTGACCCCGGCCAGGCTCCCCTCAGTCTCTCGCTGGGCAGCGAGGGCCTGGTTCCTCTCCTTCTCCAGGTCGGAGTTGTCACAGACAAGACTCCTCTTCTCCTCCTCCATAACGTGGACTATTCTTTTGAGGTCTCTCTCTCTCTGTCTGCTTTCCTCCACCTCCCTGTCAAGCACCTGAGCCTTCTCAGCTGCCGCCAGCTTGTCCTCCAGGGCCTCTTTCTGCAGGGCCTTGATGCGGTCCTCTGCCTCCCTGGTGGCTTCGACGGACTCCAGGAGGGTCGCCCTGACCCCGGCCAGGCTCCCCTCAGTCTCTCGCTGGGCAGCGAGGGCCTGGTTCCTCTCCTTCTCCAGGTCGGAGTTGTCACAGACAAGACTCTTCTTCTCCTGCTCCATAACGTCGACTTTTCTTTTGAGGTCACTCTCTCTCTGTCTGCTTTCCTCCACCTCCCTGCCAAGCACCAGAGCCTTCTCAGCTGCCGCCAGCTTGTCCGCCAGGGCCTCTCTCTGCAGGTCGCTCTCTCTCACTCTGCCTTCTTTCACCTCCTCCCTGCAAAGGACCAGAGCCTCCTCCGCTGCCTCCTTGTCCTCCAGGGCCTCTCTCTGCAGGGCCTTGATGCGGTCCTCTGCCTCCCTGGTGGCTTCGACGGACTCCAGGAGGGTCGCCCTGACCCCGGCCAGGCTCCCCTCAGTCTCTCGCTGGGCAGCGAGGGCCTGGTTCCTCTCCTTCTCCAGGTCGGAGTTGTCACAGACAAGACTCCTCTTCTCCTGCTCCATAACATGGACTATGCTTTTGAGGTCGCTCTCTCTCTGTCTGCTTTCCTCCACCTCCCTGTCAAGCACCTGAGCCTTCTCAGCTGCCGCCAGCTTGTCCTCCAGGGCCTCTTTCTGCAGGTCGCTCTCCTTCTTCTTCTGCCTTCTTCTTCTTCTTCTTCTGCCTTCTTTCACCTCCTCCCTGCAAAGGACCAGAGCCTCCTCCGCTGCCTCCTTGTCCTCCAGGGCCTCTCTCTGCAGGGCCTTGATGTGGTCCTCTGCCTCCCTGGTGGCGTTGGCGGTCTCCAGGAGGGTCGCCCTGACCCCGGCCAGGCTCCCCTCACTCTCTCGCTGGGCAGCGAGGGCCTGGCTCATCAGGGCATTGATGTGGTCCTCTGCCTTCCTGGTCTCCGACCTGTAGAAGGTCTCCCTCTGTGCCCAGGCCCTCGCTGCCTGGCGCCTCTCATTCTCCAGGTCAGAGATGTTGTGGAGGAGGCTGCCCCTCTCTTGCTCCATATCGTCGACTTTTTGGAGGAGGCCTGCTCTCTGGACCTGGGGGGCTGCTCTCTGGACCTGGAGGGCTGTTCTCTGGACCTGGGGGGCTGCTCTCTGGGGTGCCTGTATCTGCGGAATGCTTACTTGCAGCACATTGGCATATGAAGTAGTAATAGTAGTAGTAATAGTAATAGTTCTATCCAGCTTAGCAGCCTCCTCCCACCGCCTAGTAGCCTGCTGAAGGCGCGCTTTCTTTTCATGCTTCCTTCTTGTCGTTCTTGAGCTATTGTTATACATGGCTACAATATGAAAAACAAGGAAGAGAATGTGAAATGACGTATTTTAGATGTATATATTATTATTATATAATTACTTGTCCCCTAGTAATTTCTCAAAACCAACAAACTAAACTGTCAACTTCTATGCTGTCTTGCCGCAAGGCCTTCTGGGACCTGCAGTTCTACCTATTCTTAGTCAATACAACAGAAATGTACTTTGATATGATTGATTAACATGTAACATATTAATACACACACACACACACACGCACACACACCTCTGAGTTGGTCCTCCGGGCTGGCTGCTCTGTGGGCCTGTGGGGCCGCTCCCTGGGCGATGTAGTCATCGTGCAATTCAGTTTCAAGCTGCCGAGCAGACTCGATATTGAAGTCATCTCCCATGGTTCTTCTTCTCATTTTGCATTTCTATAACTTTCTACAAACAACTGAACAAGGAAGAGAATGTGAAAAGACGAATTTTATATGTATATATTATTATTATTCTAGAATGACTTGTCCCCTATGAGTTCATGGATGACTGTGAGCAGAGGCGCCCCGTCCATAGAGGCAACCAAGGCAATTGCTTGGGGCCACCAAACAAAAAGGGCTTCCAAATATTTTTTCCCCCCCAAAAAAATTTCAAACATTTTTTTCAAATTTCTTTTTTTTTCCAGATGGGAGTGTTACATTAGTTTTCTTAAGATAGGATAATAAATAAATCTGTTCAATGGGCATTTGCCAAAGTAGCCTACTGTTAATCAGTATTTATCCTGTATAGAATAGAATAGAATAGACTTTATTGTCGTTGTACAGTTGTCTATACAATGAAATTGTAGTGGCTCTTCCGAAGGTGCAAAAAAACAGAAAACATATTCACATATTCACAAACATATACACATATAAGATAAACATGTATGAACATGTCTTATGTCTACTGTTCAGTGTCTACTGTATGGTGTATATGAAGATGTTATGACGTTTTATCATGAAAATAATGAACAGCAAGCTAGATCCAAAACTAGGGCCGGTGGAGGAGGGCAATTGTCACATTGGACAGACTACCAAAACAGAAAAATAAAGTATCTTAACGACAGCAAAAGTGATGGATGTCAGAAATACATTACCTGGAGATTCAATAAGGTACTTTTATATGGCAGGATATGGGTTAGGGTTATATGACACCTGTAGCGAGATAGATAGATAGAGCCAAAAGTAAAAAGTCGCTGAGAGACGCAACCAGGGTCTGGCTGGTAATTGTATGACGCGCCAAACAATCCGCTGAGATGAAAAGTATGTTTTAGAGCATTTATTGAATAGAACAATCAAACTTGGCGACGTACAAAAATAATCCATAAGCGATCAAAACCAGAAAAATAACAAACAATGCGTATAGAATATGCGTATAATGCGGTCAACAAAAATACATTGCTCCCCTCTCTCTCCACTACCACCATGCAGGTGCTTAAATTACCTTGCAATATCATCCCCCATAACCATATGACTTCTCAATACGGTGATCTAGGCAATAAACAAACAATCAAAGTAAACTCACGATAAACCCATTAGCCTGTTATACTAAATACCCCCTAAATTATATTCATACCTCCTACAACACCTCAGGCCTTTGGGTCGGGTGGTTCATGGAGGCAGACTGAAAGGACAGACATGCATTGCCTATTTCATAAATGTTCTCCATATAACGACGTCGATCATTGATCGGCAACGACACTATATAATTTTTTGCCTGACTGGCAATCGGATTTGGGCAGTCTGGGGATTTACACGGCAAATCAAATGAAGAACTACAAATCCCTGATGACAGGGAGATGACGTATGACTGCTCTGATGAATCAACCCCTAGGCTATTTCATTATTTTCTCTATATAACGACGTCGATCATTGATCGGCAACGACACTATAATATAGTTTGCCTAACTGGCCATCGGATTTGGGCTCCTAATATCTAAAAAGCACTACGGTTTTTTTATTTTATCGGATTAAAGTAGCGAAGACCAGAAATTCCCATTGACCGCCAGTCAAACTTCTCCCCTTCTATCACCCAAAAAGGGGCGTGATCATTCTGATGACAGGGAGATGACGCGCAATTGCTCTGATGAATTGTAGTTTATTGATAGCTGGCTAGTCTCGCGGTGCCAGCCGTTTCCACTTCCGCTTTGCTCTCGCTCCAAACGTCTGGAGACCTTTATCCAAAGAACGGATTCTATGTGCCGCCCGGAGCGAGCGGCAAATCTAGGACACTGATAGGCCGGACCGATGGGAAGCACCGCCCCCCCCCGTCCTTCTCATTGGTTCAGCGGGGCAGTTTTTTTTTTTTAAAGTTAACTATTCATTTGTTACGTATTTATTTGACATCTGGGTACAAAATACAAATAGTTAATACATAATGTAGCCTATACTAAAGCCTTTAAAAATGATTCATGATAAGATCCATCATTTACATGCGTTTACATGCATCATTTACATGCTCCATGTTGCATGTAATTTGTATGCTACTTGTGGTCCAGTATGTCGCAATGTGTACTAGGTGTGCTACTGTACCTGTGGTCATGTACTGTTTTTACTGTTTTTATGTAATGTGCTTTGCATGTTTTTATGTGCTTTTATTATGTCAAATGTAATTGTTGTATTGTGGCTGTCTTGGCCAGGGCTCCTTTGTAAAAGAGACGCTAGTCTTTCAGACTGTTTTTTTACTTACACACACACGAGCGCGCGCATATGCGCGAACTTCGTAAAACCGTATTATATTTTAGTGTCAGGGAAATAAATACATTTTAAAATGTCCACATCGTCACCCGCCTAAGACCCTTACCAGGGGCCTCCATAATGTTGTTTGCTTAGGGCCCCCAAAAGTCTAGGGGCTCCACTGACTGCTGTTTGAACTTCAAAAGTGACTGACGTTGATATTGCGTGACATTGTGATTGAAGCAACGTGCCAAAAAGCCATTCTCCTTTTCGTATTTCTACCTTCAAAAAATATGTCTAGGACGTCGGGTTGTAAAGCAAAAGCTTCTTTACATAAGAATCTCTGTTGGCATACACTTTTGATCACTTTCAAACAATAAACGAGTTAGACTTTGACACTCAGCGCGCGCGCACACACACACCCGCGCAGCCACATCCAGACCCCCGCCCCACACACACACACACACACCCGCGCAGCCACATCCAGCGCTTACCTTGTGATAGCGTCTTGATCCTTGTGATACTGACATCAAACTGGCTCGATTGTCTTTTATAAACCCACATTTGATTGTGACGTTTTTATGTCACCTCGACTGTTGTGATTATGACGTCATCCGTCTGAGTTTTGTCTGCAGCCCAGCCTGGTCTCAGGAGCTCCATTTTTTTTACCCCCCAAAAATAATTTAAAAACAATTATAATCAGTGGCGGCTGGCGGTGATACTGAGTGGGGGGGCTAATAAATCCATTAGGTCTAGGGCCTATACCCATCAATAGTTCACACTGCAGCAACAGCAGCATCACATCCGAGATACAGTGCCAACTAAGTTACAGTAATAATGCTCTTTAGAGAAGTAGGCTACCTACAAAAACCTTCTGATGCCAAAAGCGCTCTCTCTTTGTTTCTCTCTCTCTCACACACACACACACACACACACACACACACACACACACACACACACACACACACACACACATACATACTTTTCTCAATACACATTATCCCATGCCATTTTTAACAAAAACACAATGCAAGAATGATGAAATGATTGGCTACATGAAAGAAGAGACGCTCTATCATAGCCTAAGCCAACAATATCAGAAAAGGTCCACCTAAAAGGAAAACAGAATATTCAGGCACCAGATGACCAATCAAAATATAATGTAATATAATGCAATATAAGGCTCTCAGGCATTCTGTACTTTCAAATATGTATTCTCCTTGAGCAGTCAACATCAACTATCAGCTATTTCGCTAGCAAAAACGAAAGCTAACTTATTTGCGAAACAGCGCCCCCGCCACCACGTCGGCGCAGTGCCGCAATTGCAGTTTTGTCGGAGGCGGCCGCCTCATAATTCTCTATGCATATGCACTACCAAACGTGCACTACCA
Source organism: Nansenia antarctica (assembly GCF_963989245.1). Lineage (NCBI taxonomy): Eukaryota > Metazoa > Chordata > Actinopteri > Argentiniformes > Microstomatidae > Nansenia > Nansenia antarctica. Next base: position 55,795,189 of record NC_137690.1, on the reverse strand, counting down.
AACGTGGTCCAATTGTAATATCTGCCAACAACTAAATTGTTGCTTGGGCCTACCTTATTTGAAGAGAAGCTCACATCGCCTTTCTAGGACGCAAACCGGTTAATCACCACATGTCTTGTTTGATTATGATTTTATACACACACACACACACACACACACGCACACGCACACACAGACACACACGCACACGCACACACAGACACACACACACACACACACACACAGACACTCACACACCACACACTCTCACACACACACACGCACAGTCACGCTCTCACACTCACACACATACACAGGCCCGGATTAACCCCCTAGGGTGCCCTAGGGTGACCAGACTTGATGTGTGCCCCCCCCCAACACACACACTTTTTATTTATTTTATTTTTTTACTTTGCAAGTGAAAATTTGATATTTACTATGGTTACAAAAACCATAGATTTACAAGAGCATATTACTACAGTACAGGCTCATCCCAGTTGGGCCTAATGCCGTAGTATAGCCTTGACACTGATGCTCAAATCTGAATGCAACTCACATCCCAATGCAACACGACTTTCTAAATATAGGCTAATTATTTCCATCATAAATGGCCTGAGACTACATGCAAAACCATAACAAAGGGGGAAAATGCACATACTGTATACTACAATAAAACAAGCTCAATACCAACCAAGTCCAAAAATGGAAATAAACAGCGCCTCTCTCTTTGCCGCTCTGCTCACCTTCGTGATGCTGTATCAGACGTAGGCTATAGCCCTGTGCATCACACAGGCCCAAATCAGCCACAGCGTCATATTAGCCCCAAATAATCATAAGTAAGCCTTACCGGTAAGGAAGAGCCTCAGTGCGACAAACACACATTGGAACGTCGTCTGTAGTCCATGTATTCTGAGGATTTGAAGCATCTCCTCTGGTGAACGGGTTGTCTCCTCCCGCACAAAATCCTTGAACTGAATAAGTTCATCTCCAAAGTTTTTGTCCAGGTCATCTGGATATGTGGAGGAGAGCGCAGTAGCGCGTTTACGCACAGAATCGCGGTCCATGTCGGAATCAAACAAAACGCCAAATAGTCCATTCAGGGCCCTGTATGCATCAATGCGCTGAACAAGACAGGATTGCTTAATTTTTCGCTTGGCAGAGCCACTCAGTTGTCGCCTGTCCATTTTGATTTCTTAGTTGATAGTTTGGCGTCACTGCGTCATCGCGCACCTGTCTGTGATTGGGGGGGGGGGGGGGGGGGGGGGGGGGGCACTTGTCTGTGACTGGGGGTGGGGCACTCGCAATTATTTATCTTATTATTTATATGATAGCCTAAATATAACCGTTAGTTTTGTATCTGTGTGGATGTCTTCCAGTAAATATAGCCTATATTTTAAAAATGTGCCCAAAATATTTTAAAGGTCTATTCATTGTCCGAATAATTTGGTGCCCCCCCATTGGCTGGTGCCCCAGGGCATTCACCCGATGCAATATATGGATAATCCGGGTTTGGTCCTAGTCCATAGTCCTACGTCCTAAAACGTAAGTTTGTTACAAGCCATGTATCACTAACCCAGTAGCCTGAAGCAGGACGGGACACAATAGTGAATTAAATTCACAAATTCTAAGTATTTAGTGATCCTAAAACTGTTGTTTGTTATATTGAGTGGGCTCTTCAACATTTAAACTTTAGTAATATGAAAAAGAAGCTTTTTGGTCATTTGCGCGATTTGAGAATTGCCGACATGCAGACCTTTTCACCAGACCGTGTCACATATTGTTTGTATTATTCTTGTTGTAAAGCACTTGGAGACAATTGTCTATGTACAAAAGTGGTATACAAATAAATTGATTGATTGCTATATAAATACATTTGAAAGCACTGATATAGCACTGAGTCATCCCAACAAATAGCACTAGTCCCCATTCTCATACATACAGTATGTTAATGTTGCTCATAACTGCTGGGTAGAATGTCACATTGATAAGCCCACTAGCCTGTGGCCATATTGAGATCTATGTCTTGTTCTCTCTTTGTATCCTCCCACAACCATAACTGCCATGGTGCAATGCAACACTCTGTATTCAGTGAATTCATACAAATTCCAACAGGGTGGAGCAGATTTGTACTCATATCTTCCTCAGGTATGTGGCGTCCATCACAGTGGAACACTAGGGTGCCACAAGTCGTCAGCCAGCTCTCTTTGGCTCACAGACTCCGAGCCACACTGCAGTGCCTCTCTGCGAGTGGTTGCCATGGAACCTGTGACTGTGACAGTGTTGGATTAAGCGGGAGTGTCACTCTCGGTTCCAGAATGAGAAACTTGAACTCTCCTGATGAGCAGTAATGTAATTGCTTGGGTGAGATGAATGATAATGTAATTGCTCTGTACTGATGGATGGTGATGTAATCTGTACGACTGATGAAGTTGTCACTGCGGCTTAGTGAACACAACCATTTGTCACCCTCCTCAACAGAGCATGTTTTTCACAGGTAATGACAGCTTTTTAATGCCATGAAAAAAGCTTGGAGGAAAGTTCTCCTTGTGGAGAAAAATCTGTGGGGGAGTAAGTTATTCATGTTTTTATTTTGAAAATGCCTACACAGACCATCGGGATGGCAATTAAGAAAATGGACACAAACATACTCTAAACCACCTCCTACCTGAAGCACGCTATCTAGCTGATATTCATTTAATTAAGGAGATGTGTTCATTGGAATATGGAGCAATGAAGATTAGGTGTCCTGTAAGAATAGACTATAAGGAATGTGCTCTAAAGCCCTAAACTGAGCGAAATACCTCTACCCTATGCTATACAGTATGTTGGCAAAGTGCCAAAATACAAATGACAATAGAAATAAATCTTGTTTTTTCATTTGTCATGCAAGGAGTTGCTCCACCAAATATCAATACATTGTTCGTACATTGCATTGATTGTTAGCACATCCTTTGACCATGCGTGAGAGAGATCTCAGAACAATGCAGGGATGTATGTATGTACGTAGTACATATAGTTGCCTCATTTAAATGAGTCCCTGTGACCTATGGGATATTGCACACCAAGGCAATAGCTGTCAAATCCAATGAGAGCCCATATGTAGGAAACAGACTCCAGCTGAATTCAATAACAGGTCCACAGCAGGACTGCCAGCAGAAACATGGGAAAAAAACTCTAATGTCCCTGACAACAGAAACAGACAGGGGAGCAGGAAAGGTAGTGACTTCCATCCAAAGTTGTTTGGATTACGTGACCGTGCACAGAATGCTGGATTTGTGTGTGGTGAAGGCAGACATCATCAGTAGTATCGACTCAAAAGTAAAGAGTATAAAAACATAAATGAGGATAATAAAACTCAAGGCACTTTGATCTAAAGATGACAAATTAATATCCTCAGAATCTCACTGTATGACTCACTGTATGACTGGAAATACAAGCTATGAAAGGACAGGTGGTTAATTGTGTGGTGGTTAAAAAAGCAATTTGGATGTAGTCCAAGCCTGAATTGCCTAGTACAATGTAGTCATTATTATTATTAAATCACACCCTTGTCATTTGTAGTAGCCTTTACAAACCATTGATAGTACACACAGCAGCCATTATCTAATTGGACTTAGGTACATTATCAGTGAATAGCTCATAAACAGCTTCATGGTATAGTACATCAACAAAGAAATGTTAAATTATTTACAACAGGTGCCATTTCTATCTACATTATTCTAATTGATTTCCTACCAATAACACCAATTGATATCAGCTCTATACATCTTTAAAATGACAAACAACATTTCCCTTTTGGGCATTATTAATGGTAAAATAAGGTCTCTTTTCCCCATCTTATCTACCTTCCCCCTACACCAGCAAGAACAGAGGAAGTGAACTATCACAGAAAATGCATTTTAACCACAAGATGTTGAAAGACTTGTTTGCAATGATGTTAGCTGTGTGTACTATTTCTTTCAATATCAAAGTCAAGAAACCATTAGTTGCAGCCTTAATGCTTAGTCGTTTAAACTACGCCTGCCTTCCCCTTTAATGGGTCTCCTAGAACTCCCATAGGACCCCAGCAACTTCAAGCAAGCTGGTTTGTTGCCGGCAGAGTTGAGAGTTGACCAGCTAAAGCTGAACCATAATATTATTAATGATCATGCCCCAGAGTGTCTGAGATGTAATGTTGATAGGGTGGCACTATTATAACCCACAAACAAGTGTCATGTCTTGCAAAATCCATGGCACTACAAGGAGCACTTTCTTCTACACTGGCGTTCATCTCTGGAACAGTCTCCCCCGCCTATTAATAAGCAAAGCCAGAATTATGGAAAGCCAGAGAATGGAAAACAGGTAAAGCTGTATCTCTAGATGACAGTTACATGGTACGATAGATCACCCCCCCCCTCCCTCCCCCCCATGGGCCAGACCTCCCATGGTCATAAACATGATAAACTCACCGAATTAACAAAAAAGGAATTGGGTTTCCATGTTGATTTAAACATAAAAGGCAGACATCCTCCTACTACCACCACTGCCTCATCTTATCACCCATTTCAAATTCCCTGTACGTTCGCTCCAAGGCCTTTCAAGACATTTCTGAAACGATGTAACATGCATTTAATAAGTGATTAGATGCGTGCTTATATTTCACTTTACAAGCATAATTGGGGCTGAGGAATCCCATTAGTATTGCCGGTTAGACTACAGCACTGTGCCATCGTTAGTGGCTGTGTTTCGTGTTGTTCACCAGCGGGAGGTGCATGCTGTTTGTGCTGATCATTACAGAGTTGTGCATTGGAACATTTTCGGCAGCACGTACACACAAATATACATTCACATCAGATACACAATCTAGCCAGGCTTGTTTTCGTTACCTTTGACACAATTCAAAGGTACCTTCTCCTGAGAAAAGGTTACAATTCCTAACATTTTTGTTATCATGGCAAACTAGACTGACATGTTATTAACCCCATAATCATATTCCATACAACAATTATGATCATTAAAGCCGAAAGTAGTGATTAAGCCTCATGACAAAGTCACGGGATCAAACGGCTGTCTGAGGATGGTCATGGGAGAGCTTTGGAGATGTAACGGGATGATGAAGTAATTGCCTAATATTCTGAAAGTTGTTCCTAATAAAAAAGTAGGCAGAGAATTTTTTTATTTATTTAACCTTTATTTAACCAGGCAAACATGTAAGAACAAATTCTTATTTACAAATGCAGCCTGACCAAAAAGCAATGGCTCTTTGGCTCTAATTTACAACAATAAAACTATAAAACACTGGCAAATACAGATGCATTAAAATACTAACAGTCAGAGAGAGGGGAAAGGGAAGGAGGAGGTAGGGGTGAGGAAGAGCGGAGGTGAGGGATAGCGGGGGTAGTGGAGCAGGGGTACTTAAAATGAGGCAGTGATGGGTTATGGGATGGGTGAGAGACGGTGATCAGCAGGTGCATTGATCGACTATGGTTTGATGCAGGATTTGTTTGAAAGCAGTGAGTGAGGTGAGGGCGGTGAGTTTGAGGGTGTTCTGTAAGGTGTTCCAGTCGTGTGCTGCAGCGAACCGGAAAGCGCTGCGACCGACAACGGTACAGGCTTTGGGGATGGTGAGTCGGACAAGATCACTGGATCTTAGAACGATGACGGGGCGGTGAGAGAGGTGCAGAAGGGATGAGAGGTAGAAAGGTGTTTTGCAAAGTATGGTTCTGTTGATAAGATGAAGCCAGTGACAGAGCCGTCTGCTGTGAAGAGATGTCCAGTCTACAAGGGTGTACAGGTCACAGTGGTGAGTTGTGAAAGGCGCACCAGTGGCAAAACGAATGGCGGAGTGATGGAGTGTGTCGAGTTTCCTGAGGGCAGACTGAGATGCCATCCTATAGATGGTATCGCCATAGTCGAATATGGGCAGGATGGTCATCTTGACAAGGGTATGTTTGGCTGCACGGGTGAAGGAGGCCTTGTTCCGGTATAAAAAGCTTAGGCGAGCTTTGACTTTTGTCTGAAGGTGCTTTATGTGGGTGGTGAAGGAAAGGGATGAGTCCAGCCAAAGGCCAAGGTATTTGTAACAAGAGACAAACTCCAGCTCGGAACCGTCAACACAGAAGATCTTAGGGGGGCTGCTGACACGAGGTCTCCGGTCGAAAAGAATGCACTTTGTTTTTTTGGTGTTGAGGAGAAGGTGGAGGCGATGAAAAGACTGCTCAATGGAGGTGAGGCTGAGTTGTAGAGTGGAAGCCGCAGAGTGGAGTGAAGGGCCTGCACAATACAAGATGGTGCTGTCAGCATAAAGATGGATCTGGGATTTGCCAGCATCTTTTGCTATATCATTGATGTAGATTGAGAACAACGTTGGTCCCAAGATGGAGCCTTGAGGCACCCCTTTAGAGATGGTGAGATGGTCTGACAAGATATTTTCAGTCTTCACTTGCTGAACTCGGTCAGTTAGATAGCTGGCAAACCAGTTGCAAGAGTTTGTCGAGAGACCAATGTTGGAGAGCCTCTGTAGAAGGATGGAATGGATGACAGAATCAAAGGCCTTAGCTAGGTCGATAAAGGCAGCGATGCAGACCTGCTTGGAGTCCAAGGAAGTGAGAATGTCATCCATAACTTTCAAGGTAGCTGTGATGCACCCGTGGCCAGGCCGGAACCCAGACTGCATGTTGGACAGGATGTTGTTTGAGGCCATGAAGTGGTTGAGCTGTTTGAGAGCCAGCTTCTCCAGGACCTTGGCCAGGCACGGCAAGATGGAGATGGGCCTGTAGCAGTTGGGGTCGGAGCTAGAGCCACCTTTAATGAGGGGAAAGACCAGCGCGGATTTCCAGTCAGGAGGAAAGACAGACAGCTCAAAAGACATGTTGAATAGCCGTGTGATGGGAGCGGAAATGACAGGTGCAGCAGCTTTCAAAAACATGGGTTCGAGCCCATCAAGGCCAGCAGACTTGTTTGTGTCTAGTTTGGTTAGCTCCTCTAAAACCTCTGAGGTCAAGACAGGTTTAAAGGAGAATGTAGGAAAGGGCAGGAAGATGTGTCTTCCAAGTTTTCTAATAATAGTGCCAAACGTAATTTTTTAAAGATATATATATAGGCATGATAGACCACGCCTACACGCCCAGGAGTATGGCCAATCATGACCATGTTTAAGATATTGGCTAAGACTGAACCCGAGGGCATGTGTGCCAAATGTCATGACATTTGGTGAACCACATTAAGAGAAAGATATGGCATTCATGGCGCCCCCTTTTGGTTGATTTGCATGTGGCTTTAGGGGGCATGATCCTGACAGCCTAATGGACCGGCGTACCAAGTTTCATCACGATATAATTAATTGCCTTAACAGCTCTACACTGTGTCTCTAGCCCTCAAGCACTTTCCAAGGGAAATGCAGTGGAGACTGGTGGAGGTGGAAATCAAAGGACAGACTCATTGTAATGCATGGAATGGAATGAGGAATGGTATCAAACAGGTTCACCAACCCAGCTGGGACACACTGTTTTCTCTAACTCCCTGGATGTGGTTTGAATACGGAAACATGCTTTTTGGCACTGCTACTGCAGTTCTCCACTTGGCCACATGGTACTGTAACACTTCCTGCAGGATTGGATCCCCTGTGTGGATTAGACTAATGTTAGCTTGCGATATCTAGTTGGTTTTACGAGGTCAGGCATACAGAACCCTGACCCACTTGCTGCCCCATGGGCCTCACCAGCATGGCAATCACAGCTGCTGTTCTAATCTCTTGATGCTGGAGAACGAGAAATGATGTTATAGTGAAAGTGAGAGATCCACTCCATTGGACAATCTTGCTCAGATGGGAAAACTTGGCTACTGTCACTGGTACACTAATTGACTCATGATGGTCACTTTTAGTCTGAATTCAGACGAATAGTCAATACAGGATTTACTCAACCACCATGATGGGCATTGGTAGTAGTTTGTTCTATTTGAGATGAACTGTTATGTTTCACCTATAAACCTCTTGTGTTTACCATTAAGTCACTAGACTGAGAGTCAGACATGTTTTCATCACACAGCAATATCACCGTTAGGCTCAGGCTCCTCAGGCTTCCCAAGGCTTCTCTGCTAGATCAGCAGGCCGGCGTCAACATCCAACACTCAGGGGAACAACCGGAGAAATCAGAGAAAGTAAAAATGATTAGACCAGCATCTCATGTTATGCCTCTCAGCTGCGCTGCTTAACACATTCTGTCAGAGAAGAGCCAGGGATTGTTTTCACGCTTACATAGATCCATTCATTTGTATGGAATTACATGAATAGGTTTGATACTGCTACTCGCAACGCTATGAAGGACTGCCACATCAGGGACGGGCAGCTCTTCTGAGACACATCCCTCAGTCCTGGAGTTGGATCACTTCAGCCCTGCCAGACAATGGGTTTGGGTCTATTAGTCCCAGCTCTGTTTCTGTCTAGCTGATCTATGGGGCACATTTAATGTAGAACCCAAGCTCAAGTCTCTGTGATGTGTTTCTGCCTCGCTGACTGCCTCGGTGTGGCTGCTCATTCATTTTCAGAGCAATCATGTTTAAAAGGGCAGGGGGTTACCGACTATGAGGGCTCTAGTGGCAGCAGGTTGTGATTAATCTTTGTGCATCAGAATAAAATGTCAGAAAAGATAACCTCACAGAGAGAGAGAAACGAGAGAGAGAGAAAAAAGGTAGCGAGAGAGAGAGAGAGAGGAGAGAGAGAGAGATGCAGTTTAAAGGCGATTACTACATGTAAGAACAGCGACAGAAGAGAGGTCAGTATTTGTTATGCTGGTGGGATTTGTTCTCTAGGAGGGCAGGTAAATATTTGATAAGTGGTTTCCTGGGCTATGTTTCTACAAGTGCTTTCCTGGGCTATGTTTCTAAGGGGTATTGCAGTAGGTCCATTGGTACAGTAACTCTTAGACCAGATTTAAAATTGCCAAATGACGGTCTCCTTGCTTTGATTTCTGAGAAAGCTATCAATATCCAAGATACTTAATGGAACTCAGTTAAATGCATACAGAGAGCAAGTCACATTAACTTTGATCCTCCAGTGCAAGAGAATGTAATATTTGGATTATGGGGCCATCATGATTAGTTTGGTTTCAGACAGTGAACAATATTTAATTGCGTGCATGGTGCCAAATATGTACTCTCAGGGCACATTAAATATAATCCTAGTGTTTTCTTTCTTAGCTGGAAACTCAGATGCTAGTGCAAGCTGTTGCAAACCTAGATGCAATTATGATTGAATTGGATCCTTTGTTGCTTATACCCTCTTCATCGACACTATGGTGAAACATGATCAGTATCTTAGTGTCGCCTCTGGATGAAAATTCCACATTAGTCAAATATGATTTATACGGATAAGGATATTCAGAACACACTGCATATCCTAAAGGCAGTGAATTACAATTGGTTATATGTATGTATGCACTGTACATTTCCTGCCCAAATGTATACTGCAGGAATCCTTCACAGAAGCTCTGGAGACATCTAATGGAATACAAACACAACCAAAATCTTCCAACAATCTTCCACCAATCCTCTGGTGTACCAATACCAAACTATTGACTAACTAATTGCCACATTGTAAGATGAATACACAAGTTAAAGGTTATCGCCATGTATATACTATATGACATAATCGTTCACTACATTACTGGGACCATTTCCATCAGTGTCAATACAGACTGTACATACCGACACTACTAATTACAGTAATAAGAAGAATAGACCAAAGTAAATTGAGCTGAGATAGCGTGATAACTTTAACTTGTGCTCAGGATGCTGCCCTGACTATTATCCTGTAAATAAGTGCAAAGTGAGCACCAATTACAAGATAATTGGAGAGCTGTTGAGAGAAGTAACCAGATGATAATGAAACTCCCTGGTTAACGACAGGGCGTAACGATTGCTTTTACAAATGGGGACACCTGAACGGTCTCCCTCTCTGTGAAGTGGAAAAGGCAATGTTGCTCTGATGGGGGTAAGTTCAGGAGTCCCGTTTAGTACTATTAGAGTATCAATGGTGTAATAGCCTAACTGTATGAAGAACATCTTTTAAGATTGTTAAGATTTTATCACCTGTTATCCATCTAAGGGATGATGTTTTACCACCTAGGAATATGTTTCAGAGCCAGATACAAAATAATGAAACATAGGGATCATGTTTTCTGTCATAAAAAGAAAGAGTGTGTCTGGTTAATTTGAGCTTCACCGCTATAAAGACTCGCCAGCAGTTTCCAATTCATCTGGGTGACTGATTTACTAAATGGCTTGTTCAGAGGAGGCACAGCCTTGATAGCAGGAAAATAAGCTGCTAAAGTCCCTGGTATCTACAGTACGGTATGTGTTAAATAAAACAATAAAGACACAACGTAGACTAAGCAGTGTGATATGTCAAAGGAATCATTTATGAGACACGATTCATCGAGCCATTGGTTATGATGGCTTTTTCTTTTTGCTAGCTTGTCTCTTAAAACCCAAACAGTTCTAATGAGACAGTCTCCCTCTCTGGGCCTCGACATCTCTCATAAACACATGTTGTAAAAATGGAGCACTATACTTGAGATATGAATGCTGGAATGCTGGAATGCTTCTTTCACTCATCACTCGTCGTTTTCAAGTCAGTATTTCACAACTGGACATTCAGTCCAGTTGACATGATGGAGTGCCCCTTCGGGAGACATAAATGGCTTAGCGTGAAAAGAATGCATTCTAAAAAGCCTAATACAGCTCAGTCCTAAAATCAATAGGTGGAATCTTCAACCAAGTTTGAATTATGGGCCACTAGGCTGCACAAAGCTCTCCATATGAGCAACAATAGATTTATGTTTGGATTTAGTTCTCATCCCTCTGTTGTCTCAGGTCATTAAAGCATTTTTCTTTTGCTCCGAGACGATTTCTCTATTGTCCTTGTACTGTGTTGTTGTCTTGTGACATTATACTTTGACAAAGGAGCTTTCTCCGAAACGTGTCAATAAAACCAAACTTTGAAAGGATCAAGTTGCAGTCCAGAACATATTTTCTTTATAACTATTTCTCAAGAGTTTAGATTAGATGTACACTTGCCTCCTCTATGTTGTCCATGGATCATAGTTTCAATGTCTTCATCATTCAAGCCCACGCTACAGAGCTATTGAGATTCTGCCATTGTTTTTAACCTTATTTACTGGCCAAGTCACCTCTGATACATGATTAATGATTTCCTCACTTGCTTTGTGTGGATGTGGTCATCTACATAATAACTCTATCACTTAAGACAGTGGAGGGCAAATCCCTATGGCTGTAGGACATAGCATTAAAGCAATGGGGTGCCTTCCAAAGGGGAATGTGTGGAGTAGGATGATAACATTATCAGGCTTTGTGCTTTTGTGAACTCACACCACTCTTTTAGAGGACATGTCTTGTATGTGGGACACCAACACAGATAACTGTGGTAGAAATGGTGTGCCCTAAGGCCTGATAATACCAACATATTTCCCTCTGACTTCACCAATGTCAGGACCATATTTGCAACAGCACACCCCTTGTTTAATTCATGTCTGAAGGCTTTTTATAGGTTTTATCTAAACACAAGTGGGTATGCCCACAAGAGGTACACCAATCAATGCCATAGCAGCAGGATGCCGGAATCACTCTGGACACCACTGTAAAGGTGAGGAAATACAACGAAATATAGGTAGTAAAACAAAGCAAAAAGCAGATTTTTAGACTGGAGGCCTCACACCAATCATGGTTTTTAGACTGGAGGCCTCACACTCAATCATGAAAAAGGTTAGCAATACTACAAACTGCACTGACTGACTATATCTACAATACAGCTCCCTGCTGACAAGTCGCCTTAATAGCCATCTTGTTACGGCTGGGCCGTCACACACGCCCTCCCCCGCCCCCACAACTCGAGCACAGCGTGCTCTCCGCCGCAGGTGAAGCTCGTTCCCGGTGATTGGAGGGTTATCCAGCCACAGTCAAACCCACACACCTGTCTCCACTCCCCAATCAACCCTCTGGCTACATCTACCCTGGACTCCCTTCAATCACCGTCAGTTCTTCCCTAAGAATGACCTGGCAAGTATCCTCTGCGATTGGTTATGAACTTTGCTCTTGTGCCTATTCTCGTGATTCGTTAATATCTTGTGTACTGGCCTACCGTGGAGACTTACCCTGCTTTCCTGTTCCTCCACAGCCTATGCCAACCACTACCGCCATCCCGCCAGGTTGAAACCCCCAGCCCGCCAGGCTGAAACCTCCGGACTCATCATCTGTGTTTCCACCCACCTGCACTGTAAATAAATACCCTACGGGGCTAACACTATATTCTGCCTCCGGTGTCGTGTCCTTGAGCTCCCTCGCCCCCGTGTCATAACAGAAGAACTGACCATGCAATTGGGCTCAGACGACACGAAGGACCGGACACCATCTCCCACCCCTGGATCCGGCCCGACGGCTATCCAGATCCTCGCGGAACACACTCACCTCCTCCAGGCGGCCGCTACAGCGTGCCAGGCCCTGAACACTCGCCTGACAACCCAGGAGGCTAACCAGGAGCACCGCGCCACCCAGATGCAGCACCTCATCTCTACGACCCAAGCGCTTACAGCACAGGTGGCCGCGCTCGCAGCCTTTGCCCCCCCCCCTGCTCTCCCTGACCCTGCCCAGCTACCGGCACCACCTACTGGACAGCCACGGGAGCCCCACCTAGCCAGCCCCCGCCCCTTCGACGGAGCCTTCGCCCAGTTCCGAGGCTTCATCCTCCAGTGCGAGTTGGTGTTCTCCCATCAGCCCAGCCAATTCGGGTCGCCGGCAGCCCGGGTGGCGTTCATCACCAACCTCACCACCGGCGACGCCCTGAATTGGGTCCAGGCCACCCTCTGCGCCCGCCCTGACCTGTTCGGTGACTACGCTACCTTCCTCACGGAGCTCAAGAGGGTTTTCGACCACCCCACTGCAGGACAGGAGGTCGGGGCGCGACTGATGTCACTCCACCAGGGGAACCGGACCGCGGCGGCCTACTCTACCGAGTTTCGCACCCTGGCAGCCGGAAGCGGGTGGAATGACAGGGCACTGCGATCTGCTTTCCGCCAGGGGCTGAGTGAGGCCATCAAGGACGAGCTCGTCCGGGACAGACCCGCCGCCCTGGACGAACTAGTGGCCCTAGCCATCGACGTTGACGAGCGCTCCCGGGAGCGTCGGAGAGAGAGAGGGCGCTACCAGACCAGCTCGCCACGCCCCCAGGACCCTATCGTCACCGCCAACCCCTCCTCCGCACGGGAGTCGACCTACACCCCATGCACTGGCGAGGAGCCGATGCAGCTTGGTCGAGCCCGCCTCACCACGGCGGAGAAGGAGAGGAGAAGGGTCCAGGGCCTGTGCCTCTACTGTGGAGAGAAGGGACACCTCCGTGACACCTGCCCGTCCCTATCAAAAGGGCAGGCTCACCCGAAGGGGGAATCCGGGTGAGCCGTCTCTCTCAATCCCCACCTACCACCAGCCCAGCCAGGTTCTCTGTCACCCTCTCCTGGCAGGGGCAGAACCTCACGGTCGAGGCCATTATTGACTCGGGAGCAGACGAGAACTTTATGGACGCCCAGCTGGCCCGCTCAGCTGCCGTTCCCCTCGTTGCCCTCGAGACCCCCCTCTCCGTCTCAGCCCTAGACGGACACAGCCTGGGGCCTCTCACCCACCGCTCTACACCCCTCTCCTTGACCGTCTCGGGGAACCATGTGGAGGAGATCCGGTTTTACATCCTCAAGACCCCCCAGTCCCCGCTCATCCTGGGACGACCGTGGCTCGAGCTCCACATTCCCCATGTCAGCTATGGTGAGGGACGTATCCTGAGCTGGAGTACCGCATGCTACGCCCGGTGCCTCCGTGCCGCCCATACCCCCACATCGCCTCTGCGACCGCCTCCGGCTCCCCCTGACCTCTCCTCCATCCCAGAGGTCTACCACGACCTCGGAGAGGCCTTCAGCAAGGAGCGTGCTCGCACCCTGCCGCCTCACCGGCCCTACGACTGTGCCGTCGAGCTCCGCCCTGGCAACAAACTTCCGGTCAGTCGCCTCTACAACCTTGCCCCCCCGGAGAAGGCAGCCATGGACACCTACATCTCCGACTGTCTGGCTGAGGGGCTCATCCGTCCATCACACTCCCCGGTGGCAGCGGGGTTTTTCTTCGTGAAGAAGAAGGATGGAACCCTCAGGCCATGCATTGACTACCGTGAGCTCAATGCCATCACCGTCCGGAACACCTATCCTCTCCCCCTCATGAGCTCCAACTTTGAGCCCCTCCTTGGGGCCACCATCTTCACTAAGCTGGACCTCCGGAACGCCTACCATCTGGTCCGGATTCGTGAGGGTGACGAGTGGAAGACGGCGTTCAAGACCCCCCGTGGCCACTATGAGTACCTTGTCATGCCCTTTGGTCTCACTAACGCCCCCTCCGTCTTTCAGGCCCTCATGAACGACGTCCTCAGGGACATGCTGGACATCTTTGTCGTCCTCTACCTGGATGACATCCTAGTATTCTCCAGGAACCCTGAGGAGCATGTCCAACATGTCCGCCTAGTCCTCCAGCGCCTACTGGAGAATCGCCTTTTTATTAAGGCTGAGAAGTGCTCGTTCCACACTCACTCTGTGGAATTCCTGGGGCTCATCGTGGAGGGTGGGTTGACTCGCCCTGACCCCAAGAAGACTCGGGCCGTCGTCGAGTGGGGCCAACCTACCACCCGGAAACAGCTGCAGTCATTTCTCGGCTTTGCCAACTTCTACCGGCGATTCATCCGGGACTTCAGCCGGGTAGCCGCCCCCCTCACTGCCCTCACCTCCCCCCTGCGCCAGTTCACGTGGACACCAGCAGCCAGCGCTGCCTTCAGTGACCTGAAGAGGCTCTTCACCTCGGCGCCGGTCCTAATCAACCCAGACCCCTCTAGGCCCTTCATTGTGGAAGTGGACGCCTCTGACACGGGCGTCGGTGGCGTGCTCTCTCAACGATCGGAGGACCAGACCGTGCACCCCTGCGCCTTCTACTCCCGCCGTTATACCTCCGCCGAGGCCAACTACGACATCGGGAACCGCGAGCTGCTGGCGGTGGTGGAGGCGTTCCACGAGTGGCGGCACTGGCTGGAGGGCGCAGAGCACCCCTTCACCGTCTGGTCGGACCACAAGAACCTAACCTACATCAAGTCGGCCAGGCGGTTGAACTCCCGTCAGGCACGCTGGGCCCTGTTCCTCGGGCGGTTTAACTTCCACCTCACGTTCCGTCCGGGCTCCCTGAACGCCAAGGCTGACTCCCTTTCTCGGCTCCATGCCGCAGAGGAGGAACCCACCACTCCTGACACCATCGTTCCATCCTCCCGGGTCGTTGGAGTGGTCACCCTGGAGATCGAGGCGGTGGTCAGAGCTGCACAGCGCACCCAGCCAGATCCCCGACCGGGGTCCCCCGGCCGTCTCTTCGTCCCGGACGCCGTCAGAACCAAGGTGATGCAGTGGGGCCACGCCAGCCGCTTCGCCTGCCATCCTGGGGCCCTACGCACACTGTCCTTCCTGCGCCGGCGGTTCTGGTGGTCCACCATGGCCGCGAACGTCAGGGAGTTCGTCTCGGCCTGCCCTACCTGCGCTCGCAGCAAGGCATCCCACCGGCCGCCTTCAGGACTGCTGCGGCCTCTACCCGTGCCCGGTCGACCGTGGTCCCACCTCGCCATGGACTTCGTGACCGGCCTTCCCCCGTCCCTAGGCAACACGGTCATCCTCACCATCGTGGACCGCTTCTCCAAGTCCGTGCGGTTGGTAGCTCTGGCAAAGCTACCGACCTCGGCGGAGACGGCGGAGCTACTCACCACCCACGTCTTCCGGCTTTACGGGCTTCCCCAGGATGTGGTTTCCGACCGTGGCCCCCAGTTCACATCCAAGGTGTGGCAGGCCTTCTGTTCGGGGATTGGGGCCACGACCAGCCTCTCCTCCGGCTACCATCCCCAGACCAATGGGCAGGCGGAGAGAGCCAACCAGAGCCTGGAGTCGGCACTCCGCTGCATGTCCTCCCTCCATCCATCCTCCTGGAGCAAGGACCTACCCTGGGTGGAGTACTCCCTGAACGCCATGGTGAATGAAGCCACCGGCCGGTCCCCCTTCGAGTGCTCCTTGGGGTACCAGCCACCCCTGCTTTCTACCCAGGAGGGCGAAGCGTCGGTACCATCAGTCCAGGCACACCTCCTTCGCTGTCGTCGGGTCTGGACCTCCGTACGCTCGGCCTTGCTTCGGGCCACCGCCCGAACTACCCGAAGCGCCAACCGTCGTCGCACTCCAGCTCCGGTGTACCAGGTGGGCCAGAGGGTCTGGCTCTCCACGGCGGATCTCCCCCTCAATGTCCCCTCCCGGAAGTTGGCGTCGAGGTACATCGGCCCCTACGCCATCGACCGGGTCATCAACCCCGCTGCCATCCGGCTGGTCCTCCCTCACTCCCTCCGTCGGATCCACCCGGTGTTCCACGTCTCCCGGGTTAAGCCCCATGTCGCCAGCGACCTGATGCCACCAGCCCCTGCACCGCCCCCTCCTCAGTTGGTGGATGGCCACCCCCAGTGGGCGGTAAGGAGGCTCCTCAGGGCTCGTCGCTGTGGCCGGGGTTTCCAGTACCTGGTGGACTGGGAAGGATATGGCCCAGAGGAACGGAGCTGGATTCCCCGGTCCCAGATCATGTCCCCGGTCCTCCTCAGGGACTTCTATCGGGCCCACCCGGAGGCTCCGGGCCGGTCGCCAGGAGGCTCCCCCTCGGGGGGGGGTCCTGTTACGGCTGGGCCGTCACACACGCCCTCCCCCGCCCCCACAACTCGAGCACAGCGTGCTCTCCGCCGCAGGTGAAGCTCGTTCCCGGTGATTGGAGGGTTATCCAGCCACAGTCAAACCCACACACCTGTCTCCACTCCCCAATCAACCCTCTGGCTACATCTACCCTGGACTCCCTTCAATCACCGTCAGTTCTTCCCTAAGAATGACCTGGCAAGTATCCTCTGCGATTGGTTATGAACTTTGCTCTTGTGCCTATTCTCGTGATTCGTTAATATCTTGTGTACTGGCCTACCGTGGAGACTTACCCTGCTTTCCTGTTCCTCCACAGCCTATGCCAACCACTACCGCCATCCCGCCAGGTTGAAACCCCCAGCCCGCCAGGCTGAAACCTCCGGACTCATCATCTGTGTTTCCACCCACCTGCACTGTAAATAAATACCCTACGGGGCTAACACTATATTCTGCCTCCGGTGTCGTGTCCTTGAGCTCCCTCGCCCCCGTGTCATAACACATCTGACCTTTTGTACAGCTTCCCTGACTGGCAGGCTGGTTTAACTTATATACTGCCAACCTTCATCGGTAGAAGCATATGACAGGTAAACGCCAGTGTTCTGAAATGCAAGGCATAGAGCGCCTTTCATCTTTCTGAATGTATTGCTTTGATTTGACGGCTGGTGTAGTCTGCCACTCTATTCAATCCTCTGGTGTGAGAATTGATTATTAAGTTCTAGTAAATGTGTCTTACCTCCAGGGAGATATTGAGATTTGTTAAATGATGGATAACAAAAGAGATTAAAAGCAAACAAACCTTGACAGAGAATAATGGAATTTGATTGGGAAAGCACACCGCTAAGACTGCCCTTTCATGTATTCAAATCTCTCAAGGCCTTGGCTGCGCTTTTCACAATGCCTCAGAATGTATTTCCTTGGGAACTGTCTTGGTTAAATCACCCTAATCGTGTGAATATCAGTGACAGACAGAATGAGGCCTGGGTGAGAGAAGGTTCTGGATTATTGCAATGGATGATAGGCCCTGTTTCATGTTCTGTAAAAGCATAAAGCTGGCGAGGTAAAGAGAATCGCTGGCCATAATGTTGCACTGTGGAAAAAACAACATGAAGTTAATGGCTTTAACTATAAACCAGGCTGCATAGTCAGTCATGCAATACATTATATGAACACTGCATATCAATTATTTGTAATATGTTTTGACCCATTCACTATTATTCATTTTTCAAACAGAACATTAATGCAGCAAAATATGCTCAACACCGTGATAAACCACAGTAACTTCTGTTTGTTAGCTGTCCATCACTGTGAACGCAGCAGCACGGCCAGGACAGCCACCAGCCTGGCTCATCTGGAGTATTTTTTCAGAACTGACATCTGTGTTGGCTTTCCATCTACTCTGTAAATTGAATTTCAGATCTCTCCTCTCCCAGAGTGTGGGTTTTCTTTTCTATAAAAAATTAAAGACACATGTTGAATCCACAAACAGGGTTGAACTTATAAAGCCCAACAATGAAATACATTTCCCTTGGTGCAGCAGATTGTACGTTTTTTCCTCTCCTGGCCCGAGGAAATATTGTTCATAATTAAGAAACATGAAGCATACCACATTTCTGACATCTAGAGGCACTATTTTAGAACAGTAATTCATAGATAGGAAAAGCTACTTTCTACATTAACATTTCTAATTGGATATGGGAAGAGAGTAAAGCCTACCATACAACCTTACCTCTACATCTTCACAAGGTTATTATTTCTTGTGTTGAATGGCTCTGAAAGTGTCTACAGTCCGTTTTTTGATTAGTGAAAATGATTTAAACCTCATAATGGCAATTTTTATGGTCGTTGTTGGCAGTCCAGAACACCAATCCCATTTCACATGCCAAGGTTTAAATCAGTAGGGAGTGTGTCTATTTCAGCAACCACAGACATTGTGGAATGTAATGGGCATAGAGGCATACCCATCTTCGCATTCTGTATTTCAGCAGGAAATGTAAAATTCTATCCACAGACTCAAAGTCAAATGATGGAACAACAGTCTGGGAAGTTGACTGGATTATCTGTCACATTGTTTGTCAGGCGCTAAAAAAAGTAATGAGATTGCATCAGGTAGGGAAGGTGGAGCGACACTGGCGTCAAGTGTAGGTGTTACATTACTGATGCGCCAGTGAGGGATGGAGGACAGCTGTGGTGGGATGGCAAGAGGAGAAGTGATGGGTGACAGTGAGGCAATTCTTCATACCATAATAAAAGAAGAAAAAGGATCTTAGATGTCCCACTTCATTCCTGTGCAAACCAGGGCGATGCAAATGTCTTCATTACTCTGGAGAGCACAAGGCAAACAGGCAGCTGACTTGTTAACCAAGCAAACGCTATTTATATGAGGAAATGAAATGAAAGCTTTGCATGATTATGTTTCATCTGTCTTTCAAGACAGATGAAAGCAGGGCAGCAGAGCAGCAACATGTTGGTGTTCTACTCTCACAGAAATGAAACGTTACATTACAACCATATTGTTCAGGGCTGCTTTAGTCTTTAACATTTCTTCTGAAAACTGGATTTTGGAGGAACAGAAACCTGTCCAAGCCTTGAAGAGGTTGTTGTTCATCCTCTGCATATATACTGCATTCATCCATCTCCTATCCATGCAGATGCCAAGTGAGGTTCTCTCTCTATCATTTGACAGACATCTCAGGATTTGGAGGTAGAGTACTGAATATCCACAAGGGACCTGGTAATGCATGTCCGTTTTTTGCATACAGTCAACACACTATGTCAGTCATTTGATAATGAAAGGGCTTTGTAAAGGAATACAACTCACTCCACATTGATGGATAATGGGGATGTGTTTCTGCTGTCATTTTTACTTTATGCATCATCCTTTATGCATCATCTCACCAAACACCTGAGTCCCTGTATCCCTGTTAGTCACTTGAGTTGAGACACTTCAAGGTGTTTCAAGGTTGCAAATTACTACTGTATTGTGAGAAGACAGTGATAACACAAATGAGTTGCCACCGACATGTATTAAAACCAACCAACCCTTCACTGCAGAAGTGTTCATTCAAACATGTCCTCTCTGTAACCTTCACCTTTTAGGCCCTTAATTTCAGCTTCACAGAAGGGACATTGAGGCATTGCGCACAGAGAAATCAGTGAAGATTAAATTGGTCACACAGTCCACATAAAGGTCAGTCCAGTAGACTTTAATGTGTATGGATCTGGACCTTTATTGTACGTGACAATGACATCAGGGCTCAGAGATGGAATCAGAGTGTGGAAAAGCAGCGGAGGATGATTACTGTGTATTTGATACTGGTGGTCAACTGGGTGTTAACGCCAGACAGACCCATCTCTCATTGACACTACTACTGTTGGCTACGGCAATTCTAACAACTTGCCTGGGAGCGCAAGTAACTTTACTCTCAGTAAATGTTATAAGCATTAGGTCACAGGATGATTAATCTTATTCGCAGACACTTTCGCCCAAATGTCCAGAAAGTCTTGCGGACTAACGCATCAAACTTGGCCTTCGCATAGCCATTGGCTAAATGCACTTCATCTACCAACCAATCATCTCCCACTACACCTCCCCCTAGTGCTTGCTCACCACACATGTCTGATTCTGAGCCACGCCTTGTTGCCTTGCAGTCGTTTGATTTGCTGAAATCAAATAATAATCAAACAAATACTGTACTCAGTAAATTCATTCCCACTAAGGCCAGGCTTGAGTCAATCATTATTCCAGGTTTACGTATATTGCCCAGGGGACAAGGTTAAGGGATAATGAATATTAGATGCAAACCAAAGAATATTGACTTATTGGTAAGAAATGGAAAGAAAATGTCACTGTGGTATTGTCGGTCACATGACAATCTTGCTTGGGCAGATTATTTATTCATTAATATGATGTAGTACCTTTTTTCCCAATTGTGTTTAAATGCATAATTAATCAGTGGTATTGAATTACTGGAGGAGATTTAATGAGAGCCACAGCATATATATATATATATATATATATATATATTCAGTATGGAATTTAGATAGCAATAAGTAAGGGGGAGGAAAATAAACAGAGAGAGAGGATGGGGGGTGAAAGAAAAATGAGATTGCAATTCCAGACCTCAAGAGAAATAAATTGACTGCTGCACTTTCCTATGGTGTGAGAAGTAAACGGGTTGTCACCAGCTACCCTGAGACATACATACAGATACATTCACATTCACAGGTTTTGTAGCTCATATCCAGTAAGGTTTTTGAGAACACCTCATCTGTATTCAAAAATGCAGCTGTGTGACACAGCAGATTAGACGACGGATTTGCAGTCAGATGCATACGGTGTGTCTGAGTATAATATACTTACCTCAGATACATGTATGTATGTATGCATGTATGTATGTATGTATGTATGTATGTATGTATGTATGTATGTATGTATGTATGTATGTATGTATGTATGTATGTATCCTAATAAACAACCACCCCCCCTCCACCCCAGTTGACATGCAGAACATGAGGGCTTATAATAATGATGATGATAATAATGATAATAATAATAATAATAATAATAACAATAATAATAATAATAATAATAATAATAACTTTTATTTGTATAGCACTTTTCCTGCAAACGTTGCAGCTTATGTTATGCAGTTATGCTTGCTTGAGTCAAATACAAACACACAAGAAGCTCTACAAATCTGTTCCTAGTAGGTGCACTAGTAGGTTATGAATGAATGAATGAATGAATGAATGAATGAATGAATGAATGAATGAATGAATGAATGGTCTTTATTGTCATTGATATAGTACAGGTACCATACAACGAAATTTGGGAGGGGGGGCTCCCCTGGTGCTAGGAAAAAAAACTAAAAACAAGAAGGGAAAAGAGCTGGTTTACATAAATAAAGGCTATGTACACTATCCACTATACTATACAAATAAAACACTGTGCTGTACTCTATGCTATGCTATATATATATATATATATATATATATATATATATATATATATATATATATATATATATATATTATAGGTATATAGTTGAAATAGTTGATGGATTTAGCTGAGTGAGAAAAATTGTCTCCAATTAGAATAGAACTGAACTCAATTTTTTCAATTGCAATCACACTAAAATTACGCACAATTATTGAAACTGACACTAAGAGAGCAATTTTCCCAGTGTACTGGACTACACCATACTGACTGATATTTTTGCTTTGTTTTCAGAGTGTTCCCACATTAGTTTATTTTCATCAATGAGGCTGGCTTCAATCTCACAAAGACCAGGAGAAGAGGAAGGAACATCATTGGTCACAGAGCCATTGTAGATGTTCCTGGCCAACATGGCGGCAACATCACAATGTGTGCCAGCGTCGCCATCACACATACTAATGGTGTCCTCCACCGCCATGGTCCATACAACACAGCCCACCCCACACCATCACATTTTTGGACAGACTGCACAACTTTTGATACAGGCAGACCATGGATGAGGCAGAGCACAGATATGTTGTAGTAGGGGACAATGTCAGTTTCCATCATGCAGCCCTGGTGCAAAACTGGTTTGTTGAACACCCACAATTTCTTGTTCAACACATTCCACTCTACTCTCCATTTCTCAATCCAATTGAAGAGCTCTTTTCGGCATGGCGGTGGAAAGTGTATGACCGTCAGCCTCAGCCCTGTGTGTGCATGACTCTTCTGCAGGCAATGGAAGAGTCATGTGATGACATGAGTGTGAGTGCTATCCAGGGCTGGATATGACTCAATGCGCTTGTTCCCTCGATGTCTAGCCAGGGAAGATATTGCCTGTGATGTTGATGAGGTGCTGTGGCCAGACCCAGCTAGACGGCGAGATTCAGATTCATTGTATTCAAGTATTTTTCTTTCCAGTTTGTTTGTTTGTTTGTTTGTTGTTGTTTTTTTATTATGGATATTTGTTCCTCAAAGTTTTCTTTCCTGTTTACTGTAATTGATAGAGAACATATTTTTTGTTCACACAACTGTAATGGATATGGTATGTGCTGTGCATATGTTGCATTGATTTGTTATGGATAAAATTAAGGTTTTGTTTTAACAGTATATTTGTGTTTCTGCACTATTTCTGTAGACGTGAACACTCTCTTGCTGCAGAGTTCTCTACATACAGAACCATTGTATTATGACAAACCCACCAAAGATGAAGGTGCTTTTGATTGAGCACAACATTGGTTGGTTGGAATCTGGTAATATGAAGGAAGTGTGTGCCATTTGGTGCAAAAGTTAGATTTTGATAAGTGTTTATATAGGTTTGAATGCAGTGCTTCATTTTGCAGAATATATTACGTGTTTTACACTTTGGGTGTGTGGTTTTGTGAATTGTGTTAAGTGTTTTGAGAAAATAATTGTGTTAGCAATTGAAAAAAGCTGTGTGATTTTGAGAAAGAACTAAAATAGAACTAAACAGCATAATGTGTGTGGAACATAGTGCTGGATGCAGCTTGTGGAATCACATATGACATACTTTATTATATACATTGCATCACACATACTGTATACTATAACACAAAGTAAAAGCACTATTTGATCTTTCAAATAAAACACTACAATAGCCTCCTCCTGTGTAATGGAAGCTACATGAGCCCCTGAAGAAACAGTTCTCCCACATGTAACCTGAACATTGTCAAACCTGCAGGATAAATAGCCTATGTCTCCCTCAGCCTGCATTTTTATATTTTTTTATTTTTTATCTCATTACGCCGGAGGTGATCACCCCCTGACGTCGACGCACAGGTCAAAACACATTACAGTCATCAGCTGTCCCAATCCCCCTAATGCTATTACCACCACATGAGACAAACAGGATGATTTCAACCTGACCAAGAGCTCCCTTCCAGGAAAGGCAAGGAGATCTTGCTGCAGCTTGGGGCTGTAGCTGTTGTACTGTACTGTCACTGTTGAGAGTGTATTACTCTATAAACAGAACCTACGGTTCAGTGGCTATTCTATGAATGACCCAAATGACTTTTGATGTTATTATGTTAATGCTTTTTGAGAGATTGCTTTTTCTATTTTAAATTTGTATCTAAATCAAATATCAGATCTGTGCTCATTTGATTCCCTGAGGCCAAAGTGGGAGATTAATGTTCCACTATAGTATGTACTGTATGACTGGCTTCAGCTTTACATGACTGATATGGCACATATTCAATGCACATGCCCAGGCTGTAAGACTAAGTGTGTGTGTGTGTGTGTGTGTGTGTGTGTGTGTGTGTGTGTGTGTGTGTGTTTGTGTGTTTGTGTGTTTGTGTGTGTATGAGTGGTTGGGGCAAGAGGGGGGGGGGGGGCCTAAGAATAAGAATGGAAGCAGATTTATAATGCACAGAGCACAAATGGTATACAAACGTGTATACCGTAATCCCCAGGATATGAGATTAAATTAGATCACATCTAACAGAATGATTGGTCAGAGAGTCTTTAAAGGGATAAATCCCATGTTATCAGGGACTCTACACTTCCATCTTGGAGCAAGACAACACAACACTCTTCCAGCTCTGGCTCTTTGACTGTCAATGAAGACATCTGTATCTGTTATTTGATCTACAGGTAATAATCCATGTGTAAACAGTTAAAGAAATACTATGGGATCTTTGCAACGATGGGCAAAGTTTAAATCGTTCAGCAAAGTTTCATTTAGCATAGAGGCAGTGGTCTATGCCAGCCTCGTTGATGAAAATAAACTCATGTGGGAACGCATTAGCATCTGGAGGTATGAATTGAATCACCGTATTACCTCATTCAGCCAGGGAATCCCTAGTTATTATTAGCACCAATATTTTTAAGTGCTTCGGCAGCCACTTTGGGTTTTTAGCTTGGCTCACATGCCCATGCCTTGCGCTCAATGGAATCCCCACACCACTGATGGCAGGGCAAGCGGGCCCACTTTGTCACTCATGAGTGCTACTTTCGAACTATAGGCTGACATTATACAAATGATCCCATTCAACCATTTTAACAGTCCATCACCCATGAAGCAATAAGTCATATGTCATTATTGAAAAGAAGACAATGAGCACAGTCTATATTCTGACATGGGAAAAACCAACCCATCTCTCTCTCCAGAAAAGAGGAGAGCAATCAAGTAAACCAGATCATGCAGTGAATTGACTGCTGGCGGAAGCACATATGAAAAATAACCTCGGGGCTCAAAACAAAGTACCCATGACTTCTAATAAAATGAAGTTCCCCTGGAGCAACCTCCTCTGAAGGCATCTATCATTGCTGGGAGGTGGGGAACCCTCAGCATGCAAGACATGCAGGGAAGACATGCAAATGCAATAGGCTAGCAGCTCTCTAGTAGACCACTTTCCCTACTTTCCTTCCTCTCTCCTGTGCTCATTAGTTTTCGTTCACCATCTTCCTATTCTCGCAGGGCCAGACGTGTTGGCTTCCAGCATACATACTGTCTGGAGGGTTATTGACTTCCTCCTACCATAGACAGATTGGGAATGACATGCACATGGAGGAAATCTGTCGGTATTCGTCCTCCGAATCTACAGTCAACACCTCACAGCTAGATAGATGTCTATTTTTATTTTTTTTGAGATTGCAATTTACACCTACCCAGACTTGTGATTTTGTTGGTAAAGCTGGATCCGTTATTTCCAGACATACTGCATAAGCTGATATGGATGGCTCGAGACTACCATTTTCACATGGTCTTTAACATTATCATTCATAAACTGGATTGAAATGGAAAAAGGCCACTTGAATTGATCAGATGCAGAAACTACAAGGCAATGAAAATGTACCTTTCCAACACCCAGGACAGCTCATAATAGAAAACATCTCCCAGAGGGCAACATATGCATCAAATTGCAAATACCAGAAGTGTCATAACAATATGATCCATACAAATAACTGTCTTTCTATTCAGCAGTCACCCAAAACAGGGTAGCCTACATTACGGAAGCTGTTATGACAGAGATGACACATATTTAATTCAAAAGAGGTCATGTAAGAGCAGGAAAAAAGTGAGTGCCTTTGAATGTTAATCATGTAGATGCACGCAGAGCTTTTAAGGCTCGTCATGAGGTCTCAGCGTGAGACATACTCACTCCCAGTGATGGTCTCCCATGTGTGCACGTCAAACACACTTTGATGTTCTCACCAGTCTGGAAAAATAACATTTTAGGCATTGCTGCTACACTTCAAGTCACTTTTCTTCAGAAAGTCTGGGGATTTTGAAAAAGAGAAATAGATAATTATCTGAACTCCCTAGTGGTAAAGACTTAGGGACTAATTGTATGCTTCCTTTGAAAGAAAAACATTTGGCGGAGGGGTTGGTGTTCTCTAATGTAGTGTCGAGAGAAAATACATCAGGATGTGTCAGTGTTCTCCCAATCTCATGAAACCTATTTTGGGATCTTCACACAATGCTAATAGCTCTGCAGTGCAACTGGTCATTGTAATACATGATGAATGTGCAACTCATCACAATGCTGTAGGTCCTATTTCAAATACCAAAAATCTGAAATTACTATAATGGCCTCATTTGTACTGTTCAGGTGCTGCCATTGGCTTTAGCTTATTAGACTACTGTGTTCTTGTCTGGACAAGCTGAGTTAGATACCTGGTCAATCAATACTTATCAACCATATCATTGTTATGACAGCAAGAGGGTCACAAATGACATGTTGCAACTGATCTAGCAAACAGCAAATGCCAGAGCAGAGTATTGATGGCGGAGGATAATGTTGAGACAGGGGGTTGATAACATGCTAAGAGATACACAGCAGATGGAATACAGTTAGATACCTGGTCAATCAATACCTGTCAACCTTATCATTTCTATGACAGCAAGAGGGTCACAAAGGACATGTTGCAACTGATCTAGCAAACAGCTGATAAATGCCAGAGTAGAGTATTGATGGCTGAGGATAATTTTGAGACAGGGTAAAGGATACACAGCAGATGGAATACAATGGTTGAATGGATTGTTTGATTATCTCTTAGCTGTCTCCATGACAATGGGATGTGGAGAAAGTGTAATTCCCCTTTTATCAAACAGTTTACTTTCCATCTAATACCATCGCATACCATCACATGTATTCCATCTGTGCAATTAGGGCATATCTAAATGTTACCACATGCACTTGAGCCGGCAAGAACAACGCCTAAAGAGGCGTATTGACAGAGAGAACAAGTACATGATTATAGATAAATTAATTATTTAGGCTTTCAAGCCATCTCAAAAAGAAGAAAATGATGTTGCCTTGCCTACTTCCAATTTCCCTCATTTACATGTATCTTTGTTCAGTGCCAAGAGCAAAGGTATCCCACAGGGGCTTTGAATAACTACTGAATTAGAAATTACTTATATTACTAATACTAATACTAGTATTGCCGCTTGTATTGTTTTGAAATTATTCTTCAATGAACGTTGACAATTCAAGGGAAAGTGATATATCTCTACAGTTATCAAACCTTCAAACCGACGATCCCATTCCTAGGATGTTGGCACTGGACGCCTTAAGGAGTAACATTCAGCTGAATATAATGTGGAGCAAAACCCACAGAATTAATAGTCATTACTCTATGTTAGTTGTAGTTATAGACTATGATGATTTTGTTAGCCAATTTACATGCCTTTCATTGGAAATAGGCTCATCATATTCTCATTCATGAAATGCTATGTTAGATGAAGCTGGAGGATCAAAACATGAATTTAATGAAATTGCTGGCCTCAAATGTAGCCTTGGTTCACTTGCCTATCGACAAGGAGGATGTTATGGCCCAAACTTCAAAGGCAGAGGCAGATAGAAATACCCGAACCCAGGGTTCTGTCTGGGTTTGAGTGTATAGGCTACCCCCTCTTCATGTTCCCTCAGTGCTTCGGATGCTACACTGCTCACATAGATTTTGATGCCTTCCCCAGAGGCTTGGTCTTCTCTCATCTCCCTTCAGACTCAACGGGGAGTTTTCTCGCTGTTTTCATGAAGTGGCTGTTGTACAGTAAATGCTACTTTAAAATTGAATTCTCTCTCTCATTCTCTCTCTCTCTCTCTCTCCCTCTCTCCCGCTGCAAGTGGGAAAATAATTGGACAAAGATTTGAAATAACGGTCCTTCCCAGTGGAGAGATGGCTTTTCTCCTGGCAGCGGTGAATTGATAATCCCCTCTTTAAAATACTTCTGGGGTCCTCTCTCATACGAGGCTCCTGCCAAATTGGCAGACTGATTTCAGGGCCACAACAGCCTGTATCTCACACTGTCTAATCCTAATTGCCAGTGGTGAGGAAAAAATGCCCACGAAACAACCACATGTAAACACGCGATTAAAGACTTTATACATTCTGAAATTTGGTCTCTTTGTTCTTCCAAAAAATAAAGTCCAGTGGTATATCCTTACTGTCCGTTGAGACCCTCTTAAATGTCTGAGATAAAGTTCTAGAGTGCTTTGTTGGAAATGTGTACTGTTTCTGCGACTAGAAACAGAATGTTTCACTACCATATCAACAAAGTACAGTATACTTCACCTTTAACCATCTCTGCTATGTGTGAAGGCTGCCGATTACATTTTCTCTGAAGTACCTTTCCAAACCTGGGAGCAGCCCATTTGTCAAATTTGAGTCCAATAAATAAAACCAGGACCTGGTTTGAGTGACACCACATATCCTGTAGGCCTACAGTACTGTACTACAGACTCAGCAGAAGCAAAAGAACAGGAAAAGAGACAGCCATATACATTATGGATATGCATCACTCTGTCCTCACAGGATGTGTACATGTAAGAATGCATAAACGTCTTAATTTGCTAAAGGTACATAAGCAGAGAATTGGGATGGTGGTGGAGCGGATCTCAATAAATGCACCTTGGGCAACTGCCAGGAAGGGTTCTGGTCCATTTGCGCCAGCAAGGTCTAATCTGGTATTGATGTAGTTACGGTGTGTTTGAGAGGGATGCAAGGAGCCAGGGATACATTCCAAAACTGTTACTAAGCAAGAAGGAGAGCATAACTGAGAGACTACAACCGACAACATTCCTCCCTGTGGAAGCGATTGTTAACGAACTACATTGATAAGAAAGATTGCATTATGAGGCATGCTTGACACAATAGACTGACAAACTGCAAATCTTTTTTGCATTGTGAGATGAGATATCTGAGTTAGCCTAGTGACCTTGGTTCTCTGTGAGAAAGATATTGCCAGAGGGCTGTAAGCTACATGCTGGGACACATTGATATTTGGCACACACACACTGCAGCTGAAACCAAGCATGCGCAGTATACATTGACAATGTGTTTGAGATGTAACTTACTGTGGATCTCCTATGCTTCAAATGGAACCCTTCCCTGAATGAAAATTTCATTGAGATAGGCCAGTCTGTTAATCTTCTCTCTTCCCCTCTCTCTCTCTCTCTCTCTCTCTCTCTCTCTCTCTCTCTCTCTCTCTCTCTCTCTCTCTCTCTCTCTCTCTCTCTCTCTCTCTCTCTCTCTCTCTCTCTCTCTCTCTCTCTCTCTCTCTCTCTCTCTCTCTCTCTCTCTCTCTCTCTCTCTCTCTCTCTCTCTCTCTCTCTCTCTCTCTCTCTCTCTCTCTGGAATATGGAATTAATTCAAATGCCACACCACACCTGTCATTTGACAGATAAGGCTGATCTTCTTTGTTTTTTAACAGAAGTTTATCTATGATGAGTTCATAAACCCCTTTAGGTATAAAATCCTCAACTTCTTTATGAACATGTCGCAATGCTCTACTTCAAGAACCTGTCTTCGGCATGGACTTAATTTGGAGAAAAAAACGTATTGTAAGAATGTAAAACACTTAAGCAATCAGTTGAATGACGTGTACTATATGCAACACTGTCTACTAATTAAATCGTACTCATTCCCAATTGCGTGTTTTACGCACGAGTCCCTGATGACGCATGAGATAGATATTTGGACGATACGTCAAGATACGTGAGAGTAAGTACATTTACGTGACTTTCGTAAGAAGTACATTTTTATTATCCCAACATGGTTCATATCAACAAGCAATATTTTACTTGAGGCATCAAATGTGCATTCAATCAAGATTGTAGTACAACCACCAAGACGTGTTTTTTCATACCTCGCTCGGAGGTAGGCCCTATTCCCTTTACAGCATTTTGAGTTTAGGCAAGTCGTGGACATCAGTGTTGCTCTATATGACCTATGCGTGGTTGTGCGCTTGTGGCTTGCTAGGTTGGAGAGGAAAATTCCACATGCATTAAATTACTAAGAATTCTGGGTGAAAATCACCAACTGTGACTGGACTGTTGAAATCCTAGATTTGAATTGCACATCTAGATAAAGCGTTCTATACCTGAGGCCTTTATTGTTCAATATCAAACTGTTAATTGGTTTGTCTGCATTCTTCAATAATTTGACACGTGATGACAACAGCAAAGGCAGAAGACGTGTTCAGAATCTCAAGCGTTAGGTCAGGCTACACTTGGTTCTATTAATATTTCCGTAGTCTATGCATCATATTTAATTGAGGCAAAACTAGGTAGCTAATAATAAGGCTGCTGGGCTACTGGCGGTTTAATAGAACAAATAAACTAGCCTGCATGGGCACGGTCATTAAGTTCGTATTATCTTTTAGGAACAGGGCAACAGGCACGCATGTTTAGGAAGAGCAATGAGTAATTCATTCGCAGATATGTTATCTCAAAGTTGTCAGGCAATACCCTTTTGCAACCCTGACAAAAAACAACTCTATTTCTATTCAGAATTGAAAGGGGCGTTGCACTGTTATCCCTCTCCAATCCACATGGCCGCAACAGGGTCTTAAAAATCTTGGTCATTGCCAGCAGGCGAATAGCGCTGTACAGAACCGGTACATGCAACGGGAATAAAGACACTCCTGAATAGCGCGTACATTTCCTCACGTTATCAAGTGTCCACGCGCAGTAGAACGACCTTACTGTAAGAAAGTGTGAAATGTTGGATGTAAATTAGCCTACCAATTTGTAATGTACTCTACATTCGATCAATGACGGGGTGATTCCCCTCTACTCTCCTTGGATAACAGTTGTGGTGGTGCGGATAACGGAATTCCCATTCCTTACACAGAGCGGGCATGGACATCAAAGTAAGTAGGCTATAGGTGCAATAAGCTCGTTGTTTGTAAAACTGTGTAGCGTAGCCTACTGTATTTTATTAAATGCGTTCAACTCTAAGTATAGTACATTATCCGGATACTTGAATGCTGTAGTTATTTTAGGCAGAACTCTATGTACTAGGCTAGAATAAGTGACCAACTTTCCGTTAGTAATAGGCTATGTCTATTTAAATCCAGTTCTGCAACTTTTTTATTCGACAGGGTCGGAACATAAGCCTTTGCGATTAAACAAAACTGATACCCGTTTAAACTGTATCCAACCTAATCCTAATTAGTCACACTGCAGTCATATAATTTCACTTCTACTGGTTACATTGTTGCAACATTTTAAAAATGTCTCTGTGAAATGAGTGCCACCGTGGATCCCATTTACCCCCTGCTGAGAAGACAATGAGCTATTGGTACCTGGCTCCGCTTGTGCTCTGTATTTTTAATTGGGTACAGACGTTCAGATTTTGTAGAACAGGCCAACTAGGCAACTGATACTGATACATACACGAAAAAGCTATGCCTATCTATGTGGCGGAAACCTTTTCTCTTGAAAATGCAAAATGGTAAGCGAGGACTAAACATCTGTTGAACGTTTTATCCCTAATGTTACATCCATATGTCTCTCTGTACATACAGTACAGTCCACACAATAATGCATATCTGACATTATGTGCTATTATTATTATTATTATTATTATTATTATACAGTTATATATACAGTTAATATACAGTTATGTACAGTTGTTATTATTATACAGTTCCTGGAATTAGAACCATGGTTTGTATATATGGACTTCAACATTTTTTCCAGTATTGCTCCGTCCCTATGGGAAATGACTTCATACACTAATGATACTACATATCAGTGATGAGGTTTCATTTTCCATTGAAACTCCTCGACCATTAGAAGTAATAAGCTAGTAGAATGTGGTGCAACCTCAGCAAATTACGCTTCACTTCTGCAGTCAAATTAGGATGTGGTGTGACCTTGGGGGACCACTGTGCAGCATTCAGATACTGTAGATGGAGGTGGGGCATGGGGGGACAGGGGTGACCGTGTCCTTACAGTAGATATGATGGAATATTATTCCAACACGGTCTTGTGATGAAGTTTGTGGTCAAATACACCATCTTTCATCAACTTGCTGTGGTAACATCATGTACATGAAGGCTACATTATATTACCAACTAAGCAAGTCGGTGTGTTGTTAATTCAAATAACTATTAATCATTCATTTCCAATTGTTTTTGTGTGGGGTTATTGTGCTCTCATGGTTGTACATACTTTCTAACATGTTTTACAACAAGAGTCTCAACATGTCATGGAATTGTTGAGATTGTATAACTTTTCAAGAGAGAAAATGTAAGTTTTATGTAAAATGATTATTTCTTCAACCCCATTTAATTGAGAAATGTTATCCCCCTCGGTGGGCTTTCAGTCAAGTGGAACATTTTTAGTTCAATGACCCAATGCTTTGCTCACTATGATCAGCCATGTCACCGTCTGTCAAACTCACTCCGAGGATAACTGTCCTAGAGGAACCAAGCATCAGAACAGAGATATATTTACTCTTGTTGCCTCAAAGTTACACCATCACCTAGGTTTTACAATTTCTACGTTTTTCCCATGGCACTATCGAGTATTCCCTTGATAAAACAACTGTTTTCCAATGTTAACGACAACTCTTAAGAAAACCATGACTGAGCACCAGACCTTACTGTAATCTATAGAGCCAGCTCATGTGTTTTAGTTCTCTATGCTAGACAGTGGAGACGCCACGCCTCACCACTGAGCCTGTCAGAGCGTTTCAGCACATGATTATACTGCCTGGCCTGGGCACCAACCATTCAGTGGAGACAGTGTCAGTTCCCTGAACATTCAGGCCTCATAGCTGTGGTCTGTCAGTGTCTCAAGTGGTTGCAGTATGTTTAAGTTATATATTTCACTAGGAATCCAAGTGTCCATTTAGACCACTCTGAGTAGTCACAGACACTATGTTTTCCTCCACAGAGTTCTCTTAGGAATTCTCTCTGGGCTTTTGATTTGCCCTCTGTTTCCACTTAAGAGTCCTGGCTGTTTTCCAAAAACACCTCAACACTGTACTCTCTACATACCAGGATCCACAGCATTTTGCTTTTTGGTGTTAAAATACATACCTGGAGGTGGTTATTTTCCAAGATGTTGTGTTTGATGACGTTTCCATTTAGAATGTGTAATGGGTAATTACAAACTCCTAAACTCCTATTGATTGACATTCCAAATTACTGGGTTTCTTCAAACATTACAACAAGATTCCTCTAGTTCCTGATTGCAATTTAAACCAGTGCAGTCAACATTTTTTTTTTTCATTTCATTTATTTATTTTTGCACATGAGATTATCATACATGTCATAAACATGTTTGAAACCACATCTCTCAATTATACTTGTCGAAGTACTGCTGAACCATTGTCTGAGATACAGTACCACCTTAAGTTGATCATGCTAGCAGGCAGGAGAGATTCTTCTTTGGAGAATGTGAAAAAGCAACCTACAGCTGGTGTGTTTCAAGTGGGATGGATGCATTATGTAAAATGGTAGATTGCAGCAGATGTTTTATCCTTTTGATGGCTGTGCAAGGTCCATACACATGTCACATTTCATAGCTATTGCTGTTTGAGATGAGCTGGGGGGGTTTTCTCTTCCTTATGATGATGGACTGATGTCCATGTCCTTGACTTACCTCATTCCCCTGTCTGTCTAGACATTTTCTCCCGTGAGTGGCGATAGGGTGAGAACAACTTAAAACTTTCTCATAGACCATTTATTTTGTATTTTAGCCATGTTGACAGGATTGCAGAGTTCAGCAGTGTTCCCTGTCAGGTATATAACATAAATTCCTTCCTCCCTTTAATTGTATCATGACTCGCTTATGCACAGATATCGAACACGTCGACACTGAACGTGTGGACACTGAACGTTTACAGTATCCCACACAATTCCAACAGATTACAATCCGCAAAGAACACATTTATCTGTTGCTTTTTTTGGTCTTGACTAGAATTTTCACAAATGATGTGCAGTGTATAAAATGACATTCATAAAGTAAAAAATATATATAATTTCAGAGGACTTGCTCTTCAACAATAAAATGTTTACACAACTATCTCGTGCTTTTTGATGGTTGATTTTCGGAAAGGCTAATCGTGATGCCTCTGGGATGCATTGTTAATTATAACTATATCTGTGGAAACTCTCATATGGTCAGCTCTCTAATTGGCAGTCAAAGCTGTGCACCACCTGTCCTAGCCTTTAACACTGCAGGTGTTGCCGGCAGAGCTGAAGTCTTGGTTCTGAGTGAATGTAACTTTTTTTTTTTTTTTTTTTTTTAAAGGAAGATGAATAGAACCGCACCATGCGTGACAACTTAAAATGGTTGAGGTGGAAAGCACTGATATTGTTTTACACTATCTAAACCAGAGGTGGGAAGACGAGAATATAACAGCACAGTCACAGAGATCAATGTAATCCCATTGGACACATACACAACGTCATACATTATTACATCATCATACCTCATACAGAACACATTGTCTTGGATCTCTGATACAGTACAAACACATACCGTATAGTTAATTACAGAAACAATACAGGACATATATATCAGTTAGAGTTTATTTTGTTTTGGGAGACTAAAAACTCAGAATTGTTCTCGGCTATTGCATGTTTTTGCATGTGTTTACACCCATCAAAAGAAAAGATGTATTATATAAAGAACAAGTGTGACATCCACATCCTTATAGCTGATCTGCAATTGTTCTTTTTGTGCTGAAGGCTTTTGTATAATGACATTGTTGTCTTGTTTATACACATTTGTCTTTTTATTGTTCACCATGACAATGGACTTTTGTCATTTCTAAGCAAAAAGTCAATAGAGAGCTTTGTGCAGCTATAAATCCATTGGCTTGATTTCAGCATCCCAAATCCCCCCAAAACGATTCCTCATGTCGCTATTGTTTCTTCCTCGTTCTTCAACCATATCAATAGGACCTTTTAAATAGGCTTTTGGAGTTTGACAAGTGTACACCCTGTGTGTCATATCCTTGTCTGTGATCCTTAAATCTAAGAATTTAATCTAAGGATTTAAGACCATTATTAAGGATTAACAAATTAATGTATTTGACAAATGAATGTATTTGACAAATGAATGTATTTGTTAAAAGGTTGCTTAGGATCATAACACATTTGCAGTGTTGCTTTGATTGATTTTCTTTGTATGAAATGTGTCCATAACTGTCTGTCTTTGCGACTGGTTGGCTAGTTCACTGCTACTGTTTTCTACCGTGGTCGGGGGTGTGTGTGTGTGTGTGTGTGTGTGTGTGTGTGTGTGTGTGTGTGTGTGTGTGTGTGTGTGTGTGTGTGTGTGTGCGTGTGTGTGTGTGTGTGTGTGTGTATGTGTGTGTGTTCTTTATCAGATACAGACATACATATGGAGAATTAGAATTTAGAAGTGATATGGTTTGTACCAGTACTAGTGTAAATCTGCCTCCAGCCTCCCCCACCTTGGGATCATTCCCTTCTCTAGAATGAGAGGCGTCCTGCCCTCCCCTATGATTAATGGGAGACAGCCAGCCATCTCATACTGGGTCTTGATAACATCCTTGGCAGAAAGCTTCAACATGGAAACTACTTAGCATTATTTCTTTTGACACAATTTGCTATGAAATCAAGGGACATTTTCAGCAGCATGTGATCAATTCTGTGAGGTCATGAAATAAGATCACAAATGTTTCACACTGTAACACTGAACATCCCCCAAATACAGAGTGAGTACATTGCTCACAGACCTCTGTACACACATGGTTTTAGATCATCAAAAGGCTACTAGGGTTCTTGTGTGGCTTAAGATGCTATCAACTGGCTACTGTTATCTGTAAGGATCTGGACTCAAACTGTCAATACATTTCTTCCTAAAGGTTTGATTTGTTTTGGGAAAAAAACTAATGTTTGATAGAATAAATGATTGATTAATGTAATTTGGTAACTTAATTTGGTCACATAATGTATTTTGCATGCAAGTACTGTATGTACTTTTCCTTTGGAGCATGTCTTTCTATTCGTTATCTTCAATATACTGTACAGAACTGTAAACATGCTGTCAGGCCTCAAAGGAAGTAATAAAAAAGGGTTTCTGGAATACATCACTGCGGAAGTTTGAGAGCAAGAAACAAGCCAGACAAAAAAAAACTATTTCCACAGAACACAAACTAGAGCCGATTTCTGTTACTCTACCCTGTAAAGTTGATGACTTCTCTAAACCGAGATTAGAGGAGGAAAAACTATGACTCCACAGCTCACACACTCCCCTCCCCCCTCTCTCTACTCTGCCCCCCCTCACTTTCTCTCTCTCTCTCTCTCTCGTGCTCTCTCTCTCTCTCGTGCTCTCTGAAGTTTACACAGATGCTATGCTGCCTCAGCTTTGGAAACTTTGATCAATGCAAAACTGCCAACCTCCAGCAGGACAAGGTCAGAGAACAAGATGACTGTCCAAACATGGGGAGGCACCATCTGTTCCTGACTAAATCCTGTTCACTCTGTCATCTACAGTACCTGGCCCTTTCTTTTACCAAGGGCTCTGGTGCTGAGCTAACGACCTCTCACATGAAATTGTCCATTAACCCCACCTACATCGCTGTCAACCTGCCTGCTCGAGACAACAACCAACCACATGTTCCTAATTAGCATATCTAATGGTATGCAAATGAGATGTCACCCTTTTTGGAGGTTGACTACCCATATGCCAACATAATCCTGCGAAAAAAGGGAATGTGTAGCAATTATGTCACGTAGACTGTACTGTGATCTTGATGTGCATGTGTGAGTCAGTGCTGCTCTGACAGTGAGAGTGAGATGTTTTTCTCAGACAAAACTATCCGTTGAGCATTCTTCCTCAGTCAGTCTTCACCCCAATGTCCCCACTTCACCCACAAATGTCCTGGTTGATTCCTAATCAAAAAAACACCCACAGCGTTTGTCTCTTAGTATTGGAGATTTGCAAAACTGCCATGCGCCTGCCACGAGTGTTCACAATAAAGAAGAACAAAGGGGAGGTCGGTTTGTATGATGTGCTGCTCACACAGGTTACGTCACTCTGTGGTTTGAAAAGAGATGTCTCTATCTTGACTGTGGACGTGGACAGGGGGTTAGGGGCAGGGGGCAGACTGTGGACGTGGCCTTGGCTAAATGTAAACAATAATGGTCAAGGCCCTGAACACAGAAAAGGCCTAAGTTCTGGGCCCAGGACAGTCCGGACGGATTGTATGGCAGCTAGTGCTGAGGCACAAACATGTACATTTTCAAGCCTGCAAACTGTGACACTTTAAAATAACGTGAAAAAAAAATACTTTTGTGCAATATGACAACCCTAGTTGACTATCTGTGCAGTATAGTACAGTGGATTGTGTACATAGCCTTTATTGATGTAAACCAGCTCCTTACCTTCTTGTGATTTTATGCTTTTATGCTTTTTCTAAAAAAAAATCCCTTTCCTAACACCAGGGGAGCCACCCCTCCTAAATTTCGTTGTTTGGTACCTGTACTGTAGCAATGACAAATAAAGTCCATTCCATTCCATTCCAATAATGTGAACGTTTCTGTGCAGCTGTGTCCTTCAACAAATGGAATGTAGGCAGCTCAATGGTGGAGAGATGCCCTTTCATGTGGCAAATAAACCCCCAGGAGGTCTTGCTGTTTGTTGTTGTTTAGAGAAGTAAGTTCTGGGAATACTTAAGGTTAAAAGTTATAGGAAGAGTTGCATAATATTTGATCATCATTGTTCCCAGTGTGTGTCCTTACAATGTTTCCTGTTTACCTTGTAGGTGGAGAGTTGAATACATGCTGTCATTGACCCCATAAAGTCAACAGTAGAAGAGCAGTTGAATCTAGTTACCCTGCGGACATCTTGGATTGTCTACCACCTGCCTTTGGGATAGAAGAATGCTCCTCAAGGATTCCACATATATGGAAACTGTATTTAAGGACTATGTTTTTGTCTCAACAAACAATTTTCTACAGAATGGCATCGTTTGTTTCACAATTAGAATTAAAAAGGAACAAATATTGTTAGTAGCAAAAAGAAGCATGAAGTCAATCATGTAATGATGATGAAGACATTTTTATCTAGTGACAACAGCATACTGTATACTGCACATTTGTTTATCAGAGGAATGGAGTGTTCAGCCTGTTTGCACCATGCAGTCTCCAAGGGATGAAATATTGTCATACTTCACTTGGAAATCAGAATTTTCAATAAGGAGCTTTTTGTTTTTCGTTTCCCTCTGGTTCCCAGGAAACTGATTCAGAATGCACCCAATGTCTCTCTTCAAGCGTAGAAAGATCCGGGCTTTTACTCTGTTGTTGTTTTGCATCATCACTTTTACGATGTTCTTGTTCAGTTACACTTTTCGAGATCCGTCTCTGTACTTCTTCAAACATGCTTTTCGCTTGTCGGACAACTTCTTCTCAAAAGGACTCTGTGCCTGTCGGCAGTGCATGACAGAGCTGGAGGATGACCCCTGGTTTGTAGAGCACTTCAACCAGTCTGTTCACCCACTTCTGACCAAGAGGAACAGTTTGCTCTCTGATGAAACCTACAGATGGTGGCAGGTAAGACTTATTTTATAACAGGCTAATCTCAGAATACATTTTCCTGACATGTGGTTATTTATACCATCTCCTAAATTCTCATCCTCTTGACAGTAGATGTAATGTCAGATTGCACAAGAGAGGACTGGATAACTGTCTCCACCACTCCACTCATGAGTCCTGATTTCTAGTTGATAAGATTACCATCCTCTTCCTCTTGCTGTATATCACGGTTGAAATCCATATGTTTATCCTCTTCTGTGCCATGCTCACCACAGCTCACAATAGCTTGCTCTTGGTTTTCCGGAAGCAAGGTCATGCCTGAAAAAAGAATTAATTACCAATCTCTTAGCAACTGCACCCTGAGCTAAGTATAATTGTATCAAATCAACTGTGACACAGTGTTTCTAAACTGTAGGTAGGTACTGTAGGACTATGCTGGATTGCTTAGATTCAAACATGAACAACTGGCGCACCCCCTTTAAATGTTGGTTAGGTTCGGAGCACTTTCTTCTAAATTGGAATTGATTCCTGGGCTATTATCCAGGTTGCTGTGAACGTGACTTAATAGCATTAAGCCACAAGACACATTTGGAGGTACAAGGATCATAGGATGCATGCAAGGCCCTACACATTCTCATCCATGTTTCACTATTATGTCCTGTCAGGGAGGAGCCCTCTGTAGTCGAGGTTATCACATTCGCCTGGACACCGTGTTTAATTAGAGGAAAGAATAGAACAATTACAGGAAGGTTGGCTCCTGTCACTACTCATTTCAAAAGTGGTTTCTCACATGGAGCTTGACCTTGGGGTCTATCAGTGAAGTCATCTAGTCACAGATGGCGGTGCTGAAAGATGTGTTGATGCAAGAGATGGATTGTTTATTTGTCTTCTTCATTATTTTTCTGCATATGTGCCGTGACAACCTGCCACTTACTGTGTGTGTGTAAGCATGTTTGTGGGCGTATGGGTGTGTGTGCATATGTGCGTAAGATACAGTAGGTGTGTGTGTGCTATAGAAAGGTTAGAATGTTCTGCATCGGTGCGTGTTTTCTTATACTGAAAAAAACATGTTTCCCCACTTATTTGTCGGTACATACCAGTAAATACACTGTGTTAGAGCCCCCTGCTTTCATTTGTTGTGTATCTTAATACAGAGGGCCATCAGGGGATGGGGTTAAGATCCCAGAGAAACCATACAGTAGATAACCTCCCTGAGGTTATTTGAAAAATGTGTTCTGTGTCTTGTGCTGAATGCCAGCCCTGCTGCCCTTGTTAAATCACTTCTACTTAAAGCAGCCCTGGAGTCAGAGCCTAGTCTGAGGGTTCTCTCTGCTGTGTCACCAGTGGTTGCAGTCAGAGAGGCAGCCAGCCAACTTCAGCGAAGTGGTGGAGAGCCTGTTTCAAGTCATTCCAGACGATGAGCTCTACATGGATGCAGGTCCTGACCGCTGTAGGACCTGTGCTGTGGTGGGGAACTCTGGGAATCTCAAGGGATCCCGGTACAGAGACCTCATTGACTCCAGTGACATCATCATAAGGTGACTGATCATCATCACGCTTGTTCTTTTGAGGTGGCACGTAAAGCGCATGCCATTATATCGCAGGGTTACTGGTTTGATTCCGGCCATCGACATATCCTGCATATCATTCCCCCTCTCTCTCACCCATCCTTCCTGTCAATCTCTACTGTCTCAATCCCAATAAAGCGGAAATGCCCTAAAAACATGTTTAAAAAAGTGGGGAAAGCTTGTTATTTGGAGTTGCAAAGTGAGGGGAAGTAGGATCTTGTCCTGGAGCATAACAACTAAAGTCTACCTTGACTTACTGTCTTTAACATAAATACTGAGGGAGTAATGATTGTTACCTGAAATAGACCTCCCCATCTTATGTCTCTCTTGTCAGTGTGTGGCTTTGTCACAGCAGCTGTTAGGTATTATTTCACCTCTGTGTAGTCAACAGGACTTCTCTTATTCACAAGCCTGTGCTGCTGCAGCAGCTGTGTTGCATAGTAATTTCATTATGAGGAGACAGGGACAAGATGCAAGACTTATTGCTTTTCTATTCGCAGAATCCCTCTCTGCAATACATGGTTACCAGTAGAGGAATTGTGTACAGTTCATACTATGCGCTTAGAACATGACATGATGAACTCTCGATTGGAAGACTTGACAGTGCAAATGAGAAATATGTCATCTGCTGTAAGCTGTAGCAGAACGAACATTGTAAAAATGAAAAACTGTGTACGTAAGCTTTGGACAGTGCCGAAGATTGCTTGAACATAAGTCTCTGCCAAGTGCATCGGTAATGTAAAATGGTTGTATATAATGAAAATGAATATTTACCGAGGTTCCCATCATTCTTTCTCTTTGAAGGTAAAACATTCTGTTTAATCTTGTTCTATAAGAGCTGTATCACAGGTGTCAAGGCTACGCCAGTGTCTTTTGTTCTGAAATAATTAGATTCCATGTGGTATGCATTACTCTCAGCTTTCAATGTTGGATTAAACATCAATGAAGTTCTTATCCATGTATGATGGGATAAGACCCACCAAGTAACTTAAATAAGTTCAATCAGAATCCCAACAGATGTGATAGGTA
Organism: Nansenia antarctica; assembly: GCF_963989245.1. Classification (NCBI taxonomy): domain Eukaryota; kingdom Metazoa; phylum Chordata; class Actinopteri; order Argentiniformes; family Microstomatidae; genus Nansenia; species Nansenia antarctica. The sequence goes on along the minus strand of NC_137690.1, from coordinate 55,754,092 downwards.
TGCGCATCACATCTGCGACTGAAAATCCTTATTTCAGACTGGCTGTCTGGAGATTTTTTACCAACTTTCACTATGTCCAGTTGAAATAAATAAGTGGAGTGAAATCCTTACTTAGAGAGGCTGTTGAAGGAGCACAAACAAGATTCCTCTCTGCAAAATGCAGTTTAGCCTCAATGTTCTGTTCTGTGTTCAAATGCAAGCTGTTTGATCATTCTAAGAATTACGTTACGCTGCATAGTCTTTCAAATGCATTGAGCACTGAGACGTAAAAGTCTCCAAGGATACAGTATTCCTCTGAAAGCCAGAAAGGTATTACAATCACTTTCATTTCCAAACACCAGCAATGCACTTAAGCTGTAGCCTTGTATTTTCTGAGGTGCTAAATAGCACCATTCATTTCAAGGTAATTGTATATACGTATTCCTTCAATATCCTATTGTAAAGTTTAAGTGTTGCATCCATGCAGAATGAACCAAGCGCCAACCGCTGGCTATGAAGAGGATGTGGGGACCAGAACCACTCATCACGTCATGTACCCAGAGAGTGCTGTGGACCTGGACAACACTACTAGACTGGTGCTGATTCCTTTCAAGACACTGGATCTGCAATGGATCATCAGTGCCTTAACCACAGGCACCATCAAGTAGTGAGTGACCATGTACTACTACACATTCATTAAATTAATTCAATCTAATTTGGTTTCATGACAAACTGTCTAGGCTGCATTTACACCGCAGGTCGAAGTGACACAATTCCGATTCTTTGCTCACACTTGTGGCACAGATCGGATATGTAACATGTAGGTGTAAGCAGGGAAAAGCTAATTGAATCTGATATCCTCATTCTCAGGTATCAGATATGGGTCATTTGAAAAATTAGGTGTAAGCAGGCGTTCCAAAAAATCGGATATAGGCACTAAATCGGAACTAGGCATTACGACCTGCGGTGTAAATGCAGAACACACCATGTATTTTCCTCTATAGGCCTACGGGGCTTTTTATATAGCACAGATACAGCTGCATGGATAAGAATAACAATTGTATTGTATTTAATACATAATTGTATTTTGCTTTAGATGCAAAGTATGTGTGGTTGTTTTCGTTACTTTAATCCTTCCCAACAGTCTACCAGCCGGCGCCTTTGGGGTGGGGGGGGGGGTGGGGGGGGGGGGGGGCTATGGACAGCTGCAGTGGCTATGGACAGTGTTACTGTAAATAGATAGACATGGTAGTATGGACCTACAGTAAATACAAATATGAGATATAACACTCAAACACTAATATTAACAATTCAGAAGAAGAAAAACAACAACTTTTGATTGTGTGGGCGAGACTCGTGTTTTGCCCACCTGCCCATAGCATCTGTTGGATGGATGCTTTTACTTCCAAATGCTTCCAAATCTGCCATGCAGCAGTCGGAAAGTGTGTGTTTGTGTTCTTAGCCTGCATAGATAACTTGTCAAATACCAAAATTGTTGCTGTTGGTGTATAAGCGAATACAAATGTATACAAAAAGGGTAGAACTAATTAAATAACTGTACGTTTGTACTGTTTTTGTTTTGTTTTTGTTTTTTTAATGCAGCACATACATACCTGTTATGTCCAGAATAAAGGCAAACAAGGATAAGGTGAGTCAATATAACCTATCAGTCTGATTTTGATCTGTAAGCTGATCAATTTAATGATTCAACTGGGGGGGAAAAAGTCTTAACATAACATGATTCTGTGTTTTGCACCACTGCTTCATTTAGATACTAATTTCAAAACCCTACTGTTGCAGGTGTTGATATACAATCCAACCTTCTTCAAGTATGTCTACGATGCGTGGCTGGAGAGCCATGGCAGGTATCCCTCCACAGGCTTCCTTAGCTTACTGTTCGCCATTCATATTTGTGATGATGTAAGTATACCTTCACAAGCTCAACAAAAAAAGAAGAAGCACAATAATATAAAGCAAATATAATACATGCCAGGAATCATAATACAAGAACATCACATTATGGATTAATACAACAACATTCCACCATCTCTTCTGTAGAACACATAGGGTGCATTCATACTCCCTGTATGCTCTGAGCGCTCAGAGCGTTCTGGTTTCAACTGAAATCAGTTAATTTCCGAACGGTCAGAGAGTACCCCGGGTGCCCTCCGGCGCTCTCAAAGCGTATTTTTTACGAATGCACCCATAATCTATGTTGCTGTCAGATCACTGCAAATGAGACAGTTCTGAGAGAGAGTGATGTAACTGAGGTTTGATAACCTGACATGTCTCTACTGTTTCTACAGGTGAGTGTGTATGGCTTCGGAGCTGACCAATATGGGAACTGGCACCACTACTGGGAAGAAAATCATTCAGGAGGAGCGTTCCGCCACACAGGAGTTCACGATGGAGATTATGAGTACAATGTCACCATGCTGCTGGCAGACAAACACAAAATCAAAATGTTTAAAGGAAGATGATGTCTCACCAACGTGAGCACAGGCCACCTGAACTGTTCACTGAGAGGTCTAGTTATGGCTTCACATTAGAGCTGTTGACCCATACAAATGGAAGCAGAAGAATTTCACAAGAATAATTTCACAAGAATCGAAGAGAACGATTTTTAAGTGAAATTGACGGGTAGCATTTTCAAGTGACATTATGGAAAATATAATATAACAAGTTGATAATAATAATAAGAAGAAGAAGAAGAAGACGAAGAAGAAGAAGAACAAAAAAAAAGAAGAAGAAGAAGAATGATTATTATTATTATTATTATTATTATTATTATTATTATTATAACAACAATGATGTTAATCGAAAACTTACAACATTTGCCAAAAAAGACACAGTGACTTATTTCTCCACATTTATTTTCTGCTTTATTTTATGTGACATTATGAATTGAACAAATAGAAAGAAAACCTAACAGGTGCCTCTGGATCTCTCTTTGCATTTAACCCTTCACATTACCCTCTTCATAAAGTGTGAGGTGTCAGGTCAAATCAGCTTGTGGAAGAGAGAGGCCTCTAGCTCATTGCCACTATGCCTCTTGTTCCAGACTTGGCTCTGTAGACCTGCTCCAGATGGCTGCAGATATTAAGGCATGGGGGAGCGTCTGTCATATCTGTGCTGAGCCTGGGACCTAGGTGAGAAATGACAGACGTGCTGCCTACTCCTCCGGCATTCTGACACCAGCATGCAAACCGCATGGCAACCACCACATTTGTTCTTCCTCTTATTTGTGTACAGAGGAAGACATGTCTATTTATGTTGCTGGGCTGATTATTCATGATACATTATGTTAATAGTTGATTTCGAAGTCAAAGGGTTAGGAGATAATATGCAGACTAGGAAAGGTTAGGGGATGACAGATTCACAAACAGTACAATATTTCAGAATCATACTTCTGAACTCAATTCCTTAAACCTATTTATAATCAGTCAATTTAGTACAAATGTATTCATGGCCAGCAAAATTCATGTTTGTACTTGATGACATGATTCTGAATCTCTACCAATCACACATTGTTTAGTGGAGAAATATTAGTGGTCAGACAGCACCCCCATCCTCATGTGCAGTGTCTACACTGTTTGATGACAACAGCCTGGCTGTTTGTGTACTTTATTTACCATTATTTTACCATGAAATACCATAAAGAATTTAAGGGAATGAAATAGAATTAAGATGCCATAGTTACTTCTTATGGATTCTTATTTACTGGAAAAAACATAGGCCTACTGAAATCTCAAAATGACAGTTCAAAGAACACCTCAACATAAATTATATTACACTGCCATACCATGTACAGTATCACTGTAATCTATAGATTACAAGAGGGTGCAAATGATTATGTACTATGAGAGAATGTGTGCAACCCCTACCAGTCTGTTGAACATAATCAAGGCCTATGTGAAGAGGAACATTAAGTCTGAATTTTCATGCTGCTCAAAATACTAACAGTTTATGAATCTTACATTTTGCAAATGAAGTGATTTGATGGTCCTTTTTAAATCAAAAGACTATGTGTTGACAACTATGGGTCCATATTAAATTAAAGTGCCTTATCCATGATATTCATATTTATACTTGTTATGTGGGTCTAAGTGCCTTTGTTATTGTTTTGTTTTATTGCTTGCATATGTATTTTGCCTTATGCTTGTTTTACTCCCACATCAGTACTGTATCACTGTTGTTAACTTTTAAATATTGCCCTATCCTCATCATTTAATGTGATTAACATTTCTTTATTACCTCTTTTGATGCCACTAAGATGTATGAACACGAACAAAACAAATGCCATATTCATGATGTATAGAAATTATTTTCAGTGCAATATTATTTAAATGATAAACCACAACCAATCATGCTCTTGCTCATACCAAGAGAGGCTTCTCTGCAATGACACATAACCAAAGACAGTAGGCTTTGAAGTGTAGTGATTGAATGTTGAATTACTGAAGGCAGTCAGAACCACTCACTCAGCATTTACAATTGGTGCTTTAAGTAAGCTAATTTAACAATTTAATATCACTTTTTCATAAATGAAACTTTACACATCTGTCTCCTGTGTACTTTTATTTCACATTTTACCACTCAACAAAAAGAAAATGTAAGTCCATGGTAAGCTCTTATGTGAGAGCTTTGGAACCTGTATTATGTTAATAAAGATCTATTTGCTTAAAGATGTTCAGTCTGAACAATAAAGTATGGTAATTATTGTCATGATAGAGATATGCCTACTGGCAGTGTAATTGTTATGTGTGGTCCTCTGAGGTTCAGTTGGTAGAGCATGGCACTAACAATGCTTAGGTTGTAGGTTTGTTTCCTGCTGGGACCATATATAGTAATGAAATAGGCAGTGTCCTTTCAGTCTGCCTCCAGAGCAGTCATACGTCATCTCCCTGTCATCAGAACGATCACGTCCCCTGTTGGGTGCTAGAAGTGTAGAAGTTTGACTGGCGGTCAATGGGAATTTGTGGTCTTTGCTTTAATCCGATAAAATAAGAAAGCCGTATTGCTTTTTAGATATTAGATGCCCAAATCCGATGGCCAGTTAGGCAAACTATTATATAGTGTCGTTGCCGATCAATGATCGACGTCGTTATATGGAGAACATTAATGAAATAGGCAACGTGTGTCCTTTCAGTCTGCCTCCATCCATGTGGATGAACGACCCGACCCAATGGCCTGAGGTGTCATATCCTATACAATTACCTTATTGAATCTCCAGGTAATGCAAGTTAAAGAAGAGATCTGTGGCTTCAGGCCATCTGCAGAGAGGATGAAGGTGGTCAGCATTGGGACCCTTCCAGTCAATACGTGTATGTCTGTGGCAAACACTTCATCACAGATTAGTTAATGATGTTAAATGAAGTCAACAGTTATAATGTTAAAAGTCAAAGTAGTGAATGTTGATGCTGCATTGAAAGGGAAATATATAACATAAATATATAGGGAATATAAAACAAACTGAAAAGCCAAGGAAATCCCAATTTAATGTTAAAGCTTGTAGCTTGTAGCTTTAGCCTGTAGCTAGGTTTACAATGGCCTCTCATTCACACATAAATGGCGGCAAGCTACCCATGCAAGGCACCTGCCCGCTCATTGGGAGCAATTTGGGGTTTAGTGTCTTGCCCAAGGACACCTCGACATGTGGCCATGTAGGGTTCAAATTGCCGATCTGCTGACCTTGCGATCAGACGCCGGCTCTACCAATGTCATGGTAAAGGGCGGGTGTTGTGCAGGAGGTAGAGAACCCCACATGGCCACATGTGGAGGTGTCCTTGGGATCACCATGACATTAATGTCATGATAATAAAACTATAGGGAATCGAATTAACCAATACATGTAATTGTTCATTTTGCAGCAATACACATCATTTACTTGTGAAATGTGATTACGGTAATTGTAGTCCAGAATTAGAATTGGTGACTATTGAGTGAAGTATCAGCTGGCATACTTAATGACTACATTTGATGAGTGCATTTAATCAAAGCTGTATAAAGTTCTTTTGAATGAGTAGCTGCATTTGGCTTACACTTACTCTACTGGTTTCAGGATTCCATGTGAATGATTGTAGTCATCCGGATTATGTCCCATCTATTTTTCCACATCGGCAGGAATTGACACAAGGCAGAGTTAAATTACGGCGCTACAAAAATGCCAGGAAGAGAGAGGCTGGTGATGATGGGAAGGTCCTGTCAGCTAAAAGAAAACAAAGGTCACCTTCAGAAGAAGAACCTCTCACTGAGCCCACTGAAGAACCTCTCACTGAGCCTACTGAACAACCTCTCACTGAGCCTACTGAACAACCTCTCACTGAGCCTACTGAACAACCTCTCACTGAGGACGGTACACTGAGCAACAGGCCAGTTTCGCACAGGGAGCAGGTTGCTATTGCCATAGAGGTAGCCAATCTCAGGAGAGAGAGAGAGATGAGGCCAGAAGAGAACGTGATGCTGCATTGCAGCGATTGTCTGTGAATGCTGTTCGAGGCAACAACAGTGCATGCAGGGCCATGACTGGGCTTGACTGGGCAGTGTTTGACTGTCTACATCGCTACCTTCTTCAGTTTATCAAGTCACCACCTAAGGTTTTTCGATTGTCGACCGAGGACCAGCTTTTCCTCTGTTTGCTCAAGCCATGCCAGAATCCGTCTATTGCTTTGCTGAGCCAAATACTGGACCAACGACAGTCTACCATCCGCCACATATTCCAACGTTGGCTGAATCTTCTGTATGCAAAGATCACCTTCCTCATTCACTGGCCTGACAGGGATTGCATCAGACAAACCATACCACCAACGATAAAGGCCAAATTTCCTCGCCTCACATCAATCATTGATTGTTTTGAAATCAGAATTGTACATCCAAAGGGCCTTAAAGCCAGGTAAAGACACCAAAAAATATGTAATTCATGATTACTTGGCCAGGTAACTTCTGAATGCTAACCATGCTTTGTTTTTTCCACAGGGCCAAATCTTACTCCAGCTATAAGAAGTGGACTGCGGTAAAATATTTGATTGCGTGTAGTCCTGCAGGCAGCATCACCTTCTTGTCCAAAGGCTGGGGTGGAAGAGCATCCGATGTTAAGATAGTGAGGGAATCTGGCTTCATTTCACCACTGTACCACCATCCTGGGGACCAGGTAATGTAGAACTCTACATACTGTATACTATACTGTAACAGTTCATCACATACACAAAAAATTGTTGTACTCATTATGTACAGGTGTAAATTAGTGTTTCACCACAAACATTAAAAGCAATAGACTTACTCTATTCAATCGCATTCCTTGTTTCAGATCTTGGCTGACCGGGGTTTTACGCTTAAAGATGACTTTGGCCTGCTTGGTGCCAGTCTCCTAACCCCAGCCTTCACTCAGGGCAGGAAACAACTTCCAGGCAAAGACGTGGAAGAGTCCAGAAGAAAATCCAAAGTTCGGATTCATATTGGCAAGTATATATATTTATTTATAAATTATTAACAATTTCATTGAAACTCCTGCCAATATTCAACAACACAGCACAACGTATGACTGTAGCCATTTGTATAACAGTGCTATGACAAATACTGAGAACATGGGTAAAGTTATGAGAAGTTTTTCCTAAAAAGATTATCAAAAGACTTATTGGTATTTTACAGAACGTGTGATTGGCGTCCTGAAGTGCAGATTCCAAATCCTGGGTGGGCCGCTTCCTTTTTGCTTCGTGAAGTCCCTGCGGGATGAGATTGAGAACAGGGATGTAGCTACAATTGACAAGATAGTACACGTGTGCGCTGCCTTGGTCAACATGTCAGGTAGCATTGTGTTAAATAAAAACAGACAGGGGGATGTATAGCCAGTTAATCAGTCCTGCTCTCTTTTCTGTTTGAGCTCATATGAACAATCTTACAACTTAACATACACCGTAATGTGTCTGGTGCTTAGGTCACATTTACTGTAAATCACATCATAGTCAGTCTTTTGACAACTATTTGCTCCCTCATCTTCCAAAATCTACCTTACTGCACTGCTCTCCACCCTGCACTGACTGTGGACTCCACCATAGTCTCCTGTGAATGTAAATAAATCATTTTTGATTAATTATGTTTCCATGAACCTCATGAACTCATAACAGCAAATGGTAGCAAATGCTATATAAACAGATATGAACTATAAAAGCATTTCCATATGACTGCAATGCAGTGTTTGAATGCTGTATGTTCTACCAGAAGTTCCTGCTCTGTTTCTGGGACTGCACAGTCTGTGGACTCCACCTCAATCTCCTGAGATTGCAAACACATCATTGGTGATAAATTCTGTTGGCATGCACCTCATAATTAACAGAAATTGTTACATTTGTAAATGTTAATTATTTATGTATTTTCCATATTGCAGTGTTTTAAATTGTGTGTATTTTACCTGAAGCCCTTGTTCTGTGTCTGGGACAGCACTGTCTGTGGACTCCACCTCAATCTCCTGAAATTACAAATAAATCATTTGTGATTAATTGTGTTGGGTTTACCTATATTTGTATGGCATATGTTACATATATTACATGATTACTGTTTCTGTGACTGAGGTTCCTACCAGCTGAGGGTAGATGTGCCTGGCCCAAAAACGGCTGATGGTGTCCACTGCCTTACAAATAAAATCTTCATCTTGATGGACACGGAAGATGAGCGTTTGCCTCGGGGTCCAGGTGATGAAGTCTGCATAGGTTGTTTTGCACACATACATCTGCATCTGCACCTGTAAAATAAAAGGACAGCATAGCCTCTACCACCCTACAATCACCAAAACTGCCACAAACACAGAAAATGAAATTCCTTGTGAAGTGTTATGTATTGTATTACCTGGGTGTAGTAGCTGTGGTTGGTCCTCAGCGACAACAAAGTGTCCAGATGTCCTGTCTTGTCTGTGGGCCAGTGATCAGGTGAAATATCACTGGCCCATTTCAAGGGACACTTTGCTTCAACCACTCCTTTCCCACAGCAATCACATGATATGTATGCATCACAGCTTACACCAATGTAGGGCTTGTCTTTGCACACTCGGAATCCTGCCCTCCCAATCTTGAGGCTCTTGTGGGCTGTATATACCTCACTCGATAAGGTGATTGCAGTTTGTGCTGTGAATGTTGTTGTTAGGCCTAGGGCATACTTATACGTTTCGATGGCCTCCTTTTCATGTTCCCTACCCCAAACTATGTCTGGAGTTGTCAGACGGTTTTGCAGAGACCCTTTCTGCACAATATCTCTCAGAAGTGATTTTGAGGGTTTCTCAAGAGGTGTGTGTAGTACCCTGTGCGCGGATGTGCCTGTCACCCTCCCAACTCTTTGCAGGTGCCAAGTTGAACATTCTGCCTGGTCTTTAGTTTCTTCCTCTATTGCCAGTACTTGGTCATCAGAAAACCCTAACAGATTTTCATACCATGGCATTGGCCTGAAAGAGTCCGCATATCCATTAAAAGTGCTGAGACCAACGGGCAGTGCTCCAGTGGCAGACAACATTTCAAGGAACTGTTTTTGATGTTGTTCTTTTGCCTTCGGAACTACCCCACACTTTCTTCCAACAGCCCTCTTTCTTTTTGCCTTGTCTGTGTAGAACTTAATGTCCTTCACCATGTCTGCCTCCACCTTTTTGGTACAGACTTTATTCCAGGCACAGGCGATGCTGGTTGGTGCCGTCCTCCCAAGGCGGACAGATGCCTCTAACTTAAGAAGAAGTGCCCCGACGTGGGAACAACTTTCTCCCAGTCTAGAATAAAATAGAATACAATGAGCATTTATTTTCTTCTGAAAGAATTTGATATGGCATTGAGATTAAAACTGTTATGTTATGCAGTCAGCTTACCCTGCCATGCAATCACAGTGAGCTGCTTTAACCTCTCCAGTACTCTTAGCAGCAACCCAAGTGCTGTGGGATTTATCAGTTACCCTCCACGATGGCTTGACCTGGGTCTTGAAAACGGTGATGTCAGCAGAGGGTTTGTGGTGCAGTACCACATCCACCCAGCCACTGGTGAAGAACTTATGTGCTTCCAGGGATTTGTAGTTCTTCATTTGACTTGCTGTGTAAATCCCTAGATGAGAGTGTTACATTAGTTTTCTTAAGATAGGATCATTTCAAGCCTGCAAACTGTGACACTTTAAATAACGTGAAAAAATACTATTGTGCAATATGACAACCCTAGTTGACTATCTGTACAGTATAGTACAGTGGATTGTGTACATAGCCTTTATTTATGTAAACCAGCTCCTTACCTTCTTGTGATTTTTTTTTTTCTAAAAGTGATTTTTTTTTTCCTTTCCTAACACCAGGGGAGCCACCCCTCCTAAATTTCGTTGTTTGGTACCTGTACTGTAGCAATGACAATAAAGTCCATTCATTCATTCATTCATTCATTCATTCATTCATTCATTCATTCATTCATTCATTCATTCATTCATTCATTCATTCATTAATAAATCTGTTCAATGGGCATAGATGATGCATTTGCCAAAGTGATGAACTGTTAATCAGTATTTAGCCTGTATGGTATATATAGTACCTCCCGCCCCCGCAAGAAAAATGTTCAATGTCAATTTGGTTCATGTTTTTATTTTATTTATAATAATAATCTTTTTCTCCCAGTTGTATATGGCCGAAATATGTTTATTATGTGGTCGAAATATGTTTATTATGTGGTCGAAATATGTTTATTCTGTGTCATTTGCCTAATTTATGTGCACCCTCATTTAATATGTTTCTCCTCTGTGCATTTTGCTGCCACGCTTGTCCGCTTGTCTCCTCGTTTCACGAAGGGCGGGGCTCATCTCCCTCCACACACACGCTCTGACGTAGCTAATCTCAAACAAGCCATTCGTCTCTGCTGTAAGTGCAAATAAAGGCCAACAATAATAGTTTTAGTAATGGACGGACGTAGACCCCAAACCTCTGACAAGCAGGCTAACTTCCCGCGTTTATTAAACGCACCCAACCCGAATCTGGCGATATGGACGATTTTAGACACTTTTTAGGGGTGCTTGAGTATCCCTAAATTTCATCTCAGCACGACCTAAAAAAGAATAATCATTATTATTATTATCATTATTATTATTTTCTGAAATCATTTTAGCCCAATTACAGTCATGATGTTACACACTCCGGTACAGTAGCCTACATACACGCACCTCATTGGTCCGCAAGTAGTCTCGCGCTTCGCCCGGAGAATTTAGCGCGCGAGTGTGTGTGTGTGTGTGTGTGTGTGTGTGTGTGTGTGTGTGTGTGTGTGTGTGTGTGTGTGTGTGTGTGTGTGTGTGTGTGTGTGTGTGTGTGTGTGTGTGTGTGTGTGTGTGTGTGTGCGTGCGTGCGTGCGTGCGTGCGTGCGTGCGTGTGTGTGTGTGTGTGTGTGTGTGTGTGTGTGTGTGTGTGTGTGAGAGAGAGAGAGAGAGAGAGAGAGAGAGAGAGAGAGAGAGAGAGAGAGAGAGAGCGAGAGAGAGAGAGAGAGATGAAGTAAGAAGTCAGCAGATGAAAGTAAGTAACCGTAGCAAATATAATTTCTGAATTTCCGACAGAAAACATTGGTTCAAATTGTTCGTTATTATTGTGACTTAACTAGAAAGTGTCTGATTATAGTTCCATGGTGACTAGAAAGTGTCTATAGTTCCATTGTGTGAATAGTGTTAACGAACTAGCAAGCTAGCTAGCTAGCTCAGAGGTGATTTGTAATAATAGATAGTAGTAGTAATAATACAATATGTCTTATTCTGCTAGAATTGGGCTTTATGGTAATAAAATACAATACATAAGTGGATTGAAGCATTGGAATAAACCCTCACTCATTGGAAATGTCTGTTTTTCCATAGATGGACATAAGATTGTTTTTCAGGTGAGAGAGTCAAGTCAAAATCAAATGACATTATCTGACTGCATTGCCCACAGCAACCCAATATACAATTAGAATGATGTTATAAATTGATATGGATCAATTTATACCTCTTATTAGATTATACATATTCTGGTTGTTATGTTTGCCTTTCAGTGGACAGCAAAAGAGGGAGAGAGGAGGATAGAGAGAGAGAGGAGGAGGAGAGAGAGCAGGATGGAGTCAGCACACCAAAGAGACAGCAAGAACCAGGTGAGAAAGTGGACAGGTAGTCAAGACCACAAAGTAGCCTTGAGAACCGATGGTTCTGGTGCAGCACCCTCAGCACCCCCCTTCATTACTTGTAATAGGATGTAATAAACGTTTGACACACATGGCAATAAAAACATGAATCTTGAATTAGCAAAACATGTTTGCTATTTAAACATGTCAGCATGTCATCACTGACAGATGACAGGTAGGCTAGCTAGCTCAGAGGTGATTCGTAATAATAGATAGTAGTAGTAATAATACAATATGTCTTATTCTGCTAGAATTGGGCTTTATGGTAATAAAATACAATACAAAAGTGGATTGAAGCATTGGAATAAACCCTCACTCATTGGAAATGTCTGTTTTTCCATAGATGGACATAAGATTGTTTTTCAGGTGAGAGAGTCAAGTCAAAATCAAATGACATTATCTGACTGCATTGCCCACAGCAACCCAATATACAATTAGAATGATGTTATAAATTGATATGGATCAATTTATACCTCTTATTAGATTATACATATTCTGGTTGTTATGTTTGCCTTTCAGTGGACAGCAAAAGAGGGAGAGAGGAGGATAGAGAGAGAGAGGAGGAGGAGAGAGAGCAGGATGGAGTCAGCACACCAAAGAGACAGCAAGAACCAGGTGAGAAAGTGGACAGGTAGTCAAGACCACAAAGTAGCCTTGAGAACCGATGGTTCTGGTGCAGCACCCTCAGCACCCCCCTTCATTACTTGTAATAGGATGTAATAAACGTTTGACACACATGGCAATAAAAACATGAATCTTGAATTAGCAAAACATTTTTGCTATTTAAACATGCCAGCATGTCATCACTGACAGATGACAGGTAGATAATGAAAGGTAGTGAAAAAACTGAAAAATGATGTTGCCAGACTTGCAGACTTTTTAACCAGACCCTGTCACATATGTTTGTGTGTGATTGTCAGTGCAAAGAGGGAGAGAGGAGGATGGAGATGACACAGAGAGAGAGAGAGAGAGAGAGAGAGAGAGAGAGAGAGAGAGAGAGAGAGAGAGAGAGAGAGAGAGAGAGAGCAAGAGCAGGAAGAACCAGGTGAGAAAGTGGACAGATAGTGAAGTCAAGATTGTTATAGTGTCAAAACAGTAAAACAATAAATTTAAAAAGTGATGGCTTTGTGGCTCAACAATAAAGTCTATAAATTATCATATTTGTTCTAGTCACATAATTGAATAGTTGAGTAACAACGTTACTAGTAACGTTAACCGTCCTACCAAACCCAGCACGGATACAGCTCGACGCGTCGACAAGCACAGGAAGACAGGCTTTGATCCAGCTTGGCTGTCAGAGCAGAAGTACTCCTGGCTCTACAAAACCGATATTGGTATCATTGTACAGACTACCAAAACAGAAAAATAAAATCTTAACGACAGCAAAAGTGAAAGATGTCAGAAATGCATTACCTGGAGATTCAATAAGGTAAAATATATTATATTTCTCCTCTCACGTACGAAAATGCCACATGTATTTCCATAAACCGTCATAGCCTACGCAACTACGCCACCATCTGGTGCACGAGACGAATAACCAGGAAGTATTGTACATAGCCAGTAAACACACTTTCTCTGCGTCACTATATGAGCAAATGCTTCTGTCCCAGGTAAGTGCTTCATGAGAAAACGAATAAATGTTTGTAGCTTTTTCTAACCGACATTAGCTGTAACAGTTAGCATGTTCATACCGTGAGGGAATTTGCCTCTTACATCGTGCAAATGTGTCGACAACGTCGTGCAAACTTTAACGTAAAAGCAAAGTGGTTTCGGTTTCAATTTCTTACGAAATTGCTCATTATAATGTTAAAACTTCCTCCTGACTCTACGGGCTCATACACTACTTTAATCATTCCAGCTGGAGACACATACAACATGGAGAGACAAACGTTGCCAGTTGTCACAATAAATCAATGATATGACTATACTGCGATACATTATTGCAGTAGGCCATATCTATTTCATTGCAATCTTAAACATCTGTAAAAACACAACACAGACCTGGTAAATGCACAACTCCTGGCAGGTGTAAGAGGTATTTCAAACTCTAGGTGAGTAGGCGATGCCTTTTTTGTGCTAGCTTATTAATTGTGAGGCCTTTAAGTTCAACAGTTGTGTCAAGAGAAACGTTGTTATGATTGCTCCTCAATCATGCTGAATGTTCTTGTCTATGTCAGGATGTCAGCTAAAAGCCAAGAGGAGAGGACAGTGGAGGTGCTGGGGGTCCCTGAGGGAGTGGATGATGAACTGTTGTCCCTGTACTTTGAGAACAAGCGTCGCTCTGGAGGTGGTTCTCTTGTCTCACTGGAGAAGAAAGGTAGCCAGGCCTTGCTAGTATTTGAAGAAGCAGAGGGTAAGAACTGTTTCAGTGTAATTCAGTAAAAAATCTAAATCAAAAGATTTGGTTGTTTTATACCCTAAATAAATAATGTAAATCCAAAACAACTACCGTACCTGATATTGTGTAATATGCTTCCAAATAGGCTAACTGTTAGCCTAATCTCTGGCCAATCTGCCCTACCTAACACACTGATTGACAGTTGCAGCAAGGGTTCTGTCCAAAGGACCCCATGTTCTGCATAATGCTGAGCTGACGGTAAGAAAGCCAGCTTCCAAGGACCCTAGGAGGCTGCTTCTGCGTGGGATCAACCCAACCACCAGCATGGAGCTGGTGGAGCTCTACGTTGAAAACATGACAGGGATGGACATTGATGACTACACGTTGTGCATTTCATCTGGCAGAGATCTGGTTATTATCCACTTTCATCAGCCTTTCTCTAAAGGTTTGCTGCACTGCATTTTTTCTATCATTATTTTTGAATGCTTTTTAGCAGGACATCCAGTCACATATCAATCACTCACAGCTAGGGATGCACCGATACCACTTTTTTCCAGACCATGTACAAGTACTTACATTCGGGTACTGGACGATACCGACCGAGTACTTAATAATACCATTATAGTTATAACAATGACTTTGAAAACATGTTTTATTTTCATCAGCTGTTCCTCACTTTCTGACTGTAACTAATAAAATATGTACCATCATGTTGGTAGCTAGCTAGTAGCTAACAAAAAACATTGCTATGTAACTATCTAACTGCATGTTTAGCACAACATGCTCATAGACCATGAACATGCTAAAAATGCCTAACTACACATAACTAGATGATCACACAGTCCTTGCTTTTGAACAGTCCTAAAATGTAAGTTTGTTTACAAGCCATGTATCACTAACACTCATCCGATTACAAAACAGGAAGGCATTTAGTGATCCTAAAACTGTTTCACCAGACCCTATCATATACAGAATTTAGCAGAGCATAGTTTGCAGTCTGCTCTACTTTTGTGTTCATCAACGCGTATCCTAAAATATCTCCAAACTGCTGAACTTCTCTGTCTACTGCTACGAGAGGTTACGCTACATTGCCTTAAAGTGGTATCGGCAGTGGAGTAGTTTTACGAGTACAAGTGCATGAGCACACTCTCGGGTACAAGTACTGGTATCGGAATCGGTGCATCCCTATTCACAGCCTACATAAGCACTTTTTGGAGAGAATGAAACTTTGATTGCTAAAAAAATACTGAACTGCTTTTGTTTTATTGAATAGCTAATGTGCTTCACCCTTGTTTGTATCCACAGATTTTCAAAAACTCTCTGCAAAGATCTCTAAGAAGCCACTGGATGGAGCCAGGATCATGATGGAACAGATTGAGCAAACTGACTCCATCTTGGTGGAGAACCTGCATCCAAGCATCACTGAGGATATGCTCACTCTATACTTTGAGAGCAAGAATGGCAGAGGTGGGGAGGTGAAGGAGGTCAGCAGGATGGCTGAGGGCATAGCCAGAGTCTCCTTTGTGGATTTTGAATGTAAGTTATTACAAGGAGTTATAGGAGGGACAATTCCCTTTGTCTGAAGTTGGAGGGAAAGTTCCCTTTTGGGTCTCCGGAGGGGAATGTCTTGAGGTGTACAGGGCTTAAAGTTCTCCGGCACGGTGCCGGATTTCCGGCGCGGGGGAATTTTGAGCAATTTAAAAAAAAAAAAAAAAAAAAAAAAAAAAAATGCTATTTGTTTACATCGTAATTTAAAGAGTCATCTTCAGCAAAGAGGCAGTTCCGCCTACCAATGGTATCACATTGCTCAAGCCAACCAACGACTTCTAGCCAATCGGAGGCAGAGTAGTGGGGCAGGTCTTAAGAAGTTTGAATGAGTGTAATGTTAGCTTGTAGAGACGTTCGCTTTTAGCAGCCCGCTATCTCGCTAACTTTAGTAAGAGTCTATTAAAATGGAAGCCAAGTTTCTTAAACATGGCGAAGACACAGCTATACTAGAACGAGGAGTAAGGAATAAATGGCGCTGGGCATGGATAGAGGAGAGTAGTGACGGGAAGCCTTATGGACGTGGTGCCTCAAACTGAGGGAGCCGGGTGCTTGTTTCTGTACGCCGTGCTCAAAGAAACTCGTCTACGGCAGTATAGTATATAGTATATGGTATAGTAGTGGGAAGAAGGTTATTGCTCGACATGCCTCAGATCCCGGTCACCAAGCTTCGGTTCGAGCGCTTGCTCATACAACTACCTTGCCGGGAGCGACGGCGACAGGTATCTTCAATGACCGACCGTGTTTGCGAGCAAAAGATCCAAGTGTGCGCGTTTATAGCTGAACATGATCTGTCTTTCACAATGGCTCAGCCACTCGTCGATTTGTGCAAGAAGCTATCAGAAGACAAAAATGCACTGACAAAGCTGTCCGTTTCCAATAACAGGACTTAAAGTTCTCCGGCACGGTGCCGGATTTCCGGCGCAGGGGAATTTTGAGCAATAAAATAAAATAAAATCACATGCTATTTGTTTACATCGTAATTTAAAGAGTCATCTTCAGCAAAGAGACAGTTCCGCCTACCAATGGTATCACATTGCTCAAGCCAACCAACGACTTCTAGCCAATCGGAGGCAGAGTAGTGGGGCGGGCCTTAAGAAGTTTGAATGAGTGTAATGTTAGCTTGGAGAGACGTTCGCTTTTAGCAGCCCGCTATCTCGCTAACTTTAGTAAGAGTCTATTAAAATGGAAGCCAAGTTTCTTAAACCTTGCTCATACAACAACCTTGCGACGGCTACAGGTAGCCTACCACTTCATCTTCAATGACCGACCGTGTTTGCGAGCAAAAGATCCGAGTGTGTGCGTTTATAGCTGAACATGATCTGTCTTTCACAATGGCTCAGCCACTCGTCGATTTGTGCAAGAAGCTATCAGAAGACAAAAATGCACTGACAAAGCTGTCCGTTTCCAACCAGCACGCCAGCTATTTAAACACACATGGCCTTTGTCCCGGAATTGAAAAAACGGCTGTGTGAAAAGCTTAAAAAAGCAACGTTTTCAATTAATATCGACGAAGCTACTAATCTTAACATGGACAAAATCCTCAATGTCCTTGTTCGATTTTTTTATGATGATCTGGCCAAAGTAACAACACAACACCTAGTCAGCAGGAAAGTAAACATCGCCAACTCATCAGCCCTCATGCAGGAGCTCAAAGATATCCTGGAGTCCAATGGTCTTGACTGGTCACTAGTCATCAGTATTCTACTTGATGTAGATCTATTGATCTATTGTTATAGTGATAGTGGCTTAATAAGTGATGCAATCAGTTTGGCCTTAAGTGATTTAATCAGTTTGGCCTTAAGTGATTTAATCAGTTTGTTCTTTTAAAGACATCTAAATATATTATTTTATTTTGTATTGAGTATAAAACAGTATTAATGCATTTTAACATTGAGACATATATTTTGTATTGACTATAAAACAGTATTAATGCATTTAAACATTGAGACATGTATTTTGTATTGACTATAAAATAGTATTAATGCATTTAAACATTGAGACAAGAAGCTGTCTTCTGTACCCGCTCTCCCAATATCTCAAACTGTGACCCCCCTCCCCAAGGAAAAGTTTCAGGCACAGGATTATTTCCCACTTTAAGCCCTGCAATAAGCACGCCAGCTATTTAAACACACATGGCCTTGCCCCGGAATTTAAAAAACGGCCGTGTGAAAAGCTTAAAAAAGCAACGTTTTCAATGAATATCGACGAAGCTACTAATCTTAACATGGACAAAATCCTCAATGTCCTTGTTCGATTTTTTGATGATGATCTGGCCAAAGTAACAACACAACACCTAGCCAGCAGGAAAGTAAACTCGTCAGCCCTCATGCATGACTGGTCACTAGTCATCAGTATTCTACTTGATGGAGATCTATTGTTATAGTGATAGTGGCTTAATAATAGGGCTTTCACACCGGCAAAGAACCGTGCCGGTTCGCGTTCGCGTTCGGAAACCTCTGAACCTTGGTGCTGTCTGGCGAACGAGCCCGCGTTCATACCAGTGTAACCTGAACCATCCGCGTCAACGCTGGGTGATGAAGGGGCGGGATAAACAAAACAATTCACAACTAGATGGCAGCTACTTCACTGGAAAAGAGGATAATATCTTCCACTACTACAGTATCTGAAATAAACACAATTTTCTGTGAAACAAAACAAAATACACTTTCTATATGCGTTCTTTTACTAATCAGCTGCTCCATTACTGGAATAGAAATGGCTTACGAAATTCGCGTTCGCGCATGTCCGTGTGTGTGTTTGCTGAGCATGTGAGGAAGATAGAGAGAATAATGACACTTTTGATATTGTTTTTGATCACTAATGATTAGATTTAGATTAGATTACATTTTGTCTACTTCCTCCTTGCTGGTCTCTGCAGCCTAGAATAGGACACACCCACTGACGACGTGACTGTTCTACGTTTTGGTTCGCGCTTGAGAACCACTATTTTTTGGTGCCCGCTGCGAACCAACTTTTCAGGTTCCGAACCAATTGAGCTTCGGTCTGAACGCGCAGGCCGGTTCCAGACTTGGTTCGCGAATGCGAACCGGCACGGTTCTTTGCCGGTGTGAAAGCCCTATGAGTGATGCAATCAGTTTGGCCTGATCAATGTCATGATGAGTAGCCTCCTGGTTTCAATGCTGTGGTTTTCAGGATGTTATAAAGGTGGAGTTGAGAGGCTAGTTCTAGGTCGTCTTTGTCCCGGGGTTCTGCTAGTGAGATAATGTTTGTTCCTGGATGCTGTTGTCCTCATGTTGTAAGTATCAGAGTGTTGTAATGACCGTTGGTCATGTCTGTCTCTTTCTCTCTCTTCGCTGTACTAGAATGTAACTTTTCACTATTAAGTATTTGCCTTGTACTAGATGTACAAGTATACATTATTATTAAAGCCTCATTGATTCATTCTATTTGACATGCTTTGTCTTAAGGAGCACCGACTCAACAATTTTATGCACATAGTGATAATGAATTGGGATTCAGATTATCAACATTAGATGTGTTTTGTTATGAAGGAAACAGCCAGGAATCTCTGCCAAATATAATAGACAGAAACAAATTGTAGTTAACTTCTGGTCTACAGAGTGTATAAGCAATGTTGTACATCCATTCAGTTTAGTCATACTGAGTCTTTGTCCAGTACAACAAACACACTAATGTGTGCAAGAATGAATTAATATTATGATACAATAAACTAAATATAGTTTTCTTTTGTTGTCTTTAACAGCTGTGGAACATGTCCTTGAAAAATCCCACACACTGGACGAGGCTAAGTTGACAGTCAAGCCTTACTTCGCCTTCTTCCAGTCAGAGGAAAGCTTGTCATCCCAAATCTCATCTGTAAATGGAACATCAGACAGTAGCACCAGTAGCACAGGAGACACCCAGAGTATGAGTGTTGACCAAGTGCTGACCAGTTCTCTCACACCTGTCAGTGTTAATGATAACCGTTCCTCTCATGAGTCCACCTCAGAACCACTGCCCATCCCCGCTGCAGAGGTGGAACCAGCCGATGTAGGCATGGAGGACTTAACAAATGCTGTAGTGCCAATCTCAAGCCACATCCCTGTCCCTGACCCAGTGAAACTCGCCCTTCTCCAGATCAGCCCACTAGCACAGAACATCCAACAGACCCACCCCAACTTCAACATCCGTATCGAAGACGACGGTATGCACATGGAAGGCCCAGACAAGCTGGGTCTTGAACAACTTAAGAACACCATCTTGGAGTTCCTTGGTGGTATAGCTCAGGCACATTTGACTTTTGACCTTGAGAAGGCCCAGTTCCTAGTGAAAGAGGAGGTGAAGGAAAGGCTGCAACAGGCCCTGAAAGACCAGGGGCTGCCCTCTATATACACTGTAACAGATAGTGTTGTTGTGGTAACATCACTGTCTCAGAGCTTGGTTAGCCAGGCTTGTAGTTTGTTGAAGTCCCTATTGTCTGACTTCAGCATTCCAGTGGATAGAGAATATGAGTGCATGTTGTACTCCCATGAGTGGTCAGGGTTCCTCCAGTCTTTGGGATCCTGCTCAGCAAAAGTGTCAGAAAGAGGTGGCGAGATTGACGTTTTGACTCTGAAAGGGATGGAGGATGAAAAGCAGGCCAAAATCGTGGAGTTCCTCAGCACACCCATTCAGAGGGAGACTGTTATCTCTATGGAGCCAGGCATGTTGAAATACATCCAGATGTATTTTCATCAACTACTGGCCGAGATGGACCAAGTGTCTATATTCCCATTGGAGGCTGAGGACGTTTGTGGTCTAAGAGTAGGTGTTTTAGGAATATAAAAAAGTCTAAGTCAAACAAATTTTTTTCAGCATCAATCAAGCTTTAATATAAATATGAGATCAGAGTTGTATAATGTACGTTATTCGAAGTTACGATTCAGCGCTGTAGAAATGCAATATATCACACCTATTGTGGATAATTTTCATCCATATGAATATGATTGACAGATTTGTGGCAACGCTGGCGCCTGTCAGATGGCGGATGAGGTACTGCAAGGTGTGGTGTCATCCATCTGCACCAGAACCATTACAGTGAGCCAGCCTGGTGTGGCCCGGTTCCTGATTTATGGGGAGGGAGCCAAACTCATAACAGAAATGACGGCCAAGTTTCAGGTCTTTATCAACATGGAGAAGGTTCACTGGGAGCCTCTAGAGAACCAGGTAGTCTATTGATCATGATCTACACAAAGACTTATTTCTATATCGTTATTTTTTACCATATTACTGATACCTAGTACATCATAGTTGTCAAGCGTTATGCACACTTCAAAGATCATGTTATAGTGTTGGGTGTTATTAGGCTTTATCCTGCTTTTATAATGTTTTTTTGCTGCTTCACCTCGAGTGTTTCTGAATGGTATTTGTTTGATGTGTTCAAAAGTGGTTAAACACATGGTTGAGAACTTATGACAACAATCACCTTCTCCTGACTGGTCTGGTAGACCTGACCTGACTTCTACCAGTTAGAGCAGGATACTAAAACACACTGTACTGTGTCCATCAGAGAGCTAGAACTCCTCTTAATAACTCCCTTCCACAAGGGAGAAATGTTACATTTATCAGTTGGGTCAAAACCAGCATGTCTGCTTTAACCATGTACTTGTTGTAGGCTACATAAAATGACCCCCCCCACACTTGCCTTGGTCATCTCTTCACAGGACATATTTGAGGCTGCATGGAAAATTACTGGCAGTCAAAATTTCCAGAGGAAGAACTCAGATGGTGCTATACAGCCCTCAACATCAGGGTTAAGACAAGCTGATCAGAAATTTAACAGAAATTTAACTCCTGACAGAGGTATGTAGAAGACTAACATTACGACTTTCATATTCTATTGTTTTGCAATGCATTACTAATATTTGTTGTACTCCCTGTAGGTCTCATAGAACAGGCCAAGAAACTTTTCTCTGCCATAGATGAGAAGATCGATTCAGGACTACTTGCTAGTGTGGACAGAGCTGTTGACATGGGAGAAGAGGATCTCTACACAGCTGGGGAACCGATGGCTCTCAGTCTATCCAACCCGCCCCCAGAGTACAGCACTGATATAGAGTTTGAGGACATCCCACAGCCCTTAATTGAGGAAGGGGCCGCCGGCGGTCCACTTGTGACCAATGACGGAGACAGAGACCCGGCCACAAACTTTTCTAGCAACCTGGAGGAAGAGGCCCAGTTATCTCTGGCCATCCAGTACTCTATGGAGACCACAAAGAGGTCACTGGCTGATGAAGAGGAAGAGCTGCAAAAAGCCCTGGAGCTGTCCAGGAAGATGGTCCGACATAACAGCAGTGCTGCCATCCCAGCCAATGAGAACTCCCATCTGGAGAAGGCTGCCCAGGCGTCCGTCCAGGATGCCATCAAGGCGGCCAACACTTGCGAGATATTTGTATTTGCGGGTTATACCTGTGACCTTATCAGAGTGGACATCGCCCTGGGGAAGAAGGCGACCACGAGGCAGTGTGAGGAGAAGATGGAGCATAAGAACCTAAAGAGCCTGTCTAAATACCATAAGAGCTGCGTGGAGCTGATCAAGAGGAAGCATGCAGTGGAAATCCAGATCCAGGGCACTACAGCCATCATCTCTGGGTTCAAGGACTATGTGACAGAGGCAGTGTCTGACATGAAGCTGCTGCTGAAGAGGATCTCCAGTACCAGCTCAGACTCTGACATTATGCAGACAGTGCAATGGATATGGCGCGACCAAGCATCATCAGTGGACATGCCTTACTCTGCTGATGCCACAGTGTTTATTGAAAATGCCTGGAAGAGGAAACAGAAGAAGATTGACATCTTGCTGAACAACCAGCCCCACATCATCAACATTGAGAAGATGCAAGAGTACAATGTGGCCTCAGGGAAATCTGTACCAATCTCAAGGAAAATTCTGAGTTCAGGGGACTTGTATACAGATTTACCAGGTAAAGTATACTCTGTAAAATTCAATTGATGTTAAGATGTATGTTTGATGTTTCCCAAAATGCACTCACCAAAATCCAAATTGACCCAAAAAAGACAGAGTAGAGTAGTACTTAACTTATATATTTTTTACAAATACCGGGAAAATACTTTCAGCAGCAGATACACATAAGGACAACATACAGTAACAATAGACATGAAACAATACCATACATTAGCAAGACATTTGATTTTAACATATAATGTTAAAATGTTTGCACTGTTCTTTTACCAGATGAAGATTACAGTCTGCTGTCAAGCCTGCCTGATGCATCCAGAGTGAATGAGGATTCTGATGAATTCCAGGATGTTGTGAAGGAATTCTATGAAAGCATACAAGACTACCACAACAAAATAAGAATTATAAAGGTGAATGTAAATAAGAACTAATCTATGACATTTTTATGTTATCAGTGATGTGTTATTAACTGTCCCTCTAATGCAAATATGATTTCCCAGGTGGACAAGCTCATGAATAGGCTGCTATACAATCAGTACAAGTTGAAAAAAGCTAGTATATCACAGAGTGCCTCTGAAGTTGAAAGGACCCTGTACCACGGCACAAGCGAGACAAGTGTCAAGGAGATCTGTGTTCATGGCTTCAACAGAAGCTTCTGTGGAAAGAATGGTATGACCTCCAGAAGTCTCTTTCATAGAAATGTGTTGTGTATTTTACTTTTGTATACTTTTTACATATTAGATGGTAATAATGGTTTCTCTCTGCAGCCACTGTGTACGGTCAAGGGGTCTATTTCGCTGTGAACTCGACGCTGTCTGTCCAGGACCAGTACTCACCCCCCAATGCAGATGGATACAAGTTTATATTTGTAACAAAAGTGCTGACAGGGGACTTCATTAAGGGAAGTCATTCGATGAAAACTGCCCCTCTGAAGGAGGGCTCAGAGATTCCCCTCAGATACGACAGTGTGGTGGATAACCCTGACGATCCCTCGTTGTTTGTCATTTTTAATGATACACAAGCCTACCCAGAATATCTCATTACATGTCAGAAAATCCACCGCTGAGAACAGGTTGTGGATAGATGGTTACCAAAGACAGGCTAGAAGCACTAGCAATCCTATTTTTATTTTTATTTTTGTCTTTATTGAGAAAAGAGCATTATTGGTAAAAAAAAAAATAATATTTAAAGGGCTACTAATAAAATGCTGTTTAGAAGGTGAACAAACAAATTGATTGTTTAATTTATGCCTTGTTTAATTTTTTTCTAAACAAAAATTATTATTATTATTATTGTTGTTAATGGATCGTTTTCTGATCAAGCTGATTATTATTTTTATTTTGTTGCCAGATATGAGCGACATTCATTGCGGAGGAAGGAAGATAATTAACATAGTTTACCTCATTTAAACAATTAATCAAGTTTGCATGGTCTTATTGTATTTCTTTTACTTTCTTTTTTAAAATTATGAATTATGATAATTTTATCTCTCAGCAACTGTTTCTTACAGAACACATGACCCTTTATTACAGATTGCAACGCTATTGTAAAAACTATTACCATGAATTTTGGAATAATATCATGATAATCATAAAAAGTTCAACTGTGAAAAATGTACTGATATATACAGTTCTATGAAAATATCTTTTGGAGCACCTTCCTCTAGACTAGATTATGTTTTGTTTGTATGTCATGTCATTATTTTATGTGAAATTAAACCAATGAAATTCAAGTGCTTATTGTGAAAGTTTCAGTCTTTTTAAAATATTGATGTTATGCCATCTTTGGTGGGATACATTAATGATTATTTCCATTGTGTGTTTATGATAAAAGGTGGTTATAATGGAAAAACAAAAAATATATTTACATTTATCTAATTCTTTATCTAATTCTGGTCCTGTGTCCATTCTTATTGTGATATTATATATAACATATGTTACTGTACATGTGGGAAAACTAGGGTTAGGGTTAGGTGCTATGTCGACTTGGTACGTGCTGGCATGTCTAACCCTACCCCTAACCTTAACCCTAGCACCTAACCCTAGTTTTCCCACATGTACCGTTTTCCCCACATGTACCGTAACATATATATATATATAATCATATATATTGCTATATATATATAGCAATATATATGATTACCTGTTACAGTGCAAGTTGTCTGCACATCTGATGAGGAACTGCCATTGGGGTAGAATCGTTTAGTTACAATTTGGGGAGGTAGGAACTCTTAAATATGCTCCTTGTTTCTTGCCGCGTACAATTCATCGTCCCACGTTTCATCCATTGGCAGTCTGGGAAATGGTTGAATGAAATGAAGATGCGAAAACAATAACAAATACTCTTCTACAAATTGAAGTGTATGAATAATGCAATATTAAAAGTGAGATTAAGGGAACGGCCAAAGTGGAAACTGTTGTAGCCAGCTTGTTAACAACAATAGGTAGGTTCAGGTGTCAACATGTTTGCTCTAGGGACACGGACAGCCAGACTCGCGGGTGGAGGTAGCATAGCCGCTGTGTTAGAAACGGTGTGGAAGTTCGCTTGCAGCTAGCGAAGGAACTGTTATTCCCAGCTGCTTTTATTACCTTTTCCCAATAAACTGACAGCAATGGCTTGTTTGTAAGCTAGTCGGCTAAGTCAATATATGCTCAGTAGTATCCATCTAGATAGCTTACTTGTATGAGCATCCTGTAGCCGCTTGGCAAGGTGGATATCAATCAAGTGAAGCTCAGTCTTCAGCTTCACATTCTGTACAATTACAAAGATATTAAATGAGTAGTTACAGATCAATAGTAATGCAGCACCAATTTAATATATTTATTTAATTGTCTTTCACGTGATGTTTTACCTATATTGAAATGTGAAAAGCATATCGATCATAATAGCTAACGTTTCATCTCGACTGTAAGGTTGTAAAGATGTACGCCGTGTACCGACAAGCCCACTCCCCCACCGCCATCGAGTTCTCCGTCTACTGCAACTTCATCTCCAACGAAGAGAAGAACCTGGTCGTCGCTGGAACCTCTCAGCTCTATGTGTACAGGATCATCCATGATGTGGAGGTGAAGTAGCGATGGTCCATTTTCTGACCATTCAAAGTTTGTGTTGTGGGAGTAGTTATCATCATAAACTAAAACAGATTGCCATTAGCATGTTTGCTTATTGTTATATGCTGTTGTTACAAATGTGACTAACCCCTTTCTCCTCATATTTCAGACTACTTCAAAGACAAATGACAAGTCTCAAGGTATGGCCAAAACAGCCTCTGTACAGTATTTACAATGTTTTGATTTGCAGGAGTGCTGGGTATTCACAATGTTATGATTTTGCCATCCTTCGACTGACATCACTCTTGTCCTCAACAGATGTCAAAAGTCGCAAGGAGAAGCTGGAGCAGGTGGCTTGCTTCTCCCTCTTTGGCAACGTCATGTCCATGGCAAGCGTGCAACTTGTAGGGGCCGGCAGAGATGCTCTCCTGCTCAGTTTCAAAGATGCAAAGGTATGTGCTCCCTCTTTCTAGTCATTTAGAAAATACTATTACAGTCTTAGACCAGTGTATAAGATAAAACATTGATTTGCTGTCAGACTGCTGTTTGAAATGGGATATTGCTTTTGTGCCAGCTGTCCGTGGTGGAGTATGATCCAGGGACACATGATCTGAAGACACTCTCTCTTCATTTCTTTGAGGAGCCAGAGCTCAGGGTAAGTTGACCCAAATATATTTAACGTATGTTCAGTTGCTATACTGTATGTTTTAACAGAAAATGACTACTAAACATTAGCCTAGCAAAAGCGTGACTTGAAGTCTGTAGTACTCCGTACCTGACTTCAGAGCCTAGGGAGGCCCTTGGCTTTGATATTGTCAGCATGATGAGTCGATAATGAAGGGGCTGTTCACACTATGCTGGTTGGTGGCCTAAATTGTTTATTTTGTATCTTTTAATTGAACGAACTATGAGTTTGTTATAAGAACCACCCCATCACTTTTCACTCAAACGAAAGGAACAAGATGCCTTGCCCAAATGCAAACACAAAGTAGGTGAGAACCAATCAATGTGCCTGCTCAGTAGCCAGCTCGAATATGGACCACTAACATGGGAGTTAAAGAAAAGGATTGTGTGTCGCTGTGCCACATTGGCACATATTCAGCTAGGCTAAGAAGGCATATTGTATTGTGATTTAATACTTGTTGTTTTTTTTATCTCCAGGATGGATTTGTCCAGAATTTGCACATTCCCATTGTCCGTGTGGATCCAGAAAACCGCTGTGCTGTAATGCTTGTTTATGGTACCCAGCTTGTGGTGCTGCCATTCAGAAAGGATACAATAACAGATGAGCAGGAGGGAGTAGTTGAAGGGTATGTACTCACAGGAACTTCATAGCATCTTAATGTGACACTTAACATAAGATACCTATCTAAATTCTTTTCGAATTTGTCTTTTCATCCATC
Source organism: Nansenia antarctica (assembly GCF_963989245.1). Taxonomy (NCBI): domain Eukaryota; kingdom Metazoa; phylum Chordata; class Actinopteri; order Argentiniformes; family Microstomatidae; genus Nansenia; species Nansenia antarctica. The sequence continues at coordinate 55,726,718 of NC_137690.1, read as the reverse complement.
TTGACCCATGTTCTTTTTTCTTTTCTTTTTTTACTTCCCATGCAGGCCCAAATCCAACTTTCTTCCCAGCTACATCATCGACGTCCGTGAGCTGGATGAGAAGCTGCTGAACATCGTTGACATGAAGTTCCTCCATGGATACTATGAACCCACACTGCTCATTCTGTATGAGCCCAACCAGACATGGCCTGGGTCCGTTTACCACAACAGCATCTGTGCTCCTCTGTTCCTGCTGTCTGGCTTATGCTTGTTTGTTCAGACAGTTTTTTACCTAATTGTTGTTGTTACTCTCTGACAGGCGTGTGGCTGTAAGGCAGGACACCTGCAGCATCGTGGCCATCTCTCTAAACATCATGCAGAAGGTGCATCCTGTTATCTGGTCCCTCAGCAATCTGCCCTTTGACTGCACCCAGGTGATGGCTGTGCCCAAGCCGATAGGTGAGAGTCCAGTGTTGACAGTACAGTGCTTAGACTATAACCAATAACATCATTTATTGGTTATACAGACTTTTATTTTAGATCATATCATGACTGAACATAATTATTGAACGTATCTTTTTACTGTAAATGACTGTATGTAGAGCAACTGCTGGAGAAAGTCTGAATTGATAGGACAGTGAGACTTCCTGTTTTTGTTTCCAGGTGGTGTCGTTGTTTTCGCTGTGAATTCCGTACTGTACCTGAACCAGAGTGTTCCCCCATACGGAGTCTCACTCAACAGTCAGACCAATGGGACCACCGCCTTTCCTCTACGTAAGCTCTATCACCAGACACACAAATCATTTATTTTAAGCTCACTCAGCATATGGAGGAGGAGAAGCAGAAATTCTAATGACCTTGCCTAGGAAAAACCCATTTATTGATCTTTCAGGCTTACAGGATGAAGTGAAGATCAGTCTGGATTGTTCTCAGTCCACCTTCATCGGCTCAGACAAGATGGTCGTCTCTTTAAAAGGAGGGGAGATGTGAGTGGAACACAGTTGGTTTGACACAGTTGGTTTGTATACCTAAGTTACAGTAGCTGCATTGTATGAGCTGGTGAAAGTCATGACCCTTATATGGATGGCGTCCCTGTTCTTTTCCCCCCTCTCTGTAGTTATGTGCTCACCCTCATAACGGATGGCATGAGAAGCGTCCGGGCGTTCCACTTTGACAAGGCTGCTGCCAGTGTCCTGACCACCTGTGTAAGTGGCATAGCAGGCAGTGAGGACAGTCTGCTGACCAAGCCTTTACCCTCTAGCTACCCCCTGGACAGCTGCTGTTCCAGGCACATTACCGTAAATCTTTACCCACAGAGGATGTGCTGACGGCAGCCCTTACTTGACAGTTTTTAGCCTTATGCGCAAATGCACTCAGGGAAGGAGGGAGGGAGAGGGAGAGTGAGAGGGAGAGAGTGAGAGAGCTTATATACACACTCAGACACACGTACAGTTATATTCTAAGCATGCCGTCAGCCAAGAGAGGACTGGAGATGGAGGAGCTCTTGAAGCATAGAGGTTCCCCCCTTACCCCTGGCTCTCTTCCTCCAGATGATGACAATGGAGGCTGGTTACCTGTTCCTGGGATCCCGTCTTGGAAACTCTCTCCTCCTAAAATACACAGAGAAACCACAGGAGGCCCCAGCCGAGGAGGGCAACGAAGAAGACAGTGGAAATGAGAAAGACACAGAAAAGCAGGTGAGTCATTGTCTATCATTTTATGTATGGCCCTCAGTGTTTCCCATACATAGTCGAGATTGTGGCGGGCCATCTAATTTGTCTCGCCATAGGCAAGGCACGTTTATTTGTATAGCACATTTCATACAGCAGGGGCAAATCAAAGGGCTTTACATATAGCATTAAAATATAGCATTTAAATGGTAAGAATAGTTACATATATATAGAAAATAAATAGATAAACATTTAACATAGAGTGTTACCATAACGTAAAGGTTTTTAGCTTAGTTTAGCAATTTTTGTTCAGTGCCCCACTGACTTTTTTATTTTAATGCATCATCCACCCGCCACAGTCTCACAAAATCCTATGGGAAACACTGGCTCATATGCTATCGCTATGAGTGATTCTGGAACAAAGGTGACAACGGTATAGATTCCAGTGGAACCATTCCATTGGTTTAGCTAATGGAATGAGTTGAACTACATGTTGTAGCTGGCTGGGAGTGGATATTTAATTACATCTTCTCAGGGAGATGGTGGTGTATGCCATAGTTGTATTCATTTTATTAGGTCTTAAGGACGCAACTACTGGTAGTGTTAATGATGCTCTGTTAAATAGCTGTCAGTATATAACTCCTGTAAGCCTCTGTTCTAGCTATAAATCAGATTTGGCTGCAGTTTGAACTTGTCTTTGACTAGAGGACGATATATGACACTTGGTATTTGATGTTGTCGCAACGCAGTCTGCTCCTAAAATGAGCAGTGGCCTTGCAGTTAATTTTAATTTTAATTTTGCCATTTAGCAGACGCTTTTATCCGAAGCGACTTACAATTACGAATTACAGGGACAGTCCCCCTGGAGTAACCGAGGGCTAAGTGCCTTACTCAAGGGCACACTAGTAGTGGTGTGGTTTCAGGCGGGATTTGAACTCACAACCTTCCGATCGGAAGTCCAACACACTATCCACTAGACCACCACTATCCACTAGACCACCACTACCCCACTACCCCAGTTAGAGTGTCCGTCCTGAGATTGGGAGGTTGTGAGATCGATCCCCGGCCGAGTCATACCAAAGACTATAAAAATGGTACCCGATGCCTCCCTGCACTCAGCATTAATACCAGCGTCATGTCCATGGGGGGGTACTACACCAAGCCACCTCACGCTACGAAAACAGGAGATAAGGGCAATTAGGCTCGAGAACCATCAGTTCTCACGGCTACTTACTTTACTTTATGCTTGCCTATATTGTGAATAGAAATGCTTCATTGATAATCATTCCAGGAGGAGCCACCCAGTAAAAAGAAACGAATGGATTCTTCGACAAACTGGACAGGTATGTGATGGATATTGATATTTCTTGGCTGTGTCTTGTACTGTATATAATAATACATGTCCTATCTGTCCTGCTGGCCTAATGAAGGTAATAAACACAACCACATCCCCCCCCCCCCCCCCCCCCATGTCTTGTTCAGCTGGCAAGGGCTCACTCCCAGATGAGGTGGATGAGATCGAGGTGTATGGTAATGAGGCCCAGTCAGGCACTCAGCTGGCCACCTACTCTTTCGAGGTAGACCTTCTTACTTTCTTGCAAGTCTGTCTGTTTACTGCTTTAGCCAACTCCTTTGTTGTTGTCATGTGAAACAGTTTGTCATGTCAGCTTGTCCATCATAAGAGTTTTTTTGGGGGGGAGTTTTTTTTGTTTGTGAAATCACATTGAATATTGGTTTATGATCTCTCTACTGTGCATTTGCTTACAGGTTTGTGATAGCATATTGAACATAGGACCTTGTTCCAGTGCCTCCATGGGCGAGCCTGCCTTCCTGTCTGAAGAGGTACAGTTTCCATGCATTCCAAAGTCACAGTCAACATGCCTTTGTTCTCCAGCTCTGTGGTACAACCCTTGTTTGTGCTGTAACTTGTGGAAGCATTGATTAAGATCACGACATATGGATTGTCTTTAGCTTTGTTAAGAAAACGAAATGAGTAAGACCAATGTGTTTGATTTTTCAATTTCCATAGTTCCAAAGCAACCCTGAGCCTGATTTGGAGGTGGTGGTGTGTTCTGGCTTTGGGAAGAATGGAGCACTGTCTGTGCTTCAGGTAAACCCTCCCTTAAGCAACTCTGTAATGCGTGCGTGTGTGTGTGTGTGTGTGTGCGTGCGTGCGTGCGTGTGTGTGTGTGTGTGTGTGTGTGTGTGTGTGTGTGTGTGTGTGTGTGTGTGTGAGAGAGAGAGAGAGGTGTCATTGTGAATGCTGCACTGTACTAAGACCTGTGGCGGGGAGGCCCGTCTGCCGCAGGTCCAGTCACGGTGCTACAGTGAACTCTGGGTTTACCAGGGCTGCCTCAGAGACCAGCGGAGTGGCCTGTAAACACCCCAGACACAGAGGAACACTTTCAACACTCCACAATCACATCAATACTTTTTTTTTAAGACTTGATCTAAACTTTTGATCTTGCTTTGTGAGTTCCTTTATTTATTGATTTATTTCTATGGCTAGAAATGTTAGTGTTGCAATTGTTGATTATCTCCCCCCCACCACACACACACACACACACACACACAGAGAAGCATCAGGCCCCAGGTGGTCACAACCTTCGAGCTGCCAGGTTGCCATGACATGTGGACTGTCGTCTCCAATGAGGTGAAAGAGGACAAGGAGAAAGACAAGGTACTGTTATCGTATAGAGCCATTTTCCATTGCATTCTGTGTTGTGAGATCATTGAATACCAAGCTGTGCCCTGTGCCATCCACTCCAGTCACCACTAGAGGGCGAGGAAGAGGATACAAATCCTGAGGAAGCGGAGAAGGCCGAGCCTAAGGTGGAGGATGACAAGAAGATGCACGGCTTCCTGATTCTGAGCAGAGAGGATTCTACCATGGTACGCACACACACACACCACATCCAACGATACACAGTATCAGTAAGCAGTTTGATATGGAGCTTTTTTCTCCTGTCCTCGTAACAAAGTATTGACCGAGTGCTCGTCTATGTTTAGACTAAAGGGATTTGCTGCAGTCTTTTGTTGTCTGTGAAGGTCAATTGTCCCTTCCTCCATCTTGTGTGGTACTGTAGATCCTGCAGACGGGACAGGAGATCATGGAGCTGGACACCAGCGGCTTTGCCACACAAGGACCCACTGTGTTTGCAGGAAACATCGGAGACAACAAGTATATCATCCAGGTCTCCCCCATGGGCATACGACTACTTGAAGGAGGTAGCAATCTGTCTCATCGTCTTTTTTATTAAAGGGAGCAAAATGTTTGTTTGTTTTTTTCTCACTCTCTCTCTCACACACTCTTTCACCGACCTTTCTTTCAGTGACACAGCTGCACTTCATCCCCGTGGACCTGGGTTCTCCCATAGTGCAGTGCTCTGTGGCCGACCCTTACGTGGTCATTATGACCGCGGACGGAGTGGTCACCATGTTTGTGCTGAAGAGTGACTCCTACATGGGGAAGACTCACCGCCTGGCCCTGCAGAAACCACAGATCCCCACAGTGAGTGACTGATACAACACGATCTAGTGACTACATCCATTAAACAAATATTAGCTCCCTAGAAGGGATGTCTACAAATTGGGGAGACTTGGCTCACCTAATTTGAGCCCTGACGAAGTCAGTTTTAGAGGTCAGTGGTGTGACCAGAGCCTGTCCTTTCCTCCATAGCAATCCCGTGTGATCACGCTGTGTGCGTACCGCGACGTCAGCGGCATGTTCACCATGGAGAACAAGGCTAGCTGCTCCACCAAGGAGGACACCATGGCCAGGAGTCATTTAGAGACGGAGACCATCATCCATGACCTCAGGTGAGGAGCCACAGCACCCCCTGCTGCATGGGAGGAAATGTGGAGGTCTCATAAGATGACAAAAAGGGATTTTCTATTGATTCATGTGTGCTGGTTGTATAACAGTCTCTCTCTGTCTCTGTCATGTCCTGTCTAGCAACGCAGTGGACGATGAGGAGGAGATGCTGTATGGAGACTCCAACACTGGCATCACCCCCACTAAGGATGAGTGGTTGGGTCGCGCTGGGTTCCACTCTGGGACGGGGGGAGGCTCGGGAAAAACAGAGCCCACCCACTGGTGCATGATAGTTAGGGAGAGTGGTGTGATGGAGGTAAGGCTCGATGCTTTATCATCATAGTTTGATAACTGTCTCAGTATTACTACTGTGTTATGTTCCAATGTTTGCTTCTTCATTTCTATGGCTCTAACTCAAAGCAGTACATGACAGCCATAGTATTTCCTTCAACCTAATTTCTAAAAACAGATTTCCTTTCATTAAAAATAATCCAGCTCCTTATGCACCGCATGCCTTTCCAATTAAAAGCATGTGTTGCTACTGGGTCAATCTTAGCAATTACCCTCCTACCATTTTTATATGTCATTATCAAACTCTCTCTTGCCTTAACTACTTCCCTAATATTACTAGTAGCCTATTATTGTAATAGTCCTACTATCAGTACCACAACTACTAGGACTATATGTTATAGGCCTACAATAGGTCTCTCAGAGTGATACTAACAATTGCCATTCCAGGCACAATTAAAAGGAGAACTGCAGAGCGCGCGGCCACTGATTTACACTATAACATATATTGGCTGGTCTTTTACTGCTACAAAGGGGAGAAGAAGCAGAGAGTAATAATAGTGCAGCGGAAACCCCCAGTGGCAAGGTCTCTGCGAAATGAACATTACAGAAGCGGAGGGCTAATGAATTTATGACCACAGAACTCATTACTTACGCAATAAAAGTTTTACGATTCTTTCCATTCAACCAATGGTTTCACGGAATTAATTGAACCATTAAGACCACGGTAAGTATCCCAAGGTTTTGTAAATGTATTGACGCTATAGTGCACTGCAGGAGTATAGGCTATGCTGTACTGATTTTAGATCATACCTGATGTCCTCATCCAGGGGTACAACCGGTAGTGTTTGTCCGTCAGCGAAGTGAGGGGTCCCGGTACTGGCTGGACGCAGCTGTCGCCGAAAAGGCGGCTCTGGTCGAAGGAGCCGCAGTGGTGGTTGTGCACGTCCGGCCCTTGGTTGTAACCCGGTGTAAACATCGGGTGGCTCTGGTAGATGGCATTATTGACGTTGTAAAGTCCAGACAGAGACGGTGGAAAGGCAGTGTTCCCATTGGTTATATTGTAGTACTGCACATGTTTAGTGTAGACGATGTTGATACAGATTTTTGAATGATTTATTTTAACATTTTTGTACCTTGCTTATCTAGATCTACCAACTCCCGGACTGGCGATTAGTATTCCTGGTGAAGAACTTCCCTGTTGGCCAGAGAGTGTTGGTTGACAGCTCCGCCGGCCAATCAGCAGCTCAGGGGGAGGGTAAAAAAGAGGAAGTGACACGGCAGGGAGAGATCCCATTGGTCAAAGAGGTGGCCCTGGTATCGCTGGGCTACAACCGCTGCAGACCCTACCTGCTGGTGAGTTTCAACAGATGTACTTTTGTTTATCCGTTGCTCATTCTAGCCTCAAAACTAAGGCCAGAATATGTGACATTATCTTTTTACATTTCTCCCAAGGTCCATGTTGAACAAGAGCTTCTGATCTACGAGGCCTTCCCATACGACCAGCAGCAAGCTCAGAACAACTTGAAAGTGCGCTTCAAGAAGGTAAACGCAAGGCCATCTGAAATGAGCTCGTCAAGTAGGGGTGGGCATCGACGATCGACTTTTTGTTTTGTTTTTTTGTGATCGACCAAATGTTTTATTTTGTGATCGACCAAGATCCTTATCGATCAATTATCGATCGTCGATGCCCACCCCTATCGTCAAGTCGTGGATTTCACATAGAGGTTATTCTGAAACGCTTGCCTTTTTCTCTGCACAGATGCCCCACAATATAAACTTTCGCGAGAAGAAGGCAAAGCTATCAAAGAAGGACAAAAAGTCAGAGGGCGGATCCGGTGAAGACGGCACGGTGGTTAAAGGTCGCGTGGCCCGGTTCAGATACTTTGAGGACATCTCAGGGTACTCAGGGGTAAGAGACTGCTCACACAGAAATGTCCACGATAGGCCATTAGGGACTGACCTGCTTTAGAATACACTGCCATTCTGCGCCCACCTGACGTCGATGCCGTCGTTTGTCTCAGGTGTTTATTTGCGGACCCTCCCCTCACTGGATGCTGGTGACCTCTCGCGGCGCCATGAGACTCCATCCCATGACCATCGACGGCTCCATCGAGTCCTTCTCGCCCTTCCACAACATCAACTGCCCCAAAGGCTTCCTCTACTTCAACAAGCAGGTACGGAGACGACCTCTCTCTTGTCAGTTCTCTGCAGTACTGTAACTGTCCACTCGGTAAGGACCCGGCCCCGTGTTGGACACCGTTCCTCATTCCATCCCATGCATTACAATGAGCCCCGTCCTTCGGGTTCTACCTCCACCGGCCTCCCCTGGTGAGGACACGGATGTTACATCAGTGTTTTCTGTTTCCGCAGGGAGAGCTGAGGATCAGCGTTCTGCCCACATACTTGTCGTACGACGCCCCCTGGCCCGTCAGGAAGATCCCACTGAGGTGCACCGTCCACTACGTCTCTTACCATGTGGAGTCCAAGGTAAGGTCCAGCTGTCTCAGCTCAGACATAATCCTTTGGGTAGAAAAAGAAATCTTTTCTCAATGCATGCCTGAATACAGCAATCCACAGTCAACGCCTGTGCATTTACAATTTGTAGACTTTTTATTTAATTTTTTATATTGATCCTTTATTCATACGTGGGAAAGCACCTTGAGACCAGGGTCTCTTTTTTAAGTATGCCCTGATTATGTAATCTAAACACTATTTGCATTCCATTGACAACACATTTATATACCGTTTTTACAGACAACAATCATTCATAACAGCAAAGAAGTTCATGTTAACAGGGTATTGATATTGACCTAGAATCCCTTTCAAATGCAAAGATGAAAGTTTGGAGCCTTCTTTCCAGAGTCTGCTGAGGGGAAAAAGCCAATAGAGAAACTAGAAAAAGAGAAAAGGCCTTTGATGTGCTGTGCTGCTTGGCTCTGCCTCTCAGGTGTATGCCGTGTGCACCAGTGTGAAGGAGCCCTGCACGCGCATCCCCAGGATGACTGGGGAGGAGAAGGAGTTTGAGACCATCGACAGGGGGGAGAAAGGCATGTATTTATCTCAGTATGAATATGCATACACTCTCATTCATTCATTCATTCATTCATTAGATACCTGGAATTATAAAGCACCTCTTTGTATTACTTAGGATATTTGAGACTGCTCAGGTCAATCAAACCTGAAATTGTATAGCAGCATGTTGTGTTGCTCTTGCCGTTTGAGAATGTCAGGATGGTTTCTGATATGAGGTTGACGGTGCTCTCACTCTGTTCGTTCTTCTTCCTCAGATGAGCGCTACATTACTCCTCTGCAGGATAAATTCTCCATCCAGCTCATCTCTCCTGTCAGCTGGGAGGCCATACCCAACACACGGTAACTAACACCTTCTACCCAACACACGGTAACTTAACACCTTCTACCCAACACACAGTAACTAACACCTTCTACCCAACACACGGTAAATAACACCTAGTGCCCAGCACACAGTAATTAACACCTAGTGCCCAGCACACACTAACAACTGCTGCAGCTCAGAGGAGAACAGTGTCCCATATGGCCATAAGCCCAACTTATGGCCATAAGCCCAACCTGAGGGATGGCCATTAGATGTGCAGTGAAAAGAACAGAATTGAATAGTACAGTACACCCACTGTGCCCATTTGCTTTCAGATTCACAGTGGTTCAATACACATCAGAACAAAGAGCACAGAAACATCAGGAGCACCAACATCAACAGCACCAACATCAACAGCATTTATATTAAAACTGCAGAGTCATATGTTTCTGTCCCATGTCCTGACTTCCCTCCCTCCCTCTCTCTGCTTGACTTTCAGGATCGACCTGGAGGAGTGGGAGCATGTGACCTGTATGAAGACTGTAGCACTGAAGAGCCAGGAGACAGTGTCTGGACTGAAGGGCTACGTGGCTGCTGGCACCTGCCTGATGCAGGGGGAGGAGGTCACCTGCAGGGGCAGGGTGAGTGCCCACTGGGTCACAATTTGAAACGAGTGTGAACCTGCTCCCCTTTTTCTCACCATGGGTCTATTGGTTTTGTTCAGATCTTGATCCTGGATGTGATCGAGGTGGTCCCAGAGCCTGGCCAGCCCCTCACGAAGAACAAGTTCAAGATCCTGTATGAGAAGGAGCAGAAAGGACCGGTCACAGCGCTGTGTCACTGCAGCGGATTCCTCGTCTCTGCCATCGGACAGAAGGTGACCCAACCGCCTCACCTCACTCACACTATTCTACTATAGCTGCTAAGATCTAAATGTCATTGGGTAGCCAACGTGATCGTTGACTGTTATCCTAAGGCCTGTTTAGAATCACCATATTGAAAAGCAGTCTTCCTTTGCATGGACCTCCTGCACATGTCTGTGTGTAGATCTTCCTGTGGAGTCTGAAGGACAACGACCTGACGGGCATGGCCTTCATCGACACCCAGCTCCACATCCACTCCATGTACAGCATCAAGAACTTCATCCTGGCCGCCGACCTCATGAAGAGCATCTCTCTGCTGCGCTACCAGCCCGAGAGCAAGACGCTGTCTCTCATTAGCAGGGTAAGACTGCTCGCAAACCAAAATGGCCGCATTTGCAGCGCATCGTTCTCATTGATTTGGAAGCCCCCTAAAAGCTACTGGGGCTATAATCTATAACTTTCAAAGCAGATTATATCAGAGGGCAGAGAGATTTACTGTTGGTACAATGTTGTTTGGAGTTTATTGATTTAACTGTACATCCTAAATGACGATCCACGGGATGGATGGATGGATGGATGGATGGATGGATGGATGGATGGATGGATGGATGGAAGCACTTTCTTTGTTCTTCACTGTGGCTCCTGTCCTGTGGGTGTCCAGATGGATGTGTGTGTGTGTTTGAGTTTATCTTCCGGAGAGCAGCACTGGCTTTAGGAGGTAATTCAACTGTCTGCCTCATGTTCATTCTCTTGCCAGTGTTTGTTTCATAGGACTTCTTTCTTCTTTCTTTCTTCTGTTTTTTGGGACCACAGGACGCCAAACCTCTGGAGGTGTACAGCGTAGAGTTCATGGTGGATAACAACCAGCTGGGATTCCTGGGTAATGTCATGCTTTGGAGAGGCAGGATTCAAATATTTCTTAAAGCACTCACAATGCCTTGACATCTAAAAAAAATGTTCTTCTCCATTTCAGTTTCAGACCGAGACCAAAACCTGTCGGTGTACATGTACCTGCCAGAAGGTAAATAATAGTAGTTGTTAGCCTGTAAATGTACAGAATTACAAACAGAGTTTATGCATCATCTTAACACTGTAGCGCCACAGTGTTCCTGTATCCATACTCAACTAGTGCCTTATTTCCTGCCACTGTATAGCCAAGGAGAGCTTTGGGGGGATGCGGTTGCTGAGACGGGCTGACTTCAACGTCGGTACACACGTCAACGCCTTTTGGAGGATGCCCTGCCGAGGGGCGGTGGACACTGCCAGCAAGAAGGCCCTGACCTGGGACAACAAGCACATCACTTGGTTTGGTAGGGCTCAAAACTTACTGTCAAAACTCCCCTCAACCTCCCTTGGAACAAAGTAACAGACCATCTCTCAAAGTTAGTTTTAGTAGGGGCAATCAAACGCTCTTGTGAGTTTGTTGTTTTTAGAATGATCAAGATGGGTGGCTTTAAGGAGCTTACATTAGCAGTAAATATTCTTTCCCAACTCTGTGTTCCCACAGCCACTCTGGATGGGGGGATTGGGCTGCTCTTACCCATGCAGGAGAAGACTTACCGCCGGCTTTTGATGTTGCAGAACGCCCTCACCACCATGCTCCCTCACCATGCAGGCCTCAACCCCAAAGCATTCAGGTTGGGATCTGCCTACACACTCTTCTACACCTCCAAAATGATGCAGAGGAGTTTGCAACTGAAACACTTCTGACCTGAGAAACATGATCAGAATGAAACATTCCTTCAATTCAAGGCCATCAGTATTCCTTTAATGTCTATAATGTTGCAAATAGTTGTTCAGGGTTTCAGAGTGGAATGCAAATAGATTTCCCCCCAAAGCTAACACATACTGTGTATGTTTGGTTCTGGTTCTGACAGGATGCTGCACCAGGACCGGCGCGCCCTGCAAAACGCAGTGCGGAACATTCTAGATGGGGAGCTCCTCAACAAGTACCTGTACCTGAGCACCATGGAACGCAGTGAGCTGGCCAAGAAGATCGGCACAACCTCAGACATAGTGAGTATAGTCCCCTCTGACACAACTGAGCAAATGATGTGGGTTTATCTACACCCACAAGATAAATACACTGTATTAATATAGAATATAAATAATAATAATATAGAATATATAGCCACAATATACAAAGACCAAACAATCAGTTATGTGAAATATTTCAATCCCGTCAAGTATATGTTGCTGATCCCCCGTTTCTCATCATGTCTTCTCCCTCTCTTCATTTCAGATCTTAGATGATCTTCTGGAGGTTGACAGAGTGACAGCTCATTTCTGAGAGCAGGATTCTCTCCCCTGAATATGTCTCCCTCTCAACTGGTGGCATTTCACTTAATGCTCTGTTTTATATCAAATGAAAAAAAGTATTTGTTAATGCCATGTTCTTGTTTTTTTTTGTTATTTGTGTTTGACAAAAGAAGGTAAATGCATAATGTTTCTTAGAATATTTTCTAAACAAATTTAATTAAAATTCATTCAGAACACTGGGTTGTGTCTTGCTTATGAACATGATTCTCTAGTTACAACACTGGGATTTGTGATGTTAGGGACTTGCAGACAAAACAATGATAAGAGGTAGCACACACATTTTTTATTATATTAAACTTATTCATCATAAATATAAGAATACAGTTAAAAAAAAGTATTGCTCAGCAGCATTTCATTTCCTTTTGGCTCTCAGATTGAGTAATTCGGCATGTATGGCTTGTTAAATGAGTTCAGTTCATACAATCCTACAAACATACAGTATGAAAGAAATGTTAGGACCCCATCTTTACCATACGATCCAGCTAATGCAATTAGAGTTACAAACGGTTGTTGACAGTGCCTAGAGATGTCTTCATACAAAACAAAAGGTTGACACATTACATGATATTCAAATTGAGAGGTCGCTACTTCACACTCATTTACATTCATAAAATGGTCACAGCAGGAACCATGACAACCTGAAGGATAGTTCAGCAAATAACTAAATTGGTGAGACGATTCCTTGAAAGTAGTCTATGGGCTAGGAATGACTAACACACAATACAGATGTGCTTGACTAGCCACTGCAACTTATGCTAATGTTTGCCACTGCTAACCAAATAAAACGATAGTTGTGATTTGGGCTAGTAGAATACTGTACATTTACAATTGTATGGTCAAATCATACCCATGGAAAGTACTGTTAAGTGATTTGGCCACACATTTTGAACTTAGTCTACTTTTCCCATTGTTTTTTTTGTAAGTGGTGGCTTAAGTTAGCTGAAGTCTCCTGGCCCACAGACTACTTTTAGGGCAAGGAACCATCAGAGTATAAAGGGTAAAATAGTAAACTTATGCTTTAAAAGAAATCAATTTAGAACAATGCTGCTGAATTTTACCTGCAAATCCTGCAATCAAATGAATCCACAGTTGAACAAAATGTACAAATGAAAATAAAAACTCATTTGGATATTGCTGCATAAAATAGCCTCTTGATTTAAAAAGATCCACAAAGTTTTTCGCCAATGGTTATATTCAAACATGGCATTGAGATTCCACCATAACTCATCTCTTGTGCTATCGCTGTGTAGTTTAGTCTGTATAAACTTTTAAACTGTAGTGCCTGTTTAACTGTTTAAACTGTATTTGGTGTTCTAGAGAGTCTTTAATGAATGCATAATATATCCAAGTCAGAAAAAGTCTTCATAATCTGCCAGTAGTACCAGATCACCACCAGCAGACAACAGGATAATAACATTATTGTTGTTGTTGTGAGTTGAATTTCTTGTGGTCTACCTGTGTTCTCTGGTCCTGCTGAGGTATTGAGGTACAGGTGTTTTCTACCTCAGGTACTGGTACATCTCCTCATCCAGAGATACAAGGCCAAACAGAGACAGCAGGCTCAGCAGTGACCGTGTCAGGCTCATCATCACCATCTCTGACCTGTGAAGATAATGTCATGAGTAGCAAGCATCATTCAAGGCAAATGTTGCATTGTCTGCATATATCCTGTATTGTAGCTATTTTTGCTCATAGTAGTAAGTAAGTCAGCCTTGAGAACTGATGGTTCTCGAGCCTGATTTCCCTTAGGCGACAGGAGATCTCCTGTTTCCGTAGCGTGAGGCGGCTGGATGTACAAGTACACCCCCCTGGACATGACGCTGGTATGTCGCAGGGTCTTACCCCCAATCCAACCTTTAATGCTGAGTGCCAAGCAGGTAGGTATCGGGTACCATTTTTATAGTCTTTGGTATGACTTGGCTGGGGATCAATCTCACAACTTCCCAATCTCAGGGCGGACACACTAACCGCAAGGAGTGCAGAGTTTTTGCTCATAGTCAAATAAAATGGTTTTAGTTTACAGATTGTGGTTTGTAATAAACATTTTTTTTATATAAAGACATACATATACATTGCTATATGGGAGGTTTCATTAAATTCCAGCTTTTGAAGTCAGTTAAAGAAAAAATAAAGACTGTGGCCGTCCTATGCCAAGGTTACAATACTATGAACAGCACTACCAAGCACCATTCCTTACCTCAAGGCACACTCAAACTTGAGGCTCTCCCAGACTGTCCGTACCAACCGGAACACCCAAAGCCTAGGCAGGACCCCTGGCCTCTCTGCTTGGAGCCTCCCGCAGCCTCGAACAGCACTGAAAACAGAAAAGCAAGGGCTAGGATGATAGTTCAGCATGAGGGGGTTAACCTTTTGAAAAGTGTATCAAAAGCTCACAAAGATGACAGATCAAAAAGTAAAGCAAGTCATCTCTTCTTCCATTTAAACCAAAGATTAGGACTCATTTGGTAAAAAAGCACCGCACCACACTCATATCAATCCATTACAGTGTTGACTCCTAGAGTCTCATTACTCTGGTCAATTAAAGTAAAATAAGAAGGAAATGAGTACATGATATTCCCCTGCTAACCTCTTGGCCATGACAAAGTAACGATCGACAGGTGCACCCAGAGTGATGTTTATGCTCCTGACGGTGTTGATGTTGCGGAAGACGAGCAGCATGGGGCGGGGCATCGACTTCAAGACCTGCATGATGTTCTCGAAGTGATTGACAGCCATGTCGCGCATGTAGGACGTCTCCTCTCGACTCAGGATGTTGGACAGGCCCAACTCCCGCATGTTGATTGGTCGCTGCAGTAGCATCTCACAGAAGATAAAGTAATCTGGAAATCATCGTTAATGTTAGCATGTTTTGATTGGTTTATTATATTGTGGTACTTGATTTATTTTTCAAAGCACATGCTTTCTGTATTAAATGGAAATTATTATGAATGTGTAAAATGAATCAAAATTGACAATTGATCAAATAAAGATAACAATGAACTATCCTCACCTTTGACCCCAAGAACACTGGAGTACCTCTTCATGGCTGCTTCATCCCGGAGGACTATGGACCGCCACAGTTTACACAAGGCTTCCCTGTCACTACACATTGAATGAAGGCTAAATGTTAGAGTTCATTCAAGCTCTGCCATTCAAACTGGACACATACAGTACATGCATACATAACCTTGAGCAACAGTTTAACTATACCGTTCACTGAGGTATTCATACAGTCCATGATCCAAAAGAACAAGCTCTGCCTTCTTGTCAGGACCTCTTCTCACAAGCACTGGAATGTGATATAGACCACAGAGTCATTCTAAGCATTGTTGTACACTGTAGTTATTTGTAATATATTTTTTGCAATAAAAACTACTTCAAAAAGTATTTGAAAAGTTCACTATGTTTCTTGAAAACTGTCCTCAAACATGCTCAAAAGCTATGTGTGTATTGTGATCAGAGGCAATAAATCAGCATATACTCTAAATAATTGTCTTTCACATGCATGTAGTCATACACCTACCATTGCCAGGGTGGGGGTCAGCGTGGATGAAGCCAGTATAGAATATCTGCTCTGCAAATGTACGGATCAGCTTGTCAGCCGTCTGACAGACATGCAACAAAAACATTAACATGCTGTTACATAAAAGTTTGGTAACTGCATGGTATATTTCAGTTCAGTGGTTTGTGTTACTGCACAAGTGGAATAAGAAATATATATAACACATACTTTATCTGCAATTACTAAATGACTAATGTACAATACAACTTCAGGTTTATGCAATGCCGTTACTAGAGTAAAGAGTTACTAAGCAGGTATAGGTTTGTAAGTGTGAGTGAAAGAAGTGATGCGTCTGATCACTAATGATGATCCTCATGGACAAAATGAATGTCATTCTTGGTGTGTAATGACAGGCACTTACATCTTTCAAGCTGAGTCCTTGCCTTTTGATTTCTTCCACATTGTTGATTTTGCAGCCATTACAGAATTCTGCTGTCAACACCCTCTAAAAGAAAACAATTGTTAAATAAAGATGTAAATAAAACTAATACTGGCGTTTGAGAATATACAACTAGTCTTTGGTCATGAATATGATCATCTGTCTCACCTTGCTAGTTTGCTCCCAGTAGACCTTGGGCACAACAACGAATTTGAAGTGTTTGAGTTCTTCTGCACACCTCTCTGAGTTCTTGGCCTCATTTTCAAAGTCCAACTCTTGAGCCAAGGTACCCTTCAAGTCCTTAAAACATCAGTGAAAACCCACATTAGGGGACCATGTGGTGACCATGACAACAGACATACTCAAATGTAAACCCTTACCTTGAGGACCCATCTGAATCCAAAGCTGGGGTGCATGAACTTCACAGCATCCAGAAGGATCTCCAGTGTCCTGATATCACCATCGAACCGATCCCTGAGGTCTATGTACTGCACCTGTGGAACAGAGAAAGAATTACATTACAATACAGATTACAATGACAGGAGTGACACCTGTTTGAGACAGTAAATCCTACACAGTAACAGTGTCTAATTAAACTGCTTGAATGTGTTCAGTGAACCTCGACCCACCTTCACAGCAACAGGGGTCCCATCATGCAGCTCAGCCTTGTGAACTTGGGCTAAGCTGGCTGCTGCTATGGGCTCATAGTCAAAGTTTCGGAACATCTTGGCTGGACTTGTGTTGAAGTCTTCTTCGAACAGTGCATCTACCTGAAGAAAAGGAGTAAGGGGGTGGTGTTAGAATGTTAATGAACCATTGTTTGACCATTGAGAGTGTAATGGTTCAATAAGTATCTGTAATACTAAATGCTAGTAAGTGCTAATAATACTAATCATTTAAGCATTTTATCATAAAACATGTACTGGATGTTTGTCTATACAACTGGTGACCTGTGAGTCACCCTTGGAACATGTAAATTGTAACAACGCCTAACTGTTTCCAATAGATAAGAATATATGGAACTTGACCCCATTGTTTTAAATCACCCCATGGTTTCAAGGCTGAATGACACATAATAATAATAATAAAACCAGAGAGGGTTTTTTTGAAAGTATAAATGTGTATTGTAACTTTGTTCTGTGCGCTCTGTTTGCTAGAGACAGACTGCCATGCAAAAGAAGTTAAAGAAAACATATATTGTGTCTGTGCCTATTTGTGCAGAGTCTCACCAAATACTAAAGCGGTAACCCTAGATTTCCACAACAAGAGTATTTAAGACCATTGTTGGAAAGACTAAATGGTAAATGGACTGCACTTTTATATAGCGCCTTATTCCAAAGCACTTTACAATGGCCTCTCATTCACCCATTCACACACACACACACCAATGGTGAAACGCTACCATGCAAAGCACCGGCCCGCTCAGTGGGGTTTAGTGTTTTGCCCAAGGACACCTCGACAACCAGGGATCGAACCGCCGACCTTGCGAGGCAAGGCTCTACCTCCTGAGCCACAGCCGCCCCACGACTAGTATTGAAGGTCTCACCTCTTTGTACCTCCTATTCAGGGCCTTGTCCTCCAGGACCTGCAGGGTTCGCACGTATTCTGGGGGTAAGAGGTGGTTGAAGGCGCACAGGCCCTGGCCAAGTTTAATGTATATGCCTCCATTCTGCACAGCTCCTTCCACCATGCTGTCTGCTGCCCTCTGGTGGCATGCTGATATCTCCGCCAAGTAGGATGAGCTGCTCTGGCAGGGGAGGACAAGAATATGATAGGATTGTCCACACCACAGCACTGGGATTATAATAGGGCAGGGGCTATTGTCCCAGTTATCAACAGTAGGCCTGTTTTTTGGGGCTGGTATTTCCATTCTGTCAAACTTACCTCATCCATGTCACGTAATGTTACATTGGAGGTCCACCAATAATCTACTGAGATGAAGAGCCCCACATATATCGACCTATTGGGAAAGAGATTATGAAGGTTTGAATGTGGCTCAAGCTCTCTGACTATGATTTGAAAATGTTATTCTTAGAAGTGTAATAGTGCAACAGTGTCGGGACGTACCTGCAAAACCGACCAACTCCCTCCACCAAGATCTTCATCTTCCTTCTCTCTTTGGGTTCTGACACAGCGTACTGGACCCCCACCACAACAGGAACACCAATGGAAACCCCAAGAAATATTTTCCGTAACAGACCTCGACTCCCTCCTCTGAAAGGAAAATGTATATTTTCAGCAGAAAATATCAGCTTGATATTTATGTTTTATTGAGAAGGACATTCCATTGCATTCAGGCAGGAAAGGAAATAAAGTTTGGTTGATTGAGAGATATTTATTTCTGGAGGGTTACCTAAATACAGCATTGCTTTACTGCATAGCTCAGTACCTGTGTGAACTGAAGGATCTGCAGAGTTGGAGCTGTGAGTCTGGATGTGGGCATCTGCGGAGCAGGGCCAAGTGATGCCGACACAACCTTAACTACACAGGGAGCAAAACGACAAGAATAACAATCAACCCCCTTTACAAGCCTCAACTCCAATACGACTAACATTAGTCAACCACAGCTTCTGTGTTAATAACAGACCTGTTGGGGTGGTCACTTTTAGTTCATATCTATTATTTCTCTAAACATTGAGTTCATCCTGTTGTGTTACCAACATTGACACCAACATGGGGGTGGGGAGGGGGCTCTGCATCAAGGCCAGTTCCATAGACAGGAACACTTTGTTGTTGTCATTAACTGTCCTGTCTGAGGACACAATGTTTTCACAGACTGATTGATGTATAGATAGAGCCTCTGTGTCAGGGACCTGACCATACACTGCATCACTCATTCATTCATTCATTCATTCCTATTTAACATGACATGACTAAAACACGTATTACACAATCTACTATAAATGAAAGGTAGGAAAATATAGTTTATAGAAATTATAGAAATTAAAGTTAGGACCAATTAACAATTGCAAAACCTTGAAACCTGGTGGTGTTGCATGGGGGCTGCATCTGTAGCCTGATAATCATTATGAAAAAGTGAGTGGCTTGCATGAGGGTTTTTATCTGTCATAACTAGACAAAGTACGTTCAATTCATAGCATTACAGTGGCTATATATTTTTTGTTATGTTATCCAAATGAATAACTGCACGATCACCTGACATAGTCCAATTGAATGAGTAGGCATCTGAATTTGGTGATCGTATCATGCTACGATACAGAAGCTAATACAGAAGAAAGATATTTCAAATAGTTTACCGCTTTGAATGTCTCTCCTGCCATGTTCAGCCCCTGCATTCACACTTCGCTCTCTTGTCGTCGGGATGAATTTAAAAACGTGTTATCAATTGACTCAATGTAACCTTGGAACTGTAACCTTACGTTTCAGATCATGCTTAGATTTCCTAAGTGGCTACAATGTAGAAGTTCACTAGGCGGAGGGACGTCGTATGTGACGTATGTGGTCACATGATAAATGGTCCGACTTGACAAAGATTCTCTTCTGACAAGATTTCTCACTTGCCTCGACATCCGCTTCAGGGACCACATTGACAGAAGAAAACGTCACGATGACTATTGAAATAACATTTAAATCACTCACAGCGAGAAATAATATGGGTATTTTTATGTAGGGTCAATCATAAATGAATGTTATATATGGGAATTAATTATTATAATTCTTCATTCATCATGATCAAGCCGGAAACAACGTGTGTGCTATCTCTTTGCAGACCTGTGTGTTGTCATCAAATTGCTAACCTGGGGAGAGATTCATTGGACAGTTTATATTCTGATATTCATACTCTGTAAAATGTGCATATACTTAAAGAGAGCGCCATCAACAACAAATCTCATAACATTTCCCCCTGAAAATAACACTTGACTGAACACTTGTATAAGTGATAACAGTCAAACATTATGAGGCTACTTAAAAACATGATAATAGGCTACATCTTATCAAAGTATTTAAGTCATATACCCATCAAAACCAAGGTATTATATTTCATTATTTGAAATTGCTAGACATGTATGTAAATCACTGTATAAAATGTACTGTATAACTAAGGTTTGATATGTTTTGATAAATCCTACAGCCTGTGTCTTTTAAAGACAACACATAGACAGTGTATTTATGTATTTATTTTACCTACTGGTAAAATAAATTGTGATAACGGGGCAGTTTACATCGCAGCTGAGACAAACGTGGGCCAAATAACAACTGTCATGTCTAATCTGATTATGTGTGCTGTGTTTTTAATTGCTCATTTATTCTTTTTAAATAATGTTATTTCATATTATTGTACTGTGTAACAAGCACCCATGTGACCCTTGGATCTGCTCCTGAGTGTTATTTTCGTGTTACATCATCTTACATCATATTAACAGGGGATGTCCCCAAAGCTGTGATGCGGATGAAAAGTGGAGGATGTTCATTGGAAGAGGGGAATTAAAAGTGCGCAACATGATGTTGCGCACTTTTAATTTCTTCTATTTTTGTTTTACATGGACACATCAATGAGGTGTTTCACTTGAATACCCTAATACAAACACACACATATTATCGGAAGAGATATGGAGAGCAGCTATTGAAGTATCTATTTCGATTAAGACCTCCAGAGATTGTTGATGTTTTAAACGTTTCGTTCTGTGTATTATTTGAAGTCATATCACACGGGCTGTGTCAATTAAGCCAAACACACAAAAAAGCCAAAGCAAATGTCCACATTGGATAATAAAGTTGTTCTATTCCATTCCATTATATTTAAACTTCAGTGAAGCTCTTATTTTATTGTCAGAGGGAGCTTCAGCCTCTGTCACACAAGTCTTCCGGAAGATGTGCGACTGTCGTAGCGGGCTTGTGTTTCCTGTTTACGGGCGGGAAGAGCGAAAGAACCTGAACCACCACGGGTCTGGCATCGTTTACTACCCTCACGTCTCTGCTGCGGGTTTGTGTTGGTCTCTTAGCTAGCTAGCTGAACTATCGTCAATATTAATGATACACGCGAGTTCTCGCGATCTATATCACTATCTAAACCGGACCGTTGCCTACAGTTTAAAGGGGTTTGACGTGCAGAGCGTATGGATATGGAGGTCCCCGCGGACTCCGGTGGCGGCGGTGCAGCAGAGGGCCCGGCGGCGGGGCGAGTAGCGGAGATCCGCTGCCCGGTGGGAGCGCGTCCCATGCGTCTGATGGAGTGGAAAGTCAAACCCGGGTCCCTGGTTAATGTGGACTCTGTGCTGGCGCTATGTGCTCCGATCGCGCTGGAGAAAGAGGCCGAATCAGAGCCGCGAGAACAGCCGAACAGGCTGCCGGAGAAGCGGCTGAAAGCGGACCGCGCCGGGGTGGTGAAGGAGCTCTGCTGTCAACTCGGACAAGTCATCTCGCCTGGGTGAGTCGGCCAGCTCAAGTCGTTACTGTACATATTGCTGTGTCAATTTAGTTGTTTTCAGTGTGATATTGTGCGGAGCGTTTACTTGCCATGGAGTTGCTTAATCGTTCACTCACTGGCGTACATTTGTTTAGCATCCCCTGGCTGGTAGGGTAGACTTACTTAGCTGTGGTTGGCTAGCGATGCTAACCCAGGCAGGCGCGCATGCGCGGGAACACCGATGTCTACATCATCATCGGGATGAACAAAAAATGTCAACATTGATTTACTTTGACATTATTATTCGCACGGTATTTAATTATCCAATAGTATTGACTCTCTTGACTATTATGCATGAATAGGTCAGACATACAACAGTGCGTTTTGTGATACTTCAACATACTGTTGAATTGTCATTGGTACTGTAGCTTATGAATGAATGAATGAATGAATGGTCTTTATTGTCATTGATATAGTACAGGTACCAAACAACGAAATTTGGGAGGGGGGGCTCCCCTGGTGCTAGGAAAAAAAACTAAAAACAAGAAGGGAAAAGAGCTGGTTTACATAAATAAAGGCTATGTACACTGTCCACTATATACAAATAAAACACTGTGCTGTACTCTATGCTATACCTATTCTAACATTTCCTATCTCTGAACCTTATGTACCCGAGGGTTGTCATATTGCACATAGTGTTATTGCACATTCATTTAAAGTGTCGCAGTTTGCAGGTTTGAAATGTTCACAGTTATGTTTCAGTATTATTATTAGGAACATTGAAACGATATGTATTTTTTGCTCTGCTGTGGTGATTCGCAGATGATGTTTCCTTGTAGGGGAATCATGATATATCAACTGTCTCTTTTCCTCCAGTGGTGTCATCGTCAGAATAGAAGAATGCAGCCATCCCATAGTGATGAAGGGTCTGTGCGCTGAATGTGGCCAGGACCTGACACAGTAAGTTTACATACAACCACATTCATTTACACAAGACTTGCTCACAGTGTCAGTGCATTTTTGCATATCAAATTGTGACTCTACTTTATCTGTCGTTAGGCAACACCATGTTGTCATAACTCTTAGAGAGGAGTCTTATCTAACTCTTATAAAGATCCACTGTACATAGGATATGATGCTAAACTCATTACACCCTCTCTACTTTCTCTCAGGCTACAGAGCAAGAATGGGAAACAGCAAGCACACATCTCCACAGCAACAGTCTCGATGGTGCACAGTGTTCCGGAGTTGATGGTCAGCTCAGAGGTGAGCCCGATAGTTCCCAATATCACCTTGCAGTTGTTCTTTCAGATTACCTGTGTTGGAACCCAGCTTTGCATTTCTATACCCGATGCCCCTTTTTCTAAATGGTCTCTGTGACTATACCATAGGTCCTCATTTATATTAATGTAGCAAGAAGATTGGATTCATATACAGTAGTTAAATAGCCATTTTGTAATATCATCGTAATAGGAGGTGAGTGGTTTGTTATTGGACAAGTGGAACAATTATATTACACAAGTGGAATAAGAAGCTGTCCTTAATGTGCATTTGGACTCAAAGGCTTGTAAATAACCCCCCCCCCCCCTCTCTCTCTCTCTCTCTCTCTCTCTCTCTCTCTCTCTCTCTCTCTCTCTCTCTCTCTCTCTCTCTCTCTCTCTCTCTCTCTCACCCCTACCCCAACACATCTACACACAGCAAGCAGAGCAGCTGGGCAGAGAAGACCAGCAGAGATTGCACAGGAACAAGAAGCTGGTGCTGATGGTGGATCTGGATCAGACACTGATACACACCACAGAGCAGCACTGCCAGCGCATGTCCAACAAGGTGCACACACCACCCCTACCCACAACCTGTATACCTGCATCCTACCCACAATACCTCAATGAATCTGAAAACATAAAGTCATTTCGGTTCTTTGATATTTTAGAATAGCTTTTCTATGTAAGACCTTTGCTCATGAGCAGATCTTTTTGTGAATGACTGAATTTGTCTTGATATACAACATCAAATATCAATGAGTCTCAGCTCTAGGCTTACATTAGAAATTATTTTTTTCATTTTTAGATTACATGCCCCTTGTATGACAGTCACCACACAATTGAATAAAGACCTGAATGGCAGGATAGCTCAAATAGTGGGGGGGGCAGAGGACACCTTTTGAAGAAATCATGCCTTTTGTGATAAACTCTTTACACAGACCAAGGGCAAGGCAGTTTCAGCTATAGGGCCCACACAGATGTCCTCTTATTAAACATATGAACAAAGTGCCATGTATGTGTGGCCTATTAAATAGTTTGAAGAAATGTAACAGAAAAGGGTTGGAATATATTTGTTTTGTTATTGCATCCCTAGTTTCAATAATCTACATGTAAACGAGTAGAAAAGGACACATTACTGCTCTCTAGCATCTCCTGATTAAAATGATACATTAAAAATGATTCCTTATGTGATGTTAGTGTTAAGAAATATGACCATTTCGAAAATGGCCACCAGGGGGTGTAAGACCAAATCTGTGATGGCGCTATAGGTAAACATTCCCCTGTGCTGGCTCTGTAACAAATGTAGTGTTTTTAATCACAAACGTCCCAATCCCTCCAAAATATTACCTCTCGCCGCTCCACTAAAACCTCTCATGGTTGTATGACTGGTTTTCTTCCAGTACATAATAAAAGATGTTAGTATGTCCCAACATTGGCAGAGGTTGATGTTTGAGTGTTCCCTCATGTACAGAACAGACTGATTATGCCCCTCGTCTTGTTTGTCATGTTCCACAGGGGATCTTCCACTTCCAGCTGGGGCGTGGGGAGCCCATGCTACACACACGACTGCGTCCACACTGCAAGGACTTCCTGGAGAAAATTGCCAAGCTCTATGAGCTTCATGTCTTCACCTTTGGGAGCCGCCTATATGCACACACCATAGCAGGTACTTTTTGAATGCTTATCTGTGCATTGAATGACCACCTCACAAAAAACCATTATCTTAGATAAGGGTTATTGAAAAGGTCTTGGAGGGTAATTGATATTGAAAACATACTTTCTCCTCTACAGTACTTTTACTTCACTTCTGAATGGTCCATAAGGCTAGCCAGATGATGTCATACTGCTGAACAGTCTGTTATGCTAGACAGATGAGGTCATGCTGCTGAATGGTCTTTAATGCCAGCTAGATGAAGCAAAGTGTGACACAAAACAGGACTTGTTGCAAGCGTGCCTCAAATTGATTGATTTAATTGTTTTAGATGCAAATCTTGAGTACTGGGTAACTATCAGCTGTTGTATTTCCAATGTAACCATTAGGGGGCAGCATTTGCCTTAGTTTTGTGTCCAGTACTCATCCTACGCTTAAATGTGTACATTTTGCGCTGGTATCATGGACGCAGATTAAGACTAATCCTAGACTTATAAAGCATCCTCAAGGGAGATCTTCCAGTGCGAGTGTGATTTAATCCTGGACTAGGCTTAAGCCTTGTCTGTGAAACCGGCCCATTATTTGTTTCAGTCACTAAAGACAGAATTTCTGATCACTTTGTGAGCCTCTCACAGAATAAAGATGTTAGAATGTAGTCTCAATGTTTACATGGAGCCTATTTGGTATTCACTCTATAATTGGTAAGGCTGTGGGGAGATTATTCTATACTGAACACCCCCACTGAAGCACTGCCCTGAGGTTGAATAATGAATGTTTAATACAGTTTAGATTGGATTCTAGCACAGCCTGTAGAGCACAGAGGACAGTTAGATCTGAATTCTTTGACAGGTAGAGAAGGGTTTGTTATGGGGTTTAGGAGACAACGGCTGGCCCCGGGTTCAATAGCAGCCGGTTCTGTGCTCCATCGTCTTTGTTACTTCTCCAGACACAAGACAAATCCCGATAAGACGCAGGGGCATTTAGTTTTCTCCCCTTGATGTTTTAATAAGTGCCCACTGAATGTACAATGATAGTTCAAGCCACACACACTGCTGCCTGAGATAAAATCTAAGAATTTTGTGTGACCAAAAATAGAAAGGTAAAAGACGCACAAAAAGCAGTGAAGTGGCTCCAAATTGATATAAAAAGCTTTCTCCTTTGTTATTGGTAAGCTATTCTGTGTATCACAGTGGAGGCACAGAGATTGTGGTTGGCAAAACGGCGCTGCTGCTCCCCTGAACGCATCTCCTCTTTCCAAGCACATTGAAAAGGATTGCGAATGCAGACTGCAGCCTGGCTAAAAGCACAGCCCAGCGACTTCATTCAAAGCTCTCCTGCCTCCACATATAATTGATTTTGATTGAGTCCATCATTCCGTCCTATAATTTTTTTTTGCTTGTTATGTCCTATCCAGGCTTCCTGGACCCTGAAAAGAAACTCTTCTCCCACCGAATCCTGTCGAGAGACGAGTGCATTGACCCCTTCTCCAAGACGGGCAACCTAAGGTGAACGCTAGTTTCTGGCAGAGTTGATAGCAGAATAGCTCTGAAAAGAACACACATTCAACAAAAGCCTCCAACACACCTGGCAAAAGCAACTTGAGGACATTCAATCAGGGTAGTTTTCTGTCTAAAGTTGGAGAGACTCATGTAACGTTACCCTTTCCGAACATTGGAGATAGATTCAGTCATTCTTGTAAGGAATTAAAGTATTCTATAGGGGTGTGTTTAGTTTTACTTAGCAGCTGCTGAAGAATTCAGTGGAAGAATTCCCAGAATGTAATCTTTTGCTTTAATTATTGCAACCAGGAAACCTTTGTGTTGATTAAAGCTTGGCAATAGTCCAGTCATCCTTTGTTGCCCCCCACAGACAACATGCCATAAAAGTTTGCCGGCTAGCTTTTGGCTGGCAGGGCTGCACATGTGCCAGGGAATAATATCTTTGCAATATTCCTTGTCATCAGTGGCTCCTGTAAAAGGATGCCAAGAATGTCTTTCTGTTATTAAATCAAAGTACTAGTGATGGTGAGCTGAAGATAGACTCTGGTTATGAGCTGAAGATAGACTCTGGTTATGAGCTGAAGATACTATTAATATATAATATTGCTGAAGTGGCACTGGCTGTTACAGACTGATGTAATGCCTGTTTCATGTTGTGTATGTAACCATGTACCTTCCAGCAATCTGTTCCCCTGTGGCGACTCTATGGTGTGTATCATTGACGACCGAGAGGATGTGTGGAAGTTTGCCCCCAACCTCATCACAGTGAAGAAGTACATCTACTTCCAGGGCACAGGTGACATCAACGCACCACCTGGATCTCGGGAAGCCCAGATGGCACGGAAAGGTACAGTTCTTTTTCGGACTTTTATTCAGAATTTATTTTTTTCTGACATTTATTTTTTCTGCGTAAGTATTACTAAATCTTGATTTAGTCACTACTAAACTTGAATGGGTTGCACCAACCACACTAGTTATGACGTAGACCTTAGTAACTACTAAATAATTGTACATACCCCTAAGGTGGTGTAAGTTATAACTAACTTGGAGCTAACCGTAGTTACCTCAGCGGAGATAAAGTAGCCTGCCGAAGCAGGGGAAAACCAGCCTATGGAAGATAGCGATTCAGTCAAGCTTTTACAGTATACAGTCACTTTCTCCTCCTTGTCTGGGCATAAACCACAAAAAGAGATACTCAGATCGTTATACATGGCATTTTAAGACCAAACCAATGGAATGATCAGTTTCACTTTAAAAGTTCATGGAAGAAAGCAGGTACCTGTGAAAAGGATGCAGGTTTTTAGGGGACTGGGAGCATAACTTTGCCCAGCAGACTTTTAAAATGGCACAGTGTTGTGTTCATGTTTGTTTGTCTGAAAAGGCTGAATGAATGCTAGGGATAGAAGGACCGAGGTTTAATAACAGATTATCATCACCGCCGCATTCATGCTCAGCCACTATTAGCCTGAATGTCCATAAATAGATGACTCACCTATGTCCTCTCAGTGTCGATGTGCATCAAAGATACCCTATCATAGAGGACAAAGATCTTGTTTTATAATGCATGGGTCTGTTGATGTGGACTTCCTGATTGAGAGCTTTTCTCCAGAGATCTTGTCAATGGACTATAATGCTCTTTGTGGTAAGCACAAGAGGAAACCCGGGAGAAGCCACAGAGGAGGATGAGTGCTTCTATGGACCCACTCCTGAGGGACGGTTGCAGTCCCAGGGCTCCCCCTCCATTCACGCCCACTCTCAATTTGTCAAATCAATTAGAGAAGTGCTTCTAATGGTAGTGATATCACCTATTTGGACAGCTGCCAGGTCCTGTGATGGGAGCCTATTAAAATGTATAGTGGGTAAATTACTGGGGGAGGGGGGGGGAGTGTTTGTGTTTATGTTTAGGAACAAACTACAACCATACTGTCAGTATTTATTTTCCTGCAGTACCCATTGCTTTAGTTCTGGGAAGGTCGATTCAATCTCATTGTATCTTCATTCACTCATGACACCTATAGAAACGCCAGTGGTTGAGGTGACGTATGCACAGTGCCTGTGTGTTCAAGGTGCTTCTGGGTCTTCTTGTGGTGACTGTTGTGTGTTCTGATCCAGCAGGCGGCCAGGCCAGCAAGGCCACCGAGGGCTCTGAGCCGGCAGGAACGTCTGGAGCGGAGGAGCAGAGCAACGGCCTCAGGAAACGAGGGAAGGACCACAATAACGGGGGGAAGGTCGAGTCCCCCACCCCCACAGCCACTCAGGAAGTAACGGCCAATGAACGGACTCACCCAGATACTGTCGGGGAAGGGGAGGTTCAGGTTCAGGTTCAGGTTCAGGCTCAGGGGAAGGGGTTTGAGGCTGAGGCTCCCACGAGTACAGCAAATGAAAAAGACAGAAGGAATGTGAAAGGGGAGGATGGTAGCAGGACATTGGTCACAGGGGAGGCTGCTCAGGTTGGGCCAGACTCATCCACTGCAGCGCAGGAGACGAACAGCCTGGACTTTGACCTCTCCAGCGATAGTGACAGTGACTCAGGTGCAGTTAAACCTCCCTCACCCGACGGTGAAAGTGAAGGGGAGTCCAGTCGGTCAAGGAAATCCAGGCAGGAAGGAGCAGTGGTAGAAGAACCCACAGGTGGGGCCGGGGGGAAGGAGAGCGATAAGGAGGGGGGGAAGGAGAGCGAGAAGGAGGGGGGGAAGGAGAGCGAGAAGGAGGGGGGGAAGGAGAGCGAGAAGGAGGGGGAGATTAAGGGGAAGAGTGTTGGGGATAACATCTCCGATGCAGGGGAGCCCTCGGGAGTTCTTCTCCCAGACCCAGAGCTGGGTAACGGCTGCGCGGACAGGAGGGAGGCCGAGACAGAGTCCCAGAACAGCGAACAGTCAGGGGTCACCATGGGAGAGGAGTCCCTGGACCAAAGTATGGAGGATGAAGAGGATGAGGAGGAGGAGGCTGACCTGGACCAGGACGATCACCTGATCTACCTGGAGGGGGTGCTGGAGCGTATCCACGGCGAGTTCTTTGTCCGCTATGAGGCCTACCTGAAGAAGGAGAGGTCAGAGGAGCCGGACATCCGCAAGATCGTCCCTGAGCTGAAGAGCAGGGCACTGGAGGGAACCACGGTGGTGTTTAGTGGTCTGTACCCCACCAACTACCCCATGGAGAGGACGCGCGAGTGCTACCACGCCAAGGCACTGGGGGCCAAGATAGGCAAGAGCCTGGTCCTCAGCTCCAAGGACCCCAGCCGGACAACGCACCTCATTGCTGCACGAGCTGGTGAGAGACCTCAGTATTTGCTTGTGAATGGGGAATAATGTGTATGATGTTGACTGTGAATGTAGAGCATAGACGTGTGGTTCTCTTTTTGAATGATTATATCCACAATAGAGGTAGATCCATGTGTCCATGGTAGGGCTGCAACTAACGATTATTTTGGTAGTCGACTAATCTGTCAATTATTTTTGCGATTAGTCGTGTGGCCGCGGTAGTGGCCGCGGGCTCCAGTGCATGTTGTACCTCACCTTCTCAAGTCTGCACACCTGTGAATGTCACCCTGTTGTCCAGTCTCTCTGGCTTAACATACGTTCCCATTGCAAATTCAAATAATGACTCATGAAATATTTGAATTTGGACCTTCCAAAACATTTAATACATACAATAATCAATCTTTGTTTCAATGAAACAAAATAAATAATAAACGGATTTATGCTTCTGCGTCACACCGACGACGCGCACCTTCCCCAGAATCTCAAAAAGGGGCTAGTGCTACGCAGAACAACGCAGACCGCACTGCACGTGATTGGTCCGCTTGGTAGCATGTGACTCTGACATGTTTCTGACTGCCTCGTCGGCCTGAATGCGCAAGCGATGATAGAAATGTTGTTTACATTTTCTGTAATGAGCAGGTTTGAAAAAATTAAGATAACCGTCGCATTATCTTAGTTTAATATAATTTCATGTTTCATGTTAATGTTACCTTTTTTTATAACAAGCTTTAAAAAAAAAAAAAAAGTTTTAATTTTTTTTATTTTATACAAAATACGATTAGTCGACACTAAAATTCCACGTCTACGAGTTTTTATGATCGACGTCGTCGATTATGTCGACTAATCGTTGCAGCCCTAGTCCATGGTCCATGACCCCTGTTAAACTCTTGTCTACAAAGACACTTCTTTCAGTCATGGCTTTGTTAGTTTGGCATGATTATATTATGTAACCTGCCAACTAATAGAAAAGTCTGCATTCATTTCAGAAAATCAATTCTTGCATCTGGATATCTGCTTGTCAACGTGTAGCCTAATAAAACCTAGTTATGAGTCATTTGAAACGGATTAGGTCTTTCATCTGCTCCCCAAGGTATTATTTAATTAGAATCTCAGCCTTATGCTGAACTTTGGTTTATTTAATTTTAAATGTTGGCCCAAACAACCTTTATAATTAAAAAAAACAGTCCTTGGATTGACTGGAGGACAAACAATCTTTGAAGCGTCTGAGCCTCTGAAGTGCAGTAATCGGTATCTACGACACTGGGTACTCATTGGTGAGGATTTGAACCTCTGATTGTGCAGTCGTTCACTGGAGTAGTTTTAGCCATTAAGAGCTCAATTGAATTTTTCTTCCTCATATAAAGTGTTTTTCATATGCAACTGGGGTGGTAATATGTTTTACAGACAAATATATGTTTTCCATAGTTTAATTTGTTTTACTGCCTAAAAAGTTGATTTCATCGAGATTAGGGTTGAGATTTATTATTATTATTATTATTATTATATTTTTTTTTAAACAATACAAGGAGGTAGTAGAAATAGCAGGAGAAACAGTAGGGGGGAAGCAGGTGTCTCTGGCGACACAGTGCAGGGGGGTAGTAGATGTCTCTCTAGGAGGAGCAGTTAAGGTTAGCCCGAAGAGATGGGTCTTCAGTCTCTGACAGAAGAAGGGGAGTGATTCTGCAGTTCTGACAGTCATGGGAAGCTCGTTCCACCAGCGGGGAGCCAGTGTAGTGAAGAGACGAGACCGGCCAGCATGACTGCCGCGTTGGCGTGGAGGTGGTGGAGTGATGTCTACTGGAAACACGAGTGACTGATGCACATAATGTTTTTGCAACGAGACAACCAAAGTGCAGCACCTCCAACTGACGATCAATTTGATTCTTTCACCTTTCAGCTGGGCATAGAAAAACCTGCCTACTGTTGGGTGTTCTATTCCTATAAGACACTGTACAAGTATATTGAAACAAATTGATAAAAAGAAGGAAGACATGGATAATTGCATGTACTCATTCTTACACATCCACACTCCAGGTACGATTTCAGTATAAAATAAAGTATGTGACTGACCACTGAGTGATGGCCTTACAACTACCCACACTTTAATTCATTTGGAAAAGGTGTATATCAATGTCACTGCATTCAAAAGCATGTTTTTATTATTAATCACCAAGACTAAATGATTAATCAATAAAATAATCTACAGATTAATCGATAACAAAATAATCGTTAGTTGCAGCCCTACTTCAGGAATAGGCACTGTATGGCAGGCCATTTGAAAGCAAGCAATAGGAGAAAACTATATGTGGGAAAGCCTTATGTGTTTGTGTCTGTTAAGAGTGCAAAGTGAAGGACAATGGGGCTTGATAATTTCCTGTCACTTAAGAAAAACTAATATGGTCGGAAACATTTCAACAACAACAACAAGAGTCCCCATTGTCGTATATGGTTTCTAATGGAAAGTTAGGCCTGTTTTATGAGTGTTGATGACACCCATGTCGAGAAATAAACAGCCTGAAATGCAAGGATGATGGCACTTCTGTTCCAGTAACCTCGCCTCATTAAATCAAACTTGTAATATCTTACAGTGGGGGGTACTGATGCTACAGTATGGCTCCAATCACTGCCTGCACATTTCCATTAGCCTCTTAAAAGAGGATGAGAGGATTTTCTCCTTGATCGTTGTAAATCAAGATTATGAAGTCCCTTGCGAGCTAATCAATTTTTTACTTGAGAATATGAATCCGGCTCATTAGATATCCACAGCTCTCTCTAAATGAATCCATTCATTTAGGAAACCCTGAATAACTTAAAATAAAATAACGTAAGATGTTTTCTCTTCTCTTTTCACTTTAGTATTAGCATTAGCAAATGCTTGTCCCATGGGTATGAATGCTATCATGCACGCCTGTTAGAGTGGCTGGTGATTGATTAGCACACTATAAGACATTTGTTCCCTTTCCATCAGACAACCAGCACAGCAAGTGGGTTACATTTGGTGGAGCTCAGCCTAAAAGCAATCAAATAACCCTCACCCGTTGAATTTAGATCTTTGCTTTGTTCACCCTTTTTCAGATAGGATGGAAGGATGCTGTTTTTGCTAAATGTTCATTTAGAAAGGGATGTAAATGTCTTAATTCAGTGGTCTTGACAATGAATTCAGTTGTCTCCCTACATGACTTTAACTATATTTGGTCATGTTCAGAGTGTAGAAGTCAAGTTATCATTATTCTCCCTAAGAGGGAAATTAGTTTGGTTCATGTATAAAAAAACAAAACAATACACAATAATAGACATTTAAAAGACAGGCATACACACATTCAACATGTCACAGTAGAAGAGACATACTACATAGCCAAACATCCCTTTCAGTCCCGTCAGACCAGAGATGCGATACACGTGAGCTGTCTTCAGCTAATACAGCGACACGTGGAAAACCTTTTCTAAGAGTACCCTTTTAGAGCCCACTTCCTTGTCACTTGAAATGTCACACAAGTGGCTTATTTTTTTTTCTCAGAAAAATAGGAGGGGAAAAAAGCAGGAAAAAATCGTGCCCTCAGAAATCAAGCCCAGGAAGTGCCATGGTTGTCTTGGAATTGGCTCTCGTGGAGCAGCACTTAGGCCCAGCAATCAAGCGACTCGTACGTCAGAACAGTAGAACATCAACCACAGAGCAGCACTCAGGGTGTAGCCAGTGTCCCACTTCTCTGTATGGGTAGCTTGCTACAAGGACCTCAGTCTTGTCAGGGGTTCATTGTGCTGGGTTCACATAGGTAATTGATTATTTCGGTGACTGAATAAAACAAGATAGTGGTCAAGACTCCGATGATGGGGAACACCCCCCCCCCCCCTCCTCTCCATCGAGCTACTCATTTTGTTCACTTCTGTGTCGCCTGCCTTTGGCCTGTAGTAAACCGAGCCACAGGGACTGTGTCAGTGTCAGCGATGTAGGCAGGAGTGAGATTAAGAGCCTTTACATTGGTGTCCCTTTCCATCACACCACACATGGCTGGTCAATAAATGTCTGCTGGAGGGAGAGGACAGCTGACTCGACACACTGAGACAGAGCTGAGCGTGGAGCGCTTGAGCAGGCAGCCACGAGCACGCACAACATGAATAGAAAAGCACTGCTTTGCCTCTAGCCAGCCTCCTAAGGGAAATATTTTCTTTCTCTAGTAGAACAAAGGTCTATTCTGCTGCAAAGAGTGTTTGCCTTCGGAGTTTCATGCTTAGGTTTTTTCAACATCACTTCTATGTCCCTGTAGGAGGCTGTAATTGCCATACTCCCTGGTTGGGTCTCAGATACATCCCTAGTATCATGTCGATGCCAGGGTACAGCATGAAAGAGAGATACAGTCTCATTATGAACCATACCTCCATATAGCCTGTTGGTGTGAGTAAGTGTGTTTTTCATGTCGCCCTCCCCTTTCCATCACATCCAGAGGTGATGATCTGCTCCAAGTGACAGTCATGTTAATTCACACGGAGGCAGGGTGGAAATGAACAGGCCCCTAATGCCAGAGAGAGAGAGAGAGTGTGTGTGTGTGTGTGTGTGTGTGTGTGTGTGTGTGTGTGTGTGTGGTGTGCGCCACCCCCCAAACAGTCACATCATGTTCAGGATATTGTCGGGCTGCTGTTGCTATGCAATTTCAAGGCTGACCTCACTTTTTTTTGGATTCCTGGCTTTATGATGCAACATCCAGAACAAGCCCGTTTCAGACATGAGAAAAATGTGGCATAAAATAAAAGCCAATCGATGGGAGAGCAAGTATTCCGTGCGAGTCCTGTAGCAATACGATAACCCAGTGTTAATGAGACACTCTGCTCTGAGAGGTAATTTGCTGTCTTCGTGTCAAACATCAATACAGTAGACCTGTAGCTCCAAGTCACACCAGTGAATTAATTCCAATAAAACAGGATCTGCCGTTTCTTTCACCCCTCGATGGAGACAAATGGGGTGGAGAAAATCTTTAAGGACATAATGTTCAATAGTATGGAATGACATGTTTTATCTAATTTCTTCAGCCTTGTAGACTGTCTTATCAACGCACTGGCCGCTGTGTTGTGTAGTTAGGCCGCTGTGTTAGCTCAGATGGTCAAAGATCGAGATGGACAAAGTAACGATAGGTGTATCTCTCTCAGAAGGTCAACTATTGACAGGGACATTGAAAGGTCTTGTATTGTTTGTCTCTCCTTCCAGGCACAGAGAAGGTCCGACAGGCCCAAGGCTGTAAGCACCTCCACGTGGTCAACCCTGACTGGCTGTGGGGCTGCCTGGAGCGCTGGGAGAGGGTGGAGGAGCAGCTGTACCCACTGAAGGAGGACTACACCAAGATCCAACGGTACACAGACAGACAGACAGACAGACAGACAGACAGACAGACAGACAGACATTTTGGGCCTCTCAGAATTCAACATAATGTTTGGGTGTCAGTGAACTATAAAGACAATAACAATAAAGCTATTGTGGTACGAGTTAATCAACGGATGCTTTTGTTGATATGTATGATATGCTTGACTGACTGTATCTCTGTCTGTCTGTTTGAAGGAGTAACAGTCCAGCCACATTCCCTGATATTCAGGGGGCCTTCCAGAACCCTCTATTCCACCCCGCTCCCTTCCACCACAAAGCCCTGCCTCCCCCCCCAGAGAGCCGGACATATGACCCTGTCACGGGGAAGCTGATACGCAGAGGATCCCAGGCTTCTCATCCTCCGTCTTACCTTCAGGCCTCACGAGAGCAGTCCTCTCTCAGGTACCGTGTGTTCACATCTGGGTAGTCATTTCTCTGTACTTTTCTTAACAGGCACTTTTCACAAACCAGACATGTCGTGCATTCTAAGGGGGCGTGCTCTGATGAATGGGTTTCCAGTCCTCCATAGTCAGGCAAAAGGACTCCTGGAGATTCTATTGTATTCCAGTCACTTTGATACCGTATTTAGCTTCTGATGAATGAGGGCATAATTGGAAATTACAGTACGTACTCCCCTTAGAATGCAAGTCTGGTATTGAAATACAGCTTGTCTTTGAGCTAGTTGTCAATTTCCACTTTGTTTCTCTCACTGATGCCACTGTTTTAACTATATGTGTTGATGGCAAAACATTTTAGGTCAAGGCTTTAGATTTAGAACACAGAAGTCTGGCCCGATTGTTCATCATATTTCCATTAGTGGGCATTAGGACCACCTGTCAGGTTCCTCTGACCCATTCGATTTTGAAGACCGTATACAAGCGAGAATGTTTTGGCCGCTTGAGTGAAAGGTGCTTGGTCAGCTCTTACCATCCCAACAGGAGGGTATGTATATGATGCCATGGTCTGAGAGGCCTGCGTCTAGATGCTGCATTTGCCCTTTTTCCTCCTTGGGCCAAATTGAATTTTGAGTCCATTCATCCTCGGCTCTAAATAAAACTCTGAACACTATAAAGTAGAGGATGTTGGCAGCTCTGGAATTGTACTTCAGAAATTATTAGCAAATTCCTGCATGATATTCTGTGTTAAACAGCCCCGGTGGGGGGAATATAAATAAGTATCTTGACGCTGAAATGCTCCATTGGTTGGAGAGAAGAAGCAGGGGGCTATGATGGATCTGGCTACAAGCTAATGGCTTGGCAATGATGGATCTGGATGAAACTGCTCACCGGTCAGAAGAGCAGCTGCAAGCTAAAAGCTTTTTTTTTTGCTGCATCCCAGACTTAAGTAAAGTTGGTGTATCTGCTGTGTTGGCATATTATTATGTTGTTATTCCATTTAACAAGAACTGAAATGTTGTCACACACACGGAAAGCTCTGCAGTTCAGTTCATAACACAAGTGGCCTTGTGGGCCGAATCGTTCATCCCATTTGCCATTAAGGTCCACCAGTCACTCACACATGCTAATGAAGAGGTTCTCTTCTCTCTGGTTTCTTGTTTGTCAACTGGCTGTCCGGGTCGTGCCATACGCCACGGGGAATCTGTCTCTTTAAGACAAGCATATTTGTGTTTCTCATCCCATGATAAGAGCCCACTCACATATTTCCAAAGAAATCCTCCCCAACGCGGACATGTGCTTCTAGAAATGATGAAGGGGAAAAGCCAATTCATTCTAGGGAAGAGGGATATAGCAGGCTTTTACTTATAGTTGGGCTCATAATATTGTTACATATTTAAATGACTTAGAGGAGGCAAGTGGTGGTAGTCTAACATGGTATGTGTCTAACTAGACCTGATGCTTTTTAATCAATAGGCATTCTGTTGCAGATGTTGTCTGACAGACCTGTAAGATTGTCTGAATGTTTACTTGGCAGTGAAGTGGATGTGGTGGTTACCCAGCAACGGCCAAAATCCCTGTAGAGAACATCTCCTGCATATATTAAGGAATGGTGTGCCTTCATGCAGCTTTTAGAAATATACACCAATGAGCAAAACCTTATGACCACCTTCCAGTCATGGTTAGTGGTCATAATGTTTTGGCTCATCGGTGTAGTATTAGCCTATATATCAGGTTATACACATATACTGTATGTTATATAAAAAATACATTTAAAAAAGGTTCACAGCTTAGAGTAAAGTGGTAGTTCTCAGTTAATAATAGCATTGTTCATGAGCTAGTATCACATTTTCAGTTGTTGTAGAAAGTGTTGTTGAAAGTGTTCATGTTTAAATTGGGAGCATTTTGGCTGCCATCTGTTCACTGGACAATTGCTGGTGGCTGCATACATTGTCTGCTTTGAACTAGTTATGTCAGATTAATAATTCCATAATTAAGCATCATGAGCAAGCTTAGCATAGATCTGCATTTTTCATGAGTCACAGGCGTAATGGATTTTTTTTTTCAGGGGGTTAGATAAACCCAAATTAGTCTTGAATCATCAAAGAACTTCTCTTCAATTAAAGACCTTCGAGAGGAAGTTCCTTTATCTGAAATGCAAGGTTATACTTCTCAGTAAGGAACACACTTTATTTGAGAATTTGTCTGGAATCTTCTTGCAGAGATTCATACTTGTAGGCCACATGGTGTCTATTGCGAAGGGAAGGCTCTAAACAGTACCAGTATTTATTACATCTCATCAATAACGAGTATCACTGTATGTTGCCGACTAGGCTTTTTTCTTTTCCAGATGGTCTGTAAAGTCCTGTAAAAAAAAAAAAAAAAATAGAAAATGGTTCTCATTTTCGAGAGTTTAAAAGCCCAGAAGTTCCTCTCAGTCCTCCCTTCCCCTACACCTTGTCTTCACACACACACACACACACACACACACACACACACTCCACAAACACACAGTCTTTATCATCCCTGCGTCAGTGTGTAGACGATGTTGTCTTGGATCCCATCTGTCTTTTTATTTATATTTTCTTTTATATACCTTCACTGCATCATTCTTATGCAACACCTGTCTATGACTGTCTTCCATCGCTGTGTAAATTGGAAACTCACACACACACACACACACACACACACACACACACACACACACACACACACACACACTACCTTGAGGACAAATGGGGGAATTATGGTTGGTCTCTGGAGATTCACCGAGCCATAGTGATACAATATGTTCCTGTGGCTGCCCACATTTCAGATGCCTTTGATAGTGTTGTAAACGCCTATTAAGCCCCTAAGGCTGAGGCAAAAGTCTCAACTGATTCTTCCATCAAAATAGAGAAGAAGTAAAACTATTTCAGTGTTGGGGTGAATTTAATGAATAAGTTTCACTGTCGTGCTGTGTGACTGTCTCTGCCTCTCACTCACTGGGAGACATCACTCCTGTGTGTCATGGTTAGATGGTGCACCTGTGTGTAATGGTTCGATGGAGCACCTGTGTGTAATGGTTAGATGGAGCACCTTTTTTTTAATGGTGCGATAGAGCACCTGTTTTTTGTTTTTTTAATGGTGAAATTGAATAAATGTACGGCTGATGATGATGATATAAAAGTGTGTAATGTTTGTGGCGGATGGTTGATCCTAGGGGGTATTCGATCAACGTTTCTAAAGGAAAATCCAGGCTTAGTCTTGATCTAAGTCTCGCTAGACTTACCAAAATAAGCCTAGATTTTCCTTTAGTGACATTGATGGAATACCCCCCCAGGTCCTGAATTCTGATTCTGATTGATGAACCTCTATATGTTGGTGTGTCTCAGAGGGACCCAGAAGGCCCAGCAGCAGGAGGAGACAGCTGGCCCCAGCCGAGACGATGAGCAGCCAGGACCCTCACGCAGACAACGACAGCAGAGCATGTCAGAGAGCATGCCCCTCTACACACTCTGCAAAGAGGACCTGGACAGCATGGACAAGGAGGTGTGGGCAAGGGCAACATGCACACATACATACATACACACACACACACACACACACACACACACACACACACACACACATACATACACAAATACACACACACACACACAGTCTGTCTCTCACAGACTCTCACTGACTTACACTCTCTCACTCTTTCACTGACTCACTCTGTCTCTCTCTCTCCATCTATCTCCCTCTCTTTCTCTCACACACACAAACCACTCATGCACACACGTTCATTCATAAACATGTTTACATTTAGCTACAATTCCATGTGCCCACACAGACTACCTCCTTTTGAATATACAGCTTCATGGCAGGGTGAGAGCATGGTGGGTCGCTGCATTATGTGCTATTTTGACCTCTTATAATATCGGTGTGTTTGGTGTCCTCATTCAGTCACAAAAACAGGGGGGAAACATCAGAGCAGTACATCCCTTGATGCTCCGTCTCTCCCCTCCAAGAAAACCATTTCCACGTACGCCATAACGCCAGTCCATCCACCCCCCTTCTCTGAGTTATGAAAGTCTTGTTTTCGTTCCTGGCAGGCTGGTGTGATTGTCACTAATGTCTAATGGCTCTGCACCCCCAGCTAAGATAATGGTGTTTAATGGATTCTGAGGGCTGCTAATGCGTCAGTCGGGGGACACGTGAGGAGCAGATCCCTAGGTCCCATCAGGACATGGCAGCCTGCCTGCCTGTCCAGAGTGTGCTAGGAAAAAAAACCTGTGTCAGGCTTTTTCACGTGTCGCATGACCTGTGACGAGCAGTCTTCAATTCACGTTTGGCGGCAACTTAGATCATCACTAGATGTTTCATTGTTGTGACTGATTTTGGGACTCACTTGCTGGTTTTGCACCTACCGTGTACAGTACAACCCTAAAAATATCATAATAACAACAACAACATAATTATAATAATAATAATGTATTTATTTTCTTTACTTTCTCAGACTCAAGGACACTGTTTAAAAATAGATTGAAGATAGTCAAGATAAAAAAGAATCTCTATTAGTTGAATATATGTCAGGGCCACGGTATTAGCTTGGTTAGAGCCTATATCCAGGGTACTACAGTAGTACAGTCACGCTTTGACCAGAGCCTGTACTCCCGTGGTCGAGTTGATGTCCGGTTCCTCAGCATCACCTGTCAGAACTGTTGTCTGGATATTCCCTGGTCTGGCTGTCAACGCTGCAAAATTCTGGCTTGTTTTGTGACACTACTGATTGCATTGCTTATGATGGCACAGCATTTTAATTAAATAATGAGCGATCACAACGTTGTGTCCTCCCACATCTGCCTCGTTAGAGAGGTTTTAAGTGAGGGGGCTAATTAAACGTCTTTTTTGAGTTTCGCTGGCATTTCACACCATGGTTATAAGTCACACGCCAACTCACAGACCTGCATCCTGTTGCCCTTCTAAATATTAATGTGAGGAATTTAGGGAGGAACATTATAAGCAACAACAACTGAGTGATTAGCTTTTTCCAAAGAGCTTAATTATTTACCATAAATTAGAGCGAATGAAATTGCAGGATGACGGAACACAATTTGGTAGGTAATGCATGGCACGCTTTCCTCTCCAATAGAAAAAGCTGAATGTAGCTTGGATTCAGGCAAAGCCAAGTCCTATTGATCCTTACTACAGTCAACTCCTCAAGGTGTTGTGGCAGTAATCTGGAGGTGTCAGAGATGTGGCAGTTATCTGGAGGTGTCAGAGATGTGGCAGTTATCTGGAGGTGTCAGAGATGTGGCAGTTATCTGGAGGTGTCAGAGATGTGGCAGTTATCTGGAGGTGTCAGAGATGTGGCAGTTATCTGGAGGTGTCAGAGATGTGGCAGTTATCTGGAGGTGTCAGAGATGTGGCAGTTATCTGGAGGTGTCAGAGATGTGGCAGTTATCTGGGGAAAAAGAACAGAGAAAGAAGAGTGAAATGT
This sequence comes from Nansenia antarctica, assembly GCF_963989245.1. Classification (NCBI taxonomy): domain Eukaryota; kingdom Metazoa; phylum Chordata; class Actinopteri; order Argentiniformes; family Microstomatidae; genus Nansenia; species Nansenia antarctica. The sequence continues at coordinate 55,686,252 of NC_137690.1, read as the reverse complement.
GACTGGTGGCTCCAAAAATCGGTGGTGACAGACCGTCGAATTTGGCTTGACCTGGTTTTTATTATTGCCGTATACTATAGACTATGACTGTTGGCACTTTTATGATACTGTTCTTTATGAAGTCTCATAAGTCTGTCATCTTCTGAGAGAATTTCTCACCTTGAAATTCCATACAGGTCAAAGCTCCTCGTGGCAGATGGGATTGAGTTATTTGTGATTTAATCAAATGATTTAGGTATCAGCTTGATTGGTCATGCTATAAGTGACGAAAGGCTGCCTGTTCATTACTTCAGATGAAAAAGGTGTTTCTGTTACCCAGTCGCCGTGGGCTAGTATGAAAATGTGGGCTCACGGAAAGAGCTGTGTCATGCTCTTCCATGAATAGACATTTATTGTTACTTGTTTTCCCCCTACCTTTTAAGAGTTGAAGATACAGTAGAAGAAAGGGCTGCCTTTAAAAGAAATCATTTCTCTCTCTTTCCAGTAACTGTATCTCTTTTGAAGCATTGTCTGTAGGTGCTCAGGTGTCTGGTGTGGATAACTCGATAGTACCCTCGTATTGTTCCTTGAATTTGCCAACCCTTGAGATAGAAAGTGGTATTTCTCCTTGATGGTTTAGCATTGACCGCACAAGGAGGGGGGGAATTACATTGCTGCAGTTAAATGGTCTATTAACCTCCCCATCTCCAATAACATACCGTTTTCATTAATTAGATCACAGAGGTCATTTCAGTATGGTGTTTGATAACCCATCTCACTGGTAGCTGAATAGTCCTATTCGGCTCTTCTCCTGGTCTGTTTTGGTCTTATCAAGCATCAGCTGGCCTGTTTCATTGTTCCTACTGTATGAGGGTATTCTCTGAACCAACAGCTTTGTTCTTATCAAGCTACTGTGAGCACATTTTAGTGTCATCAAACCATCTCCAATCCTCCCCCCTGAGCATAATTTACGTCATTTGCTCTCCTATGTATTGTCTCCTCAATTTGTCCTCTATTTGGCGAACTTGGGGCGCATTTGACAAAATCCCTCTCCTGTTTGTGCCTATTACAAGTAATCATGAACGGAGGAGAAAGAAAGGGGGGAACAGAGATTGTGTTTCAATTATTAATCAGGGTGTTCATACAGCATATGATGTTTTCAGTCCCGTCAGCTCTTTCTAGCCATGCCGTCCGTGGTTCCTGAGGAGAGAGGTGAAACTGGAAGAGAAGTCTTTCTTTTTTCTTTTTCTTTTTAGGAGATGCCAGGCAGTTTCTGTCTATGGGGAAATGATGGGTCATTTGAACACCATTGAGCACATACTTGTCATACAGTATCTGTGGGAGTGATGGTCATTGATAGACTGCAAGTGGTATGCTAGAATTAATATATGAAACATTTGAGATTGGTGTTGGGTGATGAGTTGCGGTGAAATGATGCCCTTGACTGAGAAGAAAATGGGAATAGATTTGTCTTTACCCATGCATGTAGAAGTTATGAATTACCACGGCTGATGGTGTTTTTTTAACAGTCTGTTTTGCGACACACACACACACACCATCGGTGACCAGCCAGAGACCAAGTTGAGAAATGGTCCTGCTAATGCTGTCGTTACTCATGTTCAGTGCGGGCTCCTACAAAGAGAGACAGTTCTCTCAATCTACAGTCATCAATCACTCCTTAAAGTGAGTGGAAGGAAGCAGGCCTGGAACATGTACTACAAACGCAGCTGCTTTGGATGTACAGTGCAATAGGGTCCACTTTCTGTATAATATCATGTGTGATAACGGTTGCAATCGTACGCATTCCTACGTTTGTTAAGCATGCTGGTGCTCAGTTGTAGCATTGAAACGGCTGTCGAGTATTATGGTCATCTTAAGGTGTCACGGTAACCGAAGCCATAGCGGATTAAAACCATCAAGTGGTTGCTGAGACCACAGATTGTTTTTTTCATTGTTATTCAAAGGGCATTTTTTCCCCCTGATAGAACTCCATTATCCCTCAAGATGGAGCTGCTGATGGCCCAATGAGCCGGTGGTGGAATGTGGACTTGGGAGGGTGGGTAATTGTTCCTGAAAGACCAGCAGTACTTGTTGTGTAAATGTGACATTTGGGCTTGTTGAACGTCAAGCACGGGGGGGTTCAGAAGTCAAACGTGGATGTCTACCGTTAGACTCAATCAACCACGGTGGAGCTGCATTGGGATGTTTTTTGTCTTTTTTATCCTTGCCAGCTTGTTGAACGGCCTGGCTGAGAGGTGAGAGATCGTTTTTTCGATTGAGTAGTGATCTGGTCGAGCCCCCGGTCTCTTAATTAGTTCTTTAGCTTCCTTTATTGGATCGCTGCTCCCGAAGAGGTGTGTGTCGAATGTCTGTAGGTTTCATGGTTCAATGGAATTCTTGATGTGATATATTGAGGTGTTTCCTTTTTTGTAGAACATCCATATAAATGGATCTGTTTTATTACTGGATTATGGAGAAGATGTTAGCCCAAAGGGGGTTCAATAATGACTTGTGCCATGATTTGGACATATGAAAAAATGTAACCTTGTTTTCCTCCCCTGCAGAGCACCAGCCAGTTGAGTGACAACACCATCGTCAGTATAGAACAGTAAAGAGCAACAGCGTGACTTTCAGGACCCAGACGCTTTCCCTGTAGATAATGTGTTTAAAATGTCATCCTCCTCTCCCCGCCTCTGCTAAAGGGCTGCGGCTGACATTCTTAACCATTTGTAAACGTGGTGAAGAAGAAAAATAAATAAATAATATTAATTGGCTAGTGCTGTCACTTATCTCAGTCAGGTACTGCAGGCAGGTTTAAATGTCAGCGCTGGCGGCATCCTGGTTAGTGTCAATTTAGCAACACGTGTAGAGTCGCCTGGTAAAGTGTCACCTTGTTCTTATGCCAGCTTGCTGACCTTTCTTTTGAATTCGCTCGCCCCTTCTTAGCGGTGTATTTACAGAGCCTTATGCATTTGCCTGTGTACACCTCTCCCAGTAACCTGTGTACACCTCTCCCAGTAACCTGTGTACACCTCTCCCAGTAACTGCCGGAGACGCCAGGTGTCTTCAGAGATTCCGGGGCTGACTTCTAATCAGCCTCGACTGGCCGCAGCAGTTTAAGAGTGACACGGGGAAATGTGAGCTGCTCACTTTGACCAATTTAAACCGTTTCGCTCGACTGCGTCGCACCGTGTCTTAGCTGTTCACCCCAGAGTGCTCTGTCACATCCTTTACTAATGAAGGCCGACATGGCTAGTAGCTAGTGTTTCCCTTTGACTTGCAGACTGTTGGGGTCCTTATGAGAAGTTGCTGGTGTTCCCATAAGAGTGTAGCAGGATCACAACAAAGGCATCCAACTGTACAAAATAGATACAGTACAGTAAGAAACTGAAAAGTGCTCATTAGTTTTATTCCGTTGATAGACGGTAGAAGACGGTGGCTACAGTACGATGCTATGTGGTGCTATGGCTTCACGTCAGTCAGTTATGTCCTACAGTCAGTGTGCCTTTAATCAGAGGGTCTACACGAGTTCACATGTATTGCGGGGGCACTGTCTTTCTGCTCAGTGAGTGTTCGGCTTTGTTCCAGGGCTTTCTCTGGCCTTGTTCACACCTCAGAAAACATTAGGAAGACACACCCCCACCTTCCCAGTAATGAGAACCATTGTCCACCCATGGGGGGGGGTGAAATTAAGCCTCAATCCCTTTTTTATCCTCATTTATGCCTTTCGCTCCATTTTTATGGCTTTTTCTTTCTCTTTTTTTTTCTTTTCGTCTTCCCCACCACACACACAAAGTATTTCCTTCTTGAATAAATCATGAAAGGGAAAGAGCTGTGGGGGTGTAAATTTGCTTTGCTTTCAAAAACTTTCACTCTGCCCACTGGGACAGATCAGCATTAAACCCAACACTCGGAAAGATTTATACTAGCATGGCCTGACTAGAGAGAGAGAGAGAGATTCATTCATTGAGTTACTGATTGATTGATTCATTCATTCATTTATTCAGGTATTGGACATTTGGCTCAGTGATCCTGTCCCAACCTGTAGGCAATTATGCATTTCTACTTGTTATTGGTACTTACTTCCTATGTGATACCCCACTCCGTCTGTGTACAGTCAGGTGGACTAGCTTAATGTTCTGTCAGTGTTGAAGAACGTATACTTTACCTTGAACACTGGACTTGATTGCTTGAGTAGACACAGTATAAAAGCGGCTGAATGCACTCTAATGTTGTGGATGTGCAGTACCTTACACAATAATTATAGTGATTTATAATTGTCTGATCTGATATGGAGGAAGGGTCTCCTTTCACATCTATCACTGTGTTCTCTGTGAAATACTTACTTACTATAACTCTATGATAATGGGGATTAATAAGTACATTAGTACTACAATGTAGTTAGTACTACAATGACTGAGAAACATGAGGTGATAATTAAAATGTTGTGGTAGTACGTTTGGGTGTGACGCCAAGCATCTCCTCTGAGACCTAGCTCTTTCAGCTCTGGATCACAGGGGATCTAGTGGACTCATCCGTCACAGTGATCTGTGTTCTCCCTACGCCCCAAGCCATTGATTACATCGATCCTTAATGAGGCATTTATCCTCGGGCCTGACCTCTGGTCTGACCCCCGCTGTCTGACCTGGAGGAGATGTGATGTGGAGACTGAGACATGTACTGACGCTTTTATCCAAAGTGACTTACAACAAATACATTTGTCTAAGTAAGTGAATCATCGATACATCAGTCATCACAAGAAAAACAAATCTATGCTAGGACCAGGGGCCATTGGCAGTCACAATGCTAGAAGCAAGAATTACTTATTTTCTTTTTTTTTATAGTCACAGTAGAGAAACTAACCCTAACCCTATTATTATTATTGTTGGGTGTGTAAAACAGTAATAACCATTGTTGGGTTACAGTCACTTTGCACTGTTGTCAAGACATGTCTTCATAATCGTTACTTATTACAGAAGAGTTACCATGACTAGACAATTATTCATATTGGCATGTTTTTGAGAAATATCTTTTAGACCGTGTTTAGAGTTCCAGTATTGATGGAAATATTGAGGTAGAATCACAGTATGAGAAATGAATACATGTCTATCCAAAGACTTTCCGTGGGTGGATGTTTTGCTGAGAAAAACACATATTGTTTGATGTTTAGGCAATTATACAACTAGATGTGATAATGATTCTTCGCAGAGCTGTCTCTTTTCAGCACCCCACTGACTCCCTATTCCCTATTACAAAAGCACAGCATAACTTTGCTTTGGCTGTGCTGACTGGAAAAGAAAAACACATGTCCATGATAACTTTAGACAGGCTTCATCTTTGAGATTAGAGTCTGTCATCTCAGCAGAGAACAGGCAGTCTAGGAATCGTTCTCACTTTCCGCTTCGCGATATGCGGCAAGCCAGTAAGAATGGGAAGTAATGAGATGGGCATTGTGTTGTTTTGCTTGCTCGCTCTCTCTCTCTTTCTCTCTCTCTCTCTCTCTCTCTGCTTGACAGAACGAACCAAAGAGGCTTCGGTGATTGCATTGTCTCCTCCAGATTACAGGAGTTGAGCCACCACCCCATCATCCTCTGAATAAGAACTCTTTATCTTTGAGATTAGAGTCTCATTGTATCTCATCTCAGTGTCGAGCAGGCAGTCCCGTCGCCCCCAGTACTCTACACTAGGTTGAGGAAGACATCAATATATCAAAATATGACAAGAGCGAGTGGGGAGGAAAAGGATGCAGCCATAGCATGAATCTTCCTACATTTCCCTGCTACATGAGGGGGGGAATAGATGCCTGCAAGCTTTTTGTCTTTTCAGTTAATCTTTGTGATCTGACATGATGAATGCCTGTGACTCTCTGGCTGGCTGACTAGCGAGTCTCTGGAGCAGAATTGGACATGACACTTCTACCTCCATTAGGGCCTTGGACCCTGTGTTCTGGTCTGGAGCAGGCAGACTGTGGCAGCCAGGCAGGGGAAGTGGGCCAGCCCTGAACACTGAATGCCAGGGGCATCTGTAACTAGGCCCCAGTTTCCATGTTCTGTATGGGGAATCGAAGCCGAAGTCTGCCCCAAAATGGCAGATGGTCTAGAGCAGTCACCTGTGGTGGTGGTGATGATGATGACGATGAGAGTTTTCGAAGAATTTGAGGCTGTGGTTGGATTATTTGCTTGAATGCGCAAACAGACTTTAAGAATGTTTGCCGAACCACCAAAGCCTTCCTCTGAGCTCACCAAGCTGCTGCAGCCTGATAACAGCGGCTGTTATTCGATTTGTATTGCCAAAAGCTATGTAATCAATGACTTTAATGTGGAGTAGATGCCACACAGCTGAAGCAGTTGGTGTTGGGATTTTTTTCTCCATTTAGAGAGCTTAGTCCAAGAAGTAGTAATTACTACAATTTCCTCACATAAATGTTTGTTTGTATACAGTTGACTTGCAGAGTTTAACTGCAAGTAAGTTACCTCCCTTTTTTTCAATCTCTTTTTAAAACTAACCACACTGGATAGGTCATGTTTTACAGCACAATATCACAGGTTTTCTTCTCCTCCTCATCTCCTGACAACCCAAGTCTGTCTCAAACGTTGGCCCTTGATGTTGAGCAGACATCACAGTGAGTCAGGTCCTGAAATGCCAGAGCGCTGCAGGCTGTCACCCCTGCCTTCCGCAGGTCACACCGGGGGCGATAAGCATGGGCCGACCCAGGAACACGGCTCTGCACACGTCACACCAGATGAATCACTCCCTGCAATGTTCAGAAGGAGGTTGGGTTCCTCGCTGCATAGTAAATGGTAAATGGACTGCACTTATATAGCGCCTTACTTATAAAGTAAAAGCGTGAGCTAAGCGATCATTGGAAACTGATGAGATCACACTATTATGTGACAGCTGCTGGTGAAAGGGGTAACAAGCCGAGGCAGCCGATTTAATGTTTGGACTTTTATTTCGAAGAATGTAAATACATTTCAGCGTTGTTGAAAATCAATGACACACTCGCTAGTCAACTAACACAGCTTGTTTTGTGAGCCTGCTAACAATGTAAAGTAGTAATAGTTAACTAGGTAGCAGTGGGGATTACCCACCGAATCCATTGCAGTGCAATTTTTTGGCTTGACTAGCGAGTGTGTGATTTTCAACAATGTTGAAATGTATTTCCGTTTTTCAAAATAAAAGTCTGAACATTTTGATTGGAGACTTGTTCCCCCTTTCACCAGCCACTGTCACAATTTGTACATCTTTCATGAAAAGAGGAAATATTACGTAACATAAAGTATATACAATTTCAAAAAAAAATATTGAATTAATTAATCAATTAACATTTTACATGAATAAGCATTCAAGCATGAATAAAAAGCTACATTAATTTAATTTATGCAATGGTACAAAAATTGGCAAAATACATGAAAAACTGCCGGTATGCACTCGGTATTCAGCCAAGTGTTTCCTTAATTAAATGCGTATTGCACTCGGTGTAAGAGGTAGTATTGAGTAAAGTGACCGTGTGCTTAAGTTTAGGTAGACGGGCACAGCTGTCCTCTTCCAGACACTGCTTTCCCAGAGCAGTGAGGTCAGCCCTGTGGGGTCAGTGGCCGTCAGCGATCACCCTGATACAGCCAGTAAATTATAGTCCATTATTATGGATCAGCCACTCCATCACCGGAGGTTCGACTCCATCATCTGTCCCCCAATCCTGGAGCTCAATGAATATTCTCTCTGATCAGCTTCTCGTTAGCTTCTCATTCACCTTGGCAACCTGACATACTATCAGTCAGCAACTCACCAAGAGCCGGAGCTTTGGAATGTAACCTCCGTTATCCCACTTAATAGAGTAGGGAGAATTGAAAGGGTAGACTATTTAAAGCTTTAATACTTAAAACTGTATTAACTGGTACTTTTAGTAGGTGTTGGATGGTGAGGGAATTAGCACATCTTTTCAATTAAAAATATATCCTCTATCTGCAGCTGTGATACGGTAGCGTAATGTAATGGACATTTTATACAGTTATTAATGCACTGGTCAAGTTGAATGGCTTTGTTACTCTGAATTACCCAACTTATTCAGCTTTTGAAAAGGTTGAAACAGTTCTTACCTCACCTCTGCTGCATTATTAGTCTTGATGAGATAGAGAGAGACTTATTCTGAGCTTTTCACCAAGGCTCTATGGTATCAGACAGTGATGCAATAGCATTACATACCTCCTACCTTTTTCTTTTTTCCTTTTTTTCTCTTTACCTGAGAGCTGAGGCTCTCAGAGGGGAGGTGGATAAGAACAGCGACAAGTGGTGACTGACTGAGCTGCTTTGAAGATGTAATAATGAATTTCACATCTGTCCCCAGGGGTAATTGCTCACATCAGAATGGGGCTGGCTTTTGGCTGCTCTACCAGGAAACCATATGGCCTTTGATCTGGCCTTGGCCAGCAGCACAATTGAGCGTACTGATGCATGTGGGTGTTAATTCACCAACTAAACATGGTTGTCAATTCACCAACTTTACTGTATCTGTATTTACAATATTCTATTTGATTCTATATTTCTCTCCTAGCTCTGGTAACGTGAACTTACCAGAGGCCTATGTGCCGTGAAATGAAATAAGCACATGTGATCCCCCTGCTTTGTGAGGCTCTGTCCTCTGTGTCATTTGAGTGTGAACAATAGGAGGTGATCAGAGAGTCTATGGGAACTGTTTTTAATGGGTTTACTCTACATGAAAGGACTTGATTATGTAAGATAATTGTGTAGCTGTCTAGTGACTTTCTTTACAAGAGAAACTGTTTAATTCATGGACATGAGAAACTCAACTTTCTTTTTGGATTGCTGTGATTTATGTTGTTGGTTTTTCTGTGTGTTTTGTATACACATTTGGCCCCAATACCCACATATAGGACCCCTGCTGTATCTATTAAAGTTGCATGTATTCATAAAAAGCTCCCCCCCCTTCCAGTGTGCTTATTAAATGCCCTCCAGACCCACAGGGGTCTTGTTGTTGTCTTGTTAGTCACCTACCCCATCTGGGTTTTCATCTACAAAGAGTACATAATCCCCCCACCATCCCTCGAAAGATATTGGTGTAGACATTCCCTCCAGAGGTTCCTTAGACTGGAGAAGGCTGCAGCACTCTCTCCAATAACCCATATGTGACACGTTCTAGTCTTTTGGTCCGCATGTCGGTAACCAATCAAAATGTTCCGACTTTTCTTTTGAAACACGGAACTACGTTTCAACGTTGTTGAGAATCAACACAAACCTTGCTAGTCAAGCCAAAATACTGCAACGCAATGCATTCGATGAGTAATCCTCACTGCTACCTAGTTAACTATGACACTACGGTACTTTACATTGTTAGCAGGCTCACAAAACAAGCTGTGTTAGTTAACTAGCGATGTGTCATTGTTTTTCAACAACGCGGAAACGTATTCACATTTTTCGAAAAGAAAAGTCTGATCATTATATCAGATCCCGATATGCGGACCAAAGCATTAGAACGTGTCACATATGCCATTTATGCCATTTAGCTGTCGCTTTTATCCAAAGCGACTTCCATTGCAGTGAGTGCATACGTTCTTAGTGTAGTCCCAGCGGGAATGGAACCCCCAACGTTAGCGGCATGCTCTACCAACTGAGCCACAGAGGACCAGACTGAGCCACAGAGGACCAGACTGAGCCACAGAGGACCAGACTGAGCCACAGAGGACCAGACTGAGCCACAGAGGACCAGACTGAGCCACAGAGGACCAGACTGAGCCACAGAGGACCAGACTGAGCCACAGAGGACCAGACTGAGCCACAGAGGACCATGGCAGAGAAAGAGCTTCGATCGACTGACTCCCTGGAGCCTATCCTGACAGTCTTCCTCTTGTTGATTTCACCTCTGTGTACAGGAATAGTATCAAGTTTGTGCAAAGTACATCTTAGCAGGTAGAGTCTTTCTGTAATGTTTTTCTTCTGACTAGCTTCTGTCTCTGGTGACCCTTAGACATTGAAAAGCTGTTCTTTCAGCTGAATCGCTTCTTTTTCAACTCCCCAAGGACAGCTCTTTAGAAAAAGCATTGCCGTTGACTTCAGCTCATTGCAGATGAACTTCTCCGCCGCTGAGCTACTGAATAGATAATGAGTCGTCTGGCATTAACAACTTGTCCTCACAATACTGTAGAACTATGCGTACTCAGCACCCTGTGCACCCTTTCACCCCATTCAGGCGTAAACGTTAAACTTCAGTTAAAGCTGGAGGGCTGCAAACTCCACAACAAGGTAGACAAATGAGTAGCTCTGGGTATTCATTGTCACATTGATCTGTGAGTTCCCCAGTTCAGCCTCACGGCTCTCTTCCCATTCGCTTCTGCCTAACAGCATTTGTCATTACAAGCCTCCAGTCACTGGTATGCAATTCTCTAACCTGTTATGAATCATAAAGCTGCATAAGGGTAATGCGATCAAACCCTTGAGGTGACGAGGCTCATAACTCCAGCATGCCATGGCATTTCCGGTCCCAAGCTTATGGAGAGGTTTAGACAGGTTCAGGTCATATTTGCATTGGATTTGCATTCGGGTTCAGATTTTTACATTTCGCCTTGGGTTACAATTTCCCTCTCATCCCCTCTAATTTGTGTCGGAAGCAGAAATAGATCCTGTATATACATATTTACAGTAATATGTCCAGGAGTGAACTCAGTGATGCGGATAGCTTCTTCTTCCAGAAGCTCCGTTCATCTGAAGTCTCTAGACAGCCATGTGTGTCTAAGCTGTACACTTAACACACAGTACGGGGCGGAGGTCAATGCATTTAGCACACCATAAAAGTATTTTTTTGTTCAAATTAATCGTTGACCTGCCTTACGATAAATCCTGTCTTACTGCTCCTTAGAAAAGCAGCAAGACTTCAGTGCAGACCTCAGAGTGGCCAACACGCTGTGCTTTGAAAGGTTTGTGCGGCATGCTCTCTCTGCTTGGCCTCTTATTACAGCCAGGAAATGGATGCAGTGTGAATATGGCCATGCTGGTTCGGGGGATTGTTAAGGACTGTCTCTCAGCAGGAGCGGTACATGAACTGTTCTGACGTTGTGAGCAGTTTGGCTTAACTGGAGAGCAGCACCAGACAAGCACGAGCCATGTTCCCAGTGCTACACAGGCCCATTCTGCTCTACATATTGCAGCCATATTATTCTCTGTGTTATTCAAGTAACCATTGGATCTGCAACATATTGTGGCACAATAAGTGGGAGTTTTAAATGTATTTCAGCAAAAATAAAGAATCATCAGATTCAACCTGAAAGTTCTCAAAAGTGACATTTATTGCAAAGAACAGATGGTAAGAGACGAAAGCGAGGCTCCTGCTTGGTTTTGGTGAGGCTCTGTTTTGGAGGATTTACAGCCTTGTGTTTATGAACCTTTTTAATAAAAGCCCGAGGCTAGCTTATTTGCTTTTGAAATCCTCTTTAATCCATATTGAACTGAGCACGGCTTTCCTGGGTGATTTGTTGTCGTATTGACACTGCTGTTTTGCTTTCCAGGGACTCGAGTCCTTGATTAAAGTCATTGGTCCGCTGTAGTGTTGTTGACGTTTTGGAGAAGATTTTGTGAGGGCCCAGATTGATTTAGACTTAAATCACTAGACTTGTTGACTTGTGTTGGTGGCCCTGGGTAAAGATTTGGTTTCATATTGCGTATCTCTACAGTATAACTACTGTAGTACAAATCTGGTCTGGACATCGTACTCTGTCGTAACATTGATTGAGTGTCAAAGATTTAATGTGACCGAAATGTGTATAATATTTCAATGCCAAGTATCGCTTGTATTAATTCATGACATAACATCCTTCTGATCTATTGGAATAAACTTTGGCTGTCAGATGGATATCAGATGCATGTGGGAGACTCTTCTATTGATGGATGTTAACTATTAAACTGTCATGGCAGTTGAAGGCCAACCAATACTGAGGTGCCATTCAGAGATGTAGAGACCCTAACTCACCTGTGTGTTGTGATACAGTATATACAGTATCGCTACATTAATTCTGACAGAAAAATGGGACCCTCCTGCCTTGAAATGTATCAGGACTGCTAAATTCTCACTCTGACTCAAGACTCTAAATGACTCATGCAGGGAAGGGATGGGGGGGGGAAACTGCTCTCAAGTTGCTTCAGGCAATGTGTTCAGTATGGCAAACACATCATTCTTTTGCAGCTGGAGGTCCTAGGTTTAAGTATCCTGTATTCGATGACAACAAAGGGGCAACAAACAAAGTCTCATTTCATCCTCATTGTGGACAAATAGCAATCAATCTCAGGTACCTTGAGGGGTAAATCTGATTGTACTGTATTTTAATTAAGAAATCGAATAGAAGGCCAAAACTAAACTACAGTGGGCTTCACACCATTTGGATTGTGTGTGTGTGTGTGCCATTTCTCAGATGTGTCAAACAAATTGCCAACAGCCCTCTAATGAGCCTGGCTAGACCCCAAAAAACGAGCCGAGCTCTGCCCCCAAGAGGGGTGTCTGTCCCTCTGTCCCGGTTTTACACTGCCTCTGACGGAGTGAAGAGTGACGCTAATACTATTAGTAATAGGGATGTCCCGATCCCATTTTTTCACTACCGATACCGCTCCTGGGCTTCAGGTATCTGCAATACCGATATCAATCCGATATTTGTATTTATTGTTTTACTCCTGAATAATAACAAATACTTCCCCAGTATATAGTCCACAACAACAGTTGGCTATTAAAGACTGCCAGCCTTTATTCAAGCAACAAAAACAGTACTCTGCAGTACTCAGTGACTAACTGGTTTAAAGTTAAAACAATTGAAACTGCAGCATTCAGCATTGTAGAAAAAAAACGAGTTACTGTCAGATTTCTAGTTTTAGTGCCTTCATGTTTTTATTCTATATTTATCTTCTCTTACAAATGGCAAATCAATTATAGCACCCTTTTAAAAAGTGTAGCCTAGAGACGCCCGCTGGTGAGACCAGAAACCAGTCGCAGAATCGAAGGGGTGTCAACAATATCTGCTTTTCGTTTTTTTCATAACAGGCAATTTGGAAGTTTTAAAGTACCACTCGATATAATATACAACAGTTTAACGATCACTAAATACTTATAATCTGTGGGTTGGATTCACTGTTGCCAGAGGCTACCGGTAAGTGATACCTGGCTTGTAAACATAGTGTAGCAACCCTGTTCATTAATGTTCATTAATTAGTCCTTGGGCCAAACCATTTTTCATTACCAAATTCTGGGCAAATTCTAGATGTGATTTTTTTATTCCTATACATCCCTAGATTATGTTTTGATATGATAGACCTTTTGGTTTGGCAGCTTATTAGTGGTTATCACCTCTTAAAGGTATGGAGTGCTTTTCTTCAAAACCGGAGTTTTGACAGAAAAAGTCCCCTGCCATATCTTGCTCCCCTTCGTATGATTCGCGCGTAGCTGTGCTGTGGTTGTGATAGAGACATGAGCCTTTTCATGTTCTTTATGCGCCTGAGTCTCCTAAACAAGTAGAGACCAACCCCGAGTCGATCAATGATTCCTACGATGAGCTATGGTAACTTTCCAGAATATACAGAATATGGCAGTTCATTCGTCATTAGTCACCCTTAGCATAGCCGTTTCTGTACTGTGGGCTGAGCGAAAGCCTGACTGAAATCTTTCAAACAGGTTGTTGTGTTTGAGGTGATCCTGGAGTTGGGAAGCAACTTCCTTCACTAGCAACTTGGACAGGAAGGCAAGGTTGGCGTATGACTTGAGCAGAGCAGAGATACAAACAAACATTCAAATACTCGTGTCGTCTTGAATTTTTTTCCCGATTTCAATGTATGACGCATCATTTGAAAGCTTACCATCTGTAGTTTCAGACTATGTAAACAAACGAAAAATTACGTATTAAGCAAATGGTTTATGATTTCACCAGCTAGCATCATGACATTGTCAGACTCATTACACACAGGCAACTACTAGCCAACTCGTGACCACTGACCACTACTGTCGTCATCACGTGAGTGACACGCCGGATCGCGAGCCCCAGATCGCTGCCTATTTTTTTTCTGGTGCGATCTGCGATCCAGCATTCAGGACCGATAATGCAATATCTCTGCTATGCGATATCAATATCGGATCGGGACATCCCTAGACGCTAATGATGCGAGGCTATATGCTAGCTCTGGCGGGAGTCATCTCAGATTCTATGAACATATCCTAGAGTGGTTGGATTTGGATATCAATCCACTGTTTCCTCAGGTGAATGAGGGAGTGGGCTAGCCTAGCCTAGCGTAATTGGCCCAATGGCCGCATGGTACTGGAATTAATTGGGACTAGAAGGATGTAGAGTACAAGGTGCGCACAAGGGGGTTGTGGTCGGGGCTTTGGAGAAACCACCCACGTTTGGTTAACATTTGGTCACTTTACAGCCTGCCATTCAGTCTGCATAGTGGCTAGTTGCTACTCACATACTTTTTGCTATGTTTTACTCTCTGGAATATATGCTGCTTGTATTATTATTTGATGTTAAAGATCCAGGTGTGTGCTGTTTCTCAAAATCAATATTATACTGTGTCAATGTATTGACCTAGCAGTCTATGATTAGGTGTAATGTTGATGGTGGCAACATTTACATTCCAAGGAGTATACAGTATTTGCTCAGATTTAATTAATTATGTTCTCCCAGGGAAAATGGGTTTCTAAAGCAACATTCAAAGTTTTTTCCCCAGATAAAATCTAAATTACATTCTGCAGTTTATCTAGGGAATTCACCATACCTCCAATTATGTGCTCTTTGTGATAATTTCTGTAAAAGTGTAAACGTGTGTTTCTTTTAATAGGTACTGATTTGAAAGGTTTTCCCCCCCAAAATTAATTTGAAAGAAAAGTTCTGCTACGCCATTTGAATTTTTCTAGCTTTTTCTTCCTCCCACTATTGTAATGTACATACACTCATCTCCCCAGACATTCCACAGATTAATTTCCCACTAAATAATGCAGGACAGAATCTGATTGGCATTCCCTGGAGGGAGGGAAGTAATTAAAGTCAGTTACAGGCGAGAGTAATCCATATGTGAAGGGCTGGCGTGTCATCTCCAGACACGCCATGTTAACTGCATGCTGTTGCCTCCACCGGTCCTGACAAAGTAGAAGAATTAAGTAAAGGGTTGAGTACTGTGTGTATGTGGTCTGGTGGACTCTGAGAGAAACCTTCTGTATCCCACAATGCCCTGGGAAAGGCGTGCCTCATTGATCCTCTCTTCTGACAGGTGGACGATATGCTAAGTGAGGAGATTGGGGAGGATGAAGATGAAGATGAAGATGAGGTGGAGGAGGAGGAAGAAGCAGCAGCAGCAGCGACACCACAGAGCAGCAGTCCGAGCACAGAGAGAAAGAAACACCCCCAGGCTATGAGCACAGTCATAGAAGAGAAGACGCAAACGCCCACTAGTGAGGGGGGTAGTCTGACAGGCAGCGTGCCACGGTAAGGGCCACCAAAGCACTACCATCACAACACTCAAGTCTATTTGCTGACGTCACTATACACAACAATAAAAGTCTAATCAGTAAGCCCAATAATGACAGCTGAAAGATATGTTTCTGAAAGTGTAGTTTGGTCACTAGACTGTGTCCAGTCAGTAGGGGTGTAACGGATCGCCCTCCACGGTACGGCGCGCATGTGTACCGTGGATCAGTTGCAAAATGTAAACATTAGTTAATATCTCTTGTGGATCACAATGTAGAGTTGCCATGAAAAGATAGACGCCACAATTGCGTGCTTTGTTTTACTCTAAAGCGCAATGATAGGTTGAAAATGCAAAAAAAAAAAGAATCTGTTGTTTACTCACTACACGTGAAGCTGGGAATCCACAACAACAAGGCTGCATTCGTAAATTCGCTCTGGAATCTGATCAGCATTCAAGGAACGCCTCTTGTCCAATCAAATTACTTGGTCCCTTTATGACGTCGGACCCCGTGTGCGCTCCGGCGCTCTCAAAGCGAATTTACGAACGCGGCCCAAGTGTATCATGGCAAGCTAGTTACGTTGTTCGGCGGAGAAGGACTCGTAATGCCTCCCTCGTCGTTTAAATCCCATGTATGGGAGCACTTTGGCTTCTCTGTCAATAATGACGGGAGGCACGAAAAAGGTAGCTCGACAACAAGCATTTTTTTCATACCATGTTCAAAGGAAGGGTTCACTTTATTATTTAGTTAAAAGTGGCATAAAACATGTTTATTTGTCTGCTTTAAAGAGCCCAGTGATTCACTGCTGCAACCAGGCGCCTCCCTCTCTCATATTGCACTATAATTTAAGTTGAATGTGTATTTCAGTATAATATGCAATGTTTTTGTGACTCAAAAAACGTGATCCGATCCGTGAGTTAGGTGATCCGTTACACCCCTACCAGTCAGTGTGTGAACATGCCACAGACCCCATCACCTTCAGAAAGCCAGGACGTGTTGCCATGGAGACAGAGAACAACTAGACGGTGGGGGTCTTGTCATGCAAGGGTTTGGGCCAGGTGGTCAAAATGCTATGCATCCAGATATCTGCATGGCCAGACCCGGCTCCCTCTTCCAGATAACCGCCCTGCCACAGCTCAGTCTCTGGCCCAGTTTGGAGCCTGGAGAAGGGGTAGGAAGAGCAGGCCTCCATCTGTGACCCCTCTCCCCAGCACAGGGGGCCAGGCGGGACAGGAATGCATGCTGCCTCTCAGTCATATGTGACAGCAGCTGGTGAAACCGGGAGCAAGTTGGCAGCCGATCAAATGTTCAGACTTTTATTCTGAAAAATGTAAATACATTTCCAAAAACTCATTGACACACTTGCTAGTCAACTAACATAGCTTGTTTTGTGAGCTGCTAACAATGTAAAGTAGTGTTATAGTTAACTGGTAGTAGTGGGGATTACTCACTGAATCCATTGCATTGCAATAATTTAGCTTGACTAGCGAGTGTGTCATTGATTTTCAACAACGTTGAAATGTATTTATATTTTCGGAATAAAAGTCCAAACAATTTGATTGGTTGCCAACTTGTTCCCGGTTTCACCAGCTGCCGTCACATACGGTGTCACTCTTTTTCTATTACTGAGAGAACAGGGTGAGCTAAAGACAAGTGGAGAAGAAAAGGTGAGGTATTAATGTTTGATCTCCAAGACTGAAACAAGTCATGTGGAAGTGGTGGACAGTGAGTTAGGAACGGATGGATGAGAGATCAGAAACGTTTTGAGTGTGAGAACTTCTGTAAGGCCTAACGAGGAGCGGCATCATTTCCTCTGACAGCCAGCTCTAATGTCACACCTCTGCTCTTATTCCAGGCATTAGTTTCTTCATCCTGCTTCTCCAGCTGGGTTTCATCGACCCGGCAGCTCTGATTGGCAAAGGTGTAGAAAGGAAAGGCTTTCCTTGTTAAATTCATCGGCGTGTTCTAACACAGGCAGTCACACTAGCTCTACCTGTGTGCCCAGATTAATCTCCCTCTCTTCACCAAGTGCACCAAGCTCTTAACTTATCCCTAATTTACTAACTCACTAGTTAGTTGAGCAGAGTTATCTTTGGGAGTTGGAAAGATTGACAGAAGGAGAGAAGCAAGAGGAGATCCACCAGCATCTGTCTTGGCTTTGTAGCTTGGACACAGATCTGTTTGTGCTTTAGCCAACTCCTCTGACTAGTGTTGTCATGCCAGACATACATAAAATAAGCTGGATCTGCGGTCTGAATGGCTCTTTCCCCATGGCTGCCTAAAAACTGGCTGTCCGGGTGGATTAGCTCCCCGTGGGTGGCTGAGTGTGTGGTCTGTTGGGTGCCCTGGTCCGTCAGATTCCACTGGCCTAGAAACCGCTCCATGGTCTGTGGGGAGCAGAAGCGGATGGATACACACCGTGAGAGGTGTTTTAATCTCTGACCTAAAGGGCGTCTCTGGGAATACGTGGTCTAGGATTAACGCAGCGGTGCACTGTAGTGCAAAGGGAAGTGTGATAGGATACTGGCCCGTGTCACAGCTGGAGATGTGAGAAATCACTAGGTGGGAAATATGACACTTTTTTTTGTCATGAACATACGGCCCACTGCTGTTTGATAACACTTCCTGATCTAGTGACTGATGGACTGTAAGGGTGGAGTGGTGGTGACTGTGTTTTAAGATTGCGTTTATGTAAACACGGTCACACTTGGATTCATGCTGACTCCGTAGGTCGTGTAGCAGGGATAAAGTAGGACCCACCATTGTCAAAGTCACTGGAAGCTGGTTGTCATGGCCTCTCCGTGGCAACGTTCCAGGCAGATGTAGCATAAGAAAGCGATTGATTCGTTTGATTATATGTTTTTCTATACAAGCTAGTGAAAATGCTTTGGCGAATGCAGATGCAGAGTCGCATTCACAACCATATATCCATTTATCACACGTAGAGCTGTCCCTAACGACTATTTTTCTAACGATTAATCTAGCGATTATTTTTACGGTTAGTCGATACTCTAACGACTAATTTAACGGTTAGTCTAACGATTATTATTTTTACTGTTCGATTAATGTATCACTGTATTGTCTCTCTCTGTTTAACAGTGTCTTTATAAAGCACTCTGGGTAATAGCTGCTGCTCTTATAAAACAAAGCAGCGTGTGACATGCACATTACTCAGACGGCCGCCCCTTTAAATGACCAGCTGATGTATGGGGGCTGTCTGTGGGCCTGCAATTAAACACAGACACCTTTAATTCGGCGACCTGCTACTACTACTACTGTAACTGCCTCTGTCAAACAGCCCCAGACACAGGCCCAATCACTGCTATGTTTAGCCAACTTGAATGCCAACATGGCCATCAGGGTTTTTCCTGGCTCAAAATGAGGCGGAGGTGGTACCAGTGGTGTTTGACATCGGGGGGGCCCATGAAGCAGGGCTGTCTGGGGGTCCTTAAACATCAAACACTTAATTTCTTGCATTCTGGTGAATTGATATGCACCAATTTGTGCCCTTTCTGCATCAATTTATGGTGGAAATGTCATTATTTATGTAAAGGAAAACACAATATTCAGGCACCAGATGACCATTCAAAATATAATATAATATAATGCAATATAAGGCTCTCAGGCATTCTATACTTTTAAATATGTATTCTCCTTGAGCAGTCAACATACTATCAATTATTTCACTAGCAAAAACGAAAGCTAACTTATTTGCAAAACAGCGCCCCCGCCACCACGTCGGCGCAGTGCCGCTATTGCAGTTAGAAATGCTGCTATGTTATGATTAGCTAAATTGATGCTAACGTAGCATGCGAGCTACGAGCTAGATAACGTAGGTGCGATCACCACAATGACAATAGGCTACCGTAGCTAGCCAGCTACATAGCTAACGTTACTAACACCAGAAGACAAGACATACAAACTGTGGTGAGCTACATTGCTTGTGTAACATTAGCTAGTAGCCTCCTCCATGTTTCCACTGGTCGCAGCCATGTTGTTTATTTGCGATGCACATTACGCAAGTCGACGTATTGACGTAGTCGATTAGGTCGACTATGTCGACGCATCGTCCCAGCCCTAATCACACGGCTCACGCAGCACGCTGGTTTACTCAACCACTGTTTCCACAGAGTCTCGGCACTGATGCAAATGAAATCCATTAAAAAAAGTCTACGGAAGGAAAAACAGCTTGGCTTGTAATACCGCTACCTTTCTGTCCCTATCCTCTTTATCCACACCTTTCTCCGTTTCTCTCCCGCTTTCGCTGGTTTAGTGCAACATCTTTGCTAAGCTCTCTTGTTTTCCAGGGCAATGAAGGTAACGCCAGGACACGGCCTCTCTGAATGTAATGGGTATTTGGGGGAGAGCATTTGTCACCTGTCATCATATTTAGTGTTCGACATTCAGAAAGCATTTCATAGGCCTTGTTGTTTGCTTAACAGTGGCTCCTTTGATACGAAAAGAAAGGTCCATATGAAGTCGTTCAGGCGAAGTGAATGCAATTATTTTTCTGTCGGGTGGAGGGAAGAGAAAAGTTTCTGCTCCCTGACTGGCTGCCATTTTACCATTTAAGAAATGAGGGGAAATTGCTGCTTTCTGATCCGGACGTGACTCCTTGGGACTGGCTTTTATATCGAACTAATAGGTGTGCCTCCATCTCTCACTTCCCCCACCACCTCCTCTTCCTCCTCATTTTAGCCACAAATTGACAGGAAACTGTTGCTAAGCTACAGTAGAAGTACAAGCCACGGAGACAGTGTCTCTTTCTGTGTGTCCTCTTGAAAAGGAGCATGATTTCTCCCAGCCCCTCCGGCTGCCTGTTCCTCTCAAGAGGCTGACATGCTGTTTTGATTAAGGCTTTTCATTTTGTATGTTGCAACTATGACAGTCTCCCTCTCTCCCTTTTTTTTCACTTTTGAATGGAGTGAGTGACAGCTGCGGTTTGTATTTGCAAAGCTCTCTGGGGAGTTCCAGGAGAAAAGATGTGGATGCGGGAGTAGGGTCCCATTATACCACTTCAGTTTCATTTTTGACGTGCTTTTCTAATATGATTTCAGTTCTAATGCTTAAACGTACCCCATGTGTATACCTGAAAACTAATCACCACAGTCCACTGTTTCTTATCCTCTCTAGGCGCTCCAGCCTTACATCACTCACTCGTTTATGAAAATAAACGAGAAGTCTTATGTTTGGCTTTTCAATCGTTTGTTTTTTCGGCTTTTCATTCCGTTCTTTGTGCACAGCAGTGGAGGTAGACATCGAAGGATGGGCTCATTGTAATGCTTGGAATGAGGAATGGTATCAAACACCATTCATCATTCATTACAATGAGCCCATCCTCTGATTTCTGCCTCCACCAGCCTCTCCCCTGGCACACAGGCATTATCTGTTAGGCCCACAGAACAGAGAGCCTAAATAAAGACTGTTCCCCTTTTGGCCCGAGTAGAATAACAATTACCAGTAGCCTTTAACGTATACTCGGTCTTCTGTATGCTAAATGGAAATAAATGCCAGTATCTGGGACTTATCTCTTGGACCAAGGGACTGTGTGATATTTGTCTGCTTGCCTGCTGGCTGCGTATTTGAAAAGGAGCGATTAGACATTATTGAATATATTTGAAGAAAGTTTTTGCAGTGGATTGTAAAATTGTCTTAGAATTGTGTCTGTTGTATTATTGTACTAAGGGTTCCAACGCAGGGCTGGGAAGTCTTGAAAAGTATACAATAACATATTGACCACTTCCAGACCTTGAAAATAAACATAAAAATTGACATAGTCTGGAAAAATATCAGTGACATATTCATACCAGAATTCAGTATAGAATTATATTTTTAAAGCCAGCCAGATCATTTACACCGATCTTCATTGCTGTGTTATATAGCGTAAGCTTATTTTATGCTTGACAGAGGTCCAGACCCGTATATAAAGACCCATATATAACGCCGTCAGAAACACAAATCAACTGAGCAGTCTGAATATGTAGGTCTGGAAAAGTCTGGATTTTTTTTTATGGTAAAATGTGTAGGAGCCCTGCTCTGTTTATTTGAATGGTAATTTGTGTTGGTCTTTAGGGATGAGCTATAGATAGCTACGTCAGATTATCACATTCCTTGTCTGATTGATAGTCCTGATATGATTGACTTGGACGTGGACTTTTCCTTTTGACATGATCAGTTTCCATGGGAACCGTCAGGACCAAGAGAATACATAACATTGTCGGAAAGGGCTCTGTAATTAACCGCTGTGCGAAACAGAGAATTGCAAGACTGCCCTTTCCCAATCAAAGTCAGCCTTGAACTCTAGTAACCTCTAACTTTAGCTTCTATCGTGGTTTGGATGGCGTCAGGAATGGGAACTTGCTGAAAGCCGCTGTTTCAGCCCACTGATGGTGCGTTGGTAGCCATTATCTGTACATCTTGAGTGATTGATATGGATGATGATTTATGGAGAGTAGCGGTACTTGCAGCACTTTCAACTACTTAGACAGGTCTTACGGGAGAGATACAGACACAAGAGATGGAGGGAGGGTGGAGGTGAGAGGCAGGAGAAAAGTGGGTGACTCACTCTACCTCCCCCCCCATCCCTCCCCACTTCACCACTTCTCCAACTACCCCCCGCCCCGCCCTCTCTCGCTCTCTCTCTCTCTCTCTCTCTCTCTCTCTCTCTCTCTCTCTCTCTCTCTCTCTCTCTCTCTCTCTCTCTCTCTCTCTCTCTCTCTCTCTCTCTTATTCCTTCATGATTGCAATCAGCCACTACTCCAGGCTATTATTTTGCGTCACACTTGTCATTCAGAGTGCGTTGATTTAGAGGTTTGTTCAGGAAGTAGAATTGTTTTGGTGGTAATAATAGACAGAAGATTGGCCACTAATGCCTCCCTCTGACTGCGGCCGTGTTCATACACAGGTAAAGGAACCAATCTTCGGCAAGTCTATGGAATTGACGCACAAACCAATCTGAATTCTTCTCCCTCTCTCTCTCTCCATTCCTGCATGGAATCCTAATATCCTTAACAGGTTCCTCCTATTTCTTTCTAAGTGGTTGAAAATGTTAAGATAGTGTCTCAGCTAGAGCGAATAACATAAGCAATTTTCCTGTCATGTTGACATTTACACTGTAATTAACTTTGTGTGTTCATTCCATTAAGTTATTTAGTTTTGGCTTCAGTGCCTCCCATTTTTCTTCTTACAAGTGTAGAGTAGACCGTAGTTCTTATTCATGTTGTCTTGTGTGGCTGTATGCACAAACCCAGTATAGCAGAGGGAAATTAGTCTCAGAAGTTTTATGTCCCTGATCCGATGTTTGGGTCAATTTGACCCGAGAGTAATGAAAGGGTGGACATTATAGGTACCGTATTTTCCGGACTATAAGTCGCACCCGAGTATAAGTCGCAGCAGGCCAAAAATGGGTCAGGAAGAGGAAAAAACCACATATAAGTCGCACTGGACTATAAGTCGCATGGTTCAAGGGAACGGGCTTGGCGGAATCAGCGGGGAAAGAAGACCCTGTTGAGCTTGACTCTAGTCTGGCACTGTGAAGAGACATGAGAGGATTTGTAAGCCCAGGAAGGACATAATTCACGTTAAAACTTCTTCTGAAAGGTTAGAAATACTTAAATTATCGAGTGTAAAGCCAGGGCTAGCTAGCGCGTTGCTAACGAAGGTTAGCAAAATGGCGTCGCGGGAGCAAGCAAACAGGATGGAACAGCCTCTGAAAGGTAATAAATGACTTTAATATCGTGTATAACGTTCATAATAGCGTGTATAACGTTCATAATATAGTGCTTAATGTCCACATTGTCGAGTGTAACGACTATTTATCGTGTATAAGGCCATGACAAAGATAGCTTGGTGAAAAACGGAAGTAGTTAGGATGAAGGGCGGCCTACAAACAATGCAACATTGAACAGCCTCTGAAAGGTAATAAATGACTTTAATATTGTGTATAACGTTCATAATATCGTGTATAAGGTCCATAATATCATGTTTAATGTCCACATTGTCGTGTGTAATGTCCACATTGTCGAGTATAATGGCTATTCTATCGCGTATGTGGCGCTAGCGGAAGTAGCAAAATAGCCTCGCGGGGGTAACTTAGCAACATAGAACAGTCTCTGGAAGGAATAAATGACTTTAATATCGTTTATAACGTCCATAACATTGTGTATAAGGTCCATAACATCATGTTTAATGTCCACATTGTCGTGTTTAATGTCCACATTGTCAAGTATAATGGCTATTCTATCGTGTATGAGGCGCTAGCGGAAGTTACTCCTTGGTTCATGTCAGTCAGAGATTACCGTATGTCAGTTCATGTCAGTCAGAGATTATGAATTATTGATATATAAGTCGCACCTGACTATAAGTCGCAGGACCAGCCAAAGTATGAAAAAAACCGCGACTTATAGTCCGGAAAATACGGTACTTATGAAACAAAAGAGTTACTTCACTTCTTGTCACGCAAACTTCATCACTAATTTGCTCTCACACCGGTGCACACACATATTATTTTTGTGTTTTGCTCAACAGATTTCAGCACATTTCACAGATTGAACACACAACCATTTTGGCCACACAGTACAAGGACACTTTTAATTTATATCCACAGATATTAAATGAGATTATGACCTTATATTTGGCATTTTTTTAATATATATCCTACATTGACATTCAACGATATGACTCAGACTTGAACTCTAAGACCCAGACTCAATAGAGACACATAATGTACCTAATCGTCTCTCTCATTTTCTGTCTAGCTTCTTCCCTTCTCCTCCTTCTCCTGTCAGTCTCCCTCATGCTTCCTCTTCTTTCTTTACACAGCGTCACATTTGGGTTTATGGGTACAGGGCAATTAACCTCATTCATCACCAAAACCCAAACCGTTCTCAGTTCTTTCCTCTTTGCTTTTGCTACCCTCTCTCTCCAGGCAGAGTGTGAGTGTTCACTCAAATGCTCTTTCCTTATAAAGGTTTAATTCTGTAGTGTGTTTATCTCCAAGGGGAAACGAAACCGGGAAGTTGTCAACTTGATTGTGTGTGTTGTAAAAAAAATCAAAAAAGAATCACTGACTCTGACATCAAATTGTGATGATTTGAAATGTGAAATCCAGTCAGATTTCATCTTTTTTTTTCTAGCTCCTACTCTCTGTCCTACATGGGGCTGGGATAATGTCTTTGTACTGTAGTTGCTTCCCTCCCCTGCCAAAGAAGAGCCTACTGTGAAGAAGTAATGATCTGTCTTCTTTCTGCTGCTGATGCAGCCCCACTGAATCAGGAGCCTTTTCATAGGTGTTCAACCATGAAGTGCACAGAGTAAATAGGTTGAATACATTTCCCAAGACAATGTGGAACCTTTCATTCTTTTCACTGTATGTTCAGCCTTTATAACAATAATATAAGCAGGACAATTCAAGCATGCAATTCCAGAGTCCATTGATTGAGTTCGCTTGTATGGCTCACACTGCAGGAAGTCTTTGATATCCATCCCTCTAATCTTCCATTTCTATTATCCTATGCACTTTGTGCATACATGTATTTAAAATATACAAGTTCAGCCTCTTGCCCATAATTAAAGGCCCTTTTCCAGCACTGGATTTGTTGGGAGTAGTTGTACAAAGAAGAATACGAACGAATGTGTCGTGTGTGTGTGTGCGCGTGTGCACGTGCACGGCGTTCCCCAATGCCTCCCATCAATACATTAAAAGGGGTCTGACCGGGCCTCCTCATTTTAACTCGTCAGATTGAGTGTGGCTTTGATTTTGGTGTACCCCCTCATCATGATGTCGCCACACAAAACAGATCCACCGCATGTTCCAGCCCTCGTCCCATATTTCGCACTGGGGTGCGGCGCAGCATCACAGGAGCATCACACACCCGGCTAACATCATGCCGAGTCTGTCGAAAGCGGTGAGAAACACACCAACAGACAATGGTGCGCTTCAAATCCCAGCCTTTGATCAGTACTGCACACCGAGAGAAACTGCATAACCAACAGCAGGGAACGCGGCAACAACAGCTTGCACCAGGATGTAAGAGTTGTGTTTTCTGCTTAGTTTGCTTTTGGTATCCCCCCTGGTCTTCTGGAGGAGAGGGTGATAATTGTTTAATCGCATTAGGCCCAGGTGGGTCCTGTGTTTGAGACCATAAGAAAATAGACAAGCACCGTGTCCAACCGTGGCAGAATCGATCTAGAATAAATGTGTGGAATTCTGAGCTGAGATCCGTCTCCAAGGCTTGAGGCACTCCCAAACATTACTAATTACAACAATACAGGATTGTGTTCGACACACATTGGTATGTTTCTGCCAGCCTGTCTTTTTTTTTTTATCCTGTTTCTTCTTTTTTTTTATTATCCCTTTCCAGCTTGTCTGGCCTTAGCATTGTATCTTTGCTCTGCTTGTGTATAAAAGTGTGTCCTCATTAGCCTTGGAGGAGGGGGGGGGGAGTGAGTGAGAGTTTTTACAGATAAAAAGATTAATCACAGTATAGCCCACCAGACCGACCAAGGGGCTTGCTAGTTTAGTTTCTGTGTCTGTCTGTCTGTCTCTCTCTCTCTCTCTCTGCTTTTCACTCAATCTTTGTGCTCCCCCCTCTACTTACACACACACACACACACACACACACACACACACAGAAATGATGAGACTATTATCTTACTGGGACCCAGTCTCACCTCTCTCCAGGCTCATTAGGAGCACATCCCCAGACGCTGTCTTGAAGGACATGCAGGCCTCTCTTTGAAGGATGCAGATAATGAAGGAACTCGTGACTCTGATCGTGTATATAACCATTCACTCCCACTCACTCACCATGAAACATTCACACCAGCATGCCTTCAGATTGGGCTGACAGATGGGCTAGAGTGGAGAGTGTGTTGGAAGTTCCGACCACAACCAGGATATGGTGTGTTTAACTCGGAGGTGATGTTAGTTGGTTATGTAAACTCAGCAGTCGCTGGGAGAGCTTGGACACAGCGAGGCACCGCATGCTGTTTACAAATACTGATGTCCTATTTAGTTCACACTGTGTGGCCTCACTGTTTCAGTGTGTTCTCACTGATCTTTCAATCACCGCACCGAATTTGCCCCATAACTGTCCGAGGGACTCAATTGCCTCCTCTCCCCCTCTGGGTTTCACAGCGCGACCAGTCAAGGTTCTGCATAGACGAATATTGAGGTTGTCGTTTCACGCTTGTGAATCTGATTTGAAGTCAGAAAGCCCGTTTTTTCAGTGGCCACAGGGGATATATTATAGCTGTAAAACTCGTTACGGGTGCTTTGTCAGCATTGCTGTTGGAGGGAAGTTCATTCAGAGGTTGTTCTAAGACTGCATACATTAGGGGATGTGGGTTCTACGGAATGGTCAATATCCACCACGCCTCAGGGGGTTCTGAAACAAGGTGATTGCTTTCGCTACCTGAACTCACAGATCTGAAATGGAAATTAAACTTCAAACCCGCCCAAATCATAGCCAGTAATTTTTAAATGAAACCCCTGAAGGAGAGTTTTGTTTGTGTTAATTGCAGGTTTAGTAGGCTTCGCTGATGTATTCGCTTGATCTGTTTCTGTAATGGTACAGTATAGACGTGACACACACACACACAGTGCTGGTTTATTCATGTGGAAATAATGGATTTGAATCAATTCATGATTTCCCGATAACCTAACGGTGTATAGTAGCAACAACCCCCCTTGAGACGACGCACTTAAAACACAACGACCCGCGCTCAGTGTTTCAAACGTTTTAACACTACGCAGGGTGCATTCATTGGTCCCTCAAAACTTTTAAGCGTCATTAAAAGTTTGCAGACATTAACCCGAATCTCTACAGAGGTTAGTGTTTGACATGCATTCAGCGGCTGTAGGACCAGGAGTGTTTGAATGAGCCCCCCGCCCCGTGGGCTAGCAAATGCTCCCCAGGAGATCTCTGCCATTATAATCAGTGAAGCGCTCATCAGAGCTCTATCCTACATCAGGACAATAAGCACAGGATAATTGGCTCCAGGCCCGGCGCCAGAACCAACACCGTGGGTGAGCAGGGGGTGGTGGTGGTGGTGGTGGTGGTGGTGGTGGTGGTGGTGATGGCGTTGCTAGCGGTAGTCCGGCGGCGGCTATGGGCAGCGCTGAATCGATAGACATAAAGTATTGACCCACAATAAATACAAAGATGACATTAAACATTCGAACACACCACACGGAATATCAACAATTCATAACACCTGCCCATAGCTACCGCCGGCCTTGTTTGGCTAAGATAGATAGATGGATGGATAGATAGATAGATAGATAGATAGATAGGTAAGTCATGGCTAAAGCTACAGCTCTAACTAAAGTCCCTCTTCACTACACCTGTCAGGACAGACAGGAGCAGGGCTATGCTTTCTCTGTCTCTTTTTTTCATTTTTTTCCCCCTCTCTCGCTCCCTCTCTCTTTCTGTGTCGTTCGATCTTTCTCACACCCTCTCTCTCTATCATCCTTGTCTCTCACCCGCCTTCTCTCGCACCTCTCTGTCTCTCACGCACACACATACACACTACTCCAACAAGCATTCAATGACTGTCCTTGAAGTACCTTTGTAGTGATGACCAACAAACAACCTCATTTGGTTTTTGTTGTGCTATACAACTCCAATTTCTACTCTATGCTGATGGATGGCATTGGAAACAGTCCAGAACTCCGCTCCCCTCAACTCCACTGTTAGCTACAGTAACTAAGCTTTGAGGTAGTTTGTACTTCTGCTTTTTTGCCCCCTACTTTCATTAATCAATGTCACATTTTGTTTCCCCCGGGATGTGCAAGAAATGGCTGAAGTTACTTCTAAAGCCTTTGCTCTGGGGCATTGGTTATTTAAGAAATGTTGAACGGATGTCCCAGATATAAAGCTTCAGGAGACCACAATTTATTTTGAGATTTATTCTGTCGGTTCTTTATCACTTTTGGCATTCTTCTGAGATCTAGCCAGGCCTGCGGAGGAAGGAAAGCACAGCTATGGGCCCTCAGTGTCCAAAGCTCTCCAAATCCTCTCTACTCACACACTGTGTGTGTGTGTGTGTGTGTGTGTGTGTGTGTCTGCGTGTGTGAGTAAGTGGTCGTGTGTGCATAAATGCATGAGCTTTAGTGTGTGTGTGTGTACTGTATCTGAATGTGTGCACGCATGCATGTCAGTGTGTGCATGACTTTGTGTGTGTGTGTGTGTTTGTGTGTGTTGAAGTTGGGGTTGATCTCTTGTCTCTGGTAGGCAGGGCTGCGTTAACCTGTTGGCCAACCTGGGCTGCAGCCCAGGGCCCCGGCCACTAGGGGGCCCCGGAACAGAAGACTCATTTACATTTGAATAATAAAGTTTTATTGCATTTTGATTGCGCTTTACATTCCGGTGCAGTTTCCCACGGTCCCACCTGTAGAGTAGCCATTTTGTCCTGTCGCAATAATCAATCAATAGTCAGAGTAGTGCGTTTGTAGGCTAGCTAGTCCACAGCGACGTCTCACGAGGCTGAGATTTCAGCAAGACTTCAGGTACCTCTCCTGATTAGAACTTGGAATGTAAACATTTGTTTCAAATATTTACTTCTTCATTCAGTAGATCCTTTGGCGAGTCAAGAATTTCTCCATCGTTTTAAAATATTTTTTGGTAGAGTTTCTGTTGAAGGTTCAGGGACAACTTTTCTCCATTCAATTTGCCAGTTTTTTTAGATACATGTGAAAAATGAATTAGTTACTCAAACGAATTTCGTTCTAACTTTTAAAAAAATGATTCCTCACTTCTGCAGCACATTTATCAACACCGTTAATATCTAATATTTCTCTTTTGACCAAACGTTTTTTGTTTTTGGGATGACAATTGAATGAATCGAATGGGCCCTAAAGGAACAAATCCAATGTTCTTCTCAAAAAACTAAAACAAAAGACTGTCATTCTGCAATGGAGCTCAATGTCAATTCAGAGTGTGTGAAGCCAAACAAAAAGCAGGGAAACATCCTTGAGTCAGTCACACAGTGTTCTCAGTCTACCAATGTTGATTGTTTGAGCATCAATGTTTTGAATATTACATAAAGCTTTATATGCAATAAAGTGTACAACTTCTTCCAGATTTGACCAAAGGAAAAGTTGCCTATGGTTGTTGACTTCGCAAGGGCTACTGAGCTGATAGGGATAGGATGAAGGGTGATGGGCAATTTGTCACGGACGGTTCATGTGTACATAGAAAGTCACACTCCCTTGGATGTTCTCCACGTCCTTCAGACCACATTTATTCAGAAAGGGAGCACTTCTGTTTCAGTGTTGCCTCCTGTCCAGTTCAATGGAGAGAATACAAGCGTTATCCTTATCTTTCTTTCAAATCATTTCAACGCCATGCCTATGCAATGCAGTAACCTTGCAATACAGTAGCTGGGATGAAAAGGAAAGGCAGAGCTATGAATGTTTTCTGTTATTTATCACACCGCATCAATCAATTAATTTCCTTTATTGCTCCAACTGTTCCTAGTTGACTATATAATGGTGCCATACAGTCAGTCGTTTTAGTCTTAGCTTTTAGCTCCTGTGTCGGGTTTATTCCCTCAATTGGCAGAAGATTCTCCATGTCTTGTGTTGTGAGCGTGTATCTCTACAGAAGCACAGAGGGGACCTGGTATCTCCTCGTCCACACATGTTTGTAAGCTCATTTAACGCCAAATCCACCCTCCCGTTTCAACACTGCTTTAGGATATCTCTGTCTCCAAAAGAGGGGAATTAGATATTCAGCCTTCTCTCGTTGCCACTAAAGCTCTTACAGTATTCTACATCCTTTTGATGGCTGCAATACTGGATGTTTATGTATGATTGTTTCTGGTGAACACATGAGGAGGGGTGTTTGGACAGTGTGGTCTGTTTTACTTTGTCAGGTTTTGTTGTGTTATGTTCTATTCTACTACTTGGCAGCAACGGTAGCTACATGCCGTGCATGTCATTGAGATCTATTTTTAAACCTTAAAGTATATAAATTCTGCCGATTGAAGACAGAACAGTGCCTTCTGCTGTGTATTTCAGTCTTCAAATAGTCTTTAGCGTTAATAGTCTGAAATTGTGCAAAAGCGAGGCCAGGTGTTAATACAGACCTAAAAGGAATGAATTTAGGTCACGTTTCTTTCTTACTTACTTACTTACTCTTTTGTACTATGACACACTCTGCCAAAGCAATTCGCTTGATAATTGGGTCTCTCCAGACTTTAGATTTTAGTGCTCTGAGTTTTGGCTGATCTTTTCGCATGGATGTGCTCAGAATAGGTCATCACAGATCCCAGCTCGCCAGATCCGGATATGGCTGGGGCACACACGGGGAGCGGCATATTGGGCGGCCGCTCCTGAGGGCGGTATAGGAGTATTTCCGGACAAGGATCCGTCGCGCAACATCGCCCCCTGGGTGCCGGAATAACGGTGCTGGGCTCGAGGAGCCAGTCAGCTAGTCTGCCTGGCGGCCTCCTCTGGGACTGCCGGCCACGGGGTCGTGCGGCGGATCCTTCGCAATAGGCAGGGGATAATTGGATGCTAGGTTGGGTTCAATTGGCTACCAAATTGGGTGAAAAAAGGGATAAAATCTGAAAACAAATTTAAAAAAAGAAAAAAAGAATAGGTCATCACAGTGTGCCCATCACAGTTTAGTACTTTGTTGTAAACACTCGAACCGTGCTGCCTTGTACTGTATTTAGATTAGATTAGATTCAACTTTATTGTAATTGTACACCAAGTACCAGACAACGAAATGCAGTTTAGCATCTAACCAGAAGTTCAAAAAGTGATATAAGAACATGATATAAAAACATGACAATGATAGTGATAGCTACATATGGCATGTACAGTAGTTTAGAGGTACAGTTATAGGGTGTAGTTAGTAGTTAGGGTGTGTAACCTCACAAGATCCCTGTGTGTGCACCTCAGCTTTCAGCAGTAGGGCTTTAAGCATTATGTAATACTATACAGTATTTCAATTGTGAGGTGCTGTATGTCTGTCTGTATCTGCATAAGTTAGGATCCATTATGAGGCACAGCATATGGAAGAATCCGACAAAGCATTATGATTCATGCAGCGTTTTCAAGCATCGTTTTCATAATGACAAATAATGTTGGGCATGCGTTTTGGTAGAATAGGACTGCTGACAAATCTGAGTATTCGAATCCTTGTGCTGCATTAGCCCTCTGCCAAGATGAGAGCAATCCTAAAACACACGGATGGGCTGTTTCTGCATCTCATCAACATTTTTTCAAATGTGTACTCCGACTGGAATGGAAAGGAAAAGAAAAGGAAAAAAAATGTAAATTTCACAGCATGCTCTGCACTCAAAAAAACATCTTTGGATCAACCTAATTCAATTTTGGGCAGTGGTCCTGCCTAATGAAAACATGTTAGTGGAATTGGAATTGAAATGGAATAGAATTCTGATTATGGATTTGCTGAATATGAGGTGTTCAAACACTACCGGTACTTCTTAGAAATGAATATATCAGATTGACAAAATGCATTCATGGTTATGTATCACAACTGGGTTAAGTACCTCAAAAGAGGATTCATGTCATTTGTAGCTATACAGTATGGCTTCAACTGAATATGCTTATGATACCATTCTGTTTATTACATTCATTTGATAGGGACAATGTACAACAATAACATACACTTAATGTATGTTATTAGGCACGTTATTAGGAACACTATACTAATACTGGGTAGGGCCTCCATCTGCTCTCAAAACAGCCTCAATTCTTCCCAAAGGTGTTGAGACAACCTTTGCTTTGTGACACGGTGCGTTGTCATGCTGGAAGTAGCCATTAGAAGATGGGTACATTGTGGTCATGAAGGGATGCGCATGGTCAGCAACAATACTAAAATAGGCTGTGGCATTCAAGCGATGACTGATTGGTATTAACGGGTCCAAAGTGTGCTAAGAAAACATTCCCCACACCATTGCACCACCTGAATGAATGAGAAAGTGTACAGGTGTTCCTAATAAAGTATTCGGTGAGTGTCTAGATAACTGACATCTGCCGGGTTGTACCAGATATAGCTTCACAGCTCATTTATATCTGCAGTAATGTTGATTATTATGTTGTGATCATCAGATTACATCTGCGCTGATGTCCATGTGTTTTGTTGGGATGTTTATTTTTTTAAATTATTGTTATGGAAAAACTTCTTTGTTCTTCTTTGTTCCAGTTTGCGATATCTGGAATTGGTGAAACAGCACCCCCTTTCCCCCCAAGCGTTGTGAAAATGTTTCTTGAGTTCTTACTTTGCGGAACATAGGCCATTGATGAACAGTTTCCCCCCTTGTCTGTCTGGGGCCATCGTCTCCCGCTGTTGCCCCGTCAGTCCACTCTTCTTTATCTCTTGCTCTGTGTTCCTTCTCCAAGGTTCTTGAGTTCATTTCTACATTAATGAATGTGGTCTAGATAGAGTTAGGCAAAGTTATATAGTAAATACTACAGACAAAGAGACAATTATATTCTGCTATAAAACATGAAATGAGCGCGTAATATTCACAGCGTGTAATATTCAGCTAAATTTACAGGCAGCCAAAAATGTAGACACTTTTATTTTTTGTGGCTGTTTTAACAGTAATTTATCTCGCTTTCACTCTCTCCTTCCCTCCCTCCCTCCCTCTCTCCTTCCCTCCCTCCCTCCCTCTCTCCCTCTCTCCCCCTTCCCCTTCCCCTCCTTCCCCAGGCTACAGTGATGTTGGTACGGAGAGGTGTCTTGCCTGGCACTCTTCCCCTGCTACAGGGATTAACACAGCGCCTCATAGATATGTTCTCATGAAATATTGCTCAAACATTCCTCTCAGTTCTGTTCTTCCATTCAGTGTGAAACCTTACTTCCCTCAGGGGATTCTGTCTTATATAATTTTGGGTTGCCATTGTTTTTAACACTCTCCTCAAGTCTATAAATATTTTATCATGTCCCCTTGGGGACTTGTACATCAGTCATCACTGTACAGTAGACCCTAGCTCTTCATATTAGTAGTAAGTGTCTCCTGTCATCAATTCCATCACAGGCTTCCTCCACTCCATCAATTTACAACATTAATCCATAAAGGGAAATAAGTGCTGTGTACCATTCCTTGCACTAATGTTTTAGCTGAAATTAGTTTTCTGGTTAATTTAGCATATGTATGTGGAGCAGCCTCATTTAACATACAGCGAGTTAAATCACTCTTTCCCATTCCGTTGACTCGCATTCCCATCGCATTCAGGCTTCAAATAGAAAACGAAAAGCGTTGAATATAAAGTAGGGATAGCTCGTATATCTGACGAATGCTTTATACATACTGTACAGTACATGAGAACTCAGTACAGTGAACTCATGAGCTGAGTTGTTTTGTCCAATGTGAACTCTGTTCTTCTAACTTCTTTCTTTTTTCTCCCTTTCTCCCCACATATGATGAAAAACCAACTGCACTAGAGCGAAACCGAATCACTGGCCTTCCCATAGCTTCATCATATCCATTTAATGTCCCCTCTAACAGTCCAGTGAGGACCTACAGTACAATACAGTTATGGTGCTTTATGACAGGCCAGACTGCCCACGTCCCTGGTGTATTCCTCGCTGTGAGGAGAACGGCTTTTGAACGGCGTCCAAACGAGCCCATATCAAGATCGCAAAGATAGTAGGCATAAGAAACATTACATTCATTACTCTCAAGATAAAGATCTTGTTGATGAATTCTGCAAAATGGCTCACTTCAAAGAGTGTAGAAAATTAAATTGTTTTTTTTGTGCCCAAGTGCAACCTGTTGAGTGTAAATGTTTTTAAAGAGGGTTCATCCCTTCGAGACAAACAGTAATGGCCTGGTAATTCTCAGATAACAGCTCAAATGACCCTATTAGCATCAATGAAAGCTGTTGTTTTCAAGCCGCTGTTGTTGTTTTTGTTCTGTACAGAAAGGAGTTCTGATCTTCTCCGTGCTGCGAGGCGTTCTCTTAGTGCTCTGCAGAGATTACGCTAGTTAAATGTTCTGCGGGGAACAGGGAATTATGCATGTAAATGACATTTAAAAGAGAGAGAAAAAAACTGAAAAGATGAGGGGAAGACAGAAAGTAATACATTACATTCTGCTTGTCTGTTAATACAGAGCCCTCAGAACATGAACACCCCTACTTCTGCTGATGTTGCTGTGCAGTTGATTGCACTCAATCTGGTCTCCTATGTACTGTACATCTACACCCAGACGTCCGCGCTGGGCTCTGCCCTGATGTGATGTGTCAGGTACAAATAGATTTTGTCAGCCTTGTCAGGTACAGTCGACTTAGTAGCTGCTGTCCACGGCTGCTGTCCAGGGGCGGTATTCTGCTGGGTGGTGGGAGGAAAGGTGAGGATGAGTGTCTGTAGGTTGTTATAAGGTCAGCTTTCAAATAAGCCTCCCAAGAGGAGATGCAGCAGTGGTGTGTGAATTGTCTTTGTGCATAGAGAAGTAAGGTGAGACAAGTGTTGGGTGGGTGGGGTGGGGGGGATGGGGAGTGTGTGTGCCTGTGTGCCTGTGTGTTTGTGTGTTTGTGTGGGTGTGGGTGGGTGGGTGTGGGTGGGTGGGAGTCGGTGGGTGCCTGCCTGCCTCCGGCCTCACCTCAGTACGAATCCATCCTCACAAAGCATCCTGTAGTGATGAGATGAGAAGTGGCCATGGGGACGTTTTAGTAGGCGACACACAGCTCTACAGCTCTGTGTGCCTGAGAACAGGTCCTGACACCTGAACGAGGGATCCTGTAAATGATGGGAGGCATTGCTCTTCTCCCTTCTCAGGAGGCGGTGGATTAAGTAACGTGACACACGCCTGAGGGATATGGACAGCCTACATCAGATACCCCTCAGATACCCTTAGCCCAGAGCCGCCGTGTGTATGGACGTGACCAGTCTTGCACCAGACCAGGAGCAGCGTACAGCAGGGACATGCAGCAATAACGTCAGCGCCTCGAGGGATGTTATAGTACGTTCTGCTAGTCGGCAGACAGGCACTCCAACTCTCTGATAAAGAGAGCTGTGGGGGGGAGGTGTTAGACAGTGAGGAATAGGAATGCTTACTCAGGCTATTAAAAATTACCCCCCCCCCCCCAACAAAACAAAAAAAGAGAGGGAGAGAGAAAACAGAAAGAAAAAAGATTTGCCACTAATCTGACCCAGTTTCCTCTTGCGGAGCTCCGTGCCGATGGTGCAGACAGATTGGTGGTTATACGCTTCATGCAATTGCTCTGGCTCAGACGAATCATCCGGCTTCAGTCTGTCTGGCGTAGGTCCAGTGGCTATCTACCCAGGGACCCCCTCCCACTTACACGGACGCACGCGCACACACTCTCACACACACACACACCAGTGCCATGTTCTCATACAGCCTGTCACCCGGGGCGTCCCATTAGCACAGCAGACCCGTAGTGTAGGGAGGACCTTGTTAGAGAATCCATCACACACAGGCAATTAGCCCACTGTTGAGGGAGATCTCGGAGCTTAGACCCCTGCTAATTTAACTGCTGTAGATCTGCTCTCTGCCAGGGCTGAGGAGGGTGTGTGTGTGTGTGTGTGTGTGTGTGTGGGGGGGGGCGGGGGGGGGGGGTGTTCGTTCGTTCGTTCTGACAGGGCTGTGCTGCTCCGAGGCTGTTCTGCACTGAAGCCTGGCCTGTAACGTCCAGATAACACTGTTCTCACAGAATCGCTCGTGTTGTCTCTCCTGTGTTTCTGGTGAGCCAGGCAGCTACGTCCGTCCTCCAGCTGTCAGTGTGTCAGCTACGTGGTGATGTCCGTGTCCGTGTCCGGTACCGTCTGACGCTGCCGTGTACTCACAGCCTCCCTTCATTCAGACCAAGAGAAACTTCATCCTGACTGGAACGGGGCGGTCCTCGTGAGCTTAGTTCAGAAAAGACACTCTAAAATCAGTGCTATCAGGTGACACCAATCACACGACATGTTGATACGAGGGCCTATTTTGAAGTGGTCAGTCGACGCTCCTCTGTGTAGCCTACCCTGTTGTTGCTGGTACTGTTGCCGTTACTGTTCTAGGAGAGTGTTGTTAATGTTGTTGTTCCCACCACCACACCCAGCCTCCACCTGCTGCTCTGGTTCTGCTCTGTCTGTCTCTATCAGGGGGTTGATGATGGATGTATGGGCTCTCTGTCATGTCATATACATGTGCGACCTCCTTCTAGCTGCCAATGGCCCCTGGCGCTAACATAGATCACTTTTTCTTGCGATGACTGATGCATAGATTCACTTACTGGGACAAATGTATTTGTTGTAAGTCGCTTTGGATAAAGGCGTCTGCTCAATGGCAAAAATGTAAGTGTGTTGTAGTCGTTTATAACTCCCAGGTTGGGCGCTCTCAAAAGAGTGGATCTATCCCAAGTTCGCCAAGCCTAATTGTATAACCATTTGATATTCAATTAATGGTTTAACCAAGATGGTGGTTCCTGCCTGAAGTATAGTACCGTACGTCCTGCTGGTTCTTAATCCTCATGCGTTTCCTTCCTCTCGTTAGTCTAATCTAAAGTAAGATTAGAGACGTGAGAGGATTCTGTTTCATCTGTTCTCTGTCCATATCCTTCAGCCTGGGTGTTTTCTACTGCTGCGTGTCAGCATTCAGCCTGTTTACGTGTCAGTCAGCTGTCTGTCTGAGCATGTCATTCTGCTGCATTTGAGGAGGCTCTAAACCGGGCCACTGTTTGAACGTGTTGTCCAGGCCCGGCCATTGCCGAGCTAAAGCTACGGAAGTTAGTTTCACGGAGGTGACGGAGGTTATTGTATTTTCTTCTCCGCAGAGAATAAACGAGAAGAAGAGTCTCACTCTAATACCTTTTTTATTGCAACTTCTCCCCATGGTTTGTCAGGGGTCTATGATATAAGTGTGTACAGTGTCCTCTGGGTCCATCGTGACACAAGAGGTGGCCTGGAGGCTGACTCTCATGGGGCATCGGGTACCTATTAAGTACAAACTATTCCATTGCCTGGGAGTCTATTTACAGTAGGGTTCTGCCTCTCTCTATTAGGGAGCGTTTGGCTCCCCAGGACTTGACTCAGAGCCCTGCTCTACAAGGATAATGACAGCTCGTGGCCAGTGGTATTTGGCCCAGTGTGAAGCCATAATGGCCTGTGCTAACAGCGTCATTACCGAGCAGGGTTGAGCAGACTCAGATTGAATGGTTTATTGAGTTACAGAGAAGGGAGGCATTCAAGAAGTTTCAATTGAACCCCCCCCCTCACTTACACATGCTGATTGCAGGGCCCTCAGATAAGCAAGCGGATTGTAAACACGTGTCTGAACCGGTAACCACGTGTCTGAACCGGTAACGACCGATGTCTATTCCGCTCAGAACTCCTCTATGCTCAAATCAATATCTTGTTGAAAGCAGGCACCTGTTTGTCAGCCTATTCATCACTGGGACTTTTGTCACATGCTGTAGTCAGCAATGTGAGTGCATGGATTGGGCACATAAAAGATACTGCTGAACACTTGTATCTATTCTTCCGTGTAAAGAGCTGCGGTTTGGAATGGAGATTGAGGTCGTAGAGTCAATTCCCCCAGTGGGATCTTGGGTAAGGAAATCTTGATTGTTTATGCACTGGATATTTCCTTCTCTTTTGTTGTGACCAAGTTGCTCGAACACCGGAAAAATGGTGTTGTATTTATTCCGTAACCAACCGATAAATCGGAGGCTTGCGTAATACAAGACATTCTCAATTCTAACCGAATGTATCTAGACAGCTATTTCCTGTCTACACAAACACTTTTGACTGTCACTAGCTTGTTCTCGGTCTTTACAGTGCCATCATAGATTTCACTGGGCTTGCAGCTATGATAAGAGTTATCTACTCATATGGCCACTTAAACCTGTCAAACAGAGTTGTTAGTGATATTAGTGTGCATTAGAAGTTAGTTTGTGTGGGAATTAGCATATTCTTTGGTACGATGACTAGAGACGGAAATCCCCAAACCAAAACTAATCTGTAATATGTTCAAAGGACGAGAAGAGCAGAGCTCATAAATGATTTAACAAGCTTTGGCACTGTGTCAAGACACTTCTCTCTTAATAAGCACACAAGCAGTCCTCAGGGTGCCATTTTCTACCCTCTTATTGCAGGGGTGGCGTGTGTCCAAGACAAAATCAATAGATTCATAATTGGAATTTAAAGATAAGGCAGCTCAATAGCCCCTGCTGCTGCTGCGTGCGTGCGCGTGCGCGTGTCTCTGTATAAGTGTGTCTCTCTGTTTGTGTATGTACAGTACATGGCCAAACATTCTCTAAATCCTCTGGGCTCATCTCCCACCTCCTGTAGACACACACTCCTGTCTTGTCAAAGACGCGTCTGCAGGACGAGAAGGAGAGAGATTGGCGTCATATCAAAAGAAGCCCTGGGGGCCGTAATCTAGTTTCTCAGTGTGTGTCTGAGACAGTGATGATAGGAGGAGGGGGCGGGATGGGGGACCAGGGGGAACCTAAATGACAGTGACACTTCAATTCACACTGGGGTGTCACATTGCACAGAGCAGTCCTATTCTTCTGAGAGATGGGACCGTCAGCAGTTTGTACACAGTGTTTCTGCCCTAGCCCTTAGCGATATGACTCAACATTGTGAAGAAAATACTTTTTGCCTCCCCCAAAAAAATGTTTCCCCGAGGGATCTATGTTTGTGTTATGTGGTCGCTTGTTGTCATGTGTTTTTTTTTGGCATTCCGGTATTTTTCATTTCCCTGCACCCTATTGAATCTGTGATTGTGTGTTTTCGTTATGGTTTGCAGTTTTCATCCCAAAAGGCATCCCTCACAATGCCATGCCCATCCCCATCCTTAAATGGAATTCTTTCATCTTCCCCAAGTGTGATCCTTCATAGTGTACTACTGTACTTCTGTGAGTACACTTCAATGAGAGTACAGGAACGTTGTGTTCTGATCGAAAACCACTTTTTACATCCTTAATCAAGCCTCTTGAAGTCGGAAGTGTCAGAGGAAGGGAGGGATGGTGTGTCTGTGTCTGTGTCTGTGTCTGTGTCTGTGTCTGTGTCTGTGTGTGTGTGTGTGTGTGTGTGTGTGTGTGTGTGTGTCACAGCAGAAAGGGGCAACAGCAGGACAGGACAATTGATGGTAATTCTACACTCAATCTTTTGGAGACATTCCAGTACATTGTAGACCACGTTCTTCATCTGCATAATCCACTGCTTCAAGAAATCTCTATCTACTCGGGTGATAGTTGACTTATGCTAATCAAATAGCCTTCTTTAGCCCATTCATCGACATCCATGTATTGAAAGTCATTGATAGCTACTGCCCATGCCTGCTATTGAGGACCACTGATGGACACAATGCTTCAGTTGTAGTCCACACGGTTCGATAGGTCTTTAGGGGATTCCTATTGACTGCTATTGGGATTAGACTTCTCCATTGATCCTGTTGTTTTGTTCTATACAGCCTAGATTACATAACATGGGGGCAGCTGTGGCATAGAGCCGGCGTCTGTTGATCGCAAGGTCGGCGGTTCGATCCCCGGCTGGCCATGTGTCGAGGTGTCCTTGGTTAAGACACTGAACCCCAGATTGCTCCCAATGAGTGGGCCGGTGCCTTGCATGGTAGCTGCTTCCCGCCATTGGTGTGTAAATGGGTGAATGTGAGGCCATTGTAAAGCACTTTGGAAATAAGTGCAGTCCATTATAACATGAGCCTCCTATATTCACATGTCTCTCTAGGGCATCTCTTTCTCTCTTACCGACTATGTTTGTTCAAGGCTCTCTCTCTCTCTCTCTCTCTCCCCCCCCTTCTCTATCTCTCCCTCCCTCTCTTTTCTAAACTCTCTGTAACACAGAGCTGTCAGATGCACTCTTTTGGAAGCTGCTGCTGCTGCGTCAGGACTCCCCCCCGCCACAATTCTTTTTACTCTTTCCCTCTACTCCCTCCATCTCTCTATCCTATCACCACCTCTTTCCTCTACCCCTTGTGTAACTTTAACTCACTTTGAAGAGACTGCCAGACAGAAAGAAAGAGCTGGAAAAGATAGACGTCCCCTCTCCCTCTGTCACCTCAGATGATGGATCCTCTGAGCTCTTCTCTGTGTCACATGACTGGGGATGCCACAGTAGGGAGAGTCTGGAGCCCTCAGAGAGCC
The DNA here is from genome assembly GCF_963989245.1 of Nansenia antarctica. Classification (NCBI taxonomy): domain Eukaryota; kingdom Metazoa; phylum Chordata; class Actinopteri; order Argentiniformes; family Microstomatidae; genus Nansenia; species Nansenia antarctica. The sequence continues at coordinate 55,645,723 of NC_137690.1, read as the reverse complement.
TCTGGTGCTGCCTATTCTTATCAGCGTGAGACTACTACTCCGAGCTGCTGTGTGTACTGCATTGCATCACGTCAACCAGCCAGCAGCAGCCTTCACAGCACCTTCCTACTCACCCCGTTCCCTCCTTAAGGCTGTGTGTGTGTGTGTGTTTGTGTTTGTGTTATTGTTATGGACTGTGTGACTGTGGACTGTGTAAAAATACACAACTCAGAAAGGAACACCGTTTCAGGTCCTCTGCCTCCCAACGTTGTTGTTGTTTTTTTTACCTCCCAATATTTGTCATTTGTATCTCTTAGCATCAGACTAATGAGGTTGTGTGGCACCGCGGAGGGGAGAATGGCTGTGCCTCAGGTCTGTTTGTCGATCGTCAGGGGACTGTGAGCTGCTACAGCGTGTCCTATTGACACCCCTTAACACAATCACCACCTGACTCATCTCAGCACAAAGACGTAATAGCATTAGGAAGTAATCGCCCTGTGTTCAGTGTCTTGTCACAGATAATGAGGAAAAGCTGATTGCCTTTTGTTTGGACTCACTTGTGCATAAAGTCTTTTGATAGTGTACATTTCAATTGGAGAAATCGCATCATAATTGTTATTTCTGGAGAATATACAAACGGTTGAGTTGGCTATGTTAGATTAATGTAGTCTAACCCCCCCCCCCCCACACACACACACAATCTCTCTGAATTTTGAGAGTGATTTATTAGAGTTGACCTAATGGTCGTGATACACGTCTTGAAATGGGATATTAATAATGACGATATAAATTCACTATCATAATAGACAGCGATTATTTGCTAATTTGCCAGTCTGTGGCCCTCTGGAGGTATGAGGCTTGGTAATGACACTGAAGCGCTCTCTCTCTCTCCCTCTCTGGGCTTGTGGCCAATCCTTCTCTTGGCCCTGGGCACTCACCTGTCAGCACCAACCGCCGTACATCATGATTGTTACAATCCATTCTCCATGATAGCTGACAGCCCGCACTTCTGAGAGAAAATAGGAGCCCATTTGTGTTGCCATATTGTATAGCGATTTCTCCGTCCGAGGATCAATCATCTGCTTGGCTTGTTCATTACATCCTCATTTGAGTGGCTCAGTAGAACAGTCGCATTAGGCCAGTCAGTGTTGATCATAGAGCTGCTAATGAAGAAAAGCATATGACTGAAATGTTTCATAAGGCCCTGTTATGTCAGTGTTCTCACTGTGCATCTGTCCGTTAGGGAGACCCACAGAATCTTCTCTGTGTAACAAGCCGCTTGTTGTGTGATAGCACAACAACCTAATACGTCGTTAAAGCTTGCCCTCAGAATCATTATTACTTGACCTTACAATTACCTCTTAATACGTAGGCAAGGCTTTGAAATGAAACGACCAGAGGTCTGTAACTCATCCCAAATGAAGCCATTATTTGAAGCCAGGATCCGGTCCTAGTCGGATGTACTGTTGGACCAATGCCGTGCCACTGTACATACAGCTGCAGTGATCCACACAGGGGCCTCTCAACTCATGTCAGCTGACATCTGACCTGTAATGAGCGAACCAATCAAAGAGTTTCTGTCGTTCCTGTAGAGGAGCGTGGCCTCTGGTGTCAGCCCCCCTACAGACCCCTACTTGCCTTGTTAGCATCATGCTAACAAGCCCTCTGCCGAGGAGATGCCAGTGGGAAGTGGGAGGGAGAACGGTGGTGGAGACATGTTTAACCCCTTACTGTACATGTACCTCTCTGGAGCACCGTGGCGAGAGTCCTTTCGCTAGCGCTTACCCCACTCTTGCTACTGTGTTTTGTCTCATCTCTCTCTTTTTTTTTTATCTTTCTCTCTGTTTCACTTGCTCATATTTTCTCCCTCCCTCTCTGAACATTGTTCTCTCCCCCTCGTCACCATAGCACAGTTAGGTTGTTTTAACATAAGCAATGTTTCCTATCACATAGCAGCTGTGTTGTGTGTTCCCTCAGGTGCAGGGATAAAACTATGCAGCTACAGCTATGTACATCCACACACAATACACATGCTTTTTATGTTGGTGTGGGAATAGGGTTGTTCCTGAAGAAAATGGAAAGTCACATTCTCAGCTGTCTGAGATATTGTATTGTTACAATAATGTTGCATGGGTCATAGCATAACGATTTGTATTCCTTGGCTTAATCGCATCCAAGTGTACTCCACAGCAACACAGGCTGCTGGAGGTTTAGTTCTTAGAAATATACTCTTTTTGACTTAAAACATAAAACGTCCGATAAGTGCAATCTCCAACAAAAACATGTCTCCAATAATAGCAGTAGGCTAATAAAGTTGATGTTGTGTAATGTTGTAAGCGGCAGTTGGGCAGCAACATTGGGGGGTCAGAATAACCGCCAGTCTCCCAACAATAGCCTGTCTCCAGTAGTGTTGAGAGCACTCCATGAGAGAGCACCTCATTCACTCTAGGACTTCCACTCCCCACCCCTCTCTGTCACACACACACACACACACACACACACACACACACACACATACACGCACACGTACACACATACAACTGACAGTGTAATTTATATTGTTGTTTTTTATGTCCTATGCACCAACCTCAGTCAATTTCCTGTATGTGCAAATATACTTGCGAATTCTGATTCTGATTCTGATGATTAAAGCAAATAAACGCTTTATCGTATTTAATAAACTAGGAATTTGGCTTGATTGTTTGATTCGATTTTTCTTTTACAGATGTGTCCAATAAGAACGATTTGAATACAGTGTCACTCATCACTGGTCTGCTCTCCCTTTTCCCATAGGGGACACAAACGCAAGCTTGACGAGGCCAAGAAAGAGGAGGAGGATGAAGAGGGGGACTCGGCTGATGAGTCTACCAAGGACTCCAACGAGGAGGAAGGCAGCAGCTCTGAGGCAGATGAGATGGTCGCCGCACTCGAAGCTGAGCTTAACGACTTCATGTGAAATGGATAATTAGTGGGAGACTTGATTACCCCATAAAACACAGAAACGAATCCCTGAATTCTCCCAGCACCCCCCTAGCAAGTGGTACCTGAGCACCTACAGCATCTGTCTCTGTGCTTTGGAATCTGTGTGTTTGTTTAATATGAGTTATGAATATGTGCTGTAGGTGAATGTGTACAGAAATGGGAGCCCGGGTAGGAAGTGTGTGTTAGTGTGTAAATATAGTTCTAGAGAGTTTTTAGGGTTTATATAGAAACTCTTGACAGCAAACACTTGAGTGTTTATGTTTTATCGTGAGATATGATAGGAGACATGACATTTGCAAACGTTGTTTTATTTGAATTGAGTTTTTTTTTCTATTGTGACTTTTATATAAATTCAACAAATGATATAATTCATTGGTCATTTATGCCAAAGAGTTTGAAATAGCCTCACCAAGGCCTGCAGCTAAACATACATTTTACTCTGACTCTTATTTTCATATTGACAGTTTTATAGGAGTTAACATTGTTACCAGCAGTAAGACTAAGACACCTGAATGTGCCCAATTGGATGTTTTTGTTCTCTGTCCTTCTCTACCATGCCGTTGTTCCATACGAGGTAGACTGAGCCATTTGAAACAAATGCCCATGGATGCACTAACAATGCGATATCAACGGAGCTTTATCCTCATCAACTGATTTTGTTGCTTGAGGAGTGTACTTACTGGGCTGGCTAAACCAGGAAATGAATCAGTTGCACTGTGGCCGTTCTGGCTCGTCAAAATTATCTTGATCAACCTTTCCGAGGTCAATTGATATTCGTTTGTGTTGAAACTTTATATAATCAAGCCCAATCTACCGGGCCAATGCCTCGGCTCACTGATGCCTGTAATTAGTGGAGCTATTTGTCTGCTTTTTGCCATTTTTATTAGATCTTACACCACCCCTGGGTATTTCTCCTAGGTGATTTATGATTGGTCACTAGTTATTGATTTACTGTTCATGTAGAAGTCTCAAAGTCCCCCATCAGCCATCAACGGCTCTGTTCAACTGGGGTAGTACAGAATCGAAGGCTGGGATTGGTCAGTGGTGAAGGTTCAGAGGTAGAGGGGTTGAAACACTGTGATTCAGGGTCCTTAGTGCACATCTCGGTGCCACCCTCAACTGCCACTGTACAGTGTCTCCTTAAGGGCTCTGCACACAGCGTGCGATTTCTGTTGCGTGTCAACATTCCATTTTGAAGTTTGAATGGAAGTCTATGAGAACATCGCATTTCAACACACACGGCCCCGATTTTAATCGCACGGCGAAAATTCGATTCCATTCATTTTGAATGGGAAAAAGCACAAATTTGACAGTGCGACAAAACTCGCACGCCGTGTGCTTTGTCCCATTCAAAATGAATGGAATCGAATTTTCGCCGTGCGATTAAAATCGGGGCCGTGTGTGTTGAGATGCGATGTTCTCATAGACTTCCATTCAAACTTCAAAATGGAATGTTGACGCGCAACAGAAATCGCACGCTGTGTGCAGAGCCCTTTAGTCACTTTAACATGATTTAAATAATTAGCTAAATAATAACCCCAGGTTTCTTTGTTCTGTTTTTGTTTGTTGTGTTGTTGTTACATTTTTTCAATGAAAACACTGATATGTAAAGTATTTGTATATTCTATTTCGTACTTGACCTGACAGAAAAGATACTTTTCATTTAATAAAGATTTGTTTTATAAATGATTGTTGATTTTGTTTATTTATCCCACAGAGAAGAAAACATTTTGTTAATTAGAGGAACAGCTTATTGCTGTGGCGTTTTGAGGCCATGGGGATTAGTGTTGTCAGTGTAAAACATTTCTGTACATCTGCTCATTCTACTTTTGATGTTTTATCAGGCAAAGATCCCAGTATTCCAGTTGATTATCTGTTGAACTGTACTCTAGGTGATCTCCAGAGATGTTCAGCCCATTCATATTTCAGTACGTTTTCGATTCATTTCCATTAGGAATAGGTGAGATGAGATAGAATCTGTATACCAGATTTAAAGATTTTACGGCTGAAGCGTCCTCATCCCTAAGGCCTCATCTCTTAAAAGTCAAGACAAGCTGGAGAAAAAAAGCTTTCTTTTCTGATGACTGACAGCTGGCCCCGCTGGTGATTTCCCAAGGAGGTTTTCATCGTTCGTTTCTCATTTCTGCCAAGTGTGCTTTTTTCCCCCCATGTTTTCATTTTTATTTGATTTATTATTATTTATAAAAAATAAAAAATCCTCTTTCTGTGTTATGCCTTGAGCTGTCTGGCTATAGAGCCTTTTCCCAATTGTTAGGAATACGACCTCTCACATCCTCCTCTGTCCTCCGCTCCTCCATATCTCCTCCACATCATCCTGAAAACGCAATGGAGGAGAAGATCTAGACACCTGCCCTTACTTAATTGAGTGGAGGATGGAAGAAAAAGACAAGTGAGTCCAAAATTGAGACTACAATGGCATGAAGTTTAGACGTTAGAATCCAGAACCATTACATTCCTTGGAAGGAAGGGTGACAGTGTTGAGGCTCTTAGGTTTGGGTCTATGTATAGCAGACCACACACGAGGCTGGTGGAGGTAGACATTGGAGGACAGGCTCATTGTAATACGTAGAATGGAATCAGGAATGGTATGAAACGTGTGCTGGATACCATTCCTCATTCCGTTTCATGCATTACAATTACCCCGTCCTCCGAGTTCTACCTCCATCAGCCTCCACTGGTAGGTCAGCAGCACCATTCCAATATAGAATAGGCATCAAAAGTTATTGCTTTAATCTATTATATGAATATGAATGTGGTTCATCATGAAAATATATGAGGTAATCATTCATCTTTATTATCAATTATCGATACTGCAATAAATCCACTTAAAGTTCCTAGCATCTTACTGAAATTGATGGGGCCCAGCATTAAGGAACAAGCAAACAGTATGGTTTCACTGGCTGTTTACCATGAGATGGAATGGAGTGAGACTAGTTACTCCCTGTAACTAAAGCAACCTCACAAATACACTCAATTGGAAAGTGGAATCAGTAGAAGATGGACTTTGTAATATTAGCATGTTTTTAAATCATTTACCTTTACGTTTCAGACATTTAGCAGACGCCTTTATCCAAAGCGACTTACAGTACATCAGTCTAAGTAAGTGAATCGTCTCTACATCAGTCAGCATAAGAAAAACAGATCTATGCTAAGACCAGGGGCCATTGACAGTCACAATGCTAGAAGGAAGAATTCACAATAGAGAAACTATTATAACTATTGTTTGGCTACAGTCACTTTACACTGTCTTCAAGACCTTTAAAGACCTTGCTCAACATCTCAGGTTTAATTTCCTGTCGCCTGCTTGAACGGCAGCGGTACGTGAACATACTATAAATCACCTCTACAGCACATCCGTGTTTCCCCTATATTATTAGAAGATGGATTATGTGAGGAACTCTCAGATGCATGATGAAACATTATAAATCACCTTGAAAGGGTGATCGAGCTGCCGGACCTTCTGTACCTGATATATACGCTGTTACGAAACTTGTGATTTCATGTTTTCTCAAGTGTACTTGAGGATTAAGAGTTTCTCTGGGGCCATGCACACGCTTCCCCTGGGGGTACCATGTCATGGTTACAGACAGAGTAAAGCCAACTTTGGAAAACGGTTTTTAGAGCTATAGAACACTTTCAAGTCTATTTCAATAGCCGCACTGCCGCAGAATAAACCGTCTAATGTATTTAGTGCTGGGAATAACTGGGTCAGTACAGGAAGACACCGGCTCCTCTGGGGACTGCACACGCTGATCCCACTAGGGGCCACATTGTTTTCTTAACTTTTCTTCAAGCACTGGCCAAGGAATGACCCTGTTTATTTGTCACAATATACATAAGACGCTTCTGTTTTTTTTTTTTATGTTCCATAGGACATAAATGATTGGTTTATAACTGCATTTTTAATGGCATAGTGTAGGAGTTGAGCAATTCTAGTAACCACAGAGAATCCACGGAACAGTTCAGGACGGTTTGGCTCTGTGTCCATTATATCCCTCTTACATACAATACAGGACTCATTTCCTAACCCACCCAGTCAGCCAGTGAGTCTGTCTGTCCCTCCTGTCCTGACTTAGTGACTAAGCATATTAATCAAAATCCCAGACCCCAGCCAATTTCCGATCCTCCTGAAGTAAGGCGGTTGTTAAAGCCTAGGGTATTTTTGTCCAACACTGTGGTTGATTTTGCCGCTTGCTTTTTTTTTTTTATATGAAAGCTGCTCAGCATTTTTTTGCTGAGAGTACAGTACATAATGTGATTGTGCACCTATGTGAATGTAACCCTGTCATGGAGCTTTTAGGTAAATCGCCACCCAAGCTCATGAAAAGGCAGGAAGCATAAGTGCACTCCTCATGGCATCACAGATGGAACTGGAAATAACACTTGAATCCAAATGCACTGCTCATATGTCACAGGGGCGTCTACTTATGGTGCCAACTACAAAGACTGCCAAAACTGAAAATGGTAATTCATTTAACAGCATGTTTGATAGTGTGATAGTGTCTGAATGTATGCAATAAATGACAATTAAAACCTATCCTGTGGTATGCTGGTTGTAAACACTAAGGAGTTTCGAATCGAGGGATTGCTCTCTAGGTTATGACCGTAATTAATCCAGACCATTTATTTATACCCAGGGCAGACATACTGAACTGTACATTCAATATACTTAGAATCTAAAACATCATCTTGCACACTTTATTGCAGGCATCAATTGGTATATGATCAAAAGCCAATAAAACATGCATTACTTTGGATGCTTGACCTCTGTATCATAATGTCCTGTCTACTGTCCCTCTCGCTGTATCAGCCCGATTCCAACTGATTCTGGCTTTTAAAATGAGAGATTAGGAGGTTTATAGCTATTCCTGGGGCCAATGGTCTTTTATGCCCATTTTCGAATTGGCCTTTTGAAATACTATCTGTATCTGGAAGCTGAGCCGATTCAGAGGGATTCTGTACCTGTCCATATCTATGTGTCTCTGCCGCTCAGCTTCACAGTGGCTTGAGGGTAGAAATGTTGCTTACAAGCAACAATACAACAACCTTCACTTTGAAGGCTGGCTGCAGTTGAATATATAACAGGCCTGAGACAAACAGGATATGAACACAGATACAATGAACTGTGTCAAAGAAGACTGTGTATGTTTTACGTAGCTCATTGTGTGGCTTAAATTGTATACTTTTTATGGATTTATTAATTCTGTTTGAAATGTCTTTCTTGTTTTGTTCCTTCATTTTTGTTTCTCTTGTGCCTTTAAGCAAGGCTCTCCTGAAAAGAGACCGTGGTCTCAGAGAGACCCCCTTGCATAAATAAAGGTTAAATTAAAAGTTGGAACAATCATATTGGTGAAATATTTATATACAGTATATCACTGAAATAAAGCACTGATATAGTACACCCAAATCACATACTGACCGCAATAGACGTGTTTTTATCCGCATATACAAACCCAATCAAGACTGTTTTAGAAATGTGGAATATATGGCAAAGATGCCAATCTATGTTTAAGTTATTGTGGAGTAACTCTTGCATCCGAACAGCCTTCAGCACGATATGTCTTCCTCCCCCTTTTCCAGCGAGAACAAAAGTTATGTAAATTTCATAGAGAATATTTGTACACTTACTAAAGATTATCTCTGGCTGTATGATTTATTACACTCATAAGGCCAATGGCCCTGAGCCTCAGTGTAATCCATTTGCTTTCCATCTTTGTTTTCAGATGTGAAACATTTGCTGCACTCAAGTCAAAGTAAATTTGACACAGCTGGGCTCAAATGTGGGTAGATATGCTGTAGCCTAGTGTAGCTACTGTGTTAAGTTTCCTTATAACAGTTGGAGTCTCATAAAGGCTTGGTTATGATTGGCCCCTATGCCTAATGTCCCAATGCCTGATGACTGGGCAAGATATTGGATGAGTGTGGGGAATGCATACTGGACCCATGAGAGCAATGACAAGACCAGACTCACTGTCTGTGTACCCTGATGAAACTAAGCAGGTTTCACTGGCCTCTTTTGAACAAGATTCTATTATTCCAAGGAAACACCTGAGGTAACACCTGCAGATACATCGTTGGTGAGACAAGGAGGCAGGCTTCAGTCTTGATACATGAGAGATCACAATGACTTAAAACCTTACTTTTGTGAGTCATGTAGTATTCATCACAATTCATTGGGGCGGCTGTGACTCAGGAGGTAGAGCCGGCATCTAATGATCGCAAGGTTGGCAGATCGGCGGTTCGAGTCCCGGCTGGCAACATGTTGAAGTGTCCTTGGGCAAGACCCAAAATTGCTCCCAATGAGCGGGCCGGTGCTTTGCGTGGTAGCTTGCCGCCATTGGTGTGTGAATGTGTATGTGAATGGGTAAATGAGAAGCCATTGTAAAACAATTTTTGGGCAACTTGCAGTGTTTGCTCATATTTGAGCCCCACGGGTAAAACACAGGAGGAACTCAAGGCGCAGAGCACAGTGTTGTTTTTGACACTTCTCATGACACCATGTTGATGTGTGGATGCTGATGATAAGCAGAAAGACAGAGAGAGAGAGAACGAGAGAGAGAGAGAGAGAGAGAGAGAGAAGAGGAAAAAGAAAAGGAGAGACAGAGACTGAGAGTCCTGTGACATCTGCAGCCCACCCCGTTCACAGGATGTGTCATAAAGGCCATGACAGGAGTGACAGATGTGGCAGGCCCATGCCATTCTATGACTCTCCCATTGACTCTCACTGATTGGCCAGTTACTGTGAGTGGCACATTAATGGACATGCACACAACAGACACACAGTCGTTTACTGTCGTTCCGAGTCGTTTCCGCTCATCAATGCACAGATGGGGCTTGGCCCCAAATGCGTCGTGCGAGTGTGGCGCAGAGGACCAAACCGCAGACCATATTATCCTGGATTGCCCGGTGTACCACCCACCCAACGGGATGCATGGTCTGTCGGTATTAGATGACAAGACGATGACGTGGCTTCTGGAGGGGTGTCCAGAAATATAGCCCGGGTGAGCCCCTCAACCAGGTCTCGGGGTGGTAAAAGGGTAGCCCCTCAGCCCCGAGCCTGGTGGAGTGGAGAGGAAAAACAACTACCCATACGCCGAAGAAGAAGAAGAAGTCGTTTACTGCAAATGTAATGTCACCATTAAAGCAAGTATTATTTAAATAAATATAAATAGTGCATACTCCTCTACTATCCATGTAACTACTAATTAACTACCTAATTAACTATTAAGTAACTACCCATTTGTACAGTTCTTCTACTATTAATTCATTTTTATTTTATTTTAAGGAATCCTTCCTTCCTCTAGCATTGTGACTGCCAATGGCACCTGACCCTTGAATAGTTAATTTTTTCTTATGATGACTGATGTATAGATGATTCACTTACTTAAGACAAATGTACTTAAAAAAAATAATAAGTAAATGTAATTTGCTCGGTTTCTCTCCTACTCTACCTTCTCTTCAGTAGTGGCTGTAGGCGGCCGCATCTCGTCAAACTCCGGGACAGGCGAAGAGATAGAGAGGCGTGATGATTGATGGGAGTTGATACCAGAGCTGGGAGATTGAGCAGAGCTGAAAGGTTCTACATTATTTACTCCCTCCTCCACCTTCATGTCTACAGGGCTCCTCACAGCATGTCTAAGATCCTCCCCAATCCCCCTGCTATGCCTCCAACACTCCCCCCCCCCCCCCCCCACACACACACACACACAGCCACTTTTCTTTACTTCAAAAAACAAACACCAACTCAGTAGTCAGGGCCTGTGCTGTATCTGTAGCTCCTGAGGTCAGCTGTGTTCATACTGTACACTGGAGAGAACTGATAACAAGTAATGGGCATGCTGTGAAGTCTTATCGTTAAGACTGAAATTAGAAGAACATCTAATCCTACTGAAGATGTTCTTTGTGATATAAAGGGTTTGAGGTTTGTTTGCAAGGTTGGCCACTATTTCTGTCTGTATCGATTGAAAATGTGAACATGCTGAGCAATTAAAGCATGTCTGTTGATAAGTTTGAGTTACAACCTCAATTGAGTTACAACCTAACAGTACTAGCCTTGGATAGGAAGGACATGCTTTCAGCTATACATTATTTTTCTCCTTCTCTCTACTGTGACACCTAAGGAAAGGGTAAGAGTGACTAATCCTCACTAAGGAAAAAGTCAGTATGACTAATATTCACTATGAAAAGGGTACGTGTGACTAGTCCTCACTGCATGTCAATCACACTACCATTTTTATGGATTTTCTTCTAGCATCCTCTTATTCTTCACTCAGGTTGGCCTTGGACAAAGAGCAGGAATCAACATTTCTCTCGCTATCTGTGCTTAGTTCTCCTGCTAGGTCTCTCCATGATGGATAACTCAAGAATGCATTTCAAGCTCTCTAAGTCATCCTTGAGGTGACATATAAAATGGAGCAATTGAAAAGGAAATGTTCTGATAATTCTGACTCTTAATTTATTCAAATGGACTATTATGGTTCATTATCTCTTAATGATTAAACGTCTAGTATGTAACATTCAAGCTTTCTAAAAGCTTCCTAATGGTTTTAATGACTATGTCAAATCACTTGCAATCAGGGAATGAGATCCCTTGATAGAAATACCTAATTACGAATGCTGTTTTGCTTTCCCAAAAGTACTTTCTAAAATGGAATGTCCTACCTGATACTTGGTTTGTATACAAAACAACATGTTACTGGTCAGGGGTGATGTTGGGGATTTTTTTCTTTATTGCCTTCCTGTCTCTGGTGGCTGCCTCTTCGAATCGTGCATGCATGCATAAACACAACAGCTAATGTCTGACACTCCATTTCAGGGGGTTATGTCATTAATAAGGTAGGATGTTGGGTTTTTTGGAACTTCAAACTGAATTTCACCATGGTGGCCAGAGGTGGCAGATTTCCAACCAACTTTGTTTGGATTCTCGATGGTATACGTCATGTTCCATTTACTTGGAATGTTGTAAGCTCACCCACACACTTCTTCCGGTCAAAGTCGCATTCTTGAGCATCAACTGCTGGGCTTTAGCACAAGCATAAATCCTATAGTGGAAGTGGATGGAACTCCAAACACCGCTCTCAGTTTCACTACTTATAAATCTCCAGAAAAGATTCTACAGCCATATGTTTTGTGGCCTACACATGCATGTTGATATGAAAACACTTGTTTCTATTACACTATTACAGGCATAAAAGTATTATTTTTCAAACTGAGAAGACTTTCTGACTTGAAACACAGGCATTCCATTTGGAATTGGTCAGATGAAATGTCACTTCCATAATGACTGAAGTGACATTGCAGTGCATTCATTTAGAATATGTGTGGGTGTCTATTTATTTGAGTGCTTTTCAAGTGACTTTGCTTGACACACATTAGTGAACCCTGTGTGTGTGTGTGTGTGTGTGTGTGTGTGTGTGTGTGTGGGTGTGTGTGTGTGTGTGTGTGTGTGTGTATATATACTGTATATGTGCCAAGTAAGGAATAAAGCATTATAATGATTGGTTTATTCTTCTCTGAATTCACTTTGATGTTATTCCCCAGGCCTGACATTCTGCTTCAACCAAAAATTAACATGCCCTAGGCATTTGAATGCAAAGCTAAACCATGTCAACAGCGCTTTATAGTGCACATTATGTGCCGTGCCAATTTATGTGGGTCAAGTGCACCATAATTACAGTGATAATTTGGTCATTTGTTTGTGCCTCACCACTTCCACAGTGTAGGACTGAGACTATGTAGCCTACATTCTCATGTCCTCAGTGACGCAATTAAGGAATTTAGTGTACAAACAGAGTGGCATTATCTTTTCTTTTCTTGTTTTAAATAGAGGTGTTTTTAGAAGGACTTTGTTTTTGCTGGCCAAACATGAATAGGTATGTCCTACTGTATATCTGCCTCGTCTTTGTCATCCATGTATAAACAAAACCTGAGCCAGGGAAAGGTCTTGTACATGGCCGTGGATACCTGTGGCATGTTATGCTCAGGTTCAGGTATAATGTGATACCTCATGTGATTAACATCAGAACCCTCTCTATTGACCTTCTTTCTAATGACATTTACTGCAACAAAACTTGCAATAACATGGACTCTTCATACTCTGAGAGCTCATAATACAGTACTATGGCAGAGTCATAGCCTACAGTCATGTCTAACATCTACTGTATTCAGGCTAAGGTGAATTAGATAAGGATTACATGAATTGCATTCTACAGCAGGTCCTTGATAATTCCTAATACAAAATACAAGTTTCAACTTTATTGTTACGCCACATTACAGTGTAAGAGATTGATTCAATACTTGCTACTGAGAGCCAACATCATTAGCTTAGTGCAAACACATGGAGACTCCTAGGTCCAGACTGTCTTCACCCACTGTGCCCTCCATCTCTTCATCTTCCATCCTTCTGAAGGCACGACACTACACTGAGAGTGGGAATCTAATCATGGGTGTAAATGCTCATTACTCACTATCAGTCAGTTGCTTCCCCTACATAGGAGTCGGACAGGAGTGGAGAGAGAGTGAAACCCGAGTTTATGATGTATCTCATCAGCTGATGCAGCACATTCTGTGCACTGTAATCCATCAATGTCACAAACCTCTGGGGAGTGGTTAATAGCTGTGTAAACGTTATTCCCATTTACTCATCTTTGGAGAGTTTAATCAGATTTCGCTGACTTGTTGCTTTTTTGGGCAATGTGCTATGAAGAGGAAAATCTCTCATCGTTGAATACTTGTACCCATGTAGTGTGAGGCCTTAAGGCATATGTATTTTGATAACAATAATTGATAACACTCAATATGGATTTTTGGTTCATTACAATCTCAGTCACTCACTTTGTATAGCTGAAGACTAACTCTCAGGACAAGCCAATAGTATTTCTTGTAGGGGAACAATCTTAAATTCAGTGCATCAAAAGTGAGGTGAATTGAGATCACTATACAAAGTAAGATACAGTATACTGTGCGGTCCATGACCAATGGCTTGGTGATCCAGACTAAGGGTTTCAGTGGAGTCACATGAATAAGGAGGAATAGTCGGAAGATGAATGACCTCAGTAGATGGACTGAAGGAAGCCCTTTCCTCTGAGTGGGCTTGAATGAACTCTTCAGAAATACAATAATTTACATACAAAGAGCACATCAGAATCAGAATCAGATTTGTTTTGTTTATTCTATACAAGTCTATTCGCACATACAGGAAATTGACTTGATGTGGTTGGTGCATAAGACATAAAGATACAGACAACAATATAATAACAAATAAAAATAAAAACAATGTAATAAACAACACGATATAAGCAAAAACTGTTTAAAAAGACAATGATAGAAAGGGGCAACAACATCTGAGGAGCTTAGCTTTTCTTTGTACTTATCTCTTGGTGTTTTTTTTATATAATCTTTACTTTTCAAAGATACCCAACATTTTATATGCACAGCTATATCCGCTGTGGTTTCATTACCTCAAGTGAAGCTAATTCCCAATAGAAAAGAAAATCCCCAAAAAATGGAATGGATGGTTTGAGGTTGAGGGACTGACTTCTCTGTCCCCCTCTAGTGGTGAGGGTGTTAGGCTTGCTTGCTGTCTTTTTTCAAAGTCAGCCTAATCAAGATCAACATGTTGGACCTCATAACATTTCAATTTGATTATGGATATGAATTAATCAATTATTATAGACTGATTCTAGGTTAACTTATTTCAGTCCTATCCAGACATCAGAATTCAGTAGCTTTAACTGCTTTAACTTTTTTCTGACAGAAAAGATCCGTCAGGAGTTTTTGGGGCACACTGACTGGACCAGGCAGTACCCTCCCATATTCTCCCTAGTAAGTGGTTGCTTCCAAGTTGCACAGGGATGCCTAGACACTAGACAGGAGGACACAGGACACTAGATCTGGTGTGTGGAGTGTGTCAGACACGGAGGAGGAGAAAAGAGTGAGTGTAGAGTGACAGACACAGCGTTTAATTAGATGTGAGCTGCCAGTGGGCTGGGGGTATAATTTGTAAAAGCTTTGTAGCCTCTTGACAACGAATAAATAAAACCATTTATTTTAAAAATGTTCTCTGTAATACTAGCCACCTAGCAATTTTATGACACTGGCTCTAGCCAGCCGGCTATTTTTGACATAACATTAGGCATAATAGGCTATAGATTGCAGGAAAAAGCTGTTCCAGGTGTTCAGGCAAAACATGTCCAACTTCCAGAGGGGGGTGACAACCTCCCAAAGGCCTCCCACCCACCGTCCACTTCATGCCCCCCTCAAAAATAAACTGGATGCATGATGCCACTGTAGTCAAGATAATACATTTTTACTGGCACGAAAGACGAGGAGGGGTGGTGTTACCAGAAGGCACGGAATTTATCATTTATAATTATATAATTCATTGCAGCATAACAGCATCTAACTGTGGGCTTCTTCAATTATAGTTGTTCGAAGAGGCTGGGATAAAGTCGGAGAGGAGTTAGGATGCGGCTCTAAGATGCGGGTGAGCAGTCACTGAGCCCTCAAATATTGGAATTATTACAGCGGCAACAACGCCTTCATTCATTCATTCATTCATTCATTCACGTGGGGTCTTCACCATCGCGCGGTGCTTTTTCCGACTGCTCTCTTACCATTGAGCAGGGTTATGAGGTACGATGACGAACAATATTGGGGGGGGGGATACACTCTGCACCTTGAAGTCATATACGGACAGTAATTTTCCAACTTGTGTCGTCTCGTCTTCATTCTAATGTTGTAGCGCAGCAACTTTACTAAGCCTTGAAACTTGCTCCGTGTGATTCGGAAGTCTGGCACGTGACGTTACCTGGGATTCGGTGCACCTGCTATAAACCGAATGACTATGTTGGGAACATTGATTCGCAAGATTGGACCAGATGGAGCATGTGTTTATATGATGATCAATATGTCTTCATTAATAATATCGAGATGTGAAGTTTAAACCAATGGATACGAGGCGAACACAGCGGGTAGGTCTGTTAGGCATGAAACCTTTTGGCACGTGTGCGCCGGTAATTGAAATTGCCATCATCTACTGTATTTAAAGGTCCACTATGTAACATTAACGATTTCTAAAAGCTTCTTAATGGTTGTAATGTTTCAGTCAATAGCGATACGGGAAATCCCTAGAAAGAAATATGTGTCTGTTTTTGTCCAGAAAAAGTGCTTTCTAAAATTGAGTGTCCTACCTGACACTCGGTTTGCATATAAACACGTTGCTACTGTCAGGATGTTCTAAGGGAGTCAGTGGACTCACCGATGTTCTCCTGTCTGTAGTTGCCTTTATGCAGAAATAAAAGAGCTAATGTCTAACACTGCAAGTCAATTTCAGGGGGTTAGGCTTATATTGTTATTAGGGAGGATGTTGTTTGTAACTTCTAACTGAATTTCGCCAGAGGTGGCAGATTTCAAACACACTTACTTATGCTCCTTTCAAGGTGCTTTTTATTGTCACTATATGCAATCATTTGCTTTTACAGGTAAACTTGTCAATACTTAAGAAAAGTAGCTCTATGTAGGTTAATGACTAGTACTCCCGTTGAAAAGTTTTTTCATATTATTATAATAATGTCTGGATTCTACATACTTCACCCCTCCTTTGGATCAGTAACTTGTCGATGTGTGTGTGTGTGTGTGTGTGTGTGTGTGTGTGTGTGTGTGTGTGTGTGTGTGTGTGTGTGTGTGTGTGCACGCGTGCATGTGTCTCTTCTCTGGCCATTTGTCCATTACATTATGATTTCCCTTTAGTACTTTGAATGACAAAGCTGCTCTCAAGCTTTCATTGTTTTCTGTGTGATTATTAAATACCAGTTGCAGCGTTATGTTTTACCAGTTTGAAATCTCATTTGAATGCACCAGCAGCAGAAATATATCACCATAGAGTATCTCAGAGGTGATATTTGTTCATGTTTATTATGACGCCATCATCATTCAGAACCATAGTTATGTTCATTGCTTTCCATCTGTTTTGATAAGATAAGACATAATGTGCTTCCACTGTGAACTGTTTTACATCATTCACTCAGATAAAGAGGTGGATGTTTATTGGAGTCGAGGATGGAAATGTTGATACTGTAGTGTTATTATTGTTATTGAGACAGGAGTCTAATTAATGAGGATCCTATGCTCCCATGCTTTTTCACTCTCGCCTCTGCTTCCTCACAAGTGGGAGAGTACGGTACATACAGTACTTAGGAGTAAGGTTAGCCTAGTTAACTGGCTATGGAGGCATAACAAGTTTATCTCACCCGTTATTGGTACATACTACGTTTGAGTTTGCTCTGCAGCTCTGTGTGTTTTTGGACCTTTCCTGTGGTGCATTTGTTTAATTGCTTTTCCTAAATGAAAGGCCCCCCAAATAGGTCATAGTTATGGAGCAGGAATGTGAATGAGTTGGATGCAAACTAATTTCTGGAATCCCTGTGGGCTGGCATGGACTATTTCATGGAACTTTTATAACTTGCATTGACTTTTTTTTATTTGGAATTAATTAATTTCATGTAGGGATTCATTGTGACACCCTGCCGGTTTGATGACTCATTCTTGAGAGAAATGAACATATTAAGGTTGTGTATTTGCCAAAATAGGTCATGAAGCTGGACTCTCCTTCCTTGTTTCAGTACACTCAAGTACTTCCGACCAGCACCAATAAAACATAAGATATCTCAGGAGAAACAGTACAGGGGGATAGAAGATCCTTCCCTCCTGAGACATCTACTACCCCCATGTACTGTTTCTCCTGAGAGATAGGCTGTCATATTAACACTTGTTTTCCTTCTTCCAGCATGATGACTGACAATGGCTCCTGGATTTATCTTAGATTACTTTTTCTACTAAGACTGGTGGATAGATGATTCACTTACTTAGTCAAATGTATTTGTTGTAAGTGACTTTGGAATAAGGCGTCTGCTAAATGCCAAAAGTGTAAATATAAATAAGGGAATTATTAATTCTACAATGTTAGAACAGCAAGGCTGCCATGAATTAGAAAGCATGCTTTATCATGTCTGCAAAAAGACGTTTAGTTATATTCATTGGCCTTTTTGCCCAAACCATTTACCATTGCCTGAGAGAGAGCCCCCCCCCGCCCCGCCTGTCATCAGCACCATCAACTATGTCTGTGTCAGATGACTATAGGTGTTCTGCAGTAGATGATTACATGTCCTATTAACTACTCCCCACAGGATTCCTGAGCATCATAACATTTGATTCACTGGCTCTACCCTGGTTATGATGCAGCCACAGACCCCGGTCACACTCGTCTTTTGTATCCGTTAATTACATTTGAGGTCAGGTGACTGTAACGGCACAGTAGTAATCACCTGTTAAGGCCTGTCAATGCACACACACTTCACCTTTTTGTATTTCATGTGTGGATTTCATCATGTCATCACCTATAGGATTTTATTACCTATTTTATAAGTGATTGTGGTCGTCTGTGGCTCAGTTGGTAGAGCATGGTGCTAAGTATGCTTAGGTTGTGGGTTTGATTCCCGCTAGGACCATTTTTTTCCCCATTAACTATTGCCATCTATTTACTTCTTATATTTGCTTTTACTCATTGTAATTTTTATTTTCTTACTATGCTGCTCTTGCTGTATTTTTAAATAATGTATTTAAAGCACTTTGAATTGCCCCTGTTGTATGAAATGTGCTATACAAATAAACTTGCCTTGCCTTGCCATTTATACAGAAAAATGTAGCTACGGTACTCATTGCAATGTCAGTCGTAAGCGTCAGCTAAATGGCATATATATATATATATATATATATCAGTACCAGTCAAAAGTTTGGACACACTTTCCCATTCAATTGAATGGGGAATTGTGGTTTGGTGGTTTTTGTCCCCTAGGAGCTGAGTTCATACAGTGTTCATGACTCCCCTGGGTGTTGTTGTCATGCTCCATAAACTGTTCCTCTCTGATCGGGCGTGCCATGCGTTTCTGGAGCGGCCGCTCTCTAACCCCCCAGAGAGAGAGGTCCATTTGACTGACACTCGAACTGCAACTGATAATGATTGAAAAACATGTAAACATGTGAACATTATTGTTGATTTATACAAGTGATTTATAAGTCCCAGTGAGATTCCATTACATCATTGACATTCATTTATATGTGCTGAATATTAGGCTAAATATACTATTTTTGTGTCTCATGTTGCGTCCTCTGATGCTCATTGTTTAATAAAACAAATGGAGAGTCCCAGGTGGTAAACACATGAGAACATGGCTTCAGAAGAAGACGCACACAGGCACACACACATAACTGGCATGTTTTACTGTGTTTAATGTTTTACTGTGTTTAATCAGCAAGGGATTGATACTCTTGTCTCAAGTCTTTTTGGGGGGCCTTCCAAATTTGCACTTGTTGTTCATGCATACAAATAAGAACATGAATACATATAATTAGTTATTCTGTCATTTCCTCTCTTTCTCTCTATCTATCTCCCTCTTCCCCTCTCTTTCTTCCTCCTTCCCTCTTTCTTTTTCTCTGCCTCACTCTCTTCAGCCCACACCCCCCTTCAGCCCCCCCCCCCCCTTCTGTCTCTTGCTCCTGTCATTGCGGTAAATTGCATCAAAGATAAAAATCGTTCTTCTATGTTTGAAGTCTCGTCCCTTGCTCTTATTAGCCTGTCATCATGCACCATCAGGCCCGTCTTTACTACAGTCTACTTTAGTTGCTGCAGATGAGGTTGACTTTTTTTGCAGCAACACAGTGGAAAATAAATCACAATAAATCAATACTTAAAAACACTCACAGGTTTTTTTCAATGGGAATGGCAATCTGGCCAATAGTGGCACGAATATAGTGTTAAAGGCCCGTCTTTACTACAGTCTACTTTAGTTGCTGCAGATGAGGTTGACTTTTTTTCACCAAATGCAGCAACACAGTGGAAAATAAATCACAATAAATCAATACTTAAAAACACTCACAGGTTTTTTTTCAATGGGAATGGCAATCTGGCCAATAGTGGCACGAATATAGTGTTAAGTGATGGTGGTGCAATTCATGTTTTGGTTTTATGAATGGACAGGTACTGTTTGGACTGTAGTGTTCTCGTCTCATCAGTTTCAGTATGTTCTTGAGGACTAAAGGAACCACTTGATGAAATCTTTAGGTTGCATGCACCATGAAGAGGAATATTTACTATGATCCCATTTGATCCCATTTGATCTCAGCGTGCTTCGTATGAATCATTTAACCCGGCTATGCATAGCTGCATTGTGGTTCTTATGTAGACTTGAGCTGTCTGTTTAAACATTTGAATGATTAATGCTGTCTTATGACAACTATGACATCTATGACATCTAGTGTATCTTTAGCTTCCCAGTGCAAGTGATGGTGTATTGTAGTTTTAAGATTGAGCTTGAATTCATCAGTCAAAACCATGGCTATGCTGAGGTAGAAATCAATGGGGGATGATTTCAAGTCTTACTATTAGTGTACAGTTAAGTAATATGTTTGTTGTGAGACATAATTTGTGTCCTTTTTCTGTGGTTGTAAACAAGTTGAAATGGTATAATTGATAAAGTTGAAATTGGTATAATTGGCCAATGGCCCTTGCAAGATGAATGACCTGCCAGAGGATGTTTGCTATACCAACCTGCAAAAACGTGTTTTCATCTCCTGCTTAATGTGCTTTGTAAACATTCTATGTTTAATTACACTGAATCTATTTCAAATTACTGATCCATGCTAAACAAAGCTCTAAAGAGAAGCATCTCATTTAGAGACCTGCCGATGCGTAAATAGAAAAACAACATAATTAATTCCTCTGCTTTGGGGTTTGACACTAATTTGCTTCACACTGAGATTTTTGCCACAATTAGGCTCAATAAAAAAGAAGTAATTTTGACAGTCTCTAAAAATGCAATTAAACTAGCAGATTAAGAATGGTGAAAACCCAGGGCGAGGAAGATCTGAGAGAGGGGGAATGGTGAATAAGACTGTCACAGGGGTCTTGTCCAGTAGATTGGTTCTGCTTGCGTTGTCTTTCCATTGTCTCTGAAGCCAAGTAGAGTTGGATGAAAGGTGAAGAAAGAGACAAATTGGCCTTAACTTGATATCAAATCATTGATCTTTCTTTTCGCCTTCCACAGAGACAAGCTCTGCTCTTAGATGGATGACGTGACCAGCTGACGCCCGTGGCCAGTGAAACCCCCCTCCCAATCTGTAGGACAAGGACAGGGCCCTCCACCAGAGTCGCAGGGATGTACCAGGAGGTGGCTTTCCTGGCTGGCAGCGCAGAGCCCCAGTACCCCCCCACCTACCACTTCAAGCCCCTGGAAAGCGCCCCGGAAGTCACCACCAGCAAGGGCCTGTTCTTCAAGCGGGCCAAGCTGCTGCTGAAAGTTGAGCAGCAGGAGGACAACAACAGCCTGGGCCTCCCGGACAGTGCAGCCATCATCAACGTGGGAGGCATCAAGTACCGCATCCCCTGGTCCACACTAGATGACTTCCCGCTGACGCGCCTCGGGAAACTGCGCGGTTGCAGCAACGTGGAGGAGATCATGGACGTGTGTGACGACTATGACGGCAGCCGCAACGAGTACTTCTTCGACCGCAGCCCGTCTGCCTTCCGCACCATCGTGACGTTCCTGGCAGCGGGGAAGCTGCGCCTGCTGAGGGAGATGTGCGCATTGTCCTTCCAGGAGGAGTTGATCTACTGGGGCGTGGAGGAGGCCAGCCTGGAGTGGTGCTGCCTCAGGAAGCTGCGGCTCAGACAGGAGGAGCAGAAGGTGCAGCAGAGGCTGGAGGACGAGGAGGCAGAGTTCAACAGCCCCCAGTCCCACGAGGAGTCGCAGACGTTTCCTGGGGAGGAGGGTGAAGTGGAGCCGGAAGAGGGCCGCCTGGCAAGCTGCATGCGCCAGCTGGGGGACATGGTAGACAACCCTCATTCAGGGATACCAGGGAAGATCTTCGCATGTCTTTCTGTGGTGTTTGTGGCTATCACCACGGTGACGCTCTGCATCAGCACCATGCCGGACCTCAGGGAGGAGGAGGAGAGGGTGAGTTCAGAGGGTTCCTATTTCATCGTCAGAGAAGCATGAGAGGAGGTTACCTTCTGTCACTCAATAATATAGGAACAATACAACATTTTACCTTCTATGAGTAATATAACACTTCAGGTAAAAATAATACCATGTAGCACTGTTGGAATTGTAAACTAAATTCCAAAAAGGAAACATCCACTGCTTCATCCAAGTCTGCAGTATGCTCTGAGTCAGAATCTGTTTGTGAGACTCCCCACATGGTGAGCCTTTCCCCTGCTGATTATGATTCATTGAGATGGATGGGATGGTTCAGGGACCGTCTCCAATAGCAGTTTGCCAGCTCTCTGCTGCTACAGTAAAGACACTCTCCTTACCTTTTTAGCAACATAAGTCCAATGTTCACATAATCACATACTTGTTCAATAATGAATAGAGAATGTAAAATATTTACACACAAAACACACTTTTCAGAGAGGTTGAAGTATGTAAAAAAGCTTTTTTTTCTTTATTGAAAATCATCCATTTAAACATTTTCCTGTAATATGATTAGGAAATGGGGATGATATTGATTATTATGTAGTTTGATTATAATATTTGATTTAAAAAAAAAAAGTTTTTGTTCTGATGTGTATGAAGAAGACTGGGTGGCAGTGTTGGGGAGTAGTTTCACTACATATAGCTCAACTATTAGTAAAAAAATAAAATAAATCTAATCTCAGTAGTGAGTTTCTTTTTCTTGTAGCAGTGTAGTAACTATTCACTACATTTTCCCTACTAAGTTTCAGAGCATTTCGATTGTTCGGTTTCTGTCATACAGAATCACCTCTCTAGTCATCTGTCAGTAACTGACTGTTGGACAAAGTAGTTTCAAAGTTTTACAAACTATATTTTCTCAAGGGTAGTTAGCGTAGTTCAACGTCTTCCTGTGTAAAGTAATTTTAACATAAAAAATTAATGTTAAAAAATATTTGTTAAATATATAAAAATGTTCCCCTTTGCTTGAGGGGATAATATCATATGACATATTATGTCAACTGAAGCCCCTGGTCCCTAATCTGGTTTTAGATCTGTCATAAGTACATTGAGCCAAAGGTCTTCCTCCTGGTGACAGCTCGAGCCTTAACTCCATTAAAGTAAACGATATGTTCTTATGAGCCTTTTCATGTATAGTAGAACCTCAGAGTTCTCGTTCATAAGTCTCTTTGTCTCAGGCCAATTCACCTCTTGAATGACATCAATAAAGCTTAGTCTGATTAAAGAGAGCTCAGCGGCTTCTTCCACAATCAAAGACACATCGGCACCAGAGGGTAGGAATACTGAGGTAGTAAACATCTTCAAAGGGGAAATCAATCAGAGATCACAGAGAGCATACAACCCAAACTCAGGCCGTTTCATGGAGCGCCCCATCTCATCTCCAATTAGTCTGAGTGAAGGCACTGACTGAGGAGAAGAGAAATGAAGTAGGGTTCAGAGCTACATGGACAACAGTTGTCTGCTGTCATGAACTGGCCTGATAATGAAGCACTGTTCTTTTTTATTTGATGACTTGTTTGATCGTTTGATAGCGTGAAACTTAAGTTGTGAATGAATCGTAAGCGTCAATGCTTTTCTATGATACTACTGATGACGTATCTATCAGGGTCTTGAAGGGTTATCCCATTTCATAGGGGAAGGTTTTCAACCATTCCCCCTGGTGACCATTCCCCCTCCGAGGGGCAAGCCGAAAAGCGAGTGGCACTCCAAAACAAGATGTAGGGGTAAAAATTACAAATGGGATTGTGCCAAAGAGACTCTTGACAAACAGCCATGTAGTATGTCAGGGTGATAGGGAGCAGGGTGTATGGAATGTGCTCGGACCATTGTCCAGACCATGTTAGGAGAAGATATTGGCTAGCGACAGTTATGCTGTCCTGTTGGTCCTCGTGTTAATGATGCTGAGCGTAGCAGTTGTGTGACTAAACACTTCAATACAATTTGGTTCAACTAGCTGCATTGCGAGCTCTTATTAGACCAGTTCTTTGACATTAATCCACCCACCCATCTTTGCCCATTATGTTCCATGCTAATACTCATTAACAGTATCTTCGATACTCAACTATTTACTTATTATCTCTATAGATCTGCTCTGAGGCCTAAGGCTCTGAATGAAAGTAATGAAATTAAATGTTTATGGTTATTAGAGATTTACACTGAGATTTAGAACCTTTCATCTGTACTCATGAATAAAATATACCAACAGGAAAACTCAAATAATACTGCATGTGCAGGAGCAAATACATGTTTAAAATTCGGTATATTAAATTAGCCTGCTCTTTCATCCAGAGGACACTTTTTTTTTAACTGCTGCTTTTTTAACAATCATTTTTTTCCAAAAGTTCAACACATACACACACACACACACACACACACATACACACACACACACACACACACATACACACACACACACACACACACACACACACACACACACACACACACACACACACCACACACACACATACACACATACACACACACACACACACACACACACACACACTCAGCTTTGATGAATGGGGGGCTGAGTGATGGGGGTTACATCTAGAGGGGTGAACAAGACAGAGAGAAAATGGATCACACAAGTCGGAGGGGGAGAACTTGTACTCCTTGCATTACTCTTTATTGGATGACCACCCTTTGTTAGACATGATGGTCACACTCTTTAACTACGTGTGGTCATTATTTTGAGACTGAGCACACAGGTCTGATTTACTGAGCTTATGTATACCTCTTGGATGCTGAGAATCTTGGCGAGTCACAGACTAGCGGTACTTCTCTTGGTGACAATACCAAGAGACAAACCAGTTCCAAATACAAGACCACCGTGGCAGGATTGTGTTTGTGCCATCCAGGCCCATATTTCTTTAGAATAACATATTGCCTGTGAGATGCTTGTTCATAATGGCACTGGGCTCTGGGCTGTAACAGCTTCTTAAAGGGCTGTAATTGCTCATCCCAGTCGGGCTCCGAGGGCAGCCTGCTGAATAGGTTCTTGCCCAGGGGGATAGTTTAGAGAAAACGTTCTCACTCACTCACTCCTCTCTCCCTCACTCTCTCTCTCTCTCTTTCTCTCTCTCACACACACAATATATCTCCCTCTTAATTATACCTTATTTCTTCCTTTCTCACACACACACACACACACACACACACACACACACACACACGTATGTGTCAGCAAACAGCAGCTACTCTGTCAGTCTGGACTGGAACACACCTCAGGGACTACTAGTACGTCTAGGGCATTGATATGAATGACCAGAGTGAGAGTACACTTGTCGCCCTATTGGGAAGATAACTAGGATGTGTCAGTGTGAGTAATAGCCTCTAACTCAAACTCGAGCTGAGAGCAGGCAGGATGAGTGGACTAGAGACTGTTCAACAGAGACTGTGAACAACAGCCAGGGAGCAGGATGGAGTGAGTAGAGGGTACAGGTCTGGTTGTTCCCTCTAAATGCCAACCTCTGTAAATAAATGTAAATAACAGCTTGGATTGATGCCAACGTCAGGTCCAGTGACATTTATGTGTTTATGTTTATGTGTTATATTATAGTTGGTATTTCAATATATTGAGAAACAAATAAATTATAGCAACATGACAAATATTGAAATAGATTTTAAGAGATGGCACGGAATTAAATTGATTCATCCCTAGTGGTGCTGGATTAAGCTGCTTTTCTTGCCAAGAAAGATGTGTGAATCCTAGAAATGCTCTACTTGGATTTGTGTGTTAGCCATCGCATGAAAACTAATTTGCCAGGGAGAATTACTAAGTCAGTAAAACTGAGAGAAATCACAGAAATGGAAGTATAACTTAGACGGTTTCTGAGAAAGAGGCATCAATCTCATATAGGACACAGCGGAGAGAGAAATGGGGTAGATGAATATGGAAAAGGAGAATACTTTCACAATCACACTGAATGATTGATGTATTGAATGATTTCTCTCTCTCCCCCTGCTCCTGAGGCGTTCTAACAACACACACACACACACACACACACACACACACACACACACACACACACACACACACAGTACAAGTCAGTATTCAATACATTAAACACACACAGACAAGCAGTTATAGAGGTATGCACGCACACACACTCACAAACGCACACAAGATGAAAGAAAGACAGAAAGAAATATGCAATAAGGCTCATATACCTCCTGAAAGCCTAAAACACACACACACACACACACACACACACAGCAGTGCTTGCAAGCAATGTCTTGATCCTGTTCCTCTTGATCCTGCTCTCTGTGAGGGATTGGTTCACCTGCTGTGTTCTCCAGTGGCTAGACTAAGCTCATGTTCCTCCATACTCACCTGCAGCGGTGCCGGGTGTTCAGGATGCTAGCAAACACTGTTGGCCTAAACAGCGGTGGCTGTGGCTCAGGAGGTAGAGCCGGAGTCTAATGATCGAAGGTCGGCAACTCAGCCACTCGAACCCCGGCTGGCCATGTGTCGAAGTGTCCTTGAGCAAGGCACTGAACACCTAATTGCTCCAGCATCAAATACCAAATTCCATTCAATTCCATTATGCTGTTTCATCATGTTTCTGTTGTCTTGTGAAAGTGAATGAAAGTAGCCTACACTGCACAGTCAGTCTTTACAAGTCTGTTGACAGCTTTTTTTTAAGCTAGCTGTGCACTGTGCAGTTGCCGGAAGGGAATCTTTCTGTAAAAAAAACGTTGTGCTGTTGGTGATTGAATGACAGAGTAGGGAGTGCATCACAATGTTCAGTTTATTCTCCACTAGGGTGAGGGAAAACTGGAACGTTACAACAGCATGTTTCAAACTGTCTTCAAGAGCAAGGATGTTACATTGAACAACAATGATAGAAGTGGAAATTGATTATTATTTTTATATAAATATTACTGTAATATTTATATTAAAATAATCATATTTAACGCTTTAGACCAGCCTTATTGTGCATCACAAATACAACCCCCATGTTTGTGAAGTGTATTCATTTCAGAACCACCAAATGTAGTCAAATCCAGACAAATGAATACAGGGTTACAGCAATTCTGCACTTGTGTAGGTCTGTAATGAGATTCTTTCATTTCTACAAGGTCATAGATTGGGAAGCCTTGAAATTCAATATAGGGGTTGGAGCAATATTCACACACACTCATATCCTAGTAAAGCCAAGTGACTTGTAAATAAATTGAATGAATCCATTAAAACCCTTTCTGCTCTGTGAAAAGAGCCAGCTCAGCACAGAAGGTAAGCCTGTTTGTAAATCACACCCACTCGTACACATCCTTGGGATCAAAGGTTGCTCGTGTCATCCTGCGCTGTTTGGTTTGCACGGCTGTCTTCATCTTTGATAGGGTCAGAGTCCTTGTTTGCTGGAACGGATAATTGTGTGTGTTTAATTTGATCCACAATGCATCAGAGTGCATTCAATAGGTGAGGGGACAATGGGAGTGAGGGAAAAGTATTCAACAAGAAAGATTCCAATCAAAGGACAACAATACAAGAACACAAAGGCTTCATTCCAAGTACTCGCCAAATGAATGGAGCTAATAGCTAGTTTCCATTGTTAAAGCCATATACACACACAGCCTGTGTGGTGGCGTGCATTGTGAATAATCACGGCCTGTGAAATTATTGCATGTAATTTAAATCGGTAAACATACGGTAGAAGCCTCATTGTTTGTGTTGATGTTGAACCTCATTGAACCTCAGCTCATTTGTGAATTTCAATTTCACTGTTGCCTTCTACCAGAGGAGCCTCACAGAAATGGCTTTGACTAAATCGTTCATGAATAATAAGAAACACAATGTCCCAAAGCCCTGTGTTTTATTCTCTCATCTTGGTATGTAGATAGCCTACTTTATATGTGTCTCCAAGGATATATTGTATGTATTATCATGAGTGCTCTTTGGCTTGCCAAACAACTTGTTGCGCGGCAGATGTTCAAAAAACACTTAATATTTCAGTGTGTCAAAACGCAATTAAATAATTCATAATATAGTAACGGATGGTTTAACCCCCCCCCCCCACACACTGATCCCAGGAGGAAAGTGCTCGTAATTTCTCTTAATTAAGTTAATTAATAATAGACAGAGAGAAAGAGTAGAGAAAGAGACAGATAATAGACAGAGAGAAAATGTTCGCAAGGACAAACAGACTGAAGCTCAGCTTCTACCCCAGGGCCATTCAGGCCCTGAACACAGCAAAGACCTAGGTTCTAGGCACTTGACAATCTAGACATTTGATGGCAGCTACTAGATTGAAATCAAGTGCAATACTGAAACACAACTGTGAACATTTAAAACCTGCAAACTGCGACACTTTAAATGAATGTGCAATAACACTATGTGCAATATGACAACCCTCAAGTACATAAGGTTCAGAGATAGGAAATGTTAGAATAGGTATAGCATAGCATAGAGTACAGCACAGTGTTTATTTGTATAGTATAGTATAGTGGACAGTGTACATAGCCTTTATTTATGTAAACCAGCTCTTTTCCCTTCTTGTTTTTAGTTTTCTTTCCTAGCACCAGGGGAGCCCCCCCTCCCAAATTTCGTTGTTTGGTACCTGTACTATATCAATGACAATAAAGACCATTCATTCATTCATTCAAAAAATAGAGAAAGAGAGAAGACATCAATGGTTTCATTGCTTAAGGGGGTGTTCTCAATAGAACATTTGCTTCACTTGAAACGGAGTTTAGGATAAAGTTCGCTTTACTCTGCGTCGTTTGGAGCTGTGAGAACGCGCATTCGAAGTCGCTCCCGCAGCAAAGAACCCTCGGATGCTCCGCTTGAAAAGGGTGGTTTCACTCCGGTTAGAAACAACGCATCCATCACTTTGCTTCGCTTCGCTGCCCGAGGCAGTCCATAGGAAAACAACAGCGCATGCGGGTTGAAGAGAGGTACGAACGGGCAATTCTATTTTTTTCGGACCAATCAACTACCACGTCTGTTGCTTCGATTGCGTATGTTACTTTGTTTACATGAAGGGCTGATCAATAATATTAGGCTACATAATAACAACTGCTCGGATTAGATTGCCGGTTGTTTTGGTATAATAACAACTATAGCGTCATATACCACCAAGGGGGGGGAATTCACGCCTATCATGCTGTCAAACACCACAGGTAATAATTTATTTCTAAATAAACATGATTGTACATCTCTGAAATGTGAATCGCGCACCGATTTATTTCTATTGGGAAGGCTGTGCTTGACACTTCCATGGGACTGACGCCGGGGCAGCGTCAGCCTGTGACAAACGCGTTCCGGTGTCCTGCCCGCTGTCCCAAGCGCGCTGGACTGTGGAACTTTCTATGTTAAGCACCTCAGCATAACAGCGATTTCTTTTGTTATGCTTGTTATAAAGAAAAGGTCTATAATGCATTGAAATAACATTAAATTATATAACCCATCAACAATATTACATAATAACAACTGCTCGGATAGGATTGCGGGTTGTTTTGGTTTAACGTGCCATAGCTGTAAATAAAACATGGAAATAGGTCATGCGTGTCTATCATGCACACATCAGCCTAACGTTAGATAGATAACTTCACATTAAATATGTCTATCATCATCCGCTGTCAAACACCACAGGTAATCTTTTATTTCTAAACAGGAATGTACATCTCGATGTGAATCGCGCTCCTTATGGGAAGGCTGCGCTTGACGCTTCCATGGGGCGCTCCTTGCATAGGCACAATATCGGCATAATAGCGATCTTTTTTTGTTATGCTTGTTGTAAAGAAAAGGTCTATAATGCATTGAAATGACATTAAACTAAGATAATACGATGGTTATCATAATTTTTCAAGTCTTTAATTACAAGTAATTCCAGAAAAAGTCAATGACATTTCAGGCTCGCTTCCGTATTACGAGAGCGAAAATAACATTTCTGTAGATGTTTCGCAATGCATGCCGGAAGGGAGTCTCATGGCTCCGAATCGAACGAGGCTCAAGATTTGCTCCAAATGGAGCCATGGAAAACCCTAACCCTAACCCTAACCCTAAATGAGTAATGAATTGGGACGCCACTACGGCTACACGTGAACGCGCAAAACGGAGCCGTAGGGGTGAAAACGGAGCCGGAGTGGTGAATTGGGATTCACCCTTAGACTTGGTGGCCTTGTGGTTACAAGCCTCAAAGATCTCTTTTCTATAATGCTAATATCTCCGTCATCATTTGAATCCCTTTTCCAAATTCTGAATATATTACTAGATATTGCCACCAGGTTCTTCTACCTGAATCAGCTGATAAAAATAATATCAATTAACTTCCCATAATGAATAAAGCTGAGGTGGGGAAATCATCAAAGCTTTTTCTCTCAGCCTTATACACACAGACACTGTCTAACAATCTGACTCATTCACATGAAAACCAAAATGCGCTTTTGCCTCTTTGATCAAAGAAGCTCAAGTTAAGTAAAGTCAAATGTATTATCCCACTAGAGGAAATGTGGTTGGAGCCAAGTATTAAAAACACATTCAATCCATCATAAACAAAGCATGAAAGACAACATACCAAAGGATAGAGAGAGAACAATTACAAAACAGTGCAAGATCACTTGAATGAATGGACTTTATTGTCATTGCTACAGTACAGGTACCAAACAACGAAATTTAGGAGGGGTGGCTCCCCTGGTGTTAGGAAAGAAAAAAAAAAAAACTTTTAGAAAAAAAAAATCACAAGAAGGGAAGGAGCTGGTTTACATAAATAAAGGCTATGTACACAATCCACTGTACTATACTGTACAGATAGTCGACTAGGGTTGTCATATTGCACAATAGTATTTTTTTCACGTTATTTAAAGTGTCACAGTTTGCAGGCTTGAAATGTACATGTTTGTGCCTCAGCACTACACCTGATTTTTTCAGTCCAGCAGCTGCCATACAATCCGTCCAGACTGTCCAGGGCCCAGAACTTAGGTCTTTGCTGTGTTCAGGGCCTGGACGGCCCTGTGGTAGAAGCAGTTCTTCAGTCTGTTTGTCTTAGCGGCCAGGGTCCTGAACCTCCTTTTCGAGGGCAGCCTGGTAAAGTGTACGTGCCCAGGGTGGGTCGGGTCCCTGGAGATCTTTGAGGCCTTCCTGAGACACTTCACTTCACTTCACTTCACTTCAGGTGAAGACAAAGGACGAGCAAATAGCTGAGTGCAGAAATTGCTTTGTGCAATCGTTTGTGGAAATTCCGCCTGCTAATTGCAGTGCAGACAAAAGAGTATTTGAATTATTTAGTCCAATGTGTTGGAACTCTATATGTTCTACCTGTATGTATAGAAGCTCAAACTTCCACTGCACCTTGACCTCTCCCAGCCGGCATTCTAACATTTATTCACGGGTGAATCAACGTCGTGGAGCAAGGCTGAATCCCGGTTGAATTCGATTTTTGAAAGGAGATTTAGCATTAAACATTGTTTGAACAGTTTTTCAATGTTGAAACAACAACTGACATTATTTCAACCACATTCCAACGTTGAAGGTCGGTCACGACTGGGCTTATTTCCATGAGCTCATTGATCAAATATAAGGGACTTTCAGAAAATCTCCTCAATTAGAGTGACTGTATATGCAACCCTTCCAGTATAACAAACAGTTATCTAGTCTGCTAATAATAGAGAACGTTTCCTATTTCCTAACAATGTCATATACTATGGATATTGATGATGTGGTATAACTTTAACTTTGTGTGTGTGTGTATGTGTGTGTGTGTGTGTTTTCTCTCTCTCTCTTAGGGTGAGTGCTCTCAGAGATGTTACAACATCTTTGTGTTGGAGACGGTGTGTGTGGCCTGGTTTTCCCTGGAGTTCCTGCTGCGCTTCATCCAGACCGAGAGCAAGTGGGTGTTCCTGCGCACGCCCCTCAACATCATCGACGTGGTGGCCATCCTGCCCTACTACATCACCGTCATCGTGGACGCTCTTTCTGTGGGGGATAAGCCCACAGGCTCAGGGAACAACTACCTGGAGAAGGTGGGGTTGGTCCTGCGCGTGCTCCGCGCCCTGCGGATCTTCTACGTGATGCGGCTGGCGCGCCACTCCCTGGGCCTGCAGACGCTGGGGCTGACGGTGAGGAGGTGCACGCGGGAGTTCGGCCTGCTGCTCCTCTTCCTGTGCGTGGCCATGGCCCTCTTTTCCCCGCTGGTCTTCCTGGCCGAGAGCGAGATGGGCGCCAAACAGGAGTTCACCAGCATCCCCGGCAGCTACTGGTGGGCCGTCATCTCCATGACGACGGTGGGCTACGGGGACATGGTGCCGCGCAGCATCCCCGGCCAGGTGGTGGCGCTGAGCAGCATCCTGAGTGGCATCCTGCTCATGGCCTTCCCCGTCACCTCCATCTTCCACACGTTCTCTCGCTCCTACCTGGAGCTGAAGGAGGAGCAGATCCGGCAGCTGAGGCAGAAGCCGGACTCGCAGGACAGCACCAAGTCCCAGAACAGCGAGGACTCCCAGGACGCGGACAATTACCACGAGGCCGCCGCCGCAGCGCAACGCAGGAAGTCCATGGTCATCGCTGCACAGAGGGCCCACGAAGTCAGAGGGTCTCTAAAGACCTAGCCAGCGCGTGCGCACTGCAGGCTACGAGGCTGAGAGACGCCAGGGCACACTGGACAACTGTTGGTGGAGCATGGAGAATTTTGAACAGGGATATACAACTTTTTTTTTTTCTTGAGCAGTAGCAAAAGAAGAGCTCCATCTTTGCTTTGTTCATGATTCTCTGTAGCTCTGTGCATTCAAGTGAGTTTCTAAGATTTTCTAAGACAGCTTTATAAGACGGCTGATTTTATAAGTCTTTTTACAGACATATTAATTGAGTTTGAGTTTACCACAATTATGGACGGGACAGTTTGTGTCTGGTTGAAGGCCTTATAAACAGTAGGTTATAATTGACATTGCACTGGACTATAAAATATATCCCTAAACATAGCATGAGGGCCTAGCAAAAGGGTCATCTTTAAAAAAAGAAAAAGAAAAAAAAAGAAATGCTAAAGCTGATTTAGGGGGAATAAAAAAAAACTTTAATGAGATATTCTAATTTTGGTAAAGTAAGATTATTTCATATAAAACAAAACATTTAAATATTTCTGTACGCTTTGCTTCTAGACTCAGTAGACTCAAGATGAGCATATTTTAATAAATGTAATGCAACGTACTTAACCTGGCCCCTGGTGACACAATGTACCCTCTAACTAGTCATTACACTCAAGGATGATGCATTAAGTTTGTGGAGGTCCTCGCCTGCTATGCTTCTGCACTTATAACTTACTGAAATTCATTTCAGTCCATGAATCTGTCGTGGGTTTTTCCCGTTTCACATAAATAATAAATGGCTTGTGTTTTCAAGAATGGCCTTGGATCCAGACATGCTATATCGAATAAGTGTTGAGTGCACTGCACAGAATAATTGTGTGACTTAGACGCTTTAAAGGGAACACACATTTTTCAGCACTGACTTTTCTGATAGAAACCCATTAGGACACAGACCGCCTTGTTAGGAAGGTGACTCCTCATGTCCTCTCCTCCATCCCCCACTCATGTCCTACTGAAAACACATTGGGGACGATTCGAGTGGAGGACAGAGAGGACGCGAGGAGCTGTGTTCCTAACAATTGAGAAAAGGCTCCTGTTCTCCATGAGTGAGGTGCATACAAATCCTCCTCTCCCAAAAATGAAGTTCATCCAGTTGGCAGATTCCACACAGTGGTTATTAGAGCAGCATTAGCTTCTCATTATAGCAGGGGGCAGCTCTTTTTAATACCCCCTTTTGTTTCTTTCAGGGTCAATTTCCTCTGGACTATTCTAATGTGGCTGGCACATTCATGTTTGTTTCACAAACCATTTGACTGAGGTTGTCACTTAGTGACAACACAGTGCTTTATTTACTGTGAAAGCACAGTGGATTACCATATGAGGCTCTGATTGGGCTTTGGGCATGTGGCATCCAAAGCAAACAAGAATGGTGGGTGGTGGTGGGCTGCTGGATACACTGACAGGAGACGCTAGCCATGTCTCTGGGGCTGAGAGAACTATGAATTAGTGATATGCTTGTTAGTATAGCTGGTATAGAATTCACTAAACAAACAATGTCATAATGAAAACACAAGGACCTCACACTCTCGTGTCCGCTTTTATTGAGACAGTGCCACAGAGCTTTCATTAGCATTGGCTTTTTGAAGGTTCTTTTCCCCATACTTCCTGACCATAGCGTCTCTTGGTACAGTATACCATTGTGTGTGGTTCATTTAATTATTTATGAACACTATAGATGGAGAACTGGCAATTCTATGGAAAGAAACCCATTATAAAAACAATAAAAGAGACACAATGATATAAAATAGCAAGGTACTCCAATAAAACAAAGCACAGTTTTCCATAACACTGGTGCAATGACTAAACCTATTAAACCTAGAATAAAGTGTTACAGATTCTAACAAAAAATGGAACAATACATTGGCATTCCACCCCAGGTATCAACCTGACAAAGGGGAATAATTTGGCTGTAACACCTTTGAACATAACTTAAAAGGGGAATAATTTGGCTGTAACACCTTTGAACATAACTTAAAAGGGGAATCATTTGGCTGTAACACCGTTGAACATAACTTAAATGGAACAGTAATCTATGGACCCTTTGGTCCTGTTGAAAAACCACCGGAAGATACTCGGTGCACCACTTCTCACTTCTTCATACATACTCATTACTGCCTCAATTGTACATGCATCTTCATCATCATTATCATCATCATCATCATCTTCATATAAAAGCTTAATAGAAGGCAAATCTACAACATTTGTGATTATACATTGCAAGATTATAAAAAAGATAACATAACAAAATAAATATTCAACAGTGAGTAAAAATCCCATTGTGAGCCAAAATACATCATACACTATTATCATCAGCAAGCAATGAAGAGTGACTAAGAATCACTGCAGTGCTGGTGTGTAGTCATCTATCAACCAGGGGAGATTCTACCTACAACATGATCAAATAATTCACAAGAGGTAGAGTCTGGACATGACTACTATCAGCTGAGAAGCAACAGAGTCAAAAGGAAAATACTCTGACTGTTACAGAAACGTTTGCAAGTGGCCCACTGTGTCTAAAAGACAGAGATTTAAACCACCAGACCCACTTATACCCAAAGACATCTAAAATATATAACAGCCTAAAAACAAAAGTGTCATATCAATTTCAAACGGTCCCATTAAACAAAAAAACGATTCTAGACTTGCTTGAGGCAGTGACTTACATCCGCAAGTGCCACATTCATCTAACATTTAAAAAAAAAAAGATTAACCACAAAATACTACTTTCTTGTTCCCTGACTGTCACAGTTGCTACCCATTACCCCGTCATAGCAACAGTAACCACCATCTCCCCCACAATTCCTCAGGTTGAGTAAGACCTGCCTATATGGATGACAGCACACTAAAGTGATCTACTGTTCCACACTCATGAACATTTCTCTTCAAACAATATTTGGGGTTTTCCAGTACTCAGGCCCTCGTTAATCTGGCCCTATTAGAAAGATTGCACTTTTCTATTGGTTAATGCCATGTGTCCCATGCTCAGATAGCCTACTAGGGGCTATATTTTAATGGCGTAAAAAAAA
This sequence comes from Nansenia antarctica, assembly GCF_963989245.1. Lineage (NCBI taxonomy): Eukaryota > Metazoa > Chordata > Actinopteri > Argentiniformes > Microstomatidae > Nansenia > Nansenia antarctica. Next base: position 55,610,103 of record NC_137690.1, on the reverse strand, counting down.
CTGTCTTGGCACAAATGCCGATGCTGTTGGGGGGTGTGTCTGAAATATTAGTGCTGTTTTTCAAGACCAGATTTTTCAGTGCACACAATGGCACTGTTTATTGTCATGAACACGCCTACTCCGCCCACATGTGCAGGTAAGACTTTGCGTCCATTTGGTAGCGTCTGAAAACGGAGCCCTAGAAGGCCTCTCCTGATCACAGCCTATCTGGACATTGGTTCATCTGTATAAAGAGAGGATATTTGGCAGCACAGTTAACTATGACAACTATGACAACGACTACGAGTAGTCCACGCTAAGCCTTTTCATTTTTTGGTAAAGCTGCTGTTCCAATTGCCAACAGTTTAAGTTCCTCTCTTCCAGACCACTTAGTCGGTGTGTAACAGCCACCACACGCAGCAGCAGTCTGGTGTCAGACCAGCGGGAGACTGACCAGCATTTCTCCACCGAGTCAGGAAAAATGGCTCAAATGGAAATGCAACAAAAAGTATCAATGCCATTTCAACATTCAGTAAGGATTCTGATTCTGTCATTTTGATAATATAATAGTCCTACATTTGCTATCACTGTTGGGGTAACCAGCCCCTTTTGAATGTGTTTTAAGGCAGAGGTTTCCATGCAACAATCATCAGTCAGTGTCCATGGACCAAGAAAGTTGGTCCACGTTTCCTTGAGAGTCCAATCACATATGCAGTGCATACGTTCACAATATATTTACATGTGCATAAAAAAATATGTATGTCGCGGAAAAGTTAGTTAAAAAAAAAAAACGTAATTTAATTCGAAAAGTGAAACTTTTATATATTCTAGATTCATTAGACAAAGTGACATATTTAAAGCCTTTTTTGTTTTAATGTTGATGATTATGGCTTACAGCTCATGGAACCCCCCCCCCCCCCCCCAAAATCTCAAAATATTAGAATATTACATAAGGGTTAGAAATGTTGACCTTGTGAAAAGGATGTTCATGTCTGCACTCAAAACTGGGTCGGGGCTCCTTTTGCACAAACTACCGCATCAGGTACACAAGCAACAGGGATGACCGCAGCCTTGCGAGGATTGTCTAGCAGGGCCGATTCAAGATCTTGCTTCATTCATCTGCTGGTGTTGGTCCACTGTGTTTTATCCAGCCCAGAGTCAACGCAGCCAACCAGAGATTTTAGAGCACTTCATGCTTCCGTCTGCTGACAAGTTTTATGCAGATGCTGATTTCATTTTCCAGCAGGACTTGGCACCTGCCCACAGAGCCAAAACGACCAGTAACTGGTTTAATTACCATGGTAGTACTGTGCTTGATTGGCCAGCCAACTTGCCTGACCTGAAGCCCATAGAGAATCTATGGGGTATTGTCAAGGGGAAGATGAGAGACACCAGACCCGACAATGCAGACGAGCTGAAGGCCACTATCAAAGCAACCTGGGCTTCCATAACACCTCAGCAGTGCCACAGGCTGATTGCTTCCATGTCATGCTGCATTGATGCAGGAATATGTGCAAAAGGAGCCCAGACAAGTATTGAGTGCATAAATTAACATACTTTTCAGAAGGTCGACATCTCTGTATTATAAATGCTTTTTTTGATTGGTCTTGTGTAATATTCTAATATTTTGAGATACTGGATTTTTGGTTTTCATGAGCTGTAATTTTGCCATTTAGCAGACGCTTTTAATCCAAAGCGATTTACAATTACGAATTACAGGGACATTCCCCCTGGAGTAACTGAGGGCTAATGTGGACGACACTAAATCTACCACAAACAATGCGCTGGGCTAAGTAAAACTCAAGGGCACACTAGTAGTGGTGTGGTTTCAGGCGGGATTTGAACTCACAACCTTCCGATCACAAGTCCAACTCACTATCCACTAGACCACCACTACCCCTACTGCAGCAAAGGGACAGGAAAATCTATACATACATTTAAGACAAACACCGGTTATTTACCATCTAGTACTCTGACAGCAGCCACAGAGCCACCAAAATACTGAATGAATACTTCAGGGTGACCTTGGTAAAATTGTTCCAGTAGGCGTTTCTTCTCTTTGGTCGAGCGCTTTGGGTCTTCGTTGATATTCTTCAGCAATATCCGCAGCGCATTGTTTGTGGTAGATTTAGTGTCGTCCACATAAGTGTTGGTCGAGACCTGCTCACAGAAGGTTGATCCGGTGACATCTGGTTGCTTCCCGTGCGCCACACCGGTAAGTTTATCACTGACCAGCTTGTGTAGGGACCCAGGTATCTTAAAGATGTCCTCCCGATTGTCCAGCATGAAGAGCACAGCTGTATGCCGTCATCATCAACATTAAAACAAAAAAGGCTTGAAATATTTCACTTGATGTGTAATGAATCTAGAATTATGAAAGCTTCTTTTTGAATTAAATTATGGAAAATAATGAACTTTTCCATGATATTCAAATTTTTTGAGATGCACCTGTATATAGATGTAAGTGCATACAATTCTCTGTACATGTAAAGGTATATTCATATATACAGGAATATATATTTCTATACCAATCTGCACATCAACATATGTAAGCACATACAGAATAATAAACTAAACTGAGGTCCTCTCTGTCTGAAGTGAAATGTAACAATTGTCCTTAGGCAGAGTTCTTAAGGCAATGTCACACTCTGAAACTTGCAAGTGGGTGAGCTCATGCCTGATTGGAGAGAGAGAGAGAGAGAGAGAGAGAGAGAGAGAGAGAGAGTTTGTGTGTCCTCCTCTTCTATTGTCCTCCCTGTTGCAGAGCCTCTGAGCTCATGCCTGATTGGTGTGTATGAGAGTGAGAGTGAGAGTGAGAGTGAGAGTGAGAGTGTGTGTGTGTGTGTGTGTGTGTCCTCTCTGTTGGGGAGCCCCTCAGAGTGCCTTGGCACTGGTGGTGTGAGACACGGTGTGGGACACAGGCTTCTGGGGGTAGCGGCTGTAGTAGTACACCTGGAACAGGATGGCAAAGTCCACGCCCACTTGCAGCAGGCCACACGTCCAGAACTGCACAGGCGCCTCGGTCAGCAGGAAGTAACCTGTCTTAAAGGTGTCCCCACTGGTCCACATCAGCACCATCTTTATGCTGGAGGGGGAGGGGGAGGGAGGGAGGGAGGGAGAGAGGGATAGAGGGAGGGAGGGAGGGAGAGAGAGAGGGAGAGAGCGAGGGACACGCATACTGTGAACACCATCTTCACCTTGACAGAGAACATTTAATTTCAAGTTAGATTGCATTATATTCAAGTTAGATTGCATTATTTCAAACCTCAGACAGACAGAGTAATAGAATTCCCTTCAGGTTAAAATGCCCACTCAACTCTTCTAGGGTTTATAAACTGCCAGGTTTATTCAAGTTATGTTGCTGCAGTGTACACACACACACACACACACACACACACACACAGGAAAATAAACAGACATTGTTCTAGAAGCAATTTCATGGGATTTAAGGGTAAGATGTGTCCTCTTGGTGGCACTCAGCAGCAATATGAACGAGAGGCTGGGGAAGTATGGGCTACCGCTGTAAGAGGCCCCGGAGCAGCTCTACAAACACACCACTTCAAATACACGCCTCAGCTCTCAGACATGGGTGGGAAAGTCTAGCTTGGCTTATTATGGCTACTGTATGCCGACACTAAGGGCTCATGCTATGCAAATGCTGTGGAGTCTCTGCTCCGTTTCACTTTGCAGAATGTACGCATACGCATGCACATACGCATGCACGCACACACGCACACACACACACACACACACACACACACACACACACACAATGTTCTTAATACGAACTGACTCGTGTTGATAAACCGTGCTGGCGTTTTCACCTCATTATTGGCTAATCTGAATTGAAATGCATGAATTTAGAGGGTTAGTGGGTGAGGAAAGAGTGGGGTAAAACACAGGCTAATTGGAGTCAGAGAAAGGTCTGTTTCATATGAGTGTGTGTGTGTGTGTGTGTGTGTGTGTGTGTGTGTGTGTGTGTGTGTGTGTTAAAATAAATTATATTAATGAAAATCAATTATTCAAACGTGACATTTCTCTAGACATTTCTTCCGGTGGGTTGTTTGCTCTCAGCAAATAGGCCATTGCATCATGGTATGCAGTAATACATGAATAGGCCTACATAAATCCAAGATGGATTGAATCGAATATCTGTGAATATATGTAACATATAACATCGTCCTACACATCCTCTGTCATTTCATGGTTCCAGTAATGGTGAAGCTGATCCTACCACAACAAGCCAGATTGAGGCTGAGGTGATACTTGTGGGCACAGTATGTGCATCTAGACACTGTAGCTGGATGTACTGTAAGAGCCTGGTGCAAAAAACTATCCAGGGGCGCTTAGGTGGCGTAGCGGGTTAAGCATGTAACCGTAGGGTTCCCGGTTCGATTCCGACCGCGGACATATCCTGCATCTCATCCCTTCTCTCTCTCTCTCTCTCACCCATCCTTCCTGTCAAAAATCTCTACTGTGTCTATCTATAAAAAAGTCTAATATGAGTGGAACTGCACATCAATCTGTAATTAGGCTGAAGGGAAAAAAGCCTCTGAGATCGGGTAGACTCCATTCTCCAGAAGGAGCCCACTTAGCAGCTATAAAAAGGGAGAAATTTCAGGCAATTTAGTCCCTAGACTAGAGTGTTCAGGCCTGCTGGCCAGGCTGATTGCAGGATACAGGTTGACCCCTGACCCCAAACATAGCCTCAGTCTGGCAGGCTGCTGGCATCCACTGGAGGAAGGGGGGGTGGGGGGGGAGAAGGGGTCGAGGCCAGTCAAATCTCCCTCTGCATTATTCACGCCTCCGCCCTCACCTTAGCCCTTTCATTTGTTAGCCGCATTTACAATAACCCTCCTATGCATTCTCTCAGCTCTCTCCCTCTCTCCCTCTCTCAGCTCTCTCAGCTCTCTCAGCTCTCTCCCTCTCTCCCCCTCTCTCTTTCTCTCCTCCCCTCTCCTGTGTAAGAAGTGTATGAGCCCTGGGAAAAGAGGAACATCTCTCTTCCTTCAGCAGCAGACTTTGTCTGACCGGTGGAGGCAGCTTGTGTAATGACTTGAGGAGGAGGACGAGGAGGAAATGAGGTCTGATCAATTCCGCTGCAGGCTCTCTTATTAGAGAGAGAACTCCGGGGGGGTCGCGGTAGGAGCCTGGCTGCCTGTTCTGGACGTGTCCTGCCAAATGAAGTGAGGGGTCACGGACGGGCGAGTCTGCTGAAGTACTCGTCTGCTGAAGTACTCGTCTGCATCTCACAAGGTACTATAATCAGCTGGTCTTCAGAGAACTGGGTGGGCAGTCTGTTCCTGCTTCAGACAACTCAGGAGGGAACCAATCCAATCTCCACATTCGGGTTTTCTACCGTCTAAGACAGAAAGCAAAATCAAAAATAATAAAAGGGGGTGAAGCAAAAGTGGTCGATCGGGGCTTGGGAGTTGTGGACAGCCGGGTGATGAAACGTCCCCACCTCACAGTGAACCTGGGCAGCCGTATCAGTCCAGATCCAGAGATGCAAACGGCTGATCGTCTATAGGCGGGGCACATCTCCCAAACCACCATCGCCACTGCCGCTTCACCCCCCCCCCCCCCCCCCCTTTTATTAACCAGGCCACGTAAACAACGCAACAACCACACCAACCCCTACCTGAATCGGACAGCCCCCATGCAGGCCACAGGAATAGTGACACCTATCCTCCCCTCCTGTCTGTCTACTGATGGGGATAGAGAGAGCATCTCCCAGACGGCACATGCCTGTGTGTAGCAGGAGAGGCAGACAGCAGGCTAAATAAGGCCCTGGGCCGGCCCTCAGGCCCGCTGTGGGGCCGCTGTGTTCAAGCCCTATAAGGGCACAGTTAGAGGTGTGCGTGCCTGGAATGTCTATGTTTCATTAGCTTCGTCGCAGGGGGAGACTGGTCACACACCCAACTCAACCCAACCCCCTGCCCCACCACCCCCACCACCCCCATTTGCTGATACAAACAACAGTATCAGTAACCAGGCCACACAAACAGCCCAACAACCACACCACCCCCTACCTGAATCAGACAGCCCCATGCAGGGCTAGTTACACCCATCCTCCCCCCTCTGTCTGTCCACTGATGGGGATAGAGAGAGCATGAGTCATCAGAGAGAGAGAAAGAGAGAGAAAGAGAGAGAGGGAGAGAGAGAAAGAGAAAGAGAGAGAGAGAGACATCCCTCTAAGCACCGATAACGTGACGGAGTAGCCTATGGCCACTATATGGGTGTTATGTTACACCCAGTGGCAGTGAAGTTAATGTGGCCCTGTGGGTAAATTAGCAGTGGCTAAATGACGTCTAACGACAACCAACCCCAGAGATACACAGGAACAAGGCATCTCATCTCATCTCTCTCTCTGTCTGTCTGTCTGTCTGTGTCTCTCTCTCTGTTTCTCTCCCTTTCTTCCTCTCTCATAGTATTATGATTCCGCTCTGCCCTACTGCTACACACACACACACACACACACACACACACACACACACACACACACACAGCTGGTCTGTGGAGTTTCAAGATGGCATCTTGCCAGAACACCTCCTGGTCTGTCGTGCAGCGAGGTTGAGAGCAGAGAGTGGCTGGCCGGCACGCATGCACGCACACACACACAAACAAACACACACACTCACACGCACGCACGCACACACACACACACACGAGTGGAGAGCCCAGTCTCAATGATAATATATTATCATAATGATACCCTTCAAGTTGACCTAGGGAATCAAAATTCCTAACCATTCTCATGACGTGTGTTTTTGAGTAACAGTGGAAAGGAGAGGAATTGAATCCTCAGCTTGCAACTACAAATAAGCTTACAATTCAAATCAAGTCATTGATTGGTCTTGGTACAAGCCCCTTGTGGTCTAGCCAAACAAGCATCTCCCACAAGAAGCCCTTAGCTAATCAAAAAGATCCCTCACGCCCTTATAAAACAAACCCTGGACACAGCGGTGAGGTTAAGTAACCTAGCAACAGCTTGCAGTAAACTAGCCGGACAGGTAGTAAAGCACAGAGGGCTGAAGGGAGCTGGAGGGGACCACACCCTAACAATGATCTAATGTTAAGGAAAATGGTCTAGCTGGGCTTGGTTGCTGCTATTGCACTGGTACAGACTGAGTGGCACATGCTGGCAGGATGGCAGAAGCTTGGTGGTCCCAGGGCTAGCTCAGACAGCCATCAGCAGTGAAGGACCCAGTGTGTGATCTGCCCAGCTGGGTTTGAGAGACGGAAGAGAAGTCCTGTTATCTGTCCCCTGCAAGGAGCACACAGCCACCCAGCAAAGCAGAACAGGCCAGAGGGGGAGAGGGGGAGAGAGAGAGAGAGAGAGAGAGAGAGAGAGAGAGAGAGAGAGAGAGAGAGAAGGAGAGGGAGAGAGAGAGAGAGAGAGAGAAGCCAGAGAAGCAACAACAGAGGCACTGCTGACAGCCACACACTCCAGAGCTGTTCTTTACAGTCTGTTTGTTCTGGGGACAGAAACACACACACACACACCCCTTCTCTCTCTCGTACACGTCACACACGTCACACACGTCACACGCGCACACACACACACACACGCGCGCACACACACACACACACACACACACACACACACACACGCTGGAGGACATTTCAACAATCAGTATTGCCCTAATTTATATTTATCTCATGCTATATATGCATGTAAAGTTATTTTATCTCATGCTATATGCATGTAAAGTAACTGACATGTTAAGATGTGTTTCCATTAAGACAAACAAAACACAAAACTAATGGTTTTCTAAAAGCAGCTGAAGACAAATCCATGGGGAAGCTTGCGATGGAAAGCACTTAGCTTGTCTGTTCAACTGTTGCTTTAGAGATTTGGTGACAACTCAGCTCACACAGACACACACACACACACACACACACACACACACACACACACACACAGACACACACACACACACACACACACACAGACACACACAGACACACCTTTAAAAAAAGACATATCCGAGTTGTCACAAATCAACGCTAAAATAGGCGAAACAATGCATCATCCAAAATAGAATGATTAAGTACCTCATTACCATATTGACTGACAAAGAAACACCATAACACATCACCATGCTAGCATAACAAATAGCTTTTCAACAAGATAGCACTAATGAGGCTCTTGACAAGTCGGTCCCAGAAATGGTTAATAAGCATGTCAGTGTAATAGCATGGCATCCTGCTCTTTATCACTTCCTGTTTAAATGACCTGTCAGAGGCAGGCACCAACCTCCCCTGCAGCAGATGTGATCCAGCAGGTCAGTACCGCAGCACTGACACAACATGGCTACATCAATGATGGATGTTTGGTGGGAGAGGGAAGGCTTCTCTACACAGAGCAGCTGCTGATCAGTCTCTTCATGGTTTAATTGGGGAAAGAAAAAGTCCAGCTCTGGCAAAAAAATGTGTCCTCTTGCACTACATCTACAGTACATTAGTTTTAACAACTGACAGCATGTGTGTGTGTGTTCATTCCATGATCTGTGGTCATTAGACACTACTGTCTGACAATGATGGGGCTTTCACACCGCCATGGAACCGTTCCCGTTCCCGTTCCGGAACCTCCGAACGTTGATGCTGTCTGGCGAACCAGCACGAACCATCAGCGCCATCAATGTTGGGTGACGAAGGGGCGTGATAAACAAAAATGTCACAACAAGATAATATCTTCCAATACAGTATCTGACATAAACACTTTTCTATAAATAAATAAAAAATACTCTTTCTAAACACGTTCTCTTACTGTAAACCAACTTTCCAGGCTCTGAACCAATTTATTTTCGATTTGAACGCGCCTGCCGGTTCTAGACTAGGTTCGGGAATGCGAACCGGCACGGTTCCTTGGCGGTGTGAAAGCCCTATGAGAGCCCTTGGCCCACACTAAACAACTGCATCTAAAATCAAATGACGGTAATGGCACTGGTACTCCTACATTGACAATTAACAGAATCATCGTCACCGTAACAACATCAACTGAGGTTTAATGCACAAAGTTAACTCTTACATCTATTGAATTATGCCTTTGTTAATCATGCCAAATGACAGCCTTGCGATAGCTAGACCAATGTGGCACAGCGAGTGGTCTAGGAGCTCACCTTTCCTCACTCTAATGAAATGATTATACTTTGTGTTTGCATTTTGTTGGAGCGAAACGTTCTTAAAACAAATTAACCTCATTGTTCATCCAATTCAAAAATAAACAGTACAGCCCATTCATTATTGATTTACTGCGCCAACATCAATGGGCCTCCCTAAAGTCAGGTGCGGAGTACTACAGACTGAATTTTTGAGCGCTGTTGTTTTTCAGCAAAAGCCAGTAAGTAAAAGCAAAAAGAAAATGAATTGTTTAAAACCATGTAATTAATTCAAATGATAAAACTATTCTACTCCAAGTTCCTGGGCCCCGAATGGAATGGAACAACAACTAAAAAACAAAGGCAGGAATGAGTGTGAATGAAACACAATGTTTTTCATACAGGAGAGGCACTGGTGAAAGGAGCTGCTTCCTGACGCACACAAAACTCAAATAATTTAAAACACTCAAAGCTCAGAAGCCAGAATGTTGGAAGATGGAACATGAAAAGAAGAGAAGATACGTGAGAGTGAGGGTAATCGCAGATCCCAGAATCTCATCTGAGTCTGACAGACTAGAGTAAGTAAAGAAAGTAGAGTGAGGTTGTTTTGTGTGTTGTGAGGCCAGTGTATTGTGTGTAGGGTTGTTTTTACATTTCGTTGCAGTTTTTGGGATAATTTTGTGTGTGTTTTTTGCCTTATTTTTCAACCATGCAATTTAGGTGGTGAGAGATTTTCGAAACATCTTTCAAACAGACACCCAATGTGGTGCCTACACAATGGGTAATGGGGTACTTTACAAGGTAATAATGAAATGGTGGCCTCCAAATCAATGGCACAATTTGCTATTCCCATCGATTAAGAAAAAAAGGTGCTAATTGCTTAGCCAGAGCTCCCTTGGTACAACACTTGCTTACTTGGCTACAGTACATGTCAATTGCTGTAGCTTCTTGGTCTGATGTATAGAAATCTGATTCAATTCTTTCAAAAAATTAGTTGTCAACTAAACATTATGTTGATTCATCTAAGGTCAATCTGTATAGCTGAGTGTGTTACCCACTGCTCTAGTGTGTGACAGTAAAACACGTGAGAGTGAAGGTGATCTCATCTGAGTCTGACTTAGTGAGACTAGAGTAAGTCAAGAAAGTAGAGTGAGGTTATTTTGTGTGTCGTGAGCCCATACCTCATGCCCTCAGTTGACTTGTTCTGGTAGTTGCAGTAGAGCTGTGGCGTGCCCAGCATGGCCTCGGTGAAGACAGCCAGGAAGCCCAGAGATTCCACAAACAGGGAGGAGTCCAGGAGGAGGTAGGTGACGTAGGCTGCCAGCAGGGTGAAGGCCAGCACGCACTGGAGGTAGTCCACGAAACGACTCCACGACCAGAAATGGCTCCAGTCAAAGTCTGACAGACACGCAGAGAGAACAAAAGGCACACACAGTAAGAGACATAGTTAAAGAACAGTCCTTTCATGCAGATTTTTCCTCTATGTTTACGTTATGTTGAGTTCATAACATAAGCGTTGCGTGAAAATGCACTTACTTGTGCATGCAGACTTTACACACACATTCTTACAGTACCTGTTCGTTCATATAGAAAAACTACTGTACTATAAGCCCGGTGTCTTTCCAAATCCCATTGGATCACACAGCAGCAGCAACAACAAAAACATCATCATCATCCACAACTGAGGAGGTTATGGATATTGGCAGGATACTTTGGGAGTCTGATTTGTCTGGGATCATGCTCCTCTCTGCTGTGGGAGAAGTATTACAGGCCTGAGGGAGGGTGAGACACAGATCATGGCGCCATGCCGACTCCTCTGCCCTTCTGAATAGAGTGCTGTGAATATACTATAGTAGCACGGGGCTGGATAGGACTTTGGGAAACTGATTAATGATTTACAACCATTTGTGCCTCTATGAGAACCCAAATGTATGGCCATGGTGTAAACCGAGTTTCTGCCTAGAAAAAAAAGGCTTAACTACAAAACAACAATCTAATTGAATCCATACTGATACAATAACAATTCAACCTGGAAATAGAATCTACAGTCTCTACCAGGGTTTCCGTTAACCGGTAATTACCGGTCTTTGTCCGATAAAATCTGTTGAAGTCCGACATATTTAAACCTCTTCGGTCATATTGTCCGGTGAAAATAACCGCTAAACACAGTAGCCCATTCGGCGGTAACCCGCCCCATCTGGCAACCCTGTCTCTCAACGGCGCGAGTACCGTAGTTTAGTCAGTTACCGTAATTTAGTTTGATCTAGTCTAAATAAAACCACTGCAGTGACCGGAGTCAAGGTTATTGTTCTGCGTGTTTTGGATGTGCTAGAGCACAGTGAATGACCACCGAGGGCCGTGAGATGCGGCTAGTAAAGGACGCTAGCGGCCATCTCAACCCCGTTCATTGATTGAGCCTGCCGTGCCCGTTCCAGCCCTGAGTCGGGAGAAGTACTACGGGAGTAGTGCGCTACTATCGACAACCTGGGCTACTGGTACCATTAGATTAGGATTGATTAGATTAGGTTGACAATACCACACTACATTTGAGTTTAGGGATATCAATGTTATATATTTGTGTATGTTTTATCTTTTTGTATTAAATGTTATAATTGTTTCACATTTGAGACCTGTCTTCCCCCACTCAGTTATTCAGTCGGTGTCCATCATTTTAGTCTATCTATAGTGTTAGAGTTTAATTTGTGCCACTAAGGTGAAATAGTCCACGGGTGTGTATCCCCCCGATACATCCTCCCCATTCTCATACTCCCGAGTCCGAGAAAGTATGATTTGACAGGCAGCTAGACTTAATGCCTTCCCAATCAGCGAGACGTGGTTATAGAAATTACGTTGTTTTATTGATAAAAAGGGTAAAACTGGAAAGAGAATATAATAAACTTACATTACTGTCGTGAAACTATTTAACACACTTCAGTTAACGTAATGTCCGTTCATTGATCGATCGATGCAGTCCGTTCAAATAGCCATCAAAAGCTAAACTAGGCATACTTAAAATTACCAATTACATACTCAAATCCCATTAATGCAATTGAAATAAACATCTTAAAGTAGCCTACAGTCGTAATTCAAAGTAGCAAAGGTGACTAGGCTGCCCAGTGTGGCGCGCGTGCAGCCCTGGACATATTATGCCATAGCGCATGCGAATCATGAAAGCCTATATTATTATATAGTTCGCGATCTAATCGTATCGGATGAGAAATGGACATTAAATGGCCTATATAGGCTACACAACAGCTAATCACCGCGACAAACCCCTATATTATATTCTAATATGATGACCGGAATTTTTCCCGTTTGTCCGACAAATTGAAATCTTCCCGGACACGTTGACCGGCACCAAATTTTTCTAACGGAAACCCTGGTCTCTACATATCCTCTTTAAATCGTGTAAGGATCTAAACCGCCTGTGGGCTAATGTGAATGGTATATGAATGCATCCCTATTGAGGGTATTGGAGATATGAAATTGGAGGCAATAACACTGTCCAATCCTATTCTCCTTACAGATGCATTCTGCTTCCTACATAAAACATATTTTATTGAGAAGGAGAGAGAGAGACACAACGGTTTGTGCCTGACCCCATTCTTAATGATATTATGGGGAAGAAAATAATAAATAGAGGAAATGCAATCATCGCTGAGAGAAGACGACGCTGCGACCCAGAATCTTAAATAGGATTTATACAAGTCCCCGACGTTGTAGGGCCTAATGTTTAAATTAGATTTGCCTTATCTAACAGACCCATTGAAATACAGTGCCTTCTGAAAGTATTCAGACCCCTTCACTTTTTCCACATTCTGTTGTGTTAGACTCAATTTAAAATAGATTCAATTATTTATTATGCATTTGTCATCAATCCACACACAATACCCCAGTATGACAAAGCGAAAATAAATGTTTAAACATTTCCTTTTAGAAATACAGAAATACCTCATGTCTTCGCTTTGTCATTCTGGGAGTATTGTGTGTATTGTGTGTGTGTGTGTGTGTGATTGATCGATTTTTCATTTAATCCATTTAAAATCTGAGTCTATAGTACAACAAAATGTGGAAAAAGTGAAGGGGTCAGAATACTTTCTGAAGGCACTGTATGCCTGAGGGTGCCTATGCAGAAGCGATTATGTGACAAGGGTTTTCAAGGGGATTACCGAAACACTGCAACTTGAGGCACATGAACTGTACTTAACCAGATGGATAATAGGGCCCTTTACAGAAACTCTTAGAGCTTATGCATGATAACCAGGGTGTTTCCTATAGGCTTCATGCAACAGGACACCACACCACACATCACCGTACTTGTGATTCATGACTGATCAGATTCAAAAGTGGAAGAACAGAAAGGATTATATGTAATTGGATTATATGTAATATTGTTTCATTCAAATATTGATGGAAAATGGTTCTGACATTTAGTTGACATTTCTGACTGGCACAAATAGCAGACAGGTGTGTATTCATGTATATGCTTGTGTGTGATTGTGTGCATGTGTGATTTCTATCGTGACAACAATGCCTGTCACAACACAGGGGATTGTCTTGTCACCATAGCCCGTTGATATGGTGTTGAAGGTCATTCAGAAGCTTTGCTTGAGAAGCGTGTCTGTGTCAAATCAACTAAACCCTTCAGCATCCAAACACAGACAAGCCGCATGATGAGGCACCAGAGGAAAGATCACAAGAATCAGAATGTATCACCACGTGTTCTAAAATTAACATGTCAGGTGTCAGGAAGGAGCGCAGGTAGCCAATAGGGTTTGACACAGCGAGGAGTGCTAAAGCACTGCCACACACAGTGTGAGAGAACATTTAGGGCCGGTTTCACAGACAAGGCTAGTCTTGGACTAAATCACACTTTCAATGTAAAATCTCCATTGAAGATGCTTTTTAGTCTAGGATTAGGCTTAAGCCTCATCTGTGAAACTGGCCCTTACATGGCTGGAGCAGCGTAACATGACCCAGTAAATCCCTCCCAGACAGCTAGACAGGGGTGAGACCGACAGGGAGCCACAGGGGCTGCTGGGGCGGTCTGTCTGGCCCTCGCTGATAAAAAACCAGAACCTGAGAGGGGGGAGGAGAATGGTGGACAACATCCACCTGCCCCAGAGCACAGCTCAGTCAACAGCTCAGGGACCAGGTAGAAACACAATACATGTCACAGCTTCACACCTGCATGGCTGGGTCTCAGCTTGCAGGAGGGCTTGCACCGTAATACAAAACGGTGCCTTCTTTTTCTTTTCTTGCTTTTACTGGTACAAAGCCAATCCATCACTCATGTCTGCTTTAAAAGAACAACAAAGGGGGCGCTTAGGTGGCGTAGCGGGTTAAGCGCTGACCATATAACCGCAGGGTCCCCGGTTCGATTCCGGCCGGGGACATATCCTGCATGTCATCCCTCCTCTCTCTCTCACCCATCCTTCCTGTCTAAATCTTTACTGTAACTGTCAATAAAAATGAAAAATATGAGTGGGACTGCCCCACTCAGATAAAATAACTTAAAAAAAAAAAAATAAGAAAACAAAGAAATGCATTCAGGGCATCTCTAGATTACTCCAGTCTAGTGCATATCTTAATGTTCCTCCCAACATTCTGAAATGAATTATTGGTAGGAACATGAAAACGTGGACTGGGATGGAGTACTTGAGTACCCTCCTCCACAGAAACAGCAGAAGAGAAATGCTTCTCATGAACTCAGCATGAGAGGAAGACAGAGGTAAATAACTTATTGTAGTCAGTGAAGGCGGGTGAGCATCTAAGGGGCGTTTATCGCTGTACCTTGCCGTGTCACACCCCACTGTGCCCTCCATCTCTCTGCCACTCATTTACCCCCAGGGTGGTCCTCTTTCATCTCTCCGTTCTGTAACAGCCACGGGGGCAGTGTGTGGGAACAGGCTGGCACCCCCTGGTGCCCACGGCGTCTGAACACAACACACGTTTCCACCTCACTGAGCAACGGCACATGTGTAGGCAGATTTGTGCCAGGAGCTTGATATTTTTGCACTGTTGGTTCTGACTACATCCCACCTGCTTTAGTTACAGGCTGTCAGTTTCTCAGTCCACATTTACAGGACAAAAACAACATAAAAAATACATGTTCACATCTTTAGTATAGGACTAACCTCACTGTTCACCTTCACCATCTGGTATAGCTAAAATACCTTCTTATTCTGGTAAGTCCTTCAGTCCTTTGAGAGGAACAATGGGAGAGCTTTTGTTTTAATGCACCTGGGCATTTTGATTATTTTCCCAGAGCAATTAGGCTGTAGGTTTTGGATGTGAGAGCCTGCTGCAAAAATTATGCTTGGTGTACATCACAGGAAAAGCAGAGAGCATCTACTTGGATTAGAGAAATAGAGAACTAGAGTAACTACTGTAAGAAAATAAAGGACAGTAACAACTTACTGTGGTGAAAACGAGTTCCACTGGTTGGCCTCAGACTATTTACTTAATAGACAGTCTAATCTTATCTTACACTAGCCTACCGTCTATGATGTGTAAGAGTAAATGCTGCACTGTAGTAATTGCTGTGTCACTGTTTGGTAAGACAGTTTCACCCAGACATATCTGAAAACAGTCACACAAAGGCAGGAGAGAGATACCAGAGTATTCCGTAACTACCACTCATTAAAAAGTTTACCACTCATTAAAAAGTTTACCACTCATTAAAAAGTTTAACATTGATCCTTTTTGCAGTATGCACAAGTAGTTATTAGCTATGTTGTAGTTTGTATGAACCTCTAATTCCATTCATAGCCTCCTGGTATACAAACACTGCTGGAAGTCATGTGATTCTTAAAACCCCTGCTCTGCTTCATCTCTCCACCTCCACCTGAACACCCTCCATCCATCCATACCAGTTCACAGCATGCCTTGTCTTCATATTTTCAGTCAGAGATCAATGGCTCAAAAAGCTGCAATTAAAGAACATGGTGTCCCTGTCAATTCTAATGAGGCTTGGCAGAACTCACTGATCGATGGCAGGAGTACCAGAGGACTAGAACGGCACAGTTCCAGCCTCGGGCAGGCTATTGCCATGGAGGGGCCAAGGAGAACACAGCTTGGCTCGGGTACCATTGCCAAGCAAACCCTCTGTCATTTCATCTACAGCCAAGTACCATGGGCATGTATTATCGGTGCCAGCTTTTTACCACATAAGTTGAAGCTAGCTGTTGAAGCTAACACTTTCGACCAGGACGAGAAAGACGAGTGACAAGGCTATTGACACAGCTCTACCCCGCTCCACCAACAGCTACCCGTCATAACCTTGGATGTATTCAACGTCTCTGGCGAATTTAGTTCTGAGAAAGGAAACTCAATCGGACATCATGTCTCCACAGCCAATGTACAACACAGTACATTCTTAGAAGTGGGCAGAAACGTTGTTTCTCAGCACCATCTACTGCTTACATGGGGGGATAGCAGCTGCTCCATCAATACATTGTTATCTATTATTGTTATCTGTATCTATTATTTTCTCTTGAACCCGACTCTCCAAACCTAGTCACTGACACAGAGAGGAGTAAGTAAGTGGAGAAGGCAGAGGTAGAAGAATCTGTGCAGTTTTAGTAAGAGCGCAATCTCATTAGACATCACCTCCACAGAAAGGTTGGCTAAGCGTTTGTTTAGAGTATCTTCAGCAAGCTGGTGTGAATTACTTTCAAGATCCCCATATTGACAGGATAGGACAGACCATTAGGTTTTAACATGCATCATTCTTTACAATATCGCCACTATAATAGGCAAATCCAAACAAAGCATTCCAATCAAAGCTACATGGTGACATTGTCATTAGGCCAACTTTTCGATCTACAGAATAGATGCAGTTAGTTCAACAAGGTTTGCAGCATGTCAGTAACTACAGCAGGCCCACTACTTAACCCCCATAGTCCCAGATAACCAACACGTACTAACATAAGAGACAGAAGCCTCAAATGCATGGATTTCCATTTTTGGATTGTGAATCCCAAAATGGACAATTAACTCTGAATTGAATCAATCAACAATCTATTATCCATGCACAATCACTGCAACATGAACGCATGCGTGAAACGTATATAAGAACAGCTCAACCTAGCCTAACCTATTGGCTATAACATGCATGTGGTTTAACTCAAATAGCATAAATACCTTAATGATTATGAGTGCATGAACCACAAATGGATAAAACATCAGGATAACATGCAGTTGGACGGAGACCAAGCTAGGTTAATGCATGAGGTTGGTAAGTTAGTGAGGCAGTCAGTTAGTAGACTGGGCGATGAGCAATGGGGTTGCCACACACTGTATCATGCGGTTAAAGAAAGGGCGGGGGTGAGGGTGAAGGAAGACAGATGATCAACCACTGATGCCAGACAGAGCAAGTACAGTACATACCCAGAAAGAGCTTCTTAGGGACTTTGATCTCTTCATCCTTACTATCTGTTGCTACAGATAGAACAAAATAAGAAAAGAAAAAAGGAAAGAGGAAAACAAGATGGTTTCTCTTCTACTAGACTTGACCCCCAGTGTGGAAGAGAAGGAGGTCAGCACTGAGCAATTGGCGATGAAGCCTGGTCACCAGGGAGGACATCCTGTTTAATTTAGCTTAGGCACTTCCTTTGAAACTACACTACACTATCTTACACCAAGCCACCAGGGAGGACATCCTGGTACAGGGTTGACACAATACACACAAACTTCAAAGCCTTTGAATAAACACACAGAACAAGTACCAACTACGCACTGATAGTATAAATTAGAAACACTTTTTTTTTTCTGTGTGCAGGGCATAGCATTTTGCAATAAAGTTTTGTCATATACAGTAAGTAGTTAACACACATACACACAGGTATCCAAATGGGTAGTATGGATGTGTATTCTGAACATGACACACTATCAATACAATGTTTTTTTCCTCAAAATGTTCTAACACTTCTCAAACAACAAAACTCAGTAGAAGAAAACAAAAACCTTTGTGCTATAAAAGAAAATGTTGGCGATGTGGAAAGGCTATTGGCAAAATAGTGTAGCAATGTAGAGACCAATGTTTTGCTAGAAGTGTGTTATTAAAATGCAAACTGAATGTAAAGCAGTGAGATGTGTTAACAGTTTGTTGCAAAAAGTGTGTCATAAAATTCCAAATTGAGTGTAGAGCATTCAGTTTGTCACACTTTAAATGTATTGGCTAGTGTTAATGGTTTCAGAGATAGTGCTTCAAGAATCACTGAAAGAACTGTAATCTGATGACATACACAAGGATACACACTGACAGCTCAAAAACAATACTTTACTGATCAGGTTTCGAAGAACTGAATATGAAGTGATATCTTATGAATACTGTATGTCAAAGTAATCATTTCTAAGGGAAAAAGCCTAACTGTCA
Organism: Nansenia antarctica; assembly: GCF_963989245.1. NCBI lineage: Eukaryota > Metazoa > Chordata > Actinopteri > Argentiniformes > Microstomatidae > Nansenia > Nansenia antarctica. The sequence continues at coordinate 55,591,641 of NC_137690.1, read as the reverse complement.
AGCCAAAGAGAATGATGGTGTGCATTTGAATGGTGTGTCAGGCCATGATAATAGTTCTGAATCGGTGATAGAGTTGACTACCAACAATGACTCAGTCACAGAGTTCTCTACAGCTCACAACACTGGGGTAGGTGAACTCTTCCGTGACTATTTTGGAGGCTAGAGACCAGTCAGGCACCAGAGCTTCTTCTAGTCCGAGTGCTGACAGGAGAATCTGGCGAGATGTGAGTTGGAAACCCAAGTGTAGCTGGCATCCAAATCTCAGATGCCACCTCCTGCCATTGTGTCCTTAAACAAGGTAAATCACCCCTTAAAACTGCACCAAGAGTGTTCTCAGCCTCCTGTATGTCGTGTGGTGGCAAATTGAAAGTAGCAGTAAACTATATAGCCATGTCACATGGTGAGAAATAGCCCCTTTTACAGTTTAGGATATTTGTGCAACCACGTGAGAAACCGAGCCTTATGGGTAATTCACAGTCATGAACCGTGGAGCCATAAAGAAGGTTCTCGAAGAGAGGGAGAGGACGGCCGACCTGTGAAGGAGCGACGTTTCGTTTGGAGTTCAGTGGCGACGCGGACGTTGGTGCAGAGGTTGAGCATGATCAGCATGGTCACGATCATGATGATGCTTTGCCAAAGCAAGGGTGTCTCAAAATACCGCCCAAACCTGAGAGAGGGGGGGGGAGAGAGAGAGAGAGAGAGAGAAGGGGAGAGGGAGACAACAGGTGCACAAGACAACAGAGTACAAACATGGGTCATGTTCCAAAGAGACAAAAGGTGTCTTGTTCTAGCCAAAAGCAAATCAGGGCAAAGGGAATGATATGGGGTGAAAGAAAGGGCACGTTAAAAGAATGTGAACGTCCTATAAACTCACAGGAGCTTGTGGGTCAACAATGATCCCAGTGTTTTTAAATATATTTAAAAGGCTCTACTGGGAGTTCAAGCCTTCACAATGTAGCCTAAGGAAATGTCAAATGAAATGGATAAGTCATTTCTAAAACTGTTATTATTATTATCTCACACAATGCATGTACGGCTACTGGATAACTACTAGAAACATGTCCTGAAACTATGTCAGTTAATCTTATCTTTATGAATAAGGAATTGTGTCAATGCATGGTTCCACTAAGTGAACTTGACTGGTATGAATGATCAATGTTGTTATCTCCAGTTCATTGACCAAAAGGTTAAACTGTAGCTGATTGTCATTTAAAATAGGCCTGCTGTAGCATACCCAGGATTCCCATAGCACCTGTTTGATATTTGATATGTTAGGGAGGTACATACCTAAAGAGTATGCGCAAAATATTGGCCACAAGTAGGACGAGGCACACGTAGATGGAGAATCCCTCAGCGTTCTGGCTCCGTCGGATGTCCCTGTACTGGGGGATGTATGGCACCACGCCGCCGAACACCATTGCACCAGCGGCGATCCACGTGACCAGTTGATTAAGTACGTACATAATCTGTTCAAAGACCTCATCTTCCATGTTTTAAAGTACAGACTGAACTACCAGTCGACACTAAAACATGGACAGCACCAATGTGCTGCAGAGTTCTATGTTATGCACTTGCCTTCGATTCTGTCGCGCAGTATGTGATGATGATACGAAGTTGCCTTATGTTATGGATCCTCCTTACAAAATCTAATTGTATTATTGCATCAATAACCGATCGAAGGGAATAGTGGACGAGATGATGTGCCCCTTCTAAAACTACTGTACTGTATTGCGATGGAACTGGAGGTAAAAAATGTAACAAGTTGATTAACAACCACAACAAAAGTCAGGCATGCATAATCACTCCAGGCTCTCGATCTCGCCACTTCTGCGCGTTGTGGCTAGAAGTTGCAGCACTAAAAATGGGAATTTTGCGCTGGATTGTCCCGTGCTAACAAGTCCATTTCGTCAGGAAAGATATTGCCAAATGTAATATGATAAGAGTCGCCTATGGATTGCTATGAATGGAGCTAACATGAGTCCGAGCTCCCTATCCCCACAAAGCCCAAGCAGCGCTTCCTCAAACGTCAGAGGCTAAACGTCGCACCCTCTCAAACATGTGCTGCACGGTCCTAAAAGGAGAAATGACAAGATTCTTATTTTGATTTAAGGATTCTTATTTTGAGACATCAATCACAATTACAGACTAAGTGTCTAAGTCATATTCTACTCTTGTTTAACACTAGCAACCAATAATAAGGATGTGCAAACTGCCTATATAGTATCCTGGATAGAGCAGGCAATAATGCCGATTTGGAAGCTTTATGCACATTGAGGGGGCGCCAATAAAAGTGACATAATCGTGACAGTGACTGGCATCTGTCACTATAATCGAGGTCGAGGATGATCTCTTACATAAAAGGCGACATAAACATGGGGATTCCTGAACACTATTGGGACGTGGCTGAAATAACATAATGTTCTCTCTCAATACACCAGTAAAACATAAAAGGGTTAACGGATGGATTCGTCATATTACACACAGAAGGTACGCCTATGGGCTTGGCCACCAACTGTGGAAAAAGTTACAGTCATCCAATGTATTCTCGGGGTACAACAGGAGACGAGTCAGCCGACAACTTAACTGATCATATTGTTCACCGATAGTAATGTGATGCAGTTAATAAAGTATATTATAATAATTGTTCACCGATAGTAATGTGATGCAGTTAATAAAGTAGCCTGCATAAACCTTATTGCGTCACCATCGGTCCCACACACTTCAACTAAAACTTTAGATTGACATTCAGACTATAATTACAACGACTTCCCTCTCGAACCAATATCATTGACAATCGATCGAACGGCTACCTTTAATCCCTCCAAAGCAATGTTTGACCCGCCTCTCTATTTAGTTGACACATTGTTGCCAGTAACTACAGAGTGGAGTCACGAGCTCTAGAGAGACACATTGTCACATCCTCCCTCAAACAGTCTGGAACCACCATGGCACAACCCGACTCAAAGGCTGCAAGAGAATTGTCTGAGATGGTAGGCTTATTATTCTATTTAATTTGATCTGATTTTCCTCGTTTAGCGGCTCTTTATGACCAATGAATTTGATGATGTTGTTGTGTTTTGCTTTTATCGCAGATGGAAACGACGATGCAGAAACTCCAGAGTAAACTCCAAACCACGTCTGACCAGATCGTCTCTAAAAATATCCTTCAATTAAACCTCAACCTATAGCCTATGGAACATGTTAGCCTAGTCTTTCATATAAACAACGGGTTTTCAATGTTATTAACCTCTCATTGTAAACCTTAGTATCTCTTTATTAATCTTAAAGAAACTCATTCGCTGTCAGAGAAACTTAATGGATTTATGGCATTATCTGCGAGGTTGGCCTCTGCAGTCAGTTTTAGACTATGCTGGACCAACGCTGGGCAGTGGACATGTTACGGTACATGTGGGAAAACTAGGGTTAGGTGCTAGGGTTAAGGTTAGGGGTAGGGTTAGACATGCCAGCATGTACCAAGTCGACGTAGCACCTAACCATAACCCTAGTTTTCCCACATGTACCGTAACAGATATACTAATCAGTATGGATCTCAAAAATCAGGTCCTTGTGCCAGACCATAATGAAAAAAAATGTAATACCATACAACTTTCTCTGTAAAGAAATTGTCATCAGAGATATTGAGTGCCTATGCTTTACACAATCTAAATCTCACTACGACTGTCCTTAACATTTACACTGGATGAGATGGGAACCCGCATCGATGACCTTGAGACGAATGTTGCTGACCTACTGACACAAGCCGGGATGAAAGAGCATCAAACCTCAAAGTGACCAAACCTTAATAATTAGACAATGTTGAAGACCCTAGATTCACCATAACTTTTAACAACAACTTTCTGTGGCTCAACCTGGAGGTGCTGCTTGGTTAAATAGGATCTGTTTCATCTCATTTATTCTGACCTTGTAAATATGTAGCAAATTCTGTCACATGGACCCAATAAAATATTTTCTAGAATAATTGTTTATTCAAATAGTTCTTCAATGTTTATGTGCTGGGGATGGAAAATTCAAAATCTTTCCTTTGCTGCACAAAACATTATCACCCATTGCAATTGATGGGAAACAAAGTTGGCTAGATTGATACAACTTGAAGAGCTGACTAAAATAGCATTATCAAACATAAGTATAACATTTATTCAAACAAAGAAAAACCCTGAAGTTTCTTCTGGTAACTGTCTGAGAAAAAGATCACTTGGATACAATATGAAAAAATAAGCAAGAAAAGACAAAAGCCTCTCTGTAGTCCCATTTGTCAAAAACATCTCACTGACAGGACAGATTTGTTCCAATTGGTGTCCACATGAAGCAAAGGAAAACAATTCAGTATCTGTATTTGGTTGAGTAGTCCTTGGGAGATACTACAAGACCTCTTCCTTTTCGTGCCCCCCGGTAAACGGTCTCCACAATGTCTATCATCTCCTGCTTGTCCTCCATGGTCCAGTTGATCTTGTTGTTGTTACCAGTGCCCAGATCAATCATGATATGTTTATTCCTGAAATGACAAGAGGTCATAGTTTCGTGAAATTATGCAAAAATGCAAATGTTTGAGGTGTGCAAAGAGTTCACTTGAAAAGGCAATTTCACATTTTTCCAGACATGACAACTTCTGCTTACCTGAAAAAGAACATGACGGTACATGGGTCGTACAACTCGTACATCTTATTAAAGTCAGGCACTTCTGTGATGTCCACCAAGTAAATGACAGCAAAGTTCTTCACCTACAATGGTCAAGGCAGAAATAGGTATGTTAACAGGGCAGCAAACCAACCCAAGAGCTATAATCACACCAAACATTTTAGAAGTAGGCCTATGTATATTGCAACTTAAATTGCTAGTAAAGCATTACTTTATCTTAATAGGGAGGAAACTGCTAGCTTGCCAAATCAACAATGTAAATAGTGTTACAATGACCTTTTCAGCAATGCTGTACAGAACTTCATCCATTTTCATACATGTTGGGTCCCAATCGTGTCCGAATCTGATGACCAGGACACGGTCCTCCTCAGACAGAATGGCTTGGTCAACCTGCCAACCGTTGTGGAGATGGGGTAGCATGTACGACATCTTGATACTGCACTGTCAAGACGCACCCTGGGCAAACCAATAACAACCATATTACACACCTCTATGCTAATACAACAAGGGGGGTGAAATCAGATTAGTTCAATTAGCGTTAACTAGCATAGCCACAGCAGAGCTGCGAGTTGGCTGGATACAAGATGTGTGATTAAATGACAGGCAACAGGGGATCAGTTGCTTTATGAATGTCTGGAGGGGGAAAGCCGGTTAGCAGTAATGTAATATACAATACTATACTGGTCTTAACAGTAAGATAACAGCCTAGTCTAATGCAGTAATGTAAGATAACAGCCTAGTCTAATGCAGTGCAACGTGTGGCAGCAATGCATAGAAGGCTAATTTTAGCTAGCCAGCTAAGAGACTATTGGAAATTGAGATGGTTGTCTCAACATTTGCTATATCTGTGTTGACGAAATGTAACTCGAAATTTAAACGTACTCTTACCGTGAGAATTATAAACTGCAATACTGCAGAATAGTGAATGAATAAACGTTGGTATCTAATTGTGTAGCGAAAGATGGATGAAATTTCAATAGCTGGCCCGTTGTTTACGCTTGTCCCCTAGCAAGCACGTCACCAATGCGACACAGCGAAGAGGCTGTGACGCGTTCCAGGTCGTTTTGATTGTAGTCGCGCTGCGCAGATCACTGGCCAAGTAAAATTAACAGAAAGTCATTGAGCTTTGCTACACTATCCTTTACAAAGTGTATGTAAAAATGATGAGCAGAGCACATTATAAACAGTTTTTAAGGGCCCAGACATGGTGAAATAACATTGAAAAAGTATTTATTATGAAAAAATGTTTTGTTATTACTATGCTATATATCTACTATACACAGTTGCTCAACAATGCTTCCAGATTGATTCAGAGGCTCAAACTGTTATACCCAACTACATTTATTTCTCAAAAAGGACAATCAGAATCTGTACCAAATCCAACAGTGGCATTCATAAAAAAAAAGCAGATTTGGTGTTGATTTGTGCTATTCACATTGCTCAGAGAGGCAAGTTAATATCGAAAATAATCATTTACAACAGTGCTTCATTCTGTTAAGTGTGTTTGTAAATAGAAATGTACACATTAATTTAAACTTGCTGTGCCTAACACACTATTTGAATTGATACAAACATTCAGATAAATCAATGAACCAACAGTATAAAGAAGAAGACCTAATTTCATAGTTGATATTCGACTCAATTAGCAGCATAAGTCACAACACTTCTTTAATACAATATGAGCCAGTTTCACAGGCAAGGCTTAAGCCTAATCCTAGACTTGAAAAGCATCATCAATGGAGTCACTTAGTTCCAAAACTAGGCTTAAGCCTTGTTTGTCAAACCGGCCCATTATCTACTATTCACTGGGTTTAAATAATCATTAGATATTGTAATACTAAAGCAATCCCTGAAATAGTTCAATCCCCAGTCAACACCTCACCTCTACCCCTGGGAACTTGTGTAGACCTCAAAGGATAGTGTATATATATATAGTATATAGTAATATAGTATATATAGGTATAAATAAGTAATATACAAATCAGCATATTGTATAATATAACCAATTGCACAAGATGGCTTTTACCTCTTCAATCTTACCAGATCTGCACAAGATCTGTACAAGTCTTGGGGTTAGGGGCTAGGTGTAACTGTAATAATGGAATTGGGCAAGTGTAGCCTGGAGTTTTCCCTGAGGTGAATCCCTTATACTGCATAGCATTTTATGCTATGCCAAGTGCCCATGTGTTGTGATGCTCCACCTTTTAGGGTCATCATCACTCTGTGATGACATTCCCGAGAGTCCGTCCGTCCGTCTGTCTGTCTGTCTGACAGAGCAGTGTGCAGGGCATCTTCTGTCCTTGGTGTAATCTTGATGCTAGCTGTTACTAGAAGGCTATCATGCTGTTCTTTGGGGGATAGGTTATTTTTTTGGTAAAAGGGCTACACAAATGAATTTGAGAAATCAGATTGATTGAATTTGCAGTACAGAGCTAACATGAGCTAATACATACAGGTTATAGGTAAAGGTTTATGATTAGTGGGTCAGAGTAATCATGTTTTGGTTAGAAAACTCTGAAAAACAGTTTTTGTGACTTTCTGACACTGGCCACAGCAAAAGTTGTCCTACATTATCTTGTCATTATCCACACCTCCAAGTCTCGAGGTGAAGCCAGGTTAAAGCCAGATTGAAAAACATCCCGTTTTCTGCCACTAGGGGGTAGCATGGGACAACTTCAAGTGGGACTCCTGGGTAGAGGAAATAGGGCCTCCTCCATGAGAACACTACAGCATCTACTGAAGACAGTCCTATGCCTTTCAGAAGACATGGGGAGCATAGTTCAAATAAAGCAGTCCTGTAGTCCCAGAGGAGAGTCTGCACTAGGTTGGCACGGTGGTGAGGGGAGAGTCAGATATAGATCTGGCTGGAGTAGATAGGCAGAGTGGGACTGAAACAGCAGGCTCTAGTCAGAGGGGTGCTCTGGACATGAACGATTCACCTCAAACCACTCATCTATACACCTGAAAGAGAGAGAGAGAGAGAGAGAGAGAGAGAGAGAGAGAGAGAGAGAGAGAGAGAGAGAGAGAACATGTAAGTGTCTGTGGAGAGAGGGACCGTGAGTAAACTAATCACAACTGTGTGTGTTTGTGTGTGTGTGTGTGTGTGTGTGTGTGTGTTACCCTTTGTGGTAGATGCAGAGACATGGCAGTCTAGCAATGGTGTCTCCCTGCTCCAGCTCGTCTAGACAGATGGCACATTCCCCTGAATCCTTGGTCAGGACGTCCTCTGTGGAGACCAGACACAGACGAGACAACCAATGAGAGTGCGTCCTGACACAGTTACCAATAATCTGATGTAAAAGATTAGAAAGGCACTAGGGTGAGAGAGTGATGTGCCTGCATGTATATGAACAGACAGACGGACAAGGGGAGTTCTCAGGTGGAAGTCAGGCTGGGGTGAGAGAACACACACACACACACACTCACACACACTCACACTCACACACACACACACACACACACACACACACGCATAAACGCATACACGCGTGCATACATACACACACACACCACACACACACACACACATACACACACTCACATGCACGCACGCACGCATGCACACACACGAGCTCACACCCACTCTTTCTCCCTTTCTGTCGTACCATTATAGGAGACACGAGGTTTGGTGAGACACATGAGGAGGTGCAGCTCAATCTCATCTGATGCAACAAACTTGGAGCACACCGGACAGTGGAACCCTGGGGAAGGAACACAGCACAACACTGGGGTTGAGGTTTCTCTCTGTTTCTCTGCCTCTACTTCCTCTCACTAACCCTCTACTTCTCCTTAAGGGCAATGAGGAAATGAGAGCAGACAAGCTGTGTACATTATTGCTCCAGATAACATTCAGCACTGTTTAAAGCTTAACCTGCTTGTGATCGTGTTGCTCCGGGAGATAATCTCAGACAGACAGACAGACAGCAGCACAGTAGCCAGCTCTCTCCATGATAAACAATGTCTATTTATACAGCAACAGGTAATGAGGCAGAGGGACGCTGTTTAAAATGATCACACTTAATCATACGGTCATCTCTCTGTGTTTATGTGTATGTGTGTGTGTGTGTGTGTGTGTGTGTGTGTGTGTGTGTGTGTGTGTGTGTGTGTGTTGCAACAACAAGCATTCTGTCTGTTATGACACTGTGTCTGTGTTTGAGTCAGGTGTGTGTGTGTGTGTGTGTGTGTGTGTGTGTGTGTGTGTGTGTGTGTGTGTGTGTGTGTGTGTGTGTGTGTTGACCCAGACTTATCAGCTGAGCAAAGATTAGCAGGGCAGGAGCTATTCAGCTAGTGTTAAAGAGACAGTTTTCAAGTTTGTCAGTTATTTGTTCATGTTTGTCAAATACACTGTTGGCAGGGGGGGGGGGGATACGTTTGTTAGCAACACACACCCTCAAGCAATAACTACAGTTCACCTGTGTGTGGAGGGGGTGGAGAGGGCTTGGTAAATCAAGCTAGGTCAAATCATGCTGTGAGAGCCAACGAGCAAAGGTCAACAATGATGATATCATTATAGTTCCACACCAGGAAATGACTGAGCTGTGAGAATCTGATGAGGATGGTGCTGCAGGAGCAATGAGATAGGCAGCATACGGAAGGAGGGCTATTAGTGTACTGTATAATCTGTGTGCTTGCACAAACACATAGTCAGACCAACATAATCGAGCATAAATGGTGTGTATGTGTGTGTGTGTGTGTGTGTGTGTGTGTGTGTGTGGGTGTGTGTGTACACGAGGAAGCCCTTATCTGCTGACCTACATATGCCTCCCTGATAAACACATCGCAGGCTCAATGAGAGATGTCGTCGTTATGCTTTTGAAATGTTCATGTGTGTATGATGTTGTTTAGCATAAGTTCCTAATTGTTCATTCACATTTATACTTGAAATGTCTTTCTTTTGAAATGGGTTGTGGTGGGTGTGATGTCTTTAATGTTAAATTGCAATTATTTACTTCACTTGCTTTGGCCATGTAAACATGTTTCCCGTGCCAATAAAGCCCTTTTGAATTGAATTGAATTGAATTGAGAGAAAGAAAGAGAGAGAATGTGTGTGTGTGTGTGTGTGTGTGTGTGTGTGTGTGTGTGTGTGTGTGTGTGTGTGTGTGTGTGTGTGTGTGTATGTGTGTGTGTGTGTGTGTGTGTGTGTGTGTGCGCGTGCCTGTGTGTGTGTGTGTGTGTGTGTGTGTGTGTGTGTGTGTGTGTGTGTGTGTGTGTCACAGGGCCAGGCAGAGCAGCATGTGACTGACCATGAGCTCTCCCAGTCTCTTTGTTATCCGTGCTGTCTTATCTGAGCATAGAGAGTCAGAGACAATCACAGCAATAGGCTATAGTGTGTGACGGGAAAGAACAGCATCGCACACAAATTCCTTGTTGTGCTTTTGCTTGGAATAGATACAACAATGTAGCCTTTACACATTTGGTCTATATTTACAGAAATCCTCGCTTCATTTGAAATTCCCTCCTCTGCTGAGATGATCCCTAGTTCATGGTTCCACCCTTGCATAAGCTCTTACCTCCGAGTAAACGAGGGGACAGGTGCGCCGGCAGCGACCCAATAAGCAATCTGTGCCCCCCTCCTCCACCGGACAGCTCGCTCTCCTCGTCCTCCGTGTCACCGATGCTGAACCCGTCCCGGGGTGGCCCGTTACCTCTGGTCGGTATGCTCATTCCAGCCTGGTTGTATGAGTTCGGTCGGCTCCCACCGCCACCGGTGTAGCGGATTTGTGGGCCGTCCGGGCCGTTGATGTACCGTAAGCCCGCGGATGATCTACCGACCCCGTTAGAGGTCCCAGAGTGGACGTCGTTGCTGGAATACGCCCGGGTTCGACCGTCGACTTCGGGGCTACTTTGTTTGGGACCCATGGTCCTCTTTATTAAGTCCTCGTCCTCGATCTCGACGGGACAAATGTTGTCACAATGTTGTCACAAAAGGGAAAGGCTGCTTTCGATTCAACCACCACAACAGCGCATGACAAGTTCGTGTCCAAATCCAATAATGGTGTTGACGGAGAAACATCGAAACATCCCAGAAATAAAAAGTGATTTAAAACATAAATGGAAAACGGTCTAATGTCACCGACTGATTGTCGATGTGCAAAAGAACTGGGCTTGTTGTTGAATGTGCGGTAGAAAGTGTCGCCGAGGTGCGCCGCGCGTCATTCGGTGAGGTCTGGCTGGGTAAACACAGCGCGATTGAGGTCATGACTACCAAGTTCTAAAGCGGTCAAATATTATTAAAGCCACCCCATGCGAACTGTTAACGCCTTGAGACTGTTCACAACTATCGACTTTGAAATAGGATTTTCTTCGTCAGAAAATGACAAATAGACAGTCGCCCTAAACGCACGTAGTCCCTCTAATCTACAGTAGGTGGATTGTTCCCTTGGGAAAAACAGGGATTGCCCTGCCCCTGTGAGTGTGCGTCAAACCGAGTGACGTCAAACCCTCAGCAACAGTTGTGTGAACCCACTTGGCTTTAATCAGCGCAGCAAAGTCAATACTGGTCCAAATTGGGTTATAGTCTATTAAGGCTAAAGGAGAATTTGCCTCCCCATGAAAAACACAGTGAGATTCAATAGTCTCTCCGCACAGTTTTTATTGAATATTTTCACACACATTTGGAGGACAAAACATAAAACACACGGAATGAGAAACATTCAAATAATTCATCCCCCCCCAAAATGTTGACAGACAGACCAATGTTTAGAAGCCGAAATAAAAAGGCTTTACAGTGACCATTCAGATAGAGTACATGTGTTGCAGAGTCTGGTGTTTGAAGGCCATGGGGGGCAGAGAGGCGATGCAGTGCACTAGGAGTGACACACAGTCAGTGAGTTCATAAACAAGGAAAAGGTAGGTAGGCAGTTGCCTCTAACCACTGATACAGGGTCAGGTATTTTAACATCCTCATGATATATAAGGTAGGGATTAGGGGTAGGGTAATCTGACCCTTGACCTGTAGTTTAGGGGCAACTTCTACCTTAATGAACCCAGGGAGAGAGCAGCTAAGGCCGATCTTAGAAAATACTTGAGGAGATGGACAGCGTTGGGTAGGATCTGTCCACTGACACCGATCTAGGGTCAGCTTGGTATCCCCAAAACCCCAACCTCAACTGTCATGGGGGGAAATGCAGAACGGATCACTTAGATCAGTGTTTGTGGCAACATCCTACGACGTACTTTGAGATGAGGAACAGAGTTTTCTACGTTCAATTAAAGCACACAGGCAGAAACAGGAAGTAGGGAGGGGAGCCAGAGTGTGAGACACTAGAGAGATGAGGAGGTCAAGGGTTAAAAATAGCCAACAGGAGCATCTTGCCATGTTGCCATGGTAACTATGGAAGGAGGGCTACGGGTATGTTATGCTCATCCTCTTCACCCCTAGAACATTGTCGTAACATTGCTAACGTTGCACCATAGAGTGAATGTGAATGTTGTGGGACAACATTGTGGACTATTCTGGCTAATGTTGTGTGGAACAGTAGGTGGTTACATTAAGATTTCAGATGGTCTAAAGTACAGTGTTTGATGGTGGTACAGGCTGTGATGTTGCTTCTGAGTCTGACATGGTAATATATAAATATATGTGTGTGTTACAGCATCTGGTGAAAGCGGGAACAAGTCGGCAACCAATCAAAATGTTCAGACTTTTATTCTGAAAAATGTAAATACATTTCAATGTTGTTGAAAATCAATGACACACTCATTAGTCAAGCCAAAACAGTGCAATCCAATGGATTCGCTGAGTAATCCCCACTACTCTACACTAACTAGGTAGAAGTGGGGATTACCCACCGAATACATTTCATTGCAATGTTTTGGCTTGACTAGCGAGTGTGTCATTGATTTTCAACAATGTTGACATTTATTGAACATTTTCAGAATAAAAGACTGAACATTTGGTTGGTTGCGACTTGTTTCCGCTTTCACCAGCTGCTGTCACATATTAGCTCTGTGTGACACATATAGACTGCACAGAGCTCACATGGTAAAGAGATTAGATTAGATTAACACAGGCTCAATTAAGAGCACCAATCACTGGGGAGTGATACCTTCCTTTCTCTACGTTGTGGTGCCTGTATTCCCAGCACCACAACCAGAAACAGCAGGGTGGTTTTTAGTCCTGGGAAGCTCTATTGGCTGTCTTCTAACTGATTGTTTTATGTCTTTTCTTGGTCAGAAGATTCAGAAGACATCGTAGAGGACAGATAACTGGGTTAACTGCCCCACGCAATGTCTATTTGTTCTTGTGGGAAGCACAGTTAATCAGTGGTAGAGAACAGTTGCTTAAGGTCAAGACACAGTTTGCACTGTGGGCCTGAGTGACTGAGAATCGTCTCAATAGTCTAGAGTAGCCTCCTTCCTCCCTGGTCTACTTTTTCTACCATTTGTACTAACCATTAAACACAGGACAGACGTAAACAATGTGGTAGCGTGCTACGGTGAGATCTGCTTTCACAGACTCTTGTTTGTGTCAGGCCAGTGTAGATGAAGGAATAGAGACGAGGAGAGGAAGCAGTGTTGGACTATTGAGACGTGTCCTTGCTGTAATGTGATAATGATGTTGTAGAGTAGGCTATGACAATATTACTGTGAAGCTCACCCGGCCGTGGTTTATAATAACAATAATGTTGGACTGTGTGACCGTATGAATGGATAACTAACCTGGCTGTGCTGTTGTGTGTGCGTCTCTGGGGAGGCGGGGAGGCGGGGGGCGGGGGGCGGGGGCATGGGCTGCAGAGGGAGGCCTACTGAGTGCACTATTTGGGAAGCAAGCTGTTGGGTCGTAAATGAATGCAGTGGTGCATTTCAGCAGGCTGTTGTGTGTGTGTGTGTGTGTGTGTGTGTGTGTGTGTGTGTGATACATTATGAGTGAGTACACTTGTTACAGGGTGGTAGGGCCTGTGTAATGGTGTTGGGGACGAGGCCTGGGGCACGGTTGATTCTTTTAGCCCAGCCAGAGGCCACTTCTGCGGGCATCACTGTTGGCTGACTCCCATCTGCTGGTGGTCCGTCTCTGGTTCTTCCTCCACGTCTGCATGGTACTGCTCAAAGCTGTCGTCATCTATGTCTGGGAGACCCAGGAGCTGAGGGAGGGAGAGAGTGGTGGAAAAGAGACGGAGTGAGGGAGGGACAGAGAAGGGGAGGTTATGTTGTGGTGTGTAGTGTTGTGTTGATGTTGTGTTCAGACTATTTTGTAATACACTGTGCTATATTGTACATCATACCATGTCGATAAAGTGCTAACACGTCTGAAAGATAAAGACAAGACATTGTCTAGCACCTCAAGTAGCGTAGAAGCATGTTGTGTTATTTGTAAATGTATCTATTTTTTGTTTGTGTGGTATTATAATGTGTAACACATTGTATTAGGTTGTGTACTTACAGGTCTAAAGGATGTGAAGACTTTCTCTAGCACCTCCAGTAGAGTTTTCTTCCCACATGAGGAGATGTAGTCCTGGGCCAGCTGCAGGAATGGCAGGCAGTCCTCACTCTCACTCCACACATGCTGCACACACACACACACACACACACACACACACACACACACACACACACACACACAAACAAAGAGGTACTTTATTTTTTCCTCCATACCCATACAGACACACACACACACACACACACACACACGCACACATACACACACACTCTGTGACCCAACTTTACAATGAGTCTACAACGCATTGTCTCACAGAATAAAGCAACCAAATTGGTTTACTATCTTGCTTGGTTTGGAAATGATATGCAAACATCAATGTGTCAGGCCAGGGTTCAAATATTATTTGAAATGGAATAGTCAATGGAATAGTCCCAAAAGTGCTAACCCTGACCATCTGGCACTCCAGGCAGGCTCACTCAAAGTTGGAGGGATGGTATTTAAAGGTATAATTCACCCAACTGTAACTAACAGCTAATGGTTATATAATTTTATTTACCAAAAACAATAATATAACAATATAATTTTGGCATGACACAGAAACCAACACGTTGATTGAAGTCTGTCCATGTCCATGTCCATAGACTCATTTCAGAGTAAAGAACCAAATATGTTTTTGTAATTTGGGTGAACTTGGGATCTGCCAAATCAGCCTAAGTCATCAAGGTAGGAGGCTATTTGCTACGGCCATTTTGGAAGAAAAGAACAGTATAGATATACTGAGGTATAATAATACTGTAGTTAGGTCAGAGGCAGTTCTGCCAGGAAATGTAGAACAGAGCAATTAGAGAGAGATAAGAGAAACCTTCAAGGACATGAGAGAAAGTAATGTTGCAGTGAAAACAACTGGCTTAGTTACACACATACAAGCATGCACACAGACACATGCAGACTTGCACACACGCAAACACACACACACACACACACACACACACTTCTCTCTGATCTACTGAACTCTTGTCTGAGATAGTAATTATACTTCTGCACCCTCTCCTTTGTCTCTGTAATAGGTTTGTGAAGGGCCGGAAGACATTTCCTCTTTAAAAGGCGTATAATAACTAGACTCACTCATGTCTCTGTGTACCTTTAACCCAGTCTGCGCTCTGTGGAATACCAGAGGAGTTGGGAGGTGTGTGTCTCTGTTCAGAGGGGGATTGAGCTCAGTGTGTGTGTGTGTGTGTGTGTGTGTGTGTGTGTGTGTATGTGTGTGTATTTACCTGTTTAAAAAATGGTGTGTCTCAGTGTCTTTGTGTCTTAAGTCTGTGTGTTTGTGTCTATGTTCCTGAACATTCGTCCACAGTAACTAACATGCATTCATCTTTGGTAACACACTGCCCCCTAGTGAGGGGATGCCGAGCTCAGTGTGTGTGTGTGTGTGTGTGTGTGTGTGTGTGTGTGTGTGTGTGTGTGTGTGTGTGTGTCGTGTGTGTGTGCGTGTGTGTGTGTGTGTGTATGTCTGAGAGAGGCTCCCCCCTGGCAGTATCGATCGGCCTTGGTAACTGGATCTCAGTCAGTGCCCAGAGCCTGCAGAGAGGGAGTTATTTCAGCAGCCGGTCTCTGCCCTTGGGACCCCGATGCAGGGTAGGTGAGGGCCAGAGTGTGTGTGTGTGTGTGTGTGTGCGTGTGTGTGTCTATGTGTTTGTGTGTGTCTGTGAGTGTGTGCCTGTGTGTAACTGGGGGTTGATGTCGGTGGCAGTGGCGGCAGCAACACACAATCACAGAGGAGATGCACAAACACCTGTGACTGTGTAGCTGCCAGACAGGGTGGGGTGCTACCTCATGCTTCATATACATTATTTTCTAAATGTAATGCCTTTAGACTCAGGGAAGCATGGCAGCAGGTGATATGAGCATGCCATATAGGCCCTGCCAGTGCCAGGCTGCTGACATAATCTGTTTTCCAAAATGGATATAGGCTACAGGGGCAATCCCAACTGGTCCCCGCCCTCTGGCCTCTGGTACTGAGCGCAGGGGAAATAACACACTAAAACTACACCGTCCTGATGGAGGCCCGTTATGCGCAGGCCCGTTAGGAGCAGCTTTTGTGCTCTATGCGGTTTATTACAACTGCAGATGATAGAAACTGGGATCGGTGGCCAAAACAACAGTGACATCATCACAGCCCCTCGCCATGGAGCGCACACTATATACACACGCACGCATGCACCCACGCGTAGCCTATCCCCCCTTGGATTCTCCTGAACGCGATCGGGGGAGGCACATCCCAATCACAGCAGAGACCCCTTAGCCGCCCCCGCCCCCGTCCCCCACACCGCCCTCCTGCACGCGCACGCACGCGCGCACACACACACACACACACACACACACACACACACACACACAACACCGAATAACGCCACTTACGAAATTGTCGGTGCCGCCTGTCATGTTATCGGGGCAGAGCACGTAGAAAGAGATCCCGGGCTCTGCGTAAAAGTCCAGCCGCCTCTCGTCCTCCTCCTCGGCGAAGATCAGATCGAACGGGTTCCCGGAGCACCATTTCTCCGCCGCCTCCACCAGTTGTTTGAACTCCATCCTCCTCCGTGATCTGCTCCGTTATACCGTTCCGTGGAGTCTCCGTGGCGCCGGTAATCTCTCGTGCCCTCTCTCTCTCAGTGATGCTCAAGACACAAAAACAGCTGACGGGACAGCAAGCAGGGCTACCGCAGCGCCTAGCGCTCCATTCGCATGGCGAGAGAGAAAGGGGATAGACTATTTTACTGGGGCGTACCGTACCGGCCTCTCGGTAGGCTATTCGGTAACGTGTCTCTCTCAAACCCTCATCCTTCTCTTTGCCCGTTACCGATGAGATCAGCCGAACGGTGTTGGGTCGCATACGCACCAGGCCTGGAACGTTACGCCCGTTCCCAAACGCGATGACGACAAGTTAGACTAGAGCAGCGCGCGGCTCCAGTCATCGATAAATTCCGTGGCTGATTAAAAAAATAAATCATTATTTTTTATTCCCCAGTTGACCAAACTAAGTATATGCCCGTTTAATTCCACCTTGAGTCTTAATGTGCCAGAGGCAGCCAAATCTTAGGGTAATTTATTGTACTTTAGTTTATATAATGCAATCTGGTAGCCTAAAGTCTTTTAAGGGCTGTATTTGGTAAGCATTGTTTTATTTAATGATGTTATATGATGTAAGGTTATAAGCAAACCGTTCCAGGGGGAAATAATACCCACACTCTTAACCCCTCTGTTCACGCCATTTATCTAACAAGTTAACGTCATTTTCAGGAGCAAAAGCTATCGTGTAGGGCTATGACATACAATTTCCCGTGCAAACTCTCCACATAGATTAACCAAAATGATCGATGCGTCAGTTCAATTCACACCTTCCGTTTACGTAAACCACAGAGAATGTGGGTGTGTAGCCTTTAGGATCAACGCCCATTTCTCCATTAGATGGCGACAGCAACTCTTCTCTCATTCTGTTTTGCCAAGTTGCCCCCTGGCCTGGACCACTCTCACACCTCAGGTTTAGACGCTACCCGTAGAACCCACAGATCCAAGATCCGCATAAACATCCTCCATTTTGGCCCAAAATCGTTTTAAAGTTGACTATTCTCATCCAGAACCCATGATATAATCAAATCTGAGAAGGGAACATAGTGACCATAGTAAAACTATGTGTGCGGCATGAGCCAAGGGTGCATGGCACCGAATCAGTCAATCTGACAACACCACGATATCTGAGCGTCTTCAATGGTCCACACACACACACACACACACACACACACACACACACACACACACACACACACACACACACACACACACACACACACAAAACCAACACCTTGGGTGGGCAGGGGCCGACGGGGGGGAGGGACATATTGGCACCCCTGAAATATTGCACTTCTGTCAGATAATGCACCACTTCTCCCAGAAAATTGTTTCAATTACAAATGCTTTGGCATTCACATGTTTAAGTCACATTTCTATTGTTTGCATTGGAACAACACAAAAAAGCTGAAAATATTTTTTTATTATTATTATTATTATTATTATTATTATTATTATTGTTGTTAAATAGTAACCTAACATTTGGTAGCACACCCTTTGGACTGTACACCCTTTGGACTTTCAATAACGGAAATCAATCACTTCCTGTAACCATGAATGAGTTCCTTACACCTCTCTACTCTACTTTTGCCAACTGCACCATGTCTCTCTCTCATTTGAAGGGTCAACTGCTGTTTTGAGATCACTCCACAGGTGTTCTATGGGATTTATATCTGGACTCATTGCTTGCTATTTCAGAACTCTCCAGCGCTTTGTCTTAAACCATTTCTAGGTGCTTTTTGAAGTGTGCTTTGGGTCATTGTCCTGCTGGAAGACCCATGACCTCTGATGGAGACCCAGCTTTCTGACACTGGGATGCCAATATTTTTGGCCATGACTGTAGTATATGAACCTACAGTGATACAAATATGAGATGAAGCATTCAAGCCGGCCTTGACACGCACACACGCACACACACACACACACACACACACACACACACACACACGCACGCGCACACACATTTTAACCATTTATTTATGTCCACATAGAAAAAAGACATACAGGGACACAAATACTAACGTTGCAGTTACTACACAATCACAATTCATGGACCAGCGGCATAACACATTTCAGGGGTACAAGTAGCAGCGGCTGCCAATTACAGCAGAGACAGAGCAGTACTTTGCAAGGCGTTTAGCCTTCTATTTGGGCATCCCCAGTTGTTGGAGCCCTCTTACGACCAACCTGTGTGTATGTCCTAGGCTGCCAAATATAAACACAAGCAGTCTGCATCTGCACCCTAGTTCTGAGATGGTATTCAGGAGAGGTTGGTACTTAATTACCTTGGTCATGAAGGCTTCCTCTAGGCTAGGGTCAAATGTGCAGGCTACCTCCAGAACGAACACCTCTCTAGATACTTCATTGACAACAACAACATCTGGTGTATTGGCAGACAAATGTGTAAAAGTGGCTGGGTTACTGCAAAGATGGAACATGGTGGGATTGACCAAAAGTTGTTTGATTGATTGATTGATTGATTATACTTTATTGTCCCCGAGGGGAAATTTGTCTTGGGCATGGTACTTTCATGCTTCAAGTGCAACAGAGACGATACATACAACATACAGTAGACAAAGTAAACAACAGGACAGCAACAAACATTGAGTGACATTGGCAGCAGTTTCCACCTGGACATGGCATCATTTGGTATAAATATATATTGCACATAACCCTTCAAGTGGTGTTTTCGAATATTGCACATGGCCCTTCAAGTGGTGTCTAAGATAAAGTGCAGGTGCTGGTGATCATGTCCTAATCATCGTTTCTGCTTGAGCGAATTGATTAGTTTAATGGAGAATGGGACAAATGATAGTTTTAAGAGCTTATAATTACATCTTGGCATGCGAAGCCTTCTACCTAGGGGGAGAACTTCGTATTCTGTGGAGAGCGGATGTTGGGGGTCTGCGATTATCTTGTTAGCCTTGTCCAGGACAGCTTTTTCATATAGTTTATTTAGGATCACATAGTCTCTTTCGCCTACAATTTTCATAGCTGTTTTGTGAATGCTGACTAGTCAGTTTTTTTGTTGTACAGTGCCAAACCACACAATTATTCCATATCTGATTACACTTTCAACAATGGACTGATAGAAAATTCTCATGATCTGCTTTCTCACCCCATAAAGTCTGAGTCGCCTCAGGTGATAAAGCCTCTGCTGTAGTTTGTTACATAAGCTGTCTAAGTGTGTATTCCAGCAGAGATGGTTGTCTAATTGAATACCTAAGTACTTATAAGAGGGCACCTGGATGATTGTTTGGTCTTTAACGACCACAGGCTCATGGTCAGTTACCTGCCTTGGGTCTAACACAACCTCCTGAGTTTTGGTGAGGTTTAAGATGAGATGGTTGCTGTCGCACCATTTAGTGAATATGTTAATCTCATCATGGAGCACCGAGGGGTCTGTATCTTTATCAAGGAGACTTAGAATTGCAGTGTCGTCAGCATATTTTATAATATGGTTGCTTGGGTGGTTACTTTTACAGTCGTTGGTGTATACTGAGAACGTTTCATCCTCTGTTCTCTTTTTCGGGGTGATGGAGGAGAGATTGGCAGTGAAATATCCATGATGGGACTTTGCTCATCATCCTCCGTCCTCACACTCATGTTTTTCCCCCTCCATTAATCTTCTGTTATTCAACACGAGTGTGAAAACGGATTGTATCCTTTATCTCAAAGACACTATGGCATACCGTTTCTTAAATAGGCCTATTCACTTAATATTCACTTAATTTGGGTGAGATGATAGGCCTACTTTGCAACCTTACAGTTTTGGTAACTGTTTTTTTTGTTTCTCTACTGTAACATAACATTGTTATTATTATTATTATTATTATTAATTACAATGTACAATACAAATACAACAATTGGGGGTCCCTCAAAAAAAGAAAAACGCCGCGCTCCGCGCGCACAACGTCAATCTCAAAGGCCTCATTCGGACCCAGGAAAAACCCTGGTATGTCCTGTATAACATGATAGCCATCTATTAGCAATGCACTGTATAT